>NC_089252.1:41722809-42922809 GCF_963930625.1 Muntiacus reevesi | reverse complement strand
AACTAGACATGTACTTATTTCCCAGCAAAAGTGAGCCATGGAAAGCCTGGATTTATCTGAAATCTACCCATTTCCCCAAGCTAAGAAGCTGTGTATCCTGAAAGTTTCTGGTCTTACCAAAAAGGTGTATTGTTTTATTGTTTCTACCCTGTACCCAGAAGCTGATATTCATCCCCGTGCCTTGACTTCTAGGATGACCTTTGAGGTGGAGTTGGTTAGCTCACTACAAAGGAGGGAAGTCTCTGCCTAGAAACTTTCATTTTCATTGAGCTAACGAGAGGGCTGTCACCTAAATTTTCATTGTTTTAAGAGCAAGTGAAGGCTGACAGTTTCCTTTCAAGCTTGAATGATGAAGAGAAAACATCCCACAGCCTCATCTGGCTGCCTTGCTGAGAGGTAATGAGCCCTGTGCAGCACCCATCTCTGCTAGACTGGGATGACCTTCTGTCTGGTAATGCATCAGGGAAGAGTGAAAAACACACCGCAGGCCCCGCCAACAATTCCCCCACGACGTGCTGAATGTGCCAAATGGTTTAGTAAATAGATCTCAAGTTATGTGTTGGAACATATTCCAACGTATTGCAACAGAGCATATCTCAATCTAAAGGTCACGCTTTACTTTGCAGAGACCCTGTATGAAGGGGTATTTGGAGCTGGCTGGAAGAGGAATGTCGTGGAGGTGAGGGTCAGGAGAGAAAATATTTCTAGCATTTAAGAACAAATTTCACAATCTTCCCTGGCTAATTGCATTCTATTCTCAGTCCAGACAGGGAATTTCATTTGCTGCCAGTCTTTGTTCCAAGATTTGTTGGAGTTTCTTGGGATAGGATAACAGCTTGGGGTAGGGAGTAGGGAGGCTGGGCTGTGTCCTGCAAAAGCTGGGAGAATATAACTGATGGGGTGAGGCCAACATGGAGTTCAAAAGGCTCCAACCTTCCTGACTTCTTTCTCTTTCTTTTTCCTTTTTGATGTTTGGCTGTTTATTTCAATTTTCATTCTTCTTGTTTTCTTTACTCCCAGAGTCCTTGGGGGAGGGATCATAGAAGACTTAGTGCTGTGAATTTTCCATAAAATAATTGCTGGAGATTGCTTGGGTGCAGAGAGAACAGATTGAAAAAAGTTGGATCAAATCTGGCCTTGCAAGGAGGGAATCAGTGGTATACCATGGTATGGTTTGACAAATGCCTGGAGAAGGAACCTCCTACATACACCATTATTGGCTTCACTACTGAGGATCCTTAAAAAGTTGCTTTGATTTGATGGATACTTTTTGGACATCTACTATGTTTCTTGTGATGTATGGTATCTAAAGGTCAATACCTATCCTCAAAGAATTTATTCCTGTTTGAGTGATGGGCTCATACCCCACTACTCCCACTAAGCACATTGCTTTTTTGTGCTTTCAAATTATAATCAGTTCAGTTCAGTTGCTCAGTCATGTCCGACTCTTTGCGACCCCATGGACTGCAGTGCTCCAGGCTTTCCAGTCCATCACCAACTCCTGGAGTCCACTCAAATTCATGTCCATGGAGTTGGTGATGATATACAACCATCATGGCCTCTGTTGTCCCCTTCTCCTCCTGCTTCAATCTTTCCCAATATCACAGTATTTCCCAATGAGTTGGCTTTTCAAATCAGGTGGCCAAAGGACTGGAGTTTCAGCTCTAGAATCAGTCCTTTCAATGAATATTCAGGGCTGATTTCCTTTAGGACAGAATGGTTGGATCTCCTTGCAGTCCAAGGGACACTTAAGAGTCTTCTCCAGCACCACAGTTCAAAAGCATTAATTCTTAAGCAATAAGTTTTCTTTATAGTCCAACTCTCATAGTCCCTCATATAGTCCAACTCACATCGATCCATGACTACTGGAAAAACCATAGCTTTGACTGGACAGACCTTTGTCAGCAAAGTAATGTCTCTGCTTTTTAATATACTGCCTAGGTTTGTCATAGCTTTTCTTCCAAGGAGCAAGCATCTTTTAATTTCATGGCTGCAGTCACCATCTGCAGTGATTTTGGAGCCCCCAAAAATAAAGTTTCTCACTGTTTCCATTGTTTCCCCATCTATTTGCCATGAGACAATGGGACCAGATGCCATGATCTTAGTTTTTTGAATGTTGAGTTTTAAGCCAGCTATTTCACTCTCTTCTTTCACCTTTATCAAGAGGCTCTTTAGTTCCTCTTCACTTCCTGCCATAAGGATGGTGTCATCTGCATATGCGAGTTATTGATATTTCTTCCAGTAAACTTGATTCCAGCTTGTGCTTCATCCAGCCAAGCATTTCTCATAATGTACTCTGCATAGAAGTTAAATAAGCAGGGTGACAATGCACATAGCCTTGCTGTACTCTTTTCCCAATTTGGAACCAGTCCCTTGTCCCATGTGTGGTTTTAACTGTTGCTTCTTGACCTACATACAGATTTCTCAGGAGGCAGGTAAGGTATTCTGCCTCCTCTCAGGAGGCAGGTAAGGTATTCTGCCTCCTCTCAGGAGGCAGGTAAGGTATTCTGGTATTCTCATCTTTTTAAGAATTTTCCACAGTTTTTTTGTGATCCACACAGTCAAAGTCTTTAGCATAGTCAATGAGGCAGAAGTAGATGTTTCCCTATGATTTTTTTGTTTTATCTGCAATCCAGTGGATGTTGGCAACTTGATCTCTGGTTCCTCTGCCTTTTCTAAATCCAGCTTGAATATCTGGAAGTTCTAGGTTCACATATTGCTGAAGCCTAGCTTGGAGAACTTTGAGAATTACTTTGCTAGCATGTGAGATGGCTGCATTTGTGACATAGTTTGAACTGACGCTTCAGCATCAGTCCTTCCAATGAATATTCAGGACTGATTTCCTTTAGGATGGACTGGTTGGATCCTTGCAATCCAAAGGACTCTCAAGAGTCTTCTCTAGCACCACAGTTCAAAAGCATCAATTCTCCAGCGCTCAGATTTCTTTATAGCTCAACTCTCACATCTATACATGACTACCGGAAAAACCATAGCTTTGAATAGACAATCCTTTGTCAGCAAAGTAATGTCTCTGCTTTCTAATATACTGTCTAGGTTGGTCATAGCTTTTCTTCCAAGGAGCAGGTGCCTTTTACTTTCATGGCGGCAGTCACCATCTGCAGTGATTTTGGACCCCCCAAAATAAAGTCTCTCACTGTTTCCATTGTTTCCCCATCTATTTGCCATGAAGTGATGGGACTGGATGCCATGATCTTAGTTTTCTGAATGTTGAGTTTTAAGCTGATTTTTTCACTCTCCTCTTTCACTTTCATCAAGAGGCTTTTTAGTTCCTCTTCGCTTTTTGCCATAAGTGTGGTGTCATCTGCGAATCTGAGGTTATTGGTGTTTCTCCTGGTAATCTTGATTCCAGCTTGTGCTTCATCCAGCCCAGCATTTCGCATGATATACTCTGCATATAAGTTAAATAAGCAGGGTGACAGTATACAGCCTTGACGTATTCCTTTCCCGACTTGGAACCAGTCTGTTATTCCATGTCCAATGCTAACCTTTGCTTCTTGACCTGCATACAGATTTATCAGGAGGCAGGTCAAGTGGTCTGGTATTCCTATCTGTTTAAGAATTTTCCACAGTTTGTTGTGATCCACACAGTCAAAGGCTTTGTTGTAGTCAATAAAGCAGAAGTAGATGTTTTTCTGGAAATGTCTTGCTTTTTCAATGATCCAGTGGATGTTGACAATTTGATCTCTGGTTCCTCTGCCTTTTCTAAATCCAGCTTCAATACCTGGAAGCTCACGGTTTACATACTGTTGAAGCCTGACTTGGGGCTGGTAGGTGCCCTATATGCTACTGGAGAGGAGTGGAGAAATAACTCCAGAAAGAATGAAGAGACACAGCCAAAGCAGAACAGTGCCCAGTTGTTGCTGTAACTGGAAGTATAAGTAAAGCCTGATGCTGTAAAGAACAATATTGCATAAGAACCTGGAATGTTAGATCCATGAATCAAGGTAAAGTGGAAGTGGTCAAAAGGGAGATGGCAAGAGTGAACACTGACGTTTTAGGAATCAGTGAACTAAAATGGACTGGAATGGGCGAATTTAACTCAGAAGACTATTATATCTACTTCTGTGGACAAGAATCCCTTAGAAGAAATGGAGTAGCCCTCATAGTCAACAAAAAAGTCTGAAATGTAGTTCTTGGGTGCAACCTCAAAAACAGCCAAATGATCTCTGTTCATTTCCAAGGCAAACCATTCAATATCACAGCAATCCAAGTCTATGCCCCAACCAGTAATGCTGAAAAAGCTGAAGTTGAATGATTCTATGAAGACCTACAAAACCTTCTAGAATTAGAACCCAAAAAGATGTCCTTTTTATCATAGGGAATTGGAAAGTAAAAGTAGAAAGTCAAGAAACACCTGGAGTAACAGGCAAATTTCACCTTGGAGTACGGAATGAAGCAGGGCAAAGGCTAATAGAGTTTTGCCAAGAGAACACACTGGTCATAGCAAACACCCTCTTCCAAAAACACAAGAGATGACTCTACATATGGACATCACCAGACGGTCAATACTTAAATTAGATTGATTATATTCTTTGTAGTCAAAGATGGAGAAGCTCTATATAGTCAGCAAAAACAAGACCGGGAGCTGACTGTGGCTCAGATCATGAACTCCTTATTGCAAAGTTCAGACTTCAGTTGAAGAAAGTAGGGAAAATCACTAGATCATTCAGGTATGACCTAAATCAAATCTCTTATGATTATACAGTGGAATGGAATTAGTGTCCTTTTAAAAGAGACCTCAAAGTGTTTCTTCTGCCATGTGATGACACAGGGGAAAGATGACCATTACGAACCATACAGCAGACTCTGACCAGATACTGATTCTGCCAGTGCCTTGATTGTGAACTTTCCAAGTTTCAGAACTGTGAAAAATAAATTCCTATTGTTACTAACCTCCTAATCTGTGGTATTTTGTTTTAGCAGCCCAAATGGACTAAGATACCTCTCTTCTTCTCATTGCCTCAGAGAATTTATTACATTGTATGGGCAAATACTTTAAAGGAAGAGAATATGGATCTGTCTGAGAACAAGACTCTAAAAGATGGTATTTAACACAAGAAGCAGCTTTTGGGGAGAGGCCTGACACAAGGAGTAGGGAGAAACCATTGTGAAGTTGAGTGGACACAATTTGTTATTTTGCAGTTCTGTTAACATTTTGCAGTTCACTGAGGTTCTTATTCCAACAGTATCAATGTGTTTGCATTAGTTATAAGGCATTAAGGAACATATATAAAATTTATGTAGCAAAATCAGAGCTCGGTTCCCATCATAATTTGCTTACCCTGTAAAAATAGTTTTGTAACACCCATCGGTTCTGAATTAAACACCTCAAGACCACTATGCATTAAGATGCAGCCAGGTGCTATTTTTACTTGTTTGTTTTATATTTCTGTCACATAGAACCAAAAGAAAATCATCTCAACTTGACATTCATCTCTGTTATCCAATTTTGCGTTTCAAAACAATTATTAGAAAAAAGTCTGTGTGATCTTCAGTTTGTCAATTCAATTACTGGAGATAACTAATTAAGTTGGATGACTTCTGACGTACTTCCAACTCTAGGCGCCTCAGGATCTCTGATATAGGAGAAAAAGCACTGGACTTGGAGTCCGGAAACCAGGGTTCTAACGAATAGCTGTGTGAGCTTGAAAAGTAAACTTGAGGAAGATTCCTTGCTTATCTATGAAGTAGAGGAGGATTGGAATAGATATCTCATTACAGATCAACCCAATATTCCTGGAGAGGCTGCAAAAGAAAAAGGAGAATTTTCTAATTGCATGTGGGAGAAGAGGAGGTGGATCAGAAAATGACATTTTCTGACCTGAAGTGCTATAAATCTACCTGAAAGGTCAAACACATGCGTAACATTTAACAGATCGATTGCGTTCACTTTGATGGGACATTCCATGTCAGCACACACTACGGAAGTCCCATTCCACCCTCCTGTGTGGAGTTGACGTCTTTAGCCAACTGTCAAAGCACCCCACTTTCAGGGTGTGTCTTTAAGCCCTCAGTTAATGTTCACTAATAGTTCTTATTTTGAAATAAGAGTTGATGTTCTTTCCACAATCTCCGAGCTCTAGATCCTAACCAACTTAACCTAACCAACATGCATTAGCACTAAATCGTGTCATTTGTCCTATTTACAAATGTAAGGTATGTTAATTCCAACCAGGAGGACAATTTTGCCACTGAATAAAATTAATGAAATAAAAATATTTCCCACTTATTCCTACATTGAACTCTTCTGAAATAAGCCATAGAGAATAGACTGTTCTATTTTCTGGATTCAAAATCATGTAAATGTTTAAATACGTGTTCTGCCAACGAAAATACCACCAATAGATCAGAATGATGTTCCTTATCTCACCTTGCTTCTCACTACCACATCCCCAGCTCATCCTCAACCACAAAGCAAAGCAAAACAAACAGGAAAAAAACATTAGACTGGCCAAGTTTTCAGTGATTCAACTGATAGGGCATCATTCAAGCAGCCAGAGAGAATATGCCCCAACCTTTCCATCTTCTTCCTACCTGCTGCCCTTTTGGAGTTTCTACGAATGTCCCTCTGCTCTTTACAACAGCTCTAAAAATAGCAGATGACTGCTCGGGACAGGTGCTGTTTGTGAAAATGTTCTCCTTGCATTAGCCTGCCTGCCTCGGTGATTAGTGCTCTGAAGACGCTCAGCATCCCCAGGGCTCTGCTGTGTCAGCTTTTCTTTATAATAGCACGGGAGCTGGAGGATAATTTCGGGGCTGCTGTTTCTGGGGCTGCTCTCTCTCCCTCAGAACACAGAGAGGGCTTCCTTCCTCTCTCATCCCACATTTCAGGTTTCATGCTCCAGAACACCCTGGAGGGAACCTCAAAATGCATCTGTGACTACTGTGCCCCTCAGAATGTACCAAATTTTCCAAATAAGTCTTTCCACATAGAACGGGCACACATGGGTGGAGAATGAAAGCTCGAGAGCTAAAACTGTAGTTTTGTTCCTGGCTTTTGCTCCTTGTGGACCTTGCAGTAATTATATTCATAAAATCCTAAGATGATGTCTCCTGACAGAAGCTCAGAGATCATCTGGTTCTGGGGTTGTTGAGCTTTAGTAAGCTTAAAAACATCACCTGGTAAGCTTGTTTCTAGTGCTTATTTCCGTGTTCACCCATTAATATCCTGATTCAATAGGACTTGTGAGGAGCCTAGGGATCTACCTTCATAGACAAGGGCCCAGATGATGTGAATGCAGTTAATGCTCAGGCTGAATGATTAAAAAAAAAAAAAGTGTCTATGAAGAATTCTTTTATGTAAAGATGAGAAAAATGAGACCCACAGTCTGGAAGGCATTCTCTAACTAAGGCTGCAGCTAGAGCCCTCGTTCACTATCTTCTTGCCCACAGTGCTCTCCGTATGAAATTACATGGTTTCCACTCCAAGCCCATGAACACCGGTGACACAAAATTTATTCAGACGCTGCTGAAGTCCAAGTCCAAAAGGCACTTTTGGATAAGAAGTCAGCTTTCTGTCTGACAGTGAGGGGTGGGTATAGCCATATGTCCTGACCACTGAATTTTGGTGGTTATCGGGCCAGCTATGGCACCTCACTAAGCCTTGTATTTCAGAAGTAGACACCCATTCCTACTTTATGATGGTAATTGATGTGACCCTGCTACAAGTACTTACGCTGTGTCTTTAATTGTGACTAAACTGAAAGCCCAGAACTTCTCAGCTTTGATCCCTCCCATGATTCCTGCCAGGCTCAAAAGAGCCAGTGCTAGGGTCATTGGACTGCAAGTCAAGGTAAACCTGATACACTGCAGATCAGTAGCCCTGGTCTGTGACTGACAGGGAAAGAGGAAGATACTCTTGCCAAAAAATACAGACCACCATGACTGTGGGAAATTTCTCCACCAGGGAGTCATGTCTTTGGAGAATAAGCCCTTTGGGGTTTTCTTTCTTGTCACTCCATGTGAATTAGCTTATGTTCTGTGAATCATGTGATCAGGACACATGGGGATTCTTGTCCCCACCTTGGGGAAAGGATATTGTTCAAGGGTCAAAGGGTACAAATCTTTGAATTCAAACTTCTTGGAAATTGAAAGCTATACCAAATATTAGAGATCGTCTAGACCAACTATTGAAAATATTAAGAATGATTTCACTACCTTATTTACCATGGGGGAAAAAAACATAAAGCATATAAATAAGCTTCATGAATGTGTAAAAGCCTGGACTTGCAGAAGAAATTTTTAATATTTTTTGCAACAATTATTAAACAGACTAGAATAGTACTCTAGAAACAGACTAGAAAAAAAAAAAAATGAAATCAGCATTTGAAACTAGGAAACTAGGCCAGTTGGGTAAATTTGCCTGAGGTGTCACAGCAATTTAATAGTAGAGTAGAGTCTTCTAACCCTTGGGAAGAAAGCTTTTTCTAAGACATCACTCACAGATTCCCCAGTTTTGCAGAGTATAAAACTGACCACAGGATGAAGTATGTTTCTTTTCTCTCCTTATGTGTAGTAGGAAGAACTCATTAGTTGTTTACGTTTTGTTTGTACTATAGCAAAGGAGAACACGGAACTTTGGGGAAAAATAAAATATTCTACTGAAGTCCCTTTTCTAAGACTACTCCCCCTAGCATAGGTAAGAACAGTTTAATGATTTGGGGACTGGGTGATTGCAATCAAGTGTGCCTCTCAGGAAACCTAGGCTAAGAGAACAAGGTACTCACTGGGATGAGGTGTCTGACCCAGGGGAAGCCTACCACCAAATTGGTCTTCAGAAGCCCAGATTGACTTGTTCATTCATTCAACATATATTTATTGGTGTCCAATATGTTGGACATATGAACAGATGGGCACGGGCCCTCTTAACTGGTACTATGGCCTACTGATGATGCACACAAATAAACAGACATTCCCCATCAAGCTTCACATGTGAGTGATACATGAGAGGGTACATAGAAAGTGTCGCCACCCAAGACTGGAAGGTGGAGAAGGGACCAGAGACGTCTTCCCCAAAGGGCTACTGAGTGCCAGCTACTATGTCAGCTAGTGTAATGTAACAGATACTGCCTGCAAGAGGCTTCCTCTCTTGGAGAGAAGACAGATATACATCACAGGGTAATCAACACTGTCATAAGAGTGGGGGAACCCTTCTATTCTAGGTCGGCATGGAAGGGGGAGACATAGGGCTATGTGTCATCAAGAAGAACATCTTTGAGCTGGACCTCAAAGCATGGGAAGGAATTTATGAAGCACAAACAGCTGACTGGAGCCATAAAGATGTCCTAAAGTGGAGCTGGAGCACCTGTAGAGATTGGAGGTTGGGGTCAAAGATGGGTAGAGTCATATGCATGGACCGTAGGCTGACCACAGTCAAATCAGGACACTGTGGCCTTCCTTCCATCCTAGGTGCCCAGGTACTCAGAGGAGCTCTCTCTGAGGATCTCCAGGGCCAGCATCTACCTCAGTCATTTCTCCAACATCCTCTTCAAGGGGGTGGAGGCAGCTGGAATAGTGGAAATGGCATAGTGGTCATCAGCATACAAACCTGTGTTCAAATCCTGAGAATTGAAGAGGAAGTTATATATGAGGGACCCAGTGCTCCCTTGGGCTCAAAGTGGGCTCCATAAATGGTAGTAAATTATTTTAACTCCTCATGTATCTCCTTTGTCCTAAAGGATTGTTGCTGTTGTTGTTTAATCACTCAGTTGTATATGACTCTTTTGTGATTCCATTGACTGTAGCCCGCCAGGATCCTCTGTCCATAGGGTTTTCTGGGCAAGATTACTGGAGTATGTTGTCATTTCCTCTTCCAGGGGATCTTCGCGACCCACATTTCTACATCTCCTGCATTGCAGGATTCTTTACCACTGAACCATTCGGGAAGATCTGTCCTAAAGGATAGTCGTCAACTATTCTCTAACCAGTTAAGGTGTTTATGACTGAAATTGGACTAATGTGCTTTCCATCTTAGGGATGTTTTAACAGAAGATTTCTGAAATCACTTTGACTTAATCGCAAAGAACAGCTATCCAATGGTAGATCAGTAACAAGCAAGGAAACCCAATTTTGTACTGAAAAGCCAGTTCCAGATGCTTTAGATCTGAGTATCCAAACTCAGGACTGTCATCATCCCTGTCTTCAGAGTAGTGAGTCTCATAGCTAGGACTTGCCTTGGGGCTTGTACCTGAATCACCATCTAACATGTCACCCCTCCCCACTTGCTACAGGGCAGCATGGGTGGTTAGAACCAGCTTTTCATAGCTCTCAGGTGGGGCAGAACCACTTTGGGAAGCTTGCAGATGGTGAATGGTGTCTTCTTGGGTGGAGAAAGACCGAGGACCTCAACTTAGACTCACACTTCAAATTTAGAGAGCAATACAGAGGAGCATGGATCAAAGGCCAGTGAATGTACTCTGTGTACGAATGTCTCTATGCCCCGTACAGACGGAGATACTGAGCAGGGACCTACTGTGTGTGGAGACCTTTCCTACAGGGACCTACTGTGTGTGCCCACTTGAGAAGCATGATTGTTGTCAGCTGCCCAGAGTCTGTGTCCATGAACTCCTCCCAGATGAAGCTTGTCCCTCAGGAGGGCAGTAGGCTGGAACAGATGTCCCAGTGCTTGCACAGGCAACCCAAACCTGAACCTTCCCTTACAGGACAGGAAAGGGGCAAGCCTCTTTTCCCTAAATGTTTCTGGCTGGTTCTTCCCAGGCCCAGGCAGGATCCTAAGCTTGTCCTTGATGTATCTGTCCTTCAGGTCTTTGTTGCCACCTCCTCTGTACTCAGAGCCAGCTGCCTCCCACTCCTGGAAGCCTGCCAGCATCGTCCTCCAAAGAGGCGTGTCTCAATCAAGTTATTTATTCACCTAATCAAAAAGGAAATAATGTATAGTTTACAGTCTTCCCAGGTCCTAGCTCCCACAGAGGCTGGAGAAGGAGAGACAAAAACAGAAGCAGAGCTCTCTGGAGGGTCTCTGTTGGCCCCAGTGGCCCCCTCTTTAGAGAGATGAACTGTAAGTCCCATTGTCCAATGGTCCAGAAGCCCCCATCATGACTGAAGGAAGAAAATGAACAAAGCAAGAGGTCAAGCTCAGATGGAAGCTGTGGATAACGTCGTAGAAATAAAGCAGGGGTGCAGACATAAGGGGAGCCATCTGCTAAGCCCTGAGCATTCAGAGTGTGAGGCCCAGGGGCTCCAGAGGCCCAGAAAAGGATGGGAAAGCTGCAGGCACACAGCTGGCTGCTTTGCTTAGGTGTGTTTCTCTAAAGTTCCATGTTTCTTCCTGTCTGAGGGTTCTGACCAGGAACTATTCCATCCCAGATCCAAGCTTTTTACATTTTACCTGCTCTGGCCCATCTTTCAAATCTCAGCTAAAATGACACTTTGGAAGGGAGGCCTTCTTTGACCTTCCACCTAAATCAGGTCCCCCACTATTCTCTCTCACAGCATACAGCTTCTTCTCTCCCTAACAATCACACTGTAGATTATTAATATATAGTCATTTGCAAACTTCTTCGCTAAGGACCAACTCCCTCAGTGAACTATAAGCTTCACTGAGGAAGAGGCATCTTTCTTTTGAGACATTTAGGAGCTCAGTGCCATACTTGGGACATACTAGATGCTCAATAAATATTGCTAGATATTATGATACAGTGTGAGTATATGTACCCTGGGTTTTAACTATCTTTTCAAATAGATATCTGTTTTATCTGTCTATCTAGATTGCAAGTTCCCTGAAGAAGGGATGTGTATATATTCCTACACAGTCCAGAAATCTCAGATATAACCCAAGGTGGGGTTTTAATACTAAAACCATAGTGCACATAGCTAGGGCTGGAAGAGGCACTCGCAAATGCAGTGGTCCAGAGCTCAAATCTGGGAATCAACTTGACTGTAGTTCAGATTCCTTAGGATCTTCAAGTTTTAGTTTTTCAACCAGTAAATAGAGAAATGCTTTAGAGATTAGATTGAACATAATTAGATTATAGATTAGATGTGAACATAAGTGAGGAAAACCATGAGTAACTCAGGGCCTAGGAACATTTCTCAAATGGAAGCTTTCACTAGAGGGACTTTGAGAAGAGAATGCATGGATTAGTGTTGGCTACTTGAAGTTAACTTCATGGAGCAGAGGTCTTGAACTGGTTCTGGAAGGATAGAAAAGTCTTGAGAATTGGCAATTCTACCAGGAGAGGCTCAGCCTAGGAATGAGTCACTTGGGTCACCCATGTGAGTTGGTGACCTCACAGGGCAGAGCTATATTCTTCTTGTCTCTTCATCTCAGAGACCAACATCTACATTTGGAGATGTTCAAAAGTCCAGGGAGGTCAAGCATCATAAGGAGTCACAATTCAGGCTGTCTTGGTATTAGGAACCCCAAGAAAAAGAAATCTTTCCCTGATTCTCAGGCATGTTCAGGTAGTCAGTTTCTTTCAATGTACACCACCAACCCAATTTTACATGTTAGAAGCTTTCAAATGGCAGACGGGTTGATTCATTTAGCAAAATAACTAGCTGTGCCACTTTTAGCTAAGACACTGCACCTACCCGGCTGGACCCTTGAGGTATGTATTCCTTCTGCTCTGACCTGCTCTTCCCTCTTTCCTCTGCTTACCCTCTTGGGCACTGCAGTGGCAGGCAGCCTCCTGCCACCTGTCATTTACTTTACTTTAGAGGATCCATCACCGACTCAATGGACATGAATTTGGGTAAACTCCAGGAGTTGGTGATGGACAGGGAGGCCTGGCGTGCTGCAGCCCATGGGGTCGCAAAGTCAGACGCGACTGAGCGACTGAACTAACTATCTAACTAGCGGGTCATTTTGGATTGACACTTCAGGTAGATCTTCCTGGGCTTTCTCAGGAAGGAAAGCTGGAGACAGAACCCACCTCAACCTGCTAAAAATTGTGAGGTCAGAGAAGTCACCTTGAGTACCCGCCTATCCCCTTCTTCTGTGTCCTTCTCCTCTGTTTTTTTTTTTTTTTTTTTTTTTTGCTCCACAGCTACCAAGGCAGGGAAGAGATAGAATGGGGAGGGAGGTCACACATGTTTCTCCCAGAGTCTTTGAATGTATACCTCCTACTTCTTCCAGAGGTAACTGCTTCCAGGAAGCGGGCACCAAGAGATGTGCGACAACGTGAACCACTCCTGAGTATAGACCGCAATTAATGGCAGTCCCCTCCTGGGGCCTCTCACATCCTCACAGGGCAGCTTCTCACTCGAGGGGATGATGAAATAGGGCTTCCCGGAGGCACTGTGTGCTATCTTTTCCCTCTCTACCTCTTACCTTCTCCTTTGATGTATTTGTATCCAGATGAAAGTATTTGCAAGTGAACTTCAAGGGAAACTTGAAGAGCAGAAATTCTCATCCCATGCCTGCTTGAAGATTGTGGGGGGGGGGGGGGGGGTTGAAGGGTTACTATAGATTTCACCTCATTCCCTCCTTCTTCCTGCCAACACAGCTTTCAGGAAACCCTTAAGTCCCAAGCGAGGAGTAACAGCGTACATAGGCCATGGATGGTTCTGAGCAAGAGGAGATGGTTAACCAGGGGAACTTTGCAGGTCCCATCAAGTCAAAGACGTTCCCAGTCCCTTGTTCCACCTATCCAATAAAGCTCAACTCATGGTTCATTGTCTAATCTGTGAGTGCTGGCTAGGCAGGGAAGTCATGGAGAAAAGTGTCCCGGCAGTGTATTCATTCTAAGCCCCCTTCCTTTCTACCCCACTCCCTCTGCTGCACAAAGCACTTCAACAACCATCTTTTCCATCTGTGAATGTCAAAGTCTGTCTGTCTTCAGAGCCAAATGACCTTTCCAATTAGACTACAACTGAGGACAGATTTGTGATAGTCCTACCCTTTCTTGTGCCTTTGATCTTGACATTTCCCCTGTTTGGGATTTCCTGTTCCAGTCCTCCAATGATTCAAATTCTTTCTGCCCGAGGCCCCTCCCTAATTTCTCCTGCTGTGGAAAGCTTTCCCTTATGGCTCCTCCCTGCAGCGAGATACAGTTCTTCTTGTTGTCAGGCAGCCAGTGATGTACTTCCTGGGGTCACTTCTTAACTGCTTCTCTTATCTCTGGTTTAAATCCCTCCTGGCATTAACAGACTCTAACCTCTTCTCAAATTCTAAGTCACATCTGGTCTGTGCAGCTCCGGTAATAGCTGCCACATGCTAACATAAAGTTTTCTTCCATGGATACTCACTTTATCTTCTCCTGGAGTCTGGATGCCCCAGAAGGCAGGGACAGCCTCTTTCTCACCTCTGTGCCCCTCCCATAACTCCAGCCCAGGGACTTGCATGCACTAGGTGCTCCATGGTTATAGGCCACTTCATTGATAGTATTGCTTTTCCTAGACTCCAAGTCCACAATTGCAACACTGTGAATATGTTTTTGCTCTTTCATCTTCAGGTTACACAGCTCCAGCTTATACTATTATAAAATGGGCTTTTTTTTCCCTGCCATTACTGGCAGCCAGTAGAACAGGTTCTTTCGGACAAATATCCCTTATTTTTTGGAGGGGTAGATCAGTATAGTGGAGAGAGAAGAGGACTCAAGTCCGGAGACCTGAAGTCATATCCCAGCTATGTGACCTAGAGTGAGTCCCTCAGTCCCTCTCTGGCCTAGTGTAGTTTGGAAAAGAGCAGGATGGACTGTGGCCTCCCTGGGGACACAGCCTTGGTATCTGCAGGGTACGGTACAGTAGCCAGTCCAAAGCAGGGGCATAGCCTTTATCGAGGCCCCATGGGGAATACATACAGCAGTGTCTCTTAGGCCAAGGTACGGTGGCTCTTCCTTGCGCCACTGATTTAAAATGAGACTGACCTAGGTTTTTCCTGAAAAGAAATGTCAGCCATCCCCATGATTAAGGAAGGCCTGAAGGGTAAGATTTTTTTCCACTCAGTCTTTTGGCCTCTGTAGCCTTGAAATCTGGCCTTTCTCATTGGACCCCCTGGTGGTTCTGCACATATTCCAAAATGCACTGTGTATCAGTCTGTGCTGTCTCGACGGAGGCAGAGTCAAGGCAAACTTTCTACTTTCACAAGGATTTCCGTCAATGACTTTAGTTTTTATGCTCTTCTCTCAATTAAAAGAGCACCTCAAGCATTTCCAAATACTGGAATTCCCCTCCTAGATTTTAATAATACAAGCAGCACAGATGAAAAAGTGAAGGCAAGGGAACAGAACTCCCCCTTTCGGGGGGGGGATAGGAATATCTGATCACACACCCAAATATTCATATAATACAAACAGTACAAATAAGCTAGAACTTTAAACTATTTCAAACTAATACTAATAATAAGCAACACATTCTGAGCACTTATATTCTGCCAGGTCCTATTTTAAGCTCTTCACATATATTAACTATTGTGATACTCATCCTTGTGAAGTGTGTGCTACTGTTATCCTCATTTTATTAATGAGGAAGTTGAGAGGGATAAGTAATTCATGCAACTGGGCTAGAACCAGGATTTGAATTCAGGATTTGACTGAAGTCTCTGCTCACACCCTTGACTGGTCAAGCTACTGACTGCCACCCCGACCCTGAGCAGGTCCCTTCTCCTGGGCCTCACACCTTCAGTCACAGGGAAAGAAGCCCAGCTCATCTGACTTGTCTGATTTTTGGAGTGGAGTAGGAGGGAGGCCAGTGGCAGGGGAGGCCTTCCTAAGCTCCCTCAAGTTTCAGCCTAGAGGGGGCATTTCCTCTGCTTCTCCATAAAGTTACCTCTGTTGCCCTCGGTAAAGAAGGACCCTCTCATCTCATCCAGTTAATCCATTCAGCATGGATATCATTCAGTTGGGTTGCTCGGTTTGCTCTGATGAAAGCAGCTCCACAGGAGATCAGAGGCATCATTGAACATGAGAGTGTAGAGCCAGCTGCCTGGGTCCCAGCAGATGCCCATTCATCTCAGAAGAAAAATCTCAGCACCAGCCCTAGGTGTGGAGTGGGTGACGGAGCACTGTGTGTTTCTTGGCCAGCCTCACTGCCCAGGTCAACTGGTTTTCCTGAGCCTTTGGTCTTGCAGCAAGAATCCCACACCTATAGTCAGCAAATATCCCTCCCCTCTGTGGTCTGCTGGTTCCAGGATGAGAAGCTGGGGAGGGGGTGGAGTGAGGCCTGAGAGGAGCCCAAGCTTTCTCTTTGGCTAAGTAGACTGGAAAACGTGAAATTAACACACATTGTTTATTTCACGCTCTCAGCCTTGCCTGCACAATAGCACAAATTAAATTCTGCACTAACCAGACGAGCAATTAGCCCACAGAGAAGATCGGGCTTTCAGCTGATTGCTCAGGCATTCCATTCACACTATTTATGAAGGGAACAAACTTACTGAAAATATTTTTGTAGCAATAATTTCTTCTGATACACATTTTCCCCCAATTTACTGCATTACCCCACACTTCCTGGTATTTGAGATGATTTGGCTAGGTTTTCTGAACAGCAGTATATAGTTCATCAAAGAGAAATTCATCTTGGGTCAATACCCAGTAATTAGCATCATTTTCATTGAAAATGAAGCTGCTGTTATTTTGAAAAAAGCAGGGTTTCTTTTCCCTAGTCTGAAGGTAGCCTGTAGTAGTATCAGAGATCTTAACACATCTAAGGCCAAAATCTCTAAATCTTAGTTTATTGTCTCTCACATTGCCCACAGACCCATTTCCCTCTTCTACCAATAAAAATAATAAGAGATAGTACTTACTGAGCACATTCCATGAGCAAAACATTCCTCTAAGCACTATGTGAAAAGTGAAAGTGAAGTATATGTGTAAATGCATATGTGAAAAGTGAAAGTGAAGTCACTCAGTTGTACATGAATCTTTTCCACCCCATGGACTGCCAGGCTCCTCTGTGCATAGGATTCTCCAGGCAAGAATACTGGAGTGGGTTGCCATTTCCTTCTAAAGGGAGTATTCCCAATTCAGGGATTGAACCCGGGTCTCCTGCATGACAGGCAGACTCTTTACCGTCTGAGCCACTAGGGAATATATGTCTCACCCAACAAAGGAGGTGCTCTTTTTATTTTCATTTTCATTTTACAAATGAACCAAGCAAAGTACAGAAATATTAATTGGCTTCCCTGTGGCCACACAGCATGTACATGATGGAGCAGGGCTTGGAATGGGAGCCCACCTGTGAACCACTAAGGTGCTCTCAGTGTCATGAGGACGTTGTCACTCCCTAAATGTTCCCGACTTGAAGACATCTGTGACTCTTTACATAGCCCTAGCTGGTCTCCAGTATCAATGGCTTATTTCATTTTTGTTTCCTTCTTCAGGCCCAATCCCTCCTTTCCTGAGACTTTGCCTTTGAACAGTCTGCCACTCTCTCCCCACCTCAGCTTTCTCGACTTTCTTAGTCCCTGCTAGGCACAATGGCCAGATCAGTTCTGCTAAAATACTGCTTTGCTTGTGACACTTCCTCATGCAAACATTCAGCCTTGGGATTGTTGTTGGGCTTAATCAGAAAATCCTAATGGTTCCTGATGCTGAGAGCCGTGACTGTCAGCCAGGTGTGTGTACATCAGATTTACCCAAAGAGTCATTCACATGCATGGAATCTGAATGTTCAGTGTGAGGCCAGGCATTGAGATTTAAAAAAACCAAACAAACTATAAACTATGAGTCTTTCACTAGCCTTTACTCAGCAACCCCCAGATCCTATATGGCATAGTGGTTAGGAGTCCAGAAACTGGAGCCACCCTGCTAAGGTCCAAAGCCTGACTCTGCCACTTACTTGGTGGAAGATTTGGGGCAAGTCTCCTAACCTCTTTGTGCCCAGTTCCCTCTTCCATAAAGTGGCGATAAGAATATGGGATAATGAAGATAAAGTATTTAGGGTTAGTGGGGAAACTGTGGAAGCAGTGTCAGACTTTATTTTGGGGGGCTCCAAAATCACTGCAGATGGTGATTGCAGTCATGAAATTAAAAGACACTTACTCCTTGGGAGGAAAGTTATGACCAAACTAGATAGCATATATAAAAGCAGAGACATTACTCTGCCAATTAAGGCCCATCTAGTCAAGGCTATGGTTTTTCCAGTGGTCATGTATGGATGTGAGAGTTGGACTGTGAAGAAAGTTGAGTGCTGAAAAATTGATGCTTTTGAACTGTGGTGTTGGAGAAGACTCTTGAGAGTCCCTTGGACTGCAAGGAGATTCAACCAGTCCTTCCTAAAGGAGATCAGTCCTGGGCGTTCATTGGAAGGATTGATGCTGAAACTGAAACTCTAATACTTTGGCCACCTCATGCGAAGAATTGACTCATTTGAAAAGACCCTGATGCTGGGAAGGATTGGGGCCAGGAGGAGAAGGGGATAACAGAGGATGAGATGGCTGAATGGCATCACTGACTCGATGGGCATGAGTTTGAGTAAGCTTCGGGAGTTGGTGATGGATAGGGAGGCCTGGCATGCTGCGGTTCATGTGGTCTCAAAGATTCGGACATGACTGAGCGACTGAACTGAACTGAAACCATCACGAACGGTGTAAGTGTCCTGACACTGTTATTGGGGGATGTTTCAGCTCCTTTGCTTGGCACTCGAGGTTCCCCACCACTGGTTCTGACTTTTTACTTCAACTTTTGGTGTTGCTACTCACCACCATGGGCCTTCCACCATATATTTACTTCTACTTTTTAATTCCATGGGGTAACAAAAGAATCAGGCATGACTTAGGGACTAAACAACAACAAACAAAAAATCCAACACCTACGATGCTTTTTGACTTTTCTTGCTCTAGCTTTCTGTACATGCATGCATACTAAGTCACTTCAACCGTGTCTGACTCTTTGGACTGTAGCCTGCCAGGCTCCTCTGTCCATGGGATTCTCTAGGCTAGATACTGGAGTGGGTTGCCATGCCCTCCTCCAGGGCGTCTTCCCAACCCAGGGATCGAAACTGCATCTTTTATGTCTCTTGCATTGGCAGGTGGGTTCTTTACCATTAGTATCACCTAGGAAGCCCCTAACTTTCTGAGTAGATACCAAATCTGAGTCTTCTATCTGTATTCTCAACACCTCCCAAGTGTCTGAAGCTGGCAGATACACAGCAGTAATCTTTTCAAACCTCACATGTGGGCTTGTGAATGTCCCCTTCTGGGTCAGTAGCCATCACTCCAGATCTCCCTAAGCTAACATTCAGTGCCAAGGGAAAGACCACTGTCTCTTCTGTGCTATGTGCTTATGAAAGTGAAAGTTTATTTGCTCCGTTGTGTCTGACTCTTTGCAACTCAATGGACTGTAGCCCACCAGGCTCACGTGTCCACAGAGTTCTCCAAGCAAGAATACTGGAGTGGGTTGTCATGCCCTTCTCCAAGGCATCTTCCCAACACAGGGATCGAACCTGGGTCTCCTGCATGGCAGGCAGATTCTTTACCAGCTGAACCACCAGGGAATTCCATGTGCCTATAAGCCTCCTCAGTGGAACCCTCAAGTCAACTTGCTGGTAATCAGCCTACTGGACTCTACTATCCTCTTTGCTGTTTCCTGCAAGAGCTGACCTGCCTCTGCTTTAATAACTGCCTGAGTATAATATCATGTCATCTGCAAACAGTGACAGTTTTAATTCCTCTTTTCCAATTTGGATTCCTTTTGTTTCTTTTTCTTCTCTGATTGCCATGGCCAGGATTTCTACAACTATGTTGAACAATGGCGGTAAGAGTGAAAGTCCTTGTCTTATTCCTGATCTTAGAGGAAGTGCTTTCATTTTTTCACCCTTGAGAGTTATGTTTGTTGTGGGTTTGTTTATATGGCCTTTATTATGTTGAGGTAGGTTCCCTCTGTGCCCACTTTCTGGAGAGTTTTTATCATAAATGATTGTTGCCTTTTGTTAAAAGCTATTTCTGCATCTTACATCATATTGATAGATTTATATATGTTGAAGAATCCTTGTATCCCTGGGATAAATCCCACCTGATCATATATATGACTATTTAAATGTGTTGTTGAATTTGGTTTGATTGGTCTGTAATTTTCTTTGTGCTACGTTTGTCTGGTTTTGGTATCAGATGGCCGCATAGAATGAGGTTGGGAGTGTTCCTGGGACATAACTAAACTTAAAAGCTTTTGCACAGCAAAGGAAACCATAAAGAAGACAAAAAGACAACCCTTAAAATGGTAGAAAATATTTGCAAGTGAAGCAACTAGCAAGGAATTAATCTCCAAAATATACAAACAACTCAATATTAAAAAAAAAAAAAAACTTACAACCCAATCAAAAAATGGGTAGAAGACCTAAATAGACATTTCTCAAAAGACATACAAGTGGCCAACAAACACATGAAAGGATGCTCAACATCACTAATTATTAGAGAAATGCAAATCAGAAGTACAATGAGTTGACTTTCTATTTCTATGACTTGAACTCTAGCAACAGTCTTTACACTCCCTCTGAGCTACTTCTGTGATCTTCTTGTGCTCCATAGCAGTCTCCTCGAGTATGGAGGGTGTTCACTTCCAGAGAACTATATGATCACATGCCTTACTGTTACATGCATGCATTGACACAGTGCACATGTCAATTATATCTACATATGTTAAGTTATTGATTATATTCTTTTAGTATGTATGTCTGAGGTATTTCATTTAAAATGAGTAAGCAATAAAAATAAAATGAAAACAAATGGTCTGAGCGCCAGACCCTGATGCTTAGAAAGATTGAGAGTAGGAGGAGAAGGGGATGACAGAGGATGAGATAGTTGGATAGCATCACCGAACTAATGGACATGGGCTTGGGTGGACTCCGGGAGTTGGTGATGGACAGGGAGGCCTGGCGTGCTGCGGTTCATGGGGTCACAAAGAGTTTGACACAACTGAGCAACTGAACTGAACTACATGAGCAGATACTCGGCTGCAAAGAAAAGAGTGTTGGACAGGGAGCAACCCCTCACTCGGCTGTAAATAACCCAGGGATTGATGCTGAACACCTGGGTTCATCCACCTTGGTATCAATCTCCACATCTGTATAATGGGAATCATGGTGTCCCGCCTATTCACAGGGTGGTTGTGAAAATCAGATGAGATGATAATTCTTAAAGTGCTTCTGAGAATTATGGTCACCCATGTTAAGGGGAACCTGGAGGTCAATGGATGGAGAAAGGTTAGGAAAGTGAGCATAATGAATGCCAAATTGTTGAAGAAGCATTTCAAGGAATAGAGGATGTTCCTTCTGGAATAAGGAAGCCTCCAAAATGACATGATCATAGTTTTAAAATTTTGGAACATCTGCTCATGTCACACACCTTATTCTGTGTAGCTCCAGAGGGCAGAACCTGGACACAGGGGTAGATGTTTCTGGTTGAAGAAATTCATTGACATATGGAGGGGGGAAGAAATTCCTACTAAACAAAATAATCTCTCAACCGCTTGATCAGGAAGCTCCAAAATGTATGCTGAACTCTACCTGTCAGAAAAAAAGTACTTGGAGAACAGGCCAGGGTGAAGTACATGACCTCCAGGTGCCTTGCAAGTCAGTCCCTTGTTCAGTGGTCCTAACTCTCTGAAATGCCTCCTTGTGTGATCACAGTTATAGAAACCCTAAAATAGCCAAACCACTCAAATGACGTCAAGAACTGATAGGAAACAAACAGATGGCCTCGGTGGCATTTTAAAGTGTTATGTTTTTGCTATGTTCAGAACTAGGGAAAAAAAATCTGAGTATAAATCATAAATATTAGCTTTAGTTAACCAATTATTTTTATAATGAAATTATTATTTGGCCATCTGGATGAAATGCTACTGCAAGGGATGGCAAGGTAACCTGAGAGGAAGAGAAGGAGGCAGAGCCAACAGCTCTAAGAAAGATCACCTCCCAGATTCCAGTGCACGAGTAGCCTCCCTCTTGGCAAACTGTGAATGAGGGAAGAAAGGCATGTGACTGGAGAGACAACCTCCCCAGAGATAAGCTGTGTGGTACAGTGGTTCATGCAAGCTGTTTCAAATACTTTTCTTCTTCCACTTATTGATTCCCCAAATCTTACCATTCCAGAGACAGTATAATGAAACAGTGGCAGCTCTATAATCAGACTACATGGGTTCAAGCTGCAATTTAATAGGTGATCTTCTTGGCCAGGTTACTAATATTCTTCTAGCCTTTATTTCTTCATCTGCAAAACAGGGATTTTAAATGGGAAAACACACACATACATGTGTATGTGCAAATGTTCACACAGAGCTCTGCAGATAGTAAGGCCCCATTAAGTATCTGCTTTTATAATGGTCAAAGCCCAATTCCTCCAGCTTACTTCAGTATTACAAGTTTTCAATAACTGTTCTCATTCCGACATGAATGATCAAATGATGTCCTTATCCTGAGGGTAGGTTTTCATAGGAAGTAGACTATGAAGTACTCTTGCCTGGAAAATTCCATGGACGGAGGAGCCTGGTGGGCTGCAGTCCATGGGGTCGCTAAGAGGCAGACATGACTGAGCAACTTCACTTTCACTTTTCACTTTCATGCATTGGAGAAGGCAATGGCAACCCACTCCAGTGTTCTTGCCTGGAGAATCCCAGGGACGGAGGAGCCTGGTGGGCTGCCGGCTATGGGGTTGCACAGAGTCAGACACAACTGAAGCGACTTAGCAGCAGCAGCAGCAGACTATGAAGGGTCTTCCTAGGTGGCTATAGTGGTAAAGAATCCACCTGTCAATGCAGGATTCACAAATGTGGTTGGATCCCTGGGTCGGGAAGATCCCCTGGAGTAGGAAATGGCAACCCACTCCAGTATTCTTACCTGGAAAAGTCCATGGACAGAGGAGCCTGGTGGGTTACAGTCTATGGAGTTGCAAGAGTTGGACACTGAGTGACTAAACCTGGTTTAGTCAGACTGTGAAGGGACAGACCTGGTTGAGGAAGGGAGAGAGAATCAAAGTGGGAGGCTGGAGGAAGTTGGGTCTTCTTGAGGGCTTGAATATAGCTGAAGTTCAACCCTTGGAAGGGCTGTTGTGTTGTTTGCTTCTGATTTTATGAACTTCTCCCAGGGTCAGCCTCCCTGGATGGGTTTCCAGGATGAAGATTCTGAAACTTGCAAGAGAATGGAGTCAAAGAAAGCAGAGGGAGAAATCTTTTCTGTTGCAACCAAGTCCAGAAGGAACCTCTTGTCTTCCAAAGTACAGACCATGAGCCTACGACATTCCTGATCTGGCCTGGTGACTTATGTTCTCTTTCAAATTAGCCTTCCAGTGGTAGAGAGGGGTTGCTTAAGAAACAAGAATAACATGAGAACAGACAGTTCTTGGGGCCTCTAAAAACAGCATATGAGCAAGTTCCTGCTGTGGAAGAAATCATGTATCCTTAGAAAAAGATCTTAGATGCCATTCGGACCAAACATTTATTTTATAAGTGAAAATCTGGTTCCTAAGAGAGTGCAATGGCTTTTCTGCAAGTCTCTCACTAACCTTGTGGCAGAGCTAGAATGAGACCCTGGGTCCCCTTAACCTCGGGTCTGGACTATTTCCACTCAAGAAAGTGTTGGCAGACTATGGCCATTTGCCAAATCACGAGCTAAGAATTGTTCTTACACTTTTTAATGGTTGGAAAATTAAAATAGTACTTCATGTCATGTTAAAGTTATATGAAATTCAAATTTCCATGTCCATCAATAAGTTCTGTTGGAACACAGCCACCAGTCCATCTACGGATTGCCAGCAGCTGCTTTTGCGCTCTAAGAGCAGAACTGAGCCGCTGGGACAGAGGCTGAAGGGCCCGCCATCACCTGAAATATTTAGCACTCGGCCCTTTGCAGGATATGTTTGCAGGTACCCGCACTAATGCATGCCAGTCCTTATGCATCGGGAATTGGATTAGAGTTGAAAAGAGGAAAGAAAATATTTTTAAAATACATCGTTTTGTAAGTCCCTCCATGTGTTTTGGACTAGTTCAGAAAATCTCCACTGTGCCTCTTGCTCACTCCAGTGGGGCAGCTGCTGTAGTAATGAAGGTGTTCATTGTGTTCCTGACCAGGGCCTCGTGATGAGCACAGAAAGGTTGGAAGGAAGATACGGCTTTCCTACTGGTCAGGGAAAACCAAGGATCCTGAAAGCCCCAGGCCCTTTCTCGCTGAAAGGATCCTGATCAAATGTTATTGGATATTAAATATGCATTACTGAAAGCATTAATTGAGGATTTAATATGCTCCTTAATTAAAATTTGGTAGAGAGAAGTTCATCATATTTAGAAACACAGTATTAAGAATTCTCAGAAACTTAATAAAATTATAAATCGGAATATCTTCTCTGAAATTAATGAGCCAAAATATTATAGCCAAGCAGGAGTTAGCCGTGTCTAAAATTCTGAAGGTCACATGGAGTCATAAAAAAGCAGTTTTCAGTTTTATGGTTTCTGAACAATAATAAGGCTGAGGGGAAAGCTGGCAGGAAAAAAAAAATCATCTCGGCTATACACAGCAATTAATATAATAAGAAACCCTAAGCTGGTGACTTAGGCAGAGAAGCAGGCCTAATTTAGAGTTCTAAATTTCAAGTAGTGGGTGTAAGTGTGTTAAGTGCTGGGGTCAGGTAGGTCTGGAGCAGTGCATGGTCGATTGGAGGGAGAAGGTTGTGATGGACAGGGGAAACCTTGAGAAAAGAGAGTATCAGAAAGTCAGGGAGAGAAGGCCCTGATAATGGAACACATCCGGAGAGGAACAAGGGCTTCAGGAAGCAGTGGGTTCTCAGTCACTGGAAGAATTCAAGTCGAGGCTATTTAGAATCTTGAGGTAGAGATTCCTACCATGGGTGGAGGTAAGCCTAGATGACATCCAAGTGCACCTCAAGAGTAAGAGTTTGAAATTCTGTGACCTTTGAAGAACATTCAGCTGGGAAGCGGTGATGACATTAAATAGTCTGTTGACCTGACTCAGCCTTGAGTGCCCTGAGGAGGGGCAGGGACCTCAGACACCTTCCTTACCGCACGCTCACTGACCACTGCGTCCTGTCTCCCCACCTCCATGCTCTTTCCTGCCGCTCACCCTCACTGCTGCTCCTGAAATGCCTTGGCCTCCTCCACTCCATCCATCCCTCCCTGGAGCCACTTCTGTTTCCAGCAGATCGGCCCTTTCCCAGCCCCTGTCCCAGGTCAGGTGGGAAGTATTTGATCATGAAGACTATGTGAGAAATGACTCCCGGGGGAGGTTTCTGCCTCTCAGTCTGGGACTGACTCCCCGAGGGCAAGGAAACACATGTATTCTCTAAAAGGGCTTGCCTTGGTTCGTGATAGTGTGCTAATGAGTGTGCTAATCCACATTCCTAAGTGAAATAAGGAAGGGAGCCTTTACTCAGAGGTGGTTCTTAAACTTCGTGAGCCTCAGAGTCCTTCTCTTTAGCACCTAAATCCACTGAGAGCTTATCCTAAGTGTCACCTACAGCTCAGGGGTCCCAGGGGTAGCACCTGGAGTGAACCTACTCTCTTTCCTTCGGCACTCAGCACCCTGTCTCCTCTTTTGCTCCCAACACCAAGTACAGATTTTTCGTTTACTGCCTGAAGAATGATCACCCCCTCCCAATATGCAGACCAACTATCACCTAAGGTTTGCATTTTAACAAAAGTTCCTAAGCCATAAGCTAAATGCTGCAGAAGAGTGCTTTTCTGGCAGTTCTGTGGTTGAGACTCAATCCTTCCGATGTTTGATCTTTGGTCAGAGAGCTAAGATCCCACATGCCACACAGTGCGGCCAAAAAATAATGAAAAATAATAAAATAAAATACAGCTTCCAGAAGATTTGTTCAATCATTGACTCACTCACCAAACATTTTAATAAATAAATAAATAAATAAATAAATAAATAAATAAATAAATAAATAAATAGGGATTTCCCTGGTGGTCCAGTGGTTAGGACTATGCTTCCACTGCAGGGAGATGGGTTTGATCCCTGGTTAGAAAACTAAGATCCTGCATGCCTTGGAGCCAATAAACAAATAAATAAATATGCTAAACTAAATAAAAATAACAAAAATAAATGCTGTGAAAATGGCAGAGTAGTTGGAAGAGCCCAAATGATACTATTTGTACTTTTCTCATGTGTTTGTGAAGAAAATATTTATGTACATATTGAAATCTCCTTGAAATAACTCCTCCATCTTCCCAGGGATCAGTGGCCCACAGGTTGGAAAGCTCTTCTGCATCATTAAATTTTCATTTGCAGAGAAAAATAAAACCCCAAATAATCTGATCTCTGGGTCATCTTTTCTGTGGGTCAGGATGTCAAGTAATTAGAAAAGCATTTCAGTTATTAAATAATTATGTCTTCTTAATTCTGCAGTTTGCAAGAAACTGCTATCTGCTGGAGGAGCAGGGAGATCACAAGTGTAAGACGCAGGCCCTTGTTGGAAACCCAGCCAGACACACCTACAGCATAAACCACATGCATCTATGGGGAGGGCCAAAAGACCAGCACTGGAAATACTGTAACAGAGGTCATGTGAAGCCATCCCTGTTGGCCTGAAAGAGCAGAGAAGACTCCCTAGAGACTCTGAGAGAACAGTCTTCTAATGTCATTAGCATATTTTTTACATACTGATAAAAGGGGGAAGAAAAAGGAAAAGCATCCCAAGTCCTGAAGAGTTGGGTTTCTTCAACTCTGTTTTTTTCAAATTGTTTACCAAATAGGCATTTTAAATTATAGTAACCATAGTCAAACTGGTATGTCATCCGCATCTTTTAATAGACAGGTCCAATGTGTCTATTGCTATAGCACATGGAAGGCTTTCAAGGACAAAGCGTATTTAATGTCACATGCGTGGGGATGGATACAGCATGAACTGGTGGGGACAGCCAAACCTTACTCCAACATGAGTGTGATGGACTACCTTTTTGGTATAAAATGGAACCTTGATATTTTAGGGAAAGGGAAGAAAGAAGAAACAATAATCACACACTGGGAACAGGTACATTTATTAAAGCAACACTGTGTATTAAAGCACACACTATTCAACTAACCTGTAAACTTATTTGCCACGGTAGTTCTGCAGTGGATGTTACTGAGACATTCCACATCCATCAGTAAAATGACACAAGGAATTATGGAAGAAGACAGAGATGTCCCTTTATTTGGCACATCTTGGACACAAATCAAGGCTGTATACGTGTCATGGTGATGAGAGCAGCAGCCAGAATTGGTGGCTGTCCCCAGAAACGTCCCCTGCCTCTTCCAAGATCTCTATCCTTGGGAACTTTAATGACAGTCCCTTGATTCAATGACCTTGGATCCTGGCTTTGTCATCTGCCAACCAAAGTTGGCTTTTATCTATAGCTACCCAGGGCTGACTCCTATATGAAAGGTCTTTCTGAGGAACTGTTTTTGTAATTTGTTTGACAAGTTAATGCAGACAGGACATTGATCACTTACTGCTTTATATTTGTGCTAACAGTTTCATCCATACATATTTTATAAGTAAAGATTGCATCTAAAATACCTTGGGCTTCCCACAGTGGCTTGTACTAGGATGAGCATATGAGATTACAATGAATATTATTTTCTTTCAATCATAGAAGCTGAGTTTCTTTAGGCTATAGAAAGAAAACCTTAACTGAGGATTGATAACCAAAGAATGGATAACTAAAGAAGAAATAAAGGAGGTCTCTATCCTTAGACAATGTCAGGAAGCCAGACATCTTATAAGCACTAGGTATTGTGATGGGAAAAGAGCCCTGGGACCCAGACAAGGAATCTTGGGACCTCAGTTTATAACTTTCTGAGAGAATTTGAACAAAGCTACAAAATCCTCATCAGTTGAACGAAATCAGTGGGAAAGCTGTCCAATAAGGCTTATGCTAGTGGTGATCTGATAATTCTGATTCCCAGCTGCCTCCAAGAAGGAGTCTAGACCAACTCTTTACTTATTGGAACTCTTGGCAGCTAGAGACATTGGCATTTAAAAGCAAGCCTGCTAGAGATCACCCAAACTGTCTCCAGTCAGTTCCCAACTGGCCACATTCAGGATGGAGAGCCCAGAGTGAGGTGACATTTCTCCGAGGCACCAAGCGTGGACTTGATCTCCTCCACCCTGGAACCCCATCTCTGTGTAGATCGAGGGATGGCAGACACAAACATGGATGATAAGCATACTGGGCAGGGAGAGGAAATACCAAATGGGATGGCTTTGCAAGAACTGCAGGAACCCAAGACAGGGAAAGAGAGCTCAGGGCTGGCACTGAGAGAAAGTCTTCAGAGACAGGAGGCCATGAGTGGGATTTCAGAGGAGGGCCTGACCTGGAAAAAGAGACGCTGACTGTAGGGTGGGAAAACGCTATAAGTAAGAGTAAATTCTCACAGTGATGAGAATGTTTGCAGCACATTCAGGGACTAGTAAACTGACCAACTTGGCTGGAACAGAAATTTCTAGGGAGGAGGAGTAGGAGAAAATCATTCCAACCAACCACTTGGCATTATGGAATTGAAGCAACCTGGTCTTTGAATTGCATTTTCCTCTTTTGAAGCTGTTGTTTTGGCTTATAGCTTCACCACACAAACCAGTTAGATTGAATGGAGTGAAAGCAAAATTTCTGAAATCAGTCATAAATTCTCTGAGCCAAGTCAGGCACAAATGTAGAGATCTTTGATGCCAAGAACCAGTTTATCTTAGTTTATCTCAACAACTCCCTCCCTGCAAATAGGTAAGTCAGGCCTCTGGGCAGACCTGCCTGGTTCTGTGGATAGGGGAGCCTCTGGTTCTTCCAGATAGGATGGGTAGGATGGGCTGCTTCTGCTATCTCCGGGAACCCTGAGTTGTTTTCATTCAAGAATAGTGACCTCCTCACCACCCAGCATGAAACTCACTGGGGCCTAAACAGGTCAGGTGCAGGTAATAATTTTCTTGAGATGGCAGAGATGGGAACCATGGGGTCAGTATTAACGGTTCCAGTCCTGACTCTTCTACTGACTCTAGTACAATGACCCTGGGCAAATCCATTCTCTTCACTGAGCCCCTGCTTCCCACTCTCTAAAATGGGATAATATTATTCATCCTGCCTACCTTACAAAATTTTGCAAATGTTTTATAAATCATGAAGTATACTAGGAATAATGATCATTGAACCCAGCCATCAGACAGAGGATTTGCTTATGAAGGAAATCACATTACCTACCTGTCATTGATCCCGATTCCTATTCATCTTTCAAGGCCCAGATAATAAACCTCCCACAACAGCATAACCTCCCCTTTCTGTTGGTCATGCAGTGCTTTCTCTGTTACAGCAGAGATGTTCAGGCACACATCTGACTCCTTTATCAGGGTGCCCGCCTTGAAAGAGAGAAGTCTGGGGTGGAGAGGACATGCTGAGTCAGAAAGAGTTCAGATACTGGGTCTACCTTGCACTAGCTGTGTAATTTTAGAGGAAGGCACTAACTTGTTGATGCCTCCTTTTTTCCATCTGTAAAATGGGAATAATAATAGTACTTAGTGCAGAGATGCTCTGAGAATTAACCATATTCATGTATATAAAATGTTTAAAACAGTGCCTGGTCCATAGGGCAAAAATAATCAATGTTGGCTATTAACTGTTCTTACTTATTAAAGGAAGGGAGAATTGTGTTTTGTTTTAATCTTCATCTCTTCTATGCCATCAAGCCTAATTTGATGTTATCAGGAGGTGGAGTCTTTAGGAGGTGATTAGGCCATAAGGTTGGAGACCCTTGGGAATAAGATTAGCGACCTTGTAAAAGTGACTGCAGAAGCTCTCCAGTCCCTTCTACCTTGTGAGGACACAGCAAGAAGGTGCTGGCTATGAATGGATAGCAGAACATTTCACCCCCAAGTATACTGCTTTGATATATGGATTATTTTAAGCTGTAGGCTCTTGAAAAGCAGTAAACACAGGGAGTATTTGTATTCTGAGAAATTCCCTTTAATCCACCTAAAGACTGATCCTCCTAAAGGAACTCAGTTGTCATAGATACCACACCAGGAATTCCATCAACCAGGGAGGATGTATCCTATCACAGGGAAAGAGACTAGAAATCAATGCCACACCCAAACACACCTTGTCACAAACTATCACACCTCCCATCTCTTCTTCTGAGGGCCCATTCATCTTTCCTAAAAAGCATTTACTCTCACCTAAGACACCTACTAAAAAGCCTCTTGATGAAAGTGAAAGAGGAGAGTGAAAAAGCTGGCTTAAAGCTTAACATTCAGAAAACTAAGATCATGGCATGTGGTCCCATCACTTCATGGGAAATAGATGGGGAGACAGTGGAAACAGTGTCAGACTTTATTTTTTTGGGCTCCAAAATCACTGCAGATGGCGATTGTAGCCATGAAATTAAAAGACGCTTACTCCTTGGAAAGAAAGTTATGACCAACCTAGATAGCATATTAAAAAGCAGAGACATTACTTTGCCAACAAAGGTCCGTCTGGTCAAGGCTATATTTTTCCAGTGGTCATGTATGGATGTGAGAGTTGGACTGTGAAGAAAGCTGAGTGTGGAAAAATTGATGCTTTTGAACTGTGGTGTTGGAGAAGGCTCTTGAGAGTCCCTTGGACTGCAAGGAGATCCAACCAGTCCATCCTAAAGGAGATCAGTCCTAGGTGTTCATTGGAAGGACTGATGCTGAAACTGAAACTCCAGTACTTTGGCCACCTCATGCAAAGAGTTGACTCATTGGAAAAGACTCTGATGCTGGGAGGAATTGAGGGCAGGAGGAGAAGGGGACGACAGAGGATGAGATGGCTGGATGGCATCACCAACTCGATGGACATGGGTTTGAGTAAACTCCGGGTGCTTGTGATTGACAGGGAGGCCTGGCGTGCTGCGGTTCATGGGGTCACAAAGAGTCGGACACGACTGAGCGACTGAATTGAACTGAAGACACCTACATCTCCCTTCCTCCTTCCCTATTATGATGCTATTTAATTCTGAATTCTAAGCCATTTTGGGAGCTACTCATTTTGGCCTGAGTATCTCCCATGTATATGTGAGGTACACATGGTAATAACTTCTGTTTGTTTTTCACTTGTTAATCTGTCTTTATTACAGGGTCTCAGCTAAGAACTCAGAAGATAGAGGGAAATTACATTTCCTCCCCTATACTATGAACCAGGAAGAGGTCCCTCACTCACCTGTGCTGGCACCTTGACCTTGAACTTCTTGGCCTCCAGAACTGTGAGCAATAAATTCTTGTTTATAAGCCACTGGTCTGGGGTATTTTGTTACCACAGTCCAAGTGGACTAAGGCCAGTAATGAAGAAACATTTTGTGATTAAATAAATTAATGACTACAGCACAGTACTATCATTAGTTTCTGATTAAATGGAAAAGAAATTATACAGTTTCTTGTGACTTGAATCTAGGAGGGTTGGGTAGAACAACATATTGGTTAGTTTCAGAGATCTAGAGACAGATAGAGGAGGCTCTGCCAGTTAACCTGGTGTGCAAACTTGAGCAAAGTACTTAACCTCTCTGGCCTCAGTGTGAAATGAACATACAACAGTCCTTAATTCACTAGTTATGTTGAAAATGGAGGGAGAAAGTAACCTACAACACACAGGAAGCTGCAGGTCCTCAGAAAGGGTCTTTACGAAGAGACAAGGACAACAGTCAGAGGAACAAAGCAAGACCACACAGGACTATCTTGTCTTTTCACACCACAGTGCTGGCTTCTCAAATGCATGCAGGTCAAAACCTAGAGAGTCTGGCCTCCAAAGGAGCACTCATTAGGATTATGTACTTACCTTTCTTCCTCCTGAAAATACATTAAGCAAAACTACAAACCTAATTACCAGCTAAATAGCTAAAATTAGCTAAAGATAGTTAAACCAAGAAACCATTCCCTACACAGCTTTATGCAAGCCTCAAGCATTAGCACGCACTGGGACTGCCTCAGAAGACAGGCCATGGACAAAAAGTATTACAAAAAAAGCCTCTCTTTGGCCAGGACTTGAGACAAGAAAAAGGCAGTAGAGGGGATTTTGCACTGCTGCCTTTTTCCTCAGCTACATTTTAAAGCAGTGTGTGTGCTCATATGCGAGTGTGTATGTATGCATGTGTATGTGTGTGCACATGCACACACATGTGGGCACCCCGACTTTCTTGTAATCTAATCTAATCATAATAATAGCAAAGACCGCAAGAAGACAGTGGTCAACTTGGCATGCAAAGGGCTGCTCCCTAATTTCCTGTCTCTATAGAGAATATTAGGCAATTGCACAGAATGCTGGAAACTCTCTACAGAGAAAGGGCTTCTCATGTACTGGAGGCAGTTTGATGTCACCAGCCTGGCCAGGAGCCCTCCACTGTATTTGCTGGTGTCTGTATTGAGAACCGAGCAATCTCCCAGTGATCCTGGTCTATTCAGAACCCAGGCTGAATGCTTTATCTCTTTTACTGAATTTCTAATGTGTCGAAGAATTCAATTTTCAAAACAAAGCTACCTTGTAGCCTAAAGGCTTATCTGGGGCTTCATCAGTTACTCTGGTTTTTTACAGCTAAACAATGTCTCTTCAACAGATGGGTCAAGTAACTTAGGTTCCAGACTGTGTCTTTTAAAGCTTGGAGGATTGTTTTTCAGTTGAGATTGAGAAAGACGTCATTGTATAAAAAGCAAGGAAACCTGGTCATCAGGATATAAGATCCCCCACTCCTTCTGTGGAATTAGGTCAGAGAATACCCTCTCCTTCTCTCGGAGAGAACCACACAAGAGACTGACATTGGGAGAGATTTAAATTGGGCATTTTCATTTAAATTTTAGTTTTCATAATTAAAATGATGTTAATATACAATCAAACATTTATCACGTTCTGACATGTGCTAACCTCCCTTGAAAGCCAGCTGGCAAATGGTCTTTGATCAGGTTTACTATCTAAACAAGAGGAAGAAAAATGAAGCTACAAGGGGCAAGGGCTGGGGAATAGAAGGTGGCTAGCAAGCCTCAGGAAAAGGAAATTCTATTTTAAAATTATTTGATCAGTAGAGAATAAACGGGTCTTAACATTACACTTGCTCTTGATGTTGCCCTTGGATAAGTATAGCCCAGACTCTCAGGTAGATTTCTGCACAATGTGCTGTCATATTTCTATCAGGAGGAAAACAAAACAAACAAACCACTTTAAATAAATGGGTATTTCATTAGCCTTTCCTCTAAGTAACAGTAACAAGCAGTGCTCTGGGTGACCTGCTTTCACAGGGCTGCTCCACCAATTACAGGGACGTCTCCTCAGACAAATGGTTCTAGGACATATCTCCCTAAATCTTAAATGATCTCTCCTGCTACTTTATAGAAAATGATGTGAGGAATAAAAGAAATGATGCATATGTCCAGTTAAAGCAATAAATATTCAGAAGATATTATATTATGATTATAGGTTTTTCATGCCTCTAACCGTGGCTTAAGTAAATTTATCTTTGAAAGATTTTCCCACTTTTAAAATGGAGACACAGGCATAGAGTATAAAACGCCTCTTTGTCTTTAAAGTGAACTTGTTTTGACCTTTTGAATGAGTGGCTTGTCACATTTTATCTGTGTCCTAAATGGAATTGTAAACTCTTTCCTTCAGGGTGATGCTCAGGCCCAGCAACCATGCCATCCAGTCAGTCCCATGAGCTGAGCACCTGTTATACAAAGAAACACCTAGCCTGGACTCCTAACCTGAGCCAAGAGGGAGCTATTTGTCCAGCAAGAGGGTGTTTCTCTGGTCTTTCAGGGGCTGACACTAGCATGTAATTAACAAAGTTTACAAAATGTACCTTTGTGGGCAACCCCACTGTGCAACTCCAAATAGTACTGCTGGGTCAACAGAGTAGCTAATTTTACTCCCATTTCATAGATGAGACAACTGAGACTCCAGAAAGCTCAGTTCAGTTCAGTCGCTCAGTCGTGTCCAACTCTGTGACTCCATGGACCACAGCACGCCAGGCCTCCCTGTCCATCACCAACTCCCGGAGCTTACCCAAACTCATGTTCATTGAGTTGGTGATGCCATCCAACTATCTCATCCTCTGTCGTCCCCTTCTCCTCCTGCTCTCAATCTTTCCCAGCATCAGGGTCTTTTCCAATGAGTCAGCTCTCCGCATCAGGTGGCCAAAGTATTGGAGTTTCAGCTTCAGCATCACCCCTTCCAGTGAACACTCATGACTGATCTCCCTTAGGATGTACTGGCTGAATCTCCTTGCAGTCCAAGGGACTCTCAAGAGTCTTCTCCAACACCACAGTTCAAAAGCATCAATTCTTTGGTGCTTAGCTCTCTTTATAGTCCAGCTCTCACATACATAAATGACTACTGGCAAAACCATAGCCTTGACTAGACAGACCTTTGTTGGCAAAATAATGTCTCTGCTTTTTAATATGCTATCTAGATTGGTCATAACTTTCTTTCCAAGGAGTAAGCGTCTTTTAGTTTTGTGGCTGCAGTCACCAGTTACCTCTCTCAAATCCATAGCAAGCCGGTAATGGAGCAGGAAGTAGAACAAAGCCTTCCTTGAATCCAGCTGTCTCTCCCACTGTAGGTGATTTCCACATGGAACACCCTGGCCTGATGTACTGCTCTGATCATGGTTACCAACAAAACAGTCGAATCCACGTTCATCTTCAGAGGATGCAAGATTCAAATGCCATCCTGGCTAAGAATCGTGTTAAAGGATGCTGATCAAATCTGGCCTGATTTGAAGTCAGCTCTTCTGCTGATCTCAGTTTTGAAGCTGAGCTGTAATTAATATGTAAAAGATGATGACTACACTGAATTAGACAACATATCAAGAGAAAACACTGTTTTAGACTGCCTTTCAGTAACTGATGCACCTTCAAGAAATGCAACCTTCTAACAAGGAATTATTATTGGGTTAATGGACTATCTAAATGTCACTCATGGTCCCTGGCATTGATTATTAATGCCCGATATCATTCTTCTTTCCCTTTCCAATGAAACAATTTCCTATTCATCTTTCCACATTCTTTTCTTCTTCCAGTGCTATATTTGCATCGTTTTCTTCCATAGGGGAGCCTATAACTTTAAATCAAAATAAGAGGCAGAATAATAGACGGTCTCACATCTGCCTTCCTTAGAATCAAAATATCTTACAAGGTCTCAAAAAAAAGCTATCAAAAAGGCATAAAGGAAACAATAAACATGAAAAAAACAATAGGATATTTGAAAAGGAGAAAAATATCTCAACCAACAGAGACGGACACTTTTATGATGATTACCTTGGGAAAAATACATTCAGAAAAGAAGTTGTCTTAGGTTTCTCTCTAAACTGAGGAAAGGGGGGCCTCCACTTTTCAGAAGCACCACTCCCTCACAGCCCCTGAACACAGAGCCTGGAGACCATCTCCTCCTATTGACGGGTCCAGAGAGCTGGTCAGAGGAGCTGAGCTGGTGATGCAGTTACTGGCACTGAGGGACCCAAGAGCAAGATTTCAGAGAGCAAGTCGACTACCTGCTTCAGTGTGCAGTTTGGGGTGGCCACCTGGGCGGGTGGAGGGACCAAGACACTGGCTGAACTAGTCCTGAGACACCAAATGAAACCCTGCTGACATATGCTCCAACCAGTTAGCTTCTTCTTTCAACTGGCCATCTCATTGTATAACGACTTAATTTACTACCTGCCTAAAAAACTGTCTCTGTTCAGCAACAAAGTTACAGGATCCGAGGAAGACAAAAACTGTTTCTCCCCATGTTTATCCTATCCCACCCAATCCCAGAACCTAACACAGACTGAACACATAGTGGACTTTGAGGTCTTGACTCTACAGCGCTGCCCTTTGGAGGCAAGATTCCTTCCTAATTACCTTTATTCCCCTAGAGCCCTGAGCAAAATCTTGCGCTTAATGGGCAGTTAACAAATATTTGCTGAATGACCTATCTAGTGCTTACTAAAGCCTCGTTCAATTCAAACGGAAGGTGAGACTTCAAAAATTAATTCCAAACCTGCCTCTGATAAACAGTGTTTAAGAAATAGTACAATATCTTACATTTTTTTCAGTACTTAACTTCATGCTAGACTTTCCTCTGTTACCTTATTTATACTCTCAAAAGCCCCTTGAGATCAATATTACCTATTCCCATTCTGCAGATGTTCAATCTTAGAGATGAACTTCATAGCTCATGGTTATATAGCTAAAGTCAGGACCAGCAAAGTGTTTTTATGATAAAACACACCAGAGAGGGAAAGTGTAAATCTGGTGTTTCCCTCTCTCTCCAGTGGTCCCTCAGATAGTTCCCATGACCAACGCGATTGATGGTGCAGAAATCAGTTATCAAGGCAAAAAGGCAGGCTGCAGATAGATAAGGCCTGTAAAAACGGACAGAACATGACATGCCTCACTGGGAGGACTGATGGAAAGGATTGGGATTGCGTCCGAGAAGTGTGCTGATTCTTATCCCACAGTGATTGTGTTCTGACCTTTTCTAAGGAAACAAATCTAGAAAAGTGTTTGTAACGGACTCTCTCCTAGTTCTTTTCAGCTATAGGAAGCTGTGGCTATGGAGAGGATGGACAATTTCTTGATGATATCTTGCATGGCTGTTTAACAACAACCTGTGAGTGTTCCCACTCTGGGCATACTTGAAATCATTTTCAAGTTACCTCTATTAACAGTTGAAAAATTCCTCTGCAGAAGACTTTAGCTTACTAGGCACTTCAGAATTTCATAGGATCAAGGCATGCTGTGTTGCATATTAGTTATCTTTCAGACATTCCTTCCAGAAATTTCTATCATATCTATATAGCGCTACCTGATGATTGAAGAGAACGCAAAACAAGTAACAGCTTGTTCCTGTCCCCAAACATCTTACAATTGCATAGGAATGGTCACTCTAGTATTAAGAGTACTAATATAAATCTACATCTTGCATTAGCAAAAGACGTGAAAAGTACATGGTGAGTTCGTTAGAAAGAAACGGTATTTGGAAGTAAAGAAAAATAAATTAGACAATATCCTATGGCATAGAATAGAAGTTTCTTCCTTGAGTAAATATCTAGTAACTTCTTGATGACTCATTTAGGTGGACGGAAGAAAAAAGAAAAAAAACAGGAATGGTTTTCCAGGTTTTGACAAATGTTTAAATTTCTGAAAAGTGTGAGGATTCTCATTCTATGTAGTGGCATTCTTTGATAAATTATTACTCATCTGGAAATGGTAAACACAATGACCCTTTGGGGACTAAGACGACAACTGTTTCTCCCGCCAAAGATTTGGCTGAGGGTAAACTTGTTCCTCGATCAGACTCACTTTCTTTAAATTGCTTCATCCTGGCAAACCCCTCTGGCCTCAGCACCTCACCTGGGCTTCCTCTTGCTCTCCCCTAGCTTACAGCTCCTCCCACCAGTCTCAGATTGAATGGCCATCTCCAGAGGGCTGTGCTTGATCCTTCCAGTCTAAATCAGGAAACTTCCTTGTCTTTCTCATCATTTCTGAGTATTATAATTGCATATAAATACTCAAAAATATGTCTTTCCTATTAGATTAGGCTTCATGAAGACAGAGGCCATGTCTATTACGTTAATCACTTTATCCCTACCACCTAGAACACTTCCTGGTATATTCAATAAACATTTGATGAATGAACACATTAATGAATAAATGAATGGACAGATAAAAAATTAGAATACCAAACCAAAAACTGAGATGTAGTTATAAACTTAAACACCTGAACTCATAATTTTAAGTGCTCTGTCTGTTAAAAAAATTTCACCATGGGAAGTTGTCTATTAAATAATGTAAACACTGCTTAAAATATGTTTGGTGGGGGTGGTTTAGTTGCTAAGTTGTGTCTGATTCTTTGCAACCCCATAGACTGAAGCCCACCAGGCTCCTCTGTCCATGGGATTTCCCAGGCAAGAATTCCTGGAGTGGTTTGCTATTTCCTTCTTCAGGGGATCTTCCTAACCTAGGGATTGATCCCAGGTCTCCTGCATTGTACGCAGATTCTTTACCGACTAAACCATCAGGGAAACCCTAAAATACTTTTAGAATTCCACTTTTGGAAGCGTGCTTCATGCCTGATTCAGGGTGCCTGACTTTAAGAAACAGCCAAAAATTGTTCAGAACTAACTCTGGAGAGCTTGGAGGAAATGGAGTCATATGTTGGGGAATAAGTATCAAAGCTCATCATTTGACTTTAAGGACTATTTTCAAACTGAAAATTCACTAATACCACACATCGTATCATCACTGGGATCCTTGAGGGGCCTCTGGGGATGTTCATTAAAGGGGCAATGTTAACTTGAATATTGATTTTAAAAATGAATCTGATGGCTTTAAAGTTTTACTTCCTAATTACAAGATTAATGAAACAACAGAAAAAAAATAAATAACTGACTCAATGGAAGAGAAACCACCCAACGTCCTCAATGGTTTCTAACTGCATAGGCAACAAGTAGGCTAAGCCAGCATGTCCCATCACCAACAGGGTTTCTCAAAGTCATTGTTCCAAGGGAGTTGTCAATATCCCTTAGGACTAATTTGGGGGACCCTATTTCAGGATAGAGAATAATGATTGAATGGCATAATGGAGATTCATCTGGTTGGGTACAATTGCCCCCACAACCCACTCCTTTCTTGCCCCATAATGAGATCATGTGTGAAAGCCTAAATTATGTAAATGAAAAGGCTCCACTAAGACCGCTGAAATATTCCTGGAGTGTTACACTTGACAACCTCAAAGTACATTTCACACTGCTAATGACTTCATCACTAACACAACTGCCATGAGTCAAGCAGTTTCCATGGCAACGCCCTAGTACAGCTGTTTACCCATATAAAGTATTGCACCTACTTAGTTACATATACAGACAGATCACTAGATTCCTAGGTACTGAAATTGAAATAATTCAATTTTCAATGTCTCTCTTTATGAAGTGATTCTGCCAGCTATAGGGATTAGCATATCAATGTGACTTTGACAGGGGTTGCTGCAAAAGACATATTTTGCAGGCACTTCATGTCAATTAGAGCCCTAACTGTTTCATGGAATAATCATTCCTGCCAGATTAAGGTCGGGCTGCAAGGTAATTTAATTGGTGCCATTATATGTAGAAAAAAATGCTCTAATAGAGTGCATACACTGTCTCTGCCAGGAAAGGGGAGGGCTGCACAAAGCAGATGACTGAAAAGAATTGCCTTCTTAGCCATTTAGAGAGGATTTTAAAACACCACACACATCAAGATGGGAACCTCTGAGATGTTATTTCCTGAATTAGCCGGGAGGAGAACTTTGAAGGGGAGAGAAGACATTGGCCAGTTTGTGGTTTTCTCCAAAGGTTTCCCCACCCCACCCCAGAATGGCAGAATGGATAATTGATTCATCACCCAGGTGACCTCCGTGAATCCTGCAGTCACGTCTGCTGAGGGGGCATGGTCCCTGGGTAGGGCAAGGGGGAAAGGAAGGTTGCAGAGCAGACAGGGAGTTGCCCAATGTGCTAAGGAGTGATGCTGAGTTACTACTGCTTCCCTTTCCTTGAAGAGAGAAAGACGCTTATACTTCACCTTTCTCTTCTGCCAGAATTCTCCAGTATAATACCCTTTGCCTCAGAGGAGCTCATATCATCTCTAGCTCCCCATAGTTGAAGCTCTGGAGGAAATGCTGAGGTTCTGAATAATAAGACACAATGGGTGGCGCCATTCTAGTTTTCCAGTCTTGGTGGGAAAAAATATGGAAACCATTCTTAGATGAACTTGCATTTGAGTAAACTCCGAGAGTTGGTGATGGACAGGGAGGCCTGGCGTGCTGCGATTCATGGGATCTCAAAGAGTCAGACACGACTGAGCGATTGAACTGACTGACTGACTGATTCTTAGAAGGGAAGACAGTAGCTCAGGACATAGCCTCTGTTTACCTTGAAGTCCCTCGCGATCACTCATCACTCCTCACAATTATCAAGCAATCTTTTAGGGGAGAATGAAAAACACTAGCCTTATTTTGTTCTTGCTGTTACTCCTGCTAGAAAGGGTCTCCTGGTTTGAAATGCTCTCAGCCAATTAAAGACTTACACATCCTATGTTATGAGAACCAGTTTACAGTTGATCACCTCTGACTTTATATCATTACTGTTTGTTTTGTGTCTCTAAGTCTTAAACGTCTTCCTCACCAGTACTTCCTGCTTTAGAACAGGACTTAGGTTTCTTCATCTGTTTAGCACCTTGACACCAATGCACTTAACCCACATGCCATGTTTTTATACAATAAGTTTTCAACATTCATTGATGATGCAGGTAAATCAGTTTTTAAATATTTAAAAAAAAGGAGGCAGTAACTTTGTAAGACTGTGCACGAAGGGAAATTGCTAGTTGTCAGAAGTGCTCTCTACTGCATCTTTTTTTTAACAATTAGGAAGGCTTAGGTTTGTCTGATGGAGAAGCAAATGGCAACCCACTCCAGTATTCTTGCCTAGAGAATCCTGTGGACAGAGGAGGCTGGTGGGCTGCTGTCCATAGGGTCGCACAGAGTTGGACACGACTGAAGCGACTTAGCATGCACGCATGACTTGGAGAAGGAAATGGCAACCCACTCCAGTGTTATTGCCTGGAGAATCCCAGGGATGGGGGAGTCTGGTGGGCTGCCGTCTACGGGGTCGCACAGAGTCAGATACAACTGAAGCAACTTAGCAGCAGCAGCAGGTTTGTCTGGAGTAACTCTGTCCCATAGAAATATAATGTGAGCCATGTGTGAAGTTTTACATTTTCTAGTAGCCAATTAAAAAAGTAAAATTATACAGATAAAATAGATAATATATTTTATTTAACCCAAATATCCAAAGTAGTATCATTTCAGTATGTGGTCAATATAAAATTTACTGAGCTCTTTTAGAGTCTTTTTTTTTTTTTTAATATCTACTAAGTCTTTGAAACCTAGTGCGTATTCTATGCTAAGAGCAGATCTCAGTTCAGACTGGCTGCACAGTCAGAGCACAGTGGCCGCATGGGGCCGGCGGCTGCTGTGTTGAACAGAACAGTCCTAAGGCCTCACTGTCACTTCGTCGCAGAACAGCAGCAGAACTCACATCTCCTGACCTGCTGGCCAGTGTTCTTTCCACTACATGAAGCGGAAGCAAGGAAATCCAGGGTGCTGATTTCCCTTCTCTCAAGTGCCCTGCAAAACAGTGAACTCAGCCATGAGCTGAATTGCAACAAATACCTTCGAGAAGTTCATAGCCACACAAAACGGAGAAATCCCAGGAGGAACTGAGTTTGCCTTCCTTTCAACAATGGGAGCTTAGAATAGTGTGGTGAAAACTTTTAAAGGCTGGTGGGAGCAGGGAAGACCAGTCACAGATGGGATCTTGGCAGTTGAAGGCCCATCAAAGTTATTATCAAGAAGCTATTGAATCTGTCCATTTTGTCAGCAGGGAAGGCCTTGCCCTATGTATTTTATTTTTCCTTTTTAATGTGGACAACTCATTAATTAGGCTATAGAATGATCCCTTCAGGTTCTTCAGGTCTTGCCTTGACTTTGACAGTGACCACTGAAATCATGTTAAAAGAAAATGCATACCCCTACCTTGCCTGGCACCTGGAACCTCTTAGCAGAGAAAGGCTCCTTATGAGTTACTATTCCAAACTGGAGAACGGAGACCACCTCTCCTCTGCTCAGCCCTGGGGAAGGATATTTTAGGGGAAATTGACATGCCCAGGCTAGACAGGGAGCAAAGATAATGTGGAAGAGTTTTTCATTTGAGGATATAGATCATATTTCCAGAAATTTAGCCAAATTGTACCACAAGACTCCCAGGTGTGCTGGCCAGAGGATAGGGGAAAGTTAATAACACTGTTCTGTGACTCATTACAGTTTATCAGCTTTGTGGGGGATTAAAAATTAGAACTGCCACCTCATTATAATAATGGGTAGATTTTGTGTCACGAGAATCCCCAAGGTATTTAATGAGGATATTTGCATTAAATTCTAGCTTTCAGGGGTGTTTGAAGGACCACTATGGTGGTGTTTGAAGGTTGGTGAGTTGCTTGTCTTTTAGTATCATCTTTGCTGCTCCCTTCTTGGGTTGATGGGACTTGTCTACAAGCTAAAAGAAAAAAGATGAAAAAGATTTTTCAAATATGATAATAAATTAAGCAATAAAATGTAAGGTAAGAGAGATGGGTGTAATGATTAGAGCAGATGATGAGCAGTGTACCAAGTTCCTGCCCACACTTCCCCAGGAAAGGAAGGTAGGTGTTAATTTTTAAGGGGGGCTGACAATGGTCTGCTGGTGTCCTGGGCACCTGCTCCTGAAGGGGTTGGGTCCACCTTGAAGGTCTCCAAGCCTGCACAGGCCAGGGAGATCTGCATCACTGAGCCACCCCAGGACTCATTTATGTTTTGCATGAGATGGCAAAATATGCTCTTACTGCGAGCAGGTGCGTTCATTCCCACAAAAACCACAGGTAGAATTGTGGACATCTCAATCCAGTTCTTAGTCTCCATATATTTTGATCAATGACACCATCAGGTTATGTCAGTTACTTAAGAATGGTCTCAGCTGGCGGTCAAAATTGTCATGAGGGGAGTTCTATCATTCTCCCCCTTTCTGCAGCTTCCTTGTAGACATGGGTTTTGATTTCCTTAAACACCTGGTCTTTTTGGGCATTGGCATGTACTGTGTATCTGACAACTTCTGCCACAGAAGGAAGCTAGAAACTGTGGGTGAAGCAATCACACACTTTGGAAGCTGGTTGGGCCTAGAACAGATGTGTCTGGAGGGGCAGGGACCCAGCCCAGGGACCCCTCTGAGCATGTACATTGTTCTCCCTGCCCTTCTAGCCAGCAGGGGTGGAGCAAGGGATGAGGAATGACAGCTACACATCCAATGAGGCTAGAGTAGGTGGCTCACATATTAACATGTAGCACTGATCTCAGGACACAGGGTTAATCACTGGGAGGATCCCAGGGCTTGGTGTGGGCTTTTTGGTCAACTCGCCTTACTCCTAAATCCACCAGACACCCGAAAAGCCATGTCTGAGAGAAGACAGATCTGAACTAACAAATGCTGCCACTTGCCCTGGGAAGAGCTTTGTCTCTTCAGAGTTCTTTCCTTTTCTTCTCATTTTCACCTCCCAGCAGACCTGACAGCTAAATACTTTTGTGGCGAAGGGTGGCTGTTTCTACGGTGGGCCCTGGTTGGAAAGGGGAAATGGGAGATCTTAGAACGACAGTGACTTGCTTGAAGCCTCCGGACAAGAGGCCAAAGGAGGCAGGGCCGGAGGGCCATCATCCACCTGTAGCACGTTGGGGAGCAGGGAGGACACACACAGGACTGTCGGGGGCCCCAGAGTTCAGGTTGACTGGAGACAGCTGTGCCGCGTGGGCCCCGTGGAGCTCCGGGAGGCTGTATTTATCTACTGCTGCTCTGAGGTTGCCCTCCTGGCATCAGGGCAAGGAGGGCCCCAGCAGGGAGGAGAGAGCCAGGAGAGGAGCCAAAGTTCAGAGAGCAGAGAAGATGCAAGTCTAGAGCAGCCAGTGATGCAGACGCCAGCAGGACAAGTGGGCCGGGTTGAGGTGTGGTCATTGGCTTCTTGTGGCTTCCTGAAACCCAGTGCCAGAATCAGAGAGAGTAAAGCTGCAGGCCGTGAAGCCCCCAAGGGACCCCTGGCCTCCCTTGGCCCCTGAATTCCCCAGCTTCACAATGATGCGTTCTCCTCCCATGGCTGTGACCTTGAGGTGTTGCTCCCCAGAGGTCTATGTGGCAGCTCCCCTGCAGGGCCCTGACCACACAGGCCTCTACCCCAAGTCCTACCAGCCCCTTTTGTTCCTCCAAGGAGATGTGGGTGAGAATCAGCATGCTATTCCTCCAGGTTCCAGCCATTACTCCCCCAAAACATTTACCAGCGTCCACCTCTTTCTAATTTAACGCTGACAGGTAATTCCTCCTCCCCCAAGGAACCAATTCCTTCTCCTGAGCAGGTGCACAACCATCCTTCATCTACGATGGCTTAGACACAGGCAAACAGGAGGAATGCACACTGCCTTCCAGAGTCTGCAAAGGAAAAGGTCTTTCTGTTTTCTTTTAAATCTCTGTGGGGTTGGTTTGTTTGTTTTAAATGAGACAGCGTGTAAATGGCTCTCCTTAGGAGAAGGGAGTTCTAATGAACAAGCCTGGCCCATTTTCCACTGGGTAATGAGAGCACCCAGGTAGCTGCTGGGAACAGTGATGTATTCAGTTGTCACCCTGATTTTACACTGGGGCTGGGTGGCCTGTTTAATACAGGAACATAAATCTATCAGCTGTTTTTACAGGTTCCCATTTGGAAAGCCACAGTCTTAGAATAATGCATGCTCTGTGTTTGTGAGATTGGCACAGCCCTTCCATCATTTCCATAACATCAGCGAGCACTTGCAGGTATTGTATATTATAGACCCTGACACTCCTACACACACACACACACACGCACACACACAGACATGTGGACATCAGGACTGTGGATGCCAATAAAAAAAGAGAGATTTGTGAATCCTGGAAACCTCTCAGCTTCTGAAAAGAAGAGGGAGGGCATGAGATGCGCGAAGGCAGCTCTCCATCTGGGGTTAGAGTACCCGCCCTCAGTCTCCGACAAAAGGAGGCAGTCGTCGTCTCTTAGCTTTTCTTCACCAAATCCTCGGATTCTAAGATTTGGAACAAAATGTATATGAGAAATTGTGAATCACATTTTTAATAAAGGTGAGGCAAGAGACTACAATGTGATGGGAGCTTTGGACGTGTGTGTCTATGACACATTCTAAATGGCACTGAATGAAAAGGCTGGGGGTGGCAAAGATGCCATCACACACTGCCACACGTCTGAATCCAGAGAATTCAGGGCATCCGATCAAGGCTGTGTGACTACATGAACAAAGATGCAAATGATGGACCATGGTAAAAAGGAGACACTCATGGTGTGCTAACAGTGATAAAGCCAGATGGGCAGTGCCAGATGAGAACGTATTTCCAAGGACATCAGCAAGACCAGGCTCAGAAGGGCTCCTGACCAAACACGGCACACATGGAAAGTTACACTCGGATCAGCTGTCGGTTCCCCTGAACAGCTGTGGGAATTGTTAGGTCACATGTGCCAACTTGTAGAGCTACTGTTTGGTCCAGGTCTGTTTCTCACCCTTGGCCAGATGTTAGAAATACCTGGAAGCATTTTAAAAATACCTATATTCAGGCTACAGACCAGAACAACTAGATGAGAAACTAGAGTTTTGATCTAGGCAGATTTCAAGCTCCCTCGGTGACTCTAACAGGCAACCAAGGCTGAAAACAGCTGCTGATTTCCTAACCTGGTGGCCCAATTTATGCTCCAGAGAAGAAGCCTGTACAGACCTGGCCTTTAAGGATGTCCTGCGTGAAACTGACCGAGGCTTCCTCTCTCAGGAGGTAAGTCTGTCAGCTGGAAAATAAGGTGGTGGCTGTCAGAACAATCCCCAGGTTTCAAGGAAGACCCATTCAACGCTCTTCTCAATTCTTCCACTAACAAGCTATGTGACCCCTGTCCATCATTGTAGTTCAGTGTCTGTAATTTATATTTAGTGGATGAATAAAAGTCAGCAAGCTCCCCTAGACACTGGGTTTCTTTTTTTTTTTTCTCTTCTTAAAATGAAAATATTACATCGCAGATCTCCATACCCCTTCAAATTTTACAATTTGGAAACCGATATAAATCCTCTATAATTTGCTTCTATTCTACCTGTAGAACTTACCGCCCTCCACATTTAAATAAGGTACTTCCCTGGTGGCTCAGACGGTAAAGAGTCTGTCTACAATGCGGGAGACCCAGATTCAATCCCTGGGTTGGGAAGATCCCCTGGAAAAGGACTTGGCAACCCACTCCAGTACTATTGCCTGGAAAATCCCATGTGTAGAGGAGCTTGGGAGGCTACAGTCCATGGGATCGCAAAGAGTCGGACACGACTGAGCAACTTCACTTTCACTTTTCACATTTAAATAAACCTTCCAAAGTACCATAGTTATATAAAGTATTGATATCAGGATAAGGAGAGTATGAGAAATCTATGTACTATCTTTGCAACTTTTCTGTACATCTTGGATGTCTCAAGTTATTCTAAAATTAAAAGTTGATTCCATAAGAAATCTTCCCATCCTATCAGGTGGTTTATTCTCTATCTCCTGTTCTTCCCCCGTACTTTCATTTCCTTCTACTACCATTCCCATTGAAGTTCTACACATTTAACTTAAAAGATGCATGTGATCACTTTTGAAGTCCTTCCAGCCTGCAGACCCTTGTTTTGTATTCTATCATTTGCTCCAACTCTTGCTGATCCTGCTATTCAGGAGAATTTGTGACATAAGTATCAAACATTAAAAAGCCAAATAGGAAGAATGAGACTGTGATTAAAACAGCAGGAAACCACTCCCTCCAGGCTGAAAGGATGAGGCTGAAGGTAATGTTACCAGCAAGGGGGGTCCAGATAACCCTCTACCTGGTTTGAGTTGAAGCTTTTCTAGTAGGAACCTGGGGCCTGGAGGGGACAGTACCTGCCAAAACACTGCCTAAAGCACAAAGGGTAAAAACACATCAGTTTCTCTTTCCTTCTCACCCACCAACCTCCCAATAGTGTCTCCCCTTAGTCAAATCCAGGCAAAAGCCAAATGTCATAGAAACTTGGAAAATGGACCTTGTAGGAAGCAGCCACCTGGGGTGCAAAGTGGGACCAAGATGGGGAATGGGTTTGAGGGCAAAAGGCCAAAACCCTACACTATACTTAAAATTTTTCTAACAATTTAAAGCTTGATTTGATCATGTCTTTGATACTCTAAGACAGAGTATTCAATAGAAATATAATAAAAGCCATGAAATGTGGACCCCATATGCCATTTAAAATTTTCTAGTAGCCAAATTAAAACAGAAAGAAATTTAATAATATATTTTATTTCACTCAATATATTCAAACTATTAGTCATTTTAACATGTAATCAATATTATCAGGTTTAGTGAGATATTTTGTATTGTTTTTCACACTAAGTCTTAGAAATTCAGTGTGCATTTTATACTTGAATAGTGAAAGTGAAAGTCACTCAGTCATGTCCGACTCTGTGACCCCAAGGACTATACAGTCCGTGGAATTCTCCAGGCCAGAATACTGGAGTGGGTAGCCTTTCCCTTCTCCAGGGGATCTTCACAACCCAGGGATCAAACCCAGATTTCACCAGCTGAGCCACAAGGGAAGTCCAAGAATACTGGAGTGGATAGCCTATCCCTTCTCCAGCGAATCTTCCTGACCCAGGAATCGAACCAGGGTCTCCTGCATTGCAGGAGGATTCTTTACCAACTGAGCTATCAGGGAAGCCCATTTTATACTTATAGCACATTTTAATTTGGACAATTGAAGTGCTCAATAGTCACATGTGGCTAGGGTTTCCCTACTGGAGTTTCAAGTGATTTTGTATGGATTCCAACTTTTGAGAGCGTGTAAGGCAAGAATCTACTGAGAAGGGCATCTCCATTCCTAGAGAGACCTCACATGTGTGAAAGTTCCAACAAATTCTTATTGAACCCAAAATTGTAAGGGGAAGCTGAAAACATAACAGACACCTGTTGAACATTGACCTGAGAGGTCTGAGAAAGGCAATGTGTGCCAGATTCATAGCATTTCACACATCATAGGAAGTTGCTTCAGAATCATGGGCTGTGTTATTGATTTGCATGTTTCTTTTGGATGACGTTGGATGGTGATACACTAGTTTTTTAAGAGCCTCTGCTGTTATTAATAATAAGAAGACTATGTTCAGAAGTGGTCAGAAACCTCTCTCCTGTGATCATCTCAAAGTCGGAGGGAAATTTTCCTTATAGAAATTCATATCTCGGGAACTCTGGGCTTATAAGAGTTTTAGGGGCCCATGAGAATCACAAGTCAGACACACACAATGCGGAATGATGATTAGTTCTGGTGGCAGGGTGGGGGGAGAATGAGATAGGAGTTTCCAGTTGTGAACATGTCCTGTTTCTTATACTCAGTGTTGATTGCATTGCCAGTCTTCACAGCCTACCTGTGTTTTAGAAATGTTTTTATATCCTTTTGACATTTAAAAAAATTACAAATAGTACCCACACAAAACACACGAAGTGAATGAGGAAGACAGAAGAAAGGAAGAAAGGAGGGAGGGAGGGAGGGAGGAAATGTGGAAGGAAGACAGGGAGCAAATCATGAGGAGAAGCGGAAAGAAAGCAGAATCTGCAGCTAGTGTGAACTGACCCTGCCCAGAGCCCGCTGACCTGTGAGATGTCCTGTTGCACTTGGAAATCCCGTCTTTACATTTTGCCCAACTGTCCAGCTTCACACACTCAAGGCAGGTGTCTCCTAAATGTGGGGACGTGTCCCAGGGTGGATGGGCCTGGGCCTTGGCTTCTCCCTCTGGCAAAAGTCAATTGTTTTTTTCCTCTCTTGACAATCCTGTGGTTTCCAGGAGATGATTCTTTGAGGACCAAAAGCAGTGGTTGGCTTTTAGGAACCAGAAGTAAAGACACCTGATTTGCAGACTTGGAGAAGTGTGGGTGAGGTGGAAGAGGACAGCACAGGCCCCACTGCCAGATCAGCCTGCAATAGATCAGGCCCATCCCCTGGCTCCTGGAATAACTCCATACTGGAAGAAAACAAATCTGGTGTTATGCAGGGGTCTGAGTAACTCAAGCATCTCATGTTCCTAACAGAAGCGCCCTGTCTGCTGGGTCTCCTCTCATCACACTGGCCCCCACGTGCCATTTGTAGCCAGACCAGGTGCACTCTCTTCTGAAGTTGGCACCAGCTCTCAGATATCATCTCTGAAATCTTGCCCAAGGTGCAACGTGTCAGCATCTCATTCTGCCTATGCTGACCTGGAGGTGCTGACATCTTGACCCAAAGGCCCTCACTGCCACAGAGACTTGAGCTGCACCCACATGGAGCCAACCAGGAATCAGTATTCCACAGATTCAAGGGGGAAGGAAGACGTGGGTTTAGCAGGAGAGCAGTTAGGTGGGCGAGGAGCAGGCAGGTGAGGGATGCTGGGAGAGTCAGGCAGGTGTCTGGGCTCTAGCAGTTGGAAGCTGAGCCACTTACTGGAGCTCTGGTGAGCAAGGCTTACTTTGGATGCTAGAACTGAGACTGTTTAGCCCTTCTCTATTTTACACTCTCAGTTGCATGTCAGTATCATTGGCCCTAGAAGTGTTGAACATTGACAGAAGAGGTGTCAGATTAGGCAAGGGAGCCCTGCACCTGAAAGAGGCAGGATTACTTCACCCTCCCTGCTGTCAAGTGATCTTGTTTCTCCTAATAAGTAGAGAAATGATGTGCGTGCTTTATTTACCAAGAAATACTTCTAAATTCCCCCTAGCATCTAAGAGAGGCAAGAGAGAATGATGACAAGCATTCTCAACATATTTCAACTGACAGAGTCACATAATTAAATTTTGATTGGAAAGGGCCTGAAGAAACAAACAAAAAGTATCTTAAAGTAGTCCTTATTTACCCCCAATAATTCGAATGGTCTTTGAAAGCATGATGACCTCAGACATTTTGTTGATGACTCATACAGACTGGTGATAACCCAGCCTGATGCTTATGGCAGTCATGGTGTGGGGAAGATATTAGTCATATGTCTGCACGTGCACCTGTGTGTGTAGAGATGCACATTTGTGTGTGTGCAAGTGTGTATATATGTATGATTCTAGAAGCATATAAATAAGGTGACTGAGTTGGAGAAGTAGTGAGTAAACTCCAAGAATAGCAGGGACACTGTTAACCCCAGAAAAATGATTTGGAATTTAAATAGCAAGTGTTCGGAAGTGATAGGCAAAATAAACCTGGGAGACTGTTTGGGGTACAGATGGGATCCGATGCTCTCCGAGCAGGGAGAAGCGCTGTCAGTGTTTTGACAGACAGACTGATGTTCAGGACAGAGCCGAGGAGGTGCTGGAGGGGTGGGTGGGGGGTAGGAGGCGGAACTGGAGACCTCTGTGACAGATTGACAAGCAGAGCAGGAATTCTCCTCCAGCAAAGGGAGGGGAAAGAGCGGATAGAAGATAAAGGCACACGAGGCCAGGATGCTAGCGGTGTGGTGAGCTGAGAAGGGCAGAACTGCATTTACCACCTCTGTCTCTTTGGGGATTATTAAGGAGGTAAAGGCAGGGGCCAAAAGCCAGACCACAGCGGGATAAGCATCACTTCCCAGAGCTTTATTTCTCTTTGCAGTTTGTGAAGCTGGCAGCCCTGCTTAGAGCTCTGGGCAGGGAAACCCCAATGACAAATGCCTCCCAGGAGGGCTGAGGGTCAGAGAGCAGAACTCAACCAGCAGCAACCATATAGAGAGTGTTTCTCTCCTAGCACTCGCACAATGTTACCCAGAAGGGAAACTGGAGCCTAGATGGGTATAAAACCACTCTAAACCGGGGCTAGTGAGGCAGGAGACCCACGGACAGACTTAAATCATCATGATGGAAATACTACCCTCTGACTGCATAACCTTAACCAACTTGGACCGACCCATCCCCTCGGCCCTCCCAGCCTGCCCAGGCCCCTCGGAAGCCTTGCACACCCTGGAACCCGGCTACCCGGCTCTCCACTGTGACCTTATCTGCACTGGGGCCCCCTCTCTCTTATGACCCAACCTCCCCGGGTGGGTGCAGCATCCTTGTTCTGCTTTTCCCGAGTGAGCTTCCTGGGAGCTCAGCCTCCAGGAGCCAGAGTGGTGATGTGGTCGCAACGCCCCCTGAAGTTAGGAGGCTGCTGATTCTTGCCTCTCTCCCTCATCTGCCCTGTGCTCCCGAGCAAGTTTGTCATTCCCTTGGAGCCTGTTTCCTGGGATGTGGAGTAAAACCCGTTTAGTATGCCTGGTAGACTTGCTTGCATCTAGATCAGTGATTCTCCACCAGGTTGATCCCTAGACATTTGGCAATATCTGCAGGCATATTTGCTTGTCACAATTGTAGGGGGTGGGGGACAGGGGTATTAATTCTGGCTCCAGCAAGTAGAGGCTAGGCCTGTTGCTTAATGTCCTAAATATGCAGGATAGTCCCCACAACACAGAATCATTCAGCCCCAAGTTCAATTGTGCTAAGGTTGCTTACAAACTGTCTCTCAACATCACATGGGTTTTTTAAAAAATTGAACTTTAAATTTGTGTTAGAGTACAGTTTATTAACAAAATTGTGTTAGTTTCAGGTGTACAATAAAGTGATTCAGATGGTTTCCTTTCCTCCTTTCCTTCCCTTCTTTCCTCCTTCCTTCTTTCTCTTTCTTCTTTCTTTCTTTCCACATATTTTTTGGGGGGGAAGATTGCAAGCTCCAAGAGGTGAGGCAGAGGTTGCATCTAAAATCTCTTTGTTTTGCATTCAGAGCCTTGCGCAGTGAAAAACCTCACAAGTCATCAGCCAATTGGTGAAAGGAATCACAGAAGTGACTTCCACTCTCCTGGCAAAAGGATAAATCTCTTTTGTACTGATGGGTTTATCTGTTCATAGTGTGAGACAGAGGTAAAGCCACCTGTTATGCTGTCCCCAAATCCCTCTAAAATATTAGAAGATCCTGCTAAAACCACATCCAGATCATTTGAAAACTGTCCTAAAGAGTGTCCTAAAGAGTGTCCTAAAACTGTCAACCCGTTGACAACAATCAAAAGGCTATTGACTAAATTCATCCCAACGGAGGAGAAGGTGGTACAAGGCCATTGTCCTCTTTGGGGTAAATCCACAATGTCAGATTGTTCATGTAAATGTTTTAAAAGTTCAGGAGGTAGGGGAAATTAAGGCTTCTTTGAAAAGAGAAGAAGAAAGAATGGGGACTGTTTGGCTCCTTACACATTTTTGCATTCTAATATATCAGATCCTATGTTACATACGTTATTGCATTTATTGTCAAAACAACTCATTAAGAAAGAACTGAGGTTTAGAAAAATCAAGGTTGTATTTTATAGATTTTAAAACAAATACATTTTTCACATTTTATATTCTGAAATGAACATGCATCTTAAAGTTAATGTCGTCTAATAATCAGTGTTCACTTCCCGCTCCCACCTTCTCTCTCTCTCTCTCTTGCATTTTTAATATAAACCTCTCTCAGATTTTTAATATACCTGAGTAAGGATGCATCCTACAATCTTTAGCTATTTAGATTCCTAAAAATAAGGTCACTTACCCAGATCATACAAGATGACAGAGCTGGCAATCATAAGATACTAGCTGTTATTTATTTCTAATCCAGCAAGGAAATTCAAATGCTGCATAGCAGGATTCTTGTGAAGTCCACCAAGTGCTTTTTCCTAAGATGACTTGGATGGCACCAGTGAGAAGTTAAGGAAGATGATACATTTGTGTTACTGTACTTTTTTAAATTTTTGTTTTTTTTCCAGCGTTATGGAGAACTAATTTACATGCATCACTGTATAAATTTAGGGTACACAGAAGGATGGTTTGATTTATGAATATTGTGAAATGATTAATGATTACCATAATAGGTTTAGTTAACAAACATCATCTCATATACATTCAATAAAAATAAAAATGTCCTCCTTGTGATGAGAACTCTTAAGGATCTACTCTCTTAACAACTTTCCTATATATCATACAGCAATATTAACTATAGACATCATGTTGTACATTACTTTCCTAGTACTTATTTATCTTATAACTGGAAGTTTATATCTTTTGACCATCTACTGCCAATCTCCTTGCACCCTGCCCACCACCTCTGATTTGTTTTAAATTAGAGGGGGAGAGGTTTCCCTGATGGCTCAGATGATAAAGAATCCATCTGCAGTGCGGGAGACCTGGGTTCCATCTCGGGTTGGAAAGATCCCCTAGAGGAGGGCATGGTAGCCCACTCCAGTATTCTTGCCTGGAAAATCTCCATGGACAGAGGAGCCTGGAGGGGTACAGTCCATGGGGTCACAAAGAGTCGGACACGACTGAGTGACTAAGCACACAGCACAGAGGGAAAGAATAAAGAAAACAGGGGCTGAATGTTTGAGATTGATATTAACATCAAAAATGAGAGACTGGATTTAAATTTAACAGAGAAGACAAGCAATTAGCATATGTGTGTGTGTGTGTGTGCATTTATATACACAAGTATACATATACATACACACATATATGTATATTTATGTAAAGTTATATCACTAGTAGAAGCAGTCAGGGCCACAGTGGGAGGTCAGGTTTAGCCATCAACATTTATGCCCTTGGTTTTCTTGGAAACCTGAGACAGGAATTCAGCCTTGCATAGGAGATTACAGATCAATAGAATAAAATTTAACTTACGAGTGTTTGATGACAATTCACTTGTTCAGATGGCACCAATCTATGCCTAAAAATAGAATTTATTCTCAACTTGTTACTAATAGTATTCTAACTCAATGTTAACATAGGTCGGTGAAGTGTACTAGATTCTTGTTGAATGTAACAATGTTTGAAAAAAAAAATCACCGGGCTGGATTGTGGGCTTCCTCTGTCCTGTAGACACTGTGTCCATGAACTTGTCACGCTCACTACTGCTGTATAGCTTACCTGGCGTATGTATCATACCTCACTTCCTCCTCATGTTTTCGTCTGCCTAGAAAACTTCTACTCATCTTTCACTTCCCGAAGCTGATGTTTTAGGAGCTTGTCTTGATTTCCTCAGACCTCAGAGTCTCTGAACTGCTCCCTGTGCACTTTGCGCTGTATCTGTTATAAAAGCCAGCTAAACCACAGTGAAAGTTTTGAAGAGAATTTCTGTCTGGTCCTTGTGGATTGTCTTATCTTTGAGGATTCGTGGGTACAGCTCCTGATTTTTATGTGGTAGTGAGCGTGTCCGTAGGATGGATAAATGAAGCATGCACACCATGAAACAGCTCCTTGGCACGACATAGAAGGCTCCCACCAAACTGCCCCTGCTCCTCCCAGACCCCGTTTCCCAACACTCTGACCTCACGTGTTCACCCAGACCCCTGGTCTCTTTGTCACCAAATACCAGGCCTCAGGGCCTCACACGCCTGGTACAGTCATCTACACCACTTTTACTCCAGATATATGTCATATCCCACTTCTTCTCAAGATCTAGGTCTCTGCTGAGCTATCTTCACAAAGATTTGTTCTAACCACATTGTCGAAAATAGCAGCTTTCTTCTTTAGTTTCTTTATTCTTACCTGCTTAATTTTTCTTCTTAGCCTTTACCAATAACCTACATATTTTGTACTTACTTACTTTTTAAAACTTTATCAATCTTCCCCGCAGAGAGATGAACTCAGGGGAGAAGGGGATTTTAATCTACAAATAATAAACAAGTAATCACTGGGTAATAAAGGGATTAATGAGTCTACCACTATCTTTGATGAGACTACTTTCACCTGGTGGTGAAGAGCAGAATGGCAGTCATAGAACTGCCTCTAGAGGAAACCACTTTTTTGGATCATCTAATATAGCCAAGTTTGCATGTGTGCACGTGTGCTTAGTTGTGTCCAACTCTTTGTGATCCCATGAACTGAGGCCTGCCAGGCTCCTCTGTCCATGGAATTTTCCAGGCAAGAATACTGGAGTGGATTGCCATTTCCTACTTCAGGGAATCTTCCCAACCCAAGGATCGAACCCACGCCTGTTACATCTCCTGTCTTGGCAGGCCTATTCTTTACCATTGTACCACCTGGGAAGCCCTAATATAGGTATGCACCATTTTAATTTCTTTAAATGTATTAGCTCATTCATTACTCACAAAAGCCCTAGCATATTGGTATTATCACTCCATTTTAAAAGAGGAAGCAGCTGTGGTTCTTCCAACTCCCATAGACTTTTTTTATATTCATCTTTACCCTATTATATTTTTGCAGATCCATCTATTCCATTATCTTGATTCAATAATGCATTCAGTACTTGTTGAGTTTATCCCATATGTATCTATTACAAGAAAAGAATACAAGATTTTCCCATAGGAGTTTAGCAAATATGATACTTCCTGGCTGTTTCCAAGGTAGTAGAGATATGTTAAAAACTAACAAACCATAACCTAAGAGAAAATTTAGACGTATTTGTTTCTTTTCCTTATTATTTATACATGCTCTTTCACCGTTACTTTCATCCTACAATAAAGTCACTAAAGATGGGGAACAACTACCATATATTCTGTGAAATATATAGTAGAACCATAGTGCTCTACCTGTCCCCATCTACTACCCCACTTTCCAGGCCCTAACTCCTGTCATATTTGGTTTCAATAAAGTATTGCAGAGAAACATAATCTTAACACAATAAAAGGAAAGACCATAATGAAGGAAGGAGTTTAAAAGAGAATTCAATTAATGAATCACTACAGCTTCTCCCTGGAAGAGACCTGCAAATGTATTCATCAGGCTGAGAATAAAGCCTGGAAAAACTGCCCTTGGAAGAGCTGTGCTTGAGAACTCACACTAAGAATAACATTCTCAAGGGAATTCGGGTGTGTTCAACAAGACATAAATGATGTTATTAGAGGACTAATGATTTGAGTGATCAAGGAATTGCAGAGAATTGTGGAACAGACTCATTGGGCAAGGCCTGAAACACTGCTATAGAAGTAAATGTAAATTTGGCCTTGAGGACATAGTCCTAACTCTTTGGGGCTATTATGGTTCCACCTGAGACATCTATTGATTGGCAATAAACTGCCCTGAAAAAAATACAAGTTTGCCAGAGCAAAGATTTCTTACTTTGTGGATGACTGAAAGAATAAAACACACTGCATTCATAACTGTGGAGAAATCAGACATTTGGAAAACCTGGATGTTATGAATGCTGGGACTGCAACTCTGAACAAAGGTAATGAAGAATCTATAGGTGGGTCTTAGCCCTGGAAAACAATGATCAAAGCATCACTTAACCCCAGAGATTTCCAATAATATAAGAGAAAAAGGACTTCAATTTAGTAAAATGTTTAAGTTCTGCTATTTAGCCAAGTAGCAGACTAAAATATTCTCTTTAGGCCAGATGTTTAACCCCACTAGTGAGAACAACACACATCTTGCCTGAATTGTCACTATGGGAAAGGTCACTATGGGTGACAGTATCCAGCCAAATTGCCCCTAATCACTTTGGTCTCACCCCGAGTGCTATCCTGAAGATCTCAGAGTGGTGGGTGCCCCTGTTAGGTCAGTTAGGTTGTACTATCACCAATACAAAAGACTCCTGGCAAGCCTACATAAGGGGGAATCCAAAAATATAAGAAAGTAGCGGTAAATTATATTACATTTTCTTAAAGGAGATATTTCTTATAATAGGTAATTCTCATTAGTCCTGCCTTGGAATTATAATTTGAAATAAATAAAATTTATTGAACATTAAATATGATATAAATTTGTGGCATAATGAAACTTAGATGATCTAAATCTTCTTCACTCTTTGGTTCCATTTTACAGATAATTACACCAAGCCCAGAGAAGAAAATTGTCTTACACGAGTCATATTTAAGTTTCAGTTTCCAAAAGAAAAGAGGTTTTGGTTTTATTCAAAGGACAATCTGTGCCAACACAGAACCTGGTTTGTTCTACTTTGCCTGTATCTTGCCTCCCAGCTCCTTGTTAATGATTTTTTTAAATAAACTATCAGAAATTCCTTTGGAGACCTCATTATTTTACTCACTTGTTTGTGCCTGGTCCTCCTCTTTGCCACTCCAGACCACAAATACACACACACATATTTTCAGAGAAAAAGTTGAATCTAAAGTGTTCTAATGTTAGATGGTTGTATTGCATACCATTCATTCCCTCTTGATCTCTTTTCCTCTGAGAAATGCTCTCTTCTGAGAAAAACTCTTCCATTTCAGTCTCCATAATTTGGTGGTATCTTGATTCTATTCCGTGGTTCAGGGAGAGATAATGTTGTTCAGACCTGGCTAATCACAGCATCCCATTGCTCTGACCTCAGAGATTGGTTGAAGGATGAGAATATGACCCAGTTAGACCCAAAAAGGTAGTCACACGACTTCTGATGGGAGCCCCTACAAGAGAGGCGTTCTCTCTCTTTTTCAGATATAAGCTGAACTTAGAGCTACTAGGATATAGTCTGAAACAACTGGATGGTCATTTTACCTCTGGAACTACTGAAAATGAGACCAATACACAGCAAAACAGAGTGAAAAGAAGGATAAAAACCTATTCAGCTGATATTATTAGAGTTCCTTGATCCATCTGAGCTTCAAATTCTTAGAAATTTCAGTTATAAGAACCAAAAAATCACCCTTTTATTTAAGCCAGTTGGGTCTATTATTCTGACACTTGCAATTTCAAGATTCCTGACAGTTTCTGCAGTGTATAGTTTATCTAATGTCTAGGCTCACCTAGAAGGGATTCACTTGTTGGCTTGGGTAACCTTTTACTAATGCATGTTTTGTTGATATGATTAAAGTCACATCTCAGTTGCTATAGACTTTTTCACAATGTCATGAATTACTGTTAACCATCAGACTGGATTTTCATTCAAGTCATGAATTTCCTAATTTTTCTAGGATCTTGGCTAGGATGATCTTTTAGACTCTAGAATCACCTCTCAAAGGAAAAAAAGAAATACAATAACTGCCAGGGAGAGCTAAAACTGGACTGACCCAACCACTAAGACGTCTAAAACAAAATGCATTTTCTCGGGGGAAGTGCTGGCTTGATCTGACAAGAACTACTTACCCCTCTTGCTCTTATAACTTGGTTAAGCCTTGCAAATGCAGCTTGCTTTTCAAGTTGAGGCATCACTAACTTTCTTGACTTGGACATGGGGTCTTGCCTAAGGAGGGGAGTACAGTAAGACTGGGGGATGTGGGCTCTGGCACCATTAGGCTATACTTCCCCTCTGTCAGTAACTGCCTTCTACTTTGAGCCTTGCCTGGATAGCTTTGAAGAATGCTTTCATTGATGTATGAAACACAACTTACAGCTTGTTGTGTTCTCCTATATGGCATATCTGTTTTAAAATAGTCTTATATCAAAGGAAAGACCCTTAGACATCAGCCACAAACTAAGAAGAAGAACTTTCCTAGCACATCTGAAATTCTACCCATCAATTCTGCTTTTGGGCATAGAGGGCCCTTAGTAATGGAAATGAAAGGGCAGAGCCTTGGGAATCAGGTTCAAGTCATTCTCAAAGTGTTTTCTTGATTTGGCACTATAAAGTTTGACTTATTTAGGTCTCTTTCTGGAAGCAGAACTCACCCTCTGGGCTTTCCCTCCTTCTATCAATGACCATTACTAGTGATCTAGTAATTGGGAATTCCCTGGGAGCCCAGTTGGTAAAGAACCTGCCTGCAGTTGAGGAGACCGGGGTTCAATCCCTGGGTCAGGAAGGTCCCTTGGAGGTGGAAATGATAACCCACTCCAGTATTCTTGCCTGTAAAATCCCATGGACAGAGGAGCCTGGTGGGCTACAGATCATGGGGTCGCAAGAGTTGGACATGACTCAGTGACTATACCACCAATGGTCTCAGCCTCCTCCTATTCCATTTCGTTCACACACACACACACACACAGAGTGCTAAGTGAAGCAAGCTGATAATGAAGAGCTTCTTCTCCCAGAACACCCATTGGCGCCTCCATTTTTGTCCTGTTACCGCTATTGCTGTCATGTGCTTAACTCTGGGCCTTTCCAGTTACTCTCATGGGCTGTGCTTGACTGTCCAGTGTCATCTGTCAAGGGATCTCAACCTCTAGCCAACCTGATCCATGGTGGTTACCAGCTCCCTATGCATGGTCACCCAATCAGATAAATTGAATGCCTGAAGTCTGGACTTGTAACCACCCGCTTGCTGCTCTGAAGCTGGGACATACGGTTCACAACTGTATACACATGCTGCCAGATCTGTCACATGCCATGTGCTTAGACTTCACACAATTATGTTGCTACCCCAGAGAGACCGCAGAACAAAAGAGGGGAAAATAAATGGGAGCACTGCTGTTCACTGTGGATAAGACAAAATCTGGCATTTCAAACCCAACACTTTATGAAACAACAAACTCTCAGCGGTTGTGCCTGTCATACTAGACCTTTCATTTAATGTATATCAGAGATTGCCTTTGATATATTTTATATTATGTGTTATTATTATGTGTTAGTGCTCATCATTTCTATTTAACATTTATATGGACATTTATATGACTACTTGTGATTTTTTTTTCCCCCAGTTTTCTCATACTTTGAGGAAAAGATGTATTTACATCCCCTAGCTCCTGGCATGGGGCTTAAACATATATTTGTATTAAATAAGCCCATAGTTTATCGATACATATTTATTGAACACTTGGTATTTGCTTCAACTTTGTTCCAGTTACTGTGGGATTTGCAGAAGAAAACTTTGTAATACTCTCCCTACCCTGGAGATTATGCAGTTTGGGAGGGGAGTAAGATGAATGCGCATGAAACAAATAGAGACAAATGCAAGATATTTTATGGTAAAGTGGTGCATTGTGAGAACTGGGCTATGTTTGCTATAAGATTTTTAAAAACAAACAAATATTTCTGAGAAAGAAAAATTTTACAGTCATAGATTTGAGGTGAAAGAATACAAAACAGGCCTACCCTTCAGTCCATGCCAAGCTGCTCCCTACAATTTATCTCTTCAGAGTTCTGTTTAGTCTAGTCTTGAATGCCGCTCGTGAGCCGGGTTCTATCAGAGTCATTGGGAAACACCTTTGCAATCTAAGTGTTCTTTGTCTGGGAAAGTTTTCTTCCAGCACTCAAGTTTTATTTCTCTACCTCTTACTGCCTTTCAGCTTCATTTCATCATTTCTCCAGCCATGGCATGTCTCCTGGTACCTTTGTTTTCCGTCTCTTGGGTTGGTTTTCCAGTGTTTCCCATATCCCATCTCCCCTGTCTTTCAGCCTTTGGTTTCTTTCCTTTATATTTCCTATAGCAATGGCAATCACATTCCTGCCCTGGAACGTTCTCTATGTTAAATAAATGGTTATAGTGTGACTCGCAAGATGCAGAGTACTTTAGAAACAACAACTCTAACATCGTTTGATATCAAAACATTTCCAATCCATGGTTGTAGCTCAGTGCCTAGCCCTGGCACACAATAGGTTTTCAGAGATGGTTGCTGGGTGCAGATTAGCTCACTTTCCTGAAAGTACCTTGCTCCCCCAAAAATGGACCTCACGGGAACTCCTGTCCAACTTTCTGTGCCAAGTTGCTTCAGTCATGTCTGACTCTGTGTGGCCCTATGGACTGTAGACCACCATGCTCCTCTGTCCATGGGGTTCTCCAGGAAAGAATACTGGAGTGGGCTGCCATGCCCTCCTCCAGGGGAAACTTCCCAACCCTCTAACAAAAGTTTCCAGCAATGAGGATTCATAATTCTGTAAGCTGGTCTGTTCATTTGCTGGGCCATTCTATTAGAACTTAAGGAATTCCTCCTTGCATTTACTGAAAATTTGCTTCTTCTTGAATTCTACTCATTGTTCTTGGTTCGCTATGTGGAGCTAGTTAGAAAAAGTATTATTCTTATTTCACATGAAAGACCTTCACAAACTTGAAGAAAATTATTATGGCCTCACTCCAACTTCTAATCTAGCCTCAATAATTCCAGATATTTGTTGCACACAGGTCATTTGTTATGTGTCCAAAACGATTGTTTTCAATGGAAAGATGGACCAGTGATGGTTGAATGAACATATGAATGCATGCAAGGAGATGGCTCACTCATTGATTCATGGACGCAATAATTTTAGATTGCTCACCACCTTGGCTATTCTCTTCTGGATGCTCTCTACTTTGCTGATGTCACTGTTGAAGTGAAGTTTCTAAAATATAATTCTTCAGATTAAATGTGGCCCATATAGAAAACAGCACAACTGAGAGCTAAAATGTGAATATGTGTTTTGTAAAACTCCAAAGCCATCTTGTAAGGCAAAAGGTATATAGATAGATAGATATAGATATAGCTAATAACTTTGTTTATCAAAAAATATGGGTTAGGAATTCTGAAACTATTTTATGTATATTCTGGTTTAGAACAAACAAATATGTTGTGGATAGCAAAGAATAACAGGAGCCAAGTTGGAGAAACCTAAACAACTAGTTTTTTTTTTTCAAAAGTCTGCTGTTTTTCACTGTTGGAAAATGAAATCATGAATAAGGAAAGAGAAAAGAATAGAATGAACCCTGTGGGTTAGGATTAGAATCAGAGGTATTGAATATGAACTCATGGCTTTTTAATATAGATTCAAATGGAAAGATATGGAAATAGGTATAGATGTGGCTATATGCATGGATTAATGTCTGTTCACATATTTGTAAGTTCTACTGAGAGGAGTTAGGAGCAATGACATTGCAATCCCAGTGATCACAGCTGGTGCCCAGATCTCGGTTTCTAAATGCCATTCTCCAATAAAAAGAGTCAGGACTCCTTGGAGAAGACTTTTTGATTTTAAAGCTAGAAGAGAAAATATGAAATGAGACTGTTAAATATTGTGGTGCCAAAAAGAAAGGAAATACTTTAAAAAGAATGTGGATATGTCAGAATAGTGTAGGAACCAACCTGAAGGAACTCCCAATAACAAAATCTGGAACCACAGGATAAAATTAATATCCTATGAGTATTTAATATTTAATATGAGTCAATATTTAATAAATGTGGGAGAGGGAAAGCTTTTCCTTCTAGAATAATTTTACTTAAAAATAAAAAATTAGGGAAATGGAAAATCATCATTAAAATACTACATTAGAATTGTTACCAGCAAGATTCCCCAAACATGCTAAAAATAGTGGGGAAAAGTTTGGGGAGAAACAGAACATTTTATAACCTCAATATGCTTCCATAAAATATTTATAAATTTAAAAGGGAAAAACAGAGATTCACAGTGAGGCAACCCATCAAACAACAACTTATTCAATGATTCAAAGTTATTATCACCAGTAAATAGATATATCAATATCATGTAACACCTGACTGATGTACTGAAAAGAACACATCACCTCCTTGGTAAATATCTTACTAAAAAATACATAATCACAATCTAATTGTGAAAAAACCCAAGACAACTCCAGATTGAGGGAGAGTCTGCAAAATCAATGACCAGTACTCTTCAAGAGTTTCATGGCCATGAAAGATGAAGATGAGGACTTGTCACTGACTGGAGGAAATTCAGTGTGTGTGTGATCAGCTGTCCGATTCTATGTGAACCCATGGACTGTAGCCCTCCTCTGTCCATGGGATTTTCCAGGCAAGAATACTGGAGTGGGTTGCCATTTCCTACTCCAGAGGATACTTCTGCACCCAGGGATCGAATCCACATCTCCTGCATTGGCAGGCAGGTTCTTTACCACTAGCGCCACCTGGGAAGTCTGATTCAGGAGTGATGGGTAATAAACATGATGCAGATTGCTGGATCAGATCTTGGAACAGAAAAAGGACACTAGTAGAAAAGAGGATGAAATCTAAAGAAAATCAATAGTTAGTAGTATTGCACCAATATTAATCACTTAATTTTGGTATTTGTGCTATGGTTATGGATGATGTTAACGTTTGGGGACGCTGGATGAAGGATGTATGGGATTCTCTATACTAGTTTTGTAACTTTTCTGTAAAACTAAAATTATTTCAAAGTATAAAGTTTAAAACAAACCCAGAAACACAGATGTTTCAAAAATTGACCACTCTTTTTTTTTTTTTTTTTTTTTTGCTGACAGTGGTATTGCCTTTGCTCCATCTTCTTGATGTTCAGCCTATAGCAATGTGCTCAGTCACTGCTGTGGAAGGAAAGAACAATGGTAAAGTAGGAAGCAGACAGGAGTGGTCCATGTGCCTGTACTACAAAGTGGTACAGTTTCCCCCAGAGCTGAAATCTCTGACTAGCAGTAAGGAGACCTTAATTCTAGTTCTGGCTTCACCTAATTGGTCATATGACCTTGAGAAACTTGTTCAATCATTTCTACCATAAAAATGAACATAGTGACCTGCCCTCCCTTCCTACCAGAGCTATTGATAGACTCAAAGACCACAGTAAGAGGCTGGACCAGAGCAATGACAAAGCATCACCTTACTCAAGAATTCCCACTGCATGTATTGCCTGTCTAATTCATTTACCTTTCACTGTGTGCAGTGTTGTTTTATACAGGGTAGCCTGTGCAGTGGTTAAGACCACAGGTTCTGGGTTTATACTGCTTGGTTCTTACTCTAATGCCACATGTCATAGTTTCCTCAGCTGTAAAATAAGAGTAATAACAGAATCTACTCCACACCGTTGTTGCAAGAATTAAAGGAAAGCTTTAAAAAATGTCTTGCAACATGGTAACTGCTATACAGTGTTAGATCATAACATTACTGTTTTTCTGCTGCTTTGTGGCATTACTCAGGGAACTATTTTACTCCTCTGGGTACAGCAGCTGGTGCCTTCCCAACAGTAGGTTGTTTGAGGGCAGGGGTGGAGATGATTGTGGAGCTGGAGCCTCAGCCTTCCCCAGCACAGCGCCGTGTGCAGAGGAGGTACTCGGTAAATAGCTGGTGATTGATTGATTCATAAGGCCCTAAAGCCAATGTTCTTTACTTCACAATTCTGCTTCAGGCCAACTTGTCAACTGTGTATATTTAAACAAACTTGGAAAATAAAAAAATTCTCCTGTGCTAGAAAACGGGCTTTCCTGAACTCTGTCAGAGTTTGCTACGGAAATTGTTAGCGTTTTGACATCTCTTCCTCCCATCCCCCAACCAAAAATCATTCTGTCAGCACCATATTTGAGGAGACAAACTCAGAAATAACACACCTGACACTCAATATTTGACTGTACTCTGCCCTTCTCTTTCCTCTTGTCTGGAAGTTAAAAAAAAAAAAAAAAAAATCCTACCATCCACTTTCCCAGATTCTCTCTTTATGTTTCTTTTGTTCCTTTTCTAAGAATACATCTTCAGAGTCAACCTGAGCGTCAAAGCTTGGCAATTACTAAAGAAATAAAATATTACCCTCCTTGTTAAGCATTTGGCCACATTCTTCTTGGTGCTTCCATTTTCGATATCTCAAGTGCAGTCCTCCTTCGGTGCCCTTGGAGATGTACTTGTTTCCTTACTGAATGCATTATTTCAGAGAAGAAAAAATATCATCTTTCAATTTATGAATCACTCTTATCTTTACTCTTCACCTTTCCTTCTCTTTATGTTTCTTCCACTTACATACTTCTAAATTATTCCTGGCCTAACATGAGGCAGCAAAGTTGGAATTCTGGGTCTGTCACTATCGTTATAATCATTCCTTTGGTGCCATTTGGATGAAATGAAGTCCCTCAGATTCAGGGCATACTGAAACTCTTTTCATTTTTGCAGACAGCAGTGATTGTACTCGAGAATTATCCAAAGGCTGCCCCTCTCTCTTGACCTTATTTTTCATTTCTCTCCAACATGTTGTTTTCTCCTGTTTTGTCTCTATGATTCAATAGAGGAAATATTTCATGATTCCAAGAAGCTTTACTGTTCTCTGATCCTAAAAAGTGTTCCAGAATGGTAGGAGTCCTTTCTCATCCTCTAGGAGGGGAGCAGAAGACTAAAACACCAGCACTAATGTCAGTCAAACCTCCCTTCCTTTCTTTCTTTGCTGACTTCTGTCAGGCCAAAGCCATGGGCTTTTTTCTTGAGAAGAGAAAGTGTGGAAGCTTAGAAGGCAACATAGTGTGAGATTCACCCATGAGTATGTGACTAGGCACTTGTGAAGGCACACTCGGAGAAAAATGGCAGTGTCTGAAGGAGATCCTCCAGTCTCTGCAGCAATATGGAGACCAGGCAGCCAAGGGAAGCCCAAGAAGACCCTACACTGAGTCTCATTTTATTACCTTCAAACTATGCTATGACCCTGATCAAATTACACCCCTGATCACCTTTGGAAAGAAGAGAAGAAACTCACAGCTTCCTCAGTGGCCCTGGTCAGAGCATATACAAAGTGAAAAATGCCATACGGGTGCCTTTATTCAAAAATATTTTTTTATAGCAATGAATGAAAGGGTAGTTATTAGCATGGACATTCAAATCAGTTGATCAATGACTGAACCTATTACATCGGCAAGAAGTATCACATAAGGTCTTTGCCCGCAGAAACTTAAAGTTCAGTTGAGAAGACAAAATTTGCACAGCTCGTACAGGCTTACACAGCTGAATCCATGAGAAAGCATACAAAATCTGGTTCTAAATTGTGTGTTGTAGGGTATTCTGCAAAGATGCTAGAATTTCATAGGTTTAAATGTTTCAGTTAGGAAATAATATTGACCATATTCTCTTACTTCTAAGTTCTAGTAGTTCTTCAATTAGACTGCAGCAGGGGGTGATATGTGAGATACAGGCTCCTCCCAGGCATCCAAACTCCTAGCTCAATGGGACTCAGTCTCTTGGACAGGGTATTCTTCTACCATTGTCAACCTCCCATCACAGAAAAAAGAGGTAGAAACACAGCATAAGAGTGGAGAGTATAAGCTAAAGGGTATATCAGCTTTGTTGAAATCATACCACCCAAATGTAACATTTGCTGGCCCTGCATAAGTTATTTATGCTTTTCAGGACTTGAGTGTTATAACTGTACTTATCATAGGATGGTGTGAGGATGATAGAGTGATACATGTCAAGGACAAATGACAGCGTTTGGCTTATTGCCATTGTTGCTCAGTTGCTAAGTCATTTCTGACTCTTTAAGATCCTATGAACTATAGCATGCCATGTTTCCTGTCCGTCACTGTCTCCAAGAGGGTGCTCAAACTCATGTCCACTGAGTTGTTGAAGCCATGCAACCATCATATCCCCTGACATCCACTTCTCCTCCTGCCCTCAACCTTTTCCAGCATCATGGTCTTTTCAAATGAGTCAGCTCTTTGCATCAGGTGGCCAAAGTATTGAAGTTTCAGCTTCAGCATCAGTCCTTGCAATGAATGTTCAGTGTTGCTTCTCTTTAGGATTGACTTGTTGGGTCTCCTTTCTGTCCAAGGGACTCTCGAATCTTCTCCAACACCACAGTTTGAAAGCATCAGTTCTTTTGTGTTCAGCTTTCTTTATGGTCCAACTCTCACATCTGTACATAACTACTGGAAAAACCATAGTTTGACCATACAGATCTTTGTTGGCAAAGTAATGTCTATGCTTTTCAATAAGGTGTCTAGATTGATCATAGCTTTCCTTCCAAGGAGCAAGCATCTTTTAATTTCATAGCTGCAGTCACAGTTTGCAGTAATTTTGGAGCCCAAGAAAATAAAATATGTCACTGCTTCCACTTTTTCCTCTTCTATCTGCTAGTGATGGGACTAAATGCCATGATCTTAGTTTTTTGAATGTTGAGTTATAAGCCAGCTTTTTTACTCTCCTCTTTCATCCTCATCCAGAGGCTCTTTAGTTCCTCTTCACTAGAAAGTAAAGTGGTATCATCTGCATATCTGAGGTTGTTGATATTTCTCCCAGCAATCTTGATTCCAGCTTGTGATGCATCCAACTTGGTATTTTGCATGATGTACTCTGCATAGAAGTTAAATAAGCAGGGTGACAATATACAGCTTTGATGTACTCCTTTCCTAAGTTTGAACCAGTCCATTGTTCCATATCTGATTCTGATGTTTCTTAACCTGCATACAGGTTTCTCAGAAGACAGGTAAGATGGTCAAGTATTCTTGTCTCTTTAAGAATTTTCCACAAGTTGTTGTAATTCACACAAATGCTTTAGCATAGTCAATGAAGCTGAAGTGGGTGTTTTCCTGGAATTCCCTTGTTTTCTCTATGATCCAACAAATGTTGCCATTTTGTCTCTGGTTCCTCTGCCTTTTCTAAATCCAGCTTGTACAACTGGAAGTTCTTCGTCCATGTACTTCTGAAGCCTAGTTTGAAGGATTTTGAACATTACCTTGCTAGCATGTGGAAGGAGTGCAAGCATACATTAGTTTGAACATTCTTTGGCATTGCCCTTCTTTGGGATTTTAATAAAAACTGACACTTCATAGCTTAGTAAATGCTGGTTATATTTGCAGCTCTTGTCACTGTTATTATTATTACTGTTATTTTTAAGTAGTGCTTCCCAAAGTGTGTTTAGAAGACAGTAATCCTGTAAGATATTCCTCACAGAGGGTTCTGTGGTTCATGTATGTGGTGATTGTTGCATTTTACATTAAAAAATGCAAAGTACTGAAGCATAGAATTCCTTAAAGACCTGTAACTTTAATTCCTTAAAGACCTGTAACTTTAATCATAACCAATCAGGTTATGAAAACATATTTGGTTTCATCCTAATGCCAAAGATCTTAGATTTCCTCTGAGAGTGCACTTTAAGGAACTTACTCCAGGGGGTGAAAAAATGGGGGAAATCTCCCATTTATAAATATTTTAATCTCAATAAAGGTCTACAAAGACCTTGGAAATCATTTTTCTAAGGAAATCAATTGAAAATACTAACTGCATTATGAGTGAGTTTTTAAGTTGTCAAATAAATAGTTTGCATATCTTTATGTAATCATTAGCTCTTTCTCTGACACATTAACATTGAATGAAATATTGACTTTTCTCTCTAGCCAACAACTGATCTGCAATTTTATTTAAAAAGGGACTTTAACCTTGTGTCGCTTTAAATTAAAAGACGCTTGCTCCTTGGAAGAAAATTATGACCAACCTAGACAGCATATTAAAAAGCAGAGACATTACTTTGCCAACAAAGGTCCATCTAGTCAAAGCTATGGTTTTCCAGGAGTCACGTATGGATGTGAGAGTTGGACTATAAAGAAAGCTGAGCACTGAAGAATTGATGCTTTAGAACTGTGGTGTTGGAGAAGACTCTTGAGAGTCCCTTGGACTGCAAGGAGATCCAACCAGTTCATCCTAAAGGAAATCAATCCTGAATATTCATTGGAAGGACTGATGCTGAAGCTGAAACTCCAATATTTTGGCCATCTGATGCAAAGGACCGACTCATTTGAAAAGATCCTGATGCTGGGAAAGATTGAGGACGGGAAGAGAAGGGGACAACAGAGGATGAGATTGTTGAATGGCATCACTGTCTCAATGGACATGAGTTTGAATAAACTCCAGGAGTTGGTGATGGACAGGGAAGCCTGGTGTGCTGCAGTCCATGGGGTCGCAAAGAGCAACTGAGTGACTGAACTTAACTGATGCTGAGAAAGATTGAAGGCAGGGGGATAAGGGGACAACAGAGGATGAGATGGTTGGATGGCATCACCAACTCAATGGACATGAGCTTCAGTCGGCTCTGGGAGTTGGTGATGGACCAGGAAGCCTGATGTGCTGCAGTCCATGGGGTTGCAAAGAGTTGGAAAGACTGAGCGACTGAACTGAACTGAACCTTGGGTCAGTCTCAGTCCCACTAATGACACAAAGGACCCAAGGGATATGTTGAAAAATACACGTGCTTCAACCACTGGCAAACACAAAAGTTAGAAATAACTCCCTAGGTAACTTGAATCAACCTACTATGTATGAATTCATCTAAAACTTCTGCTTCTATCATCCCTGGAACAATTAATTTCATAAATCAAGCTGCCGCTTTATAGGATAATTTTAGGGTCAATGTGTCTGGATACTGTGATCATCTTAATGTTCACCTTTCATTTCTTTGAAAAAAATGTCAGCATTGCAGTCTCTGCACAGACCCACCTTGACTACACGTCACCTTTTCAGAAGATGAGACCTTCACCAAAATATTGGTGGAGTGTGTGTGTATAAGGTATGAGAGTAAGGATCTGACAAAATTTAATTTCTGTTATTGTCTCTAGTGTGTAATCAATTATATTTTTCCATAGTATGTAATCAAAAGACAACAGCAACACTGGCTCATGTGAAGGATATACAGCCTTCACATGGGTTTGACAAATTGACAACCCCAGGCTTTGAGGGACCCTGCAGTGTATATGTGACATTTGATCACTTTTTATTCAAGACTCTTCTGGTGGTGACATTCCAAGGCCCTAATTCATGTTGTATCTGTGATGTAAGCTTTTCCCCTTTCTTTCCTTAGTCAAGAAAAACAGTTTTGATAAGTCAAAGCTGCTAATCATTAGGTTCTTATTTCAGTCATCAACTGGTAGAAAGTTTTGTATTGGACTTGAACTCCCACTCTGTCCATAATAGTTACACAACTGGTAACTCGGCCTTTGTTACAATGATTAGGACATCTTCACTCAATAGAGATTATCAGTTCCCTAGCAGAGACAAGCTAAGGAGGAATGAGACTGTGGACTTGTGGGAATCACAGAGAAGGAGGGGCAGGGTGTAGAAAGCTATTCTTGACCCCATCAAAACATACCTAAAGGGAGTTCTCTAGGCAGTTGGAAGAGCACAGAAAGATGACAGGTTCCACTGGAATTCAAATAGCTCAAAAGGATGGCTGAATTGGAGGTGGTGTAGGGCAGTCTTACCTTTTGCCCACATGGCCTTTGGGCTTGCCCCATGTTTGACACTTCATTCCTACTTAGCAGTCATGTTTAATTGTTTCTGTTCCTTTATTTACCCAGTGAGAGATCAACAATCCAAATCCTTCAGTAAGAATTTGTTCCACTCTCCTCTGTCAAAAATCTAACACCGGTATTTTAGATAGAAGTTACCATCAGCCTCTTCATCAAGAAAATCAAGGACCTTGAGGGGTAGGCATGGGCGTCTGTTCAGGCAACCCTGGATAGAACTATTTCCCAGCTCTTCAATGGGTGAGACCAAACCAGGTGTCAAGATACAAAAGTGAAATGAACGCCCAAGTGTGAAAGGCTAGAATCAATTCCAAGGACTTAGGCTTGTAAGATCTCTGAAAAGCAGACATCTGGGCCTTCCTACCCTCTCTGTGTCTGCAGGCATCTGAGAGTTGAGGGGCAGAAGAGCTGCCCATGAGACTCTGCCAGGGACACCGCTGAGTGAAGTTTGGGGGCTGGTGGCATATGTGTTTCTCTTTTAAATATATATATTTTTTCATCTTGGTTAAAACCACAAGTATTTCAAATAGTCCCAAAGGAACGAAATCTCAGACCTGTGGAATGTCAGTCGTGGAAATTAAATGGCCACCACGTGACCTAGCAAACGCCACTGTGGAAAATAAACATATGATGCTGTGCAGACCTGCTGTTTACTCTAACATTTTGAGATGACAGGCAATCACTTTCCAAAACCACGGCCAGAGGTAGAGCTCTCAGAAAGCTTAAATCAAGAGTCTTTTAAAGCAAATTGACTATTCGGCTGTGATTCTCAAGCAAATTAAGATCTGCTCTCGAATGCTGGACAATGACAGCCCAGACAAAGCTACTAAAAACACACAAGCACACTCTTCCTTTCTGGCCACAAAAGACCATACTAAGTACCGTGTTGCTCAATCCTGCCTGCAGCTGTGCAAAACCAAGATCTCTTTATTTTAAAGGAGCAAAGACTGTAGCTTTAACTGTGATGTGATGCTAGAGGGAATGTGAGCCAGGGATGGATGAGAAAACATGAGAGAGAGAGGCGCCAAGGGAGAGAAGGAGGAAGGATGGGGGATAGAAAGGAAGAGGCGAGAAGATGCAGAGAAAAAGGGGGAGGCTGGCACAGCATTTAGGTAAAACAGAAAGGAGAAAGGGGTGTGGCAAAAATGAAAAGAGGAGAGAGAAAAATAGGGAAAAGAGAGAGAAGGAAAGAAGTGACAAATGAGAATCAGGAAAAGAGCTAAGATGGAGGTAAGAGGAACATGTAGAGGTGAGGGTGCCTCTTTTATGGGTTCCTCCTTTCCCTTCAGATAGCATTACAAAGGCTGGAGTCTTGGCTGGCCTGGCATGGCACAGCTGGAATCAATCGAAGTGAACTGTGGGCGGCTCCAGTCCTGCCCCAGGAAGCAGCAGGAAGCCCCTCCTTCTGGTTTGGCCGAGTCTGGCTCAAGCCTGCCAGAAGCCTCGGCCTCTTTGGGGCAGAAGGCTTGGCCCACTCCAGCCTTCGGGAGAACAGAAACCCAGGCTCCAGCAAAAAGCTCAGGCCCTGACAGCATTCTTACTTGGATTGCTGGGATAGATCCTATAGGGTATTTCTCTCCTCAAAGGGAGAGATGGTAGCAGTATGAGTCCTTCCCAGAGAAAAATCAAAATCCAGTCAGCTGCCTTCAAGCTTTCAAAGCCCTAAAATTGAGGTCCAATGTTTCACAGAATATGGAAACGAAATCCTGGCCAAATTGCACAGTTGAATGGTTATTATTTGCACTGCTCTCCTCCTCCCCTCAGGGTCTTTCTCCAAATTTTAAGCGTCTCAGCTCATTTGATTAAAATATGTGTGAGGCCTACAAGGTGCTTGGTCCCTGGCTCCATTTAGGGAAACAATGAGGGACGAACACATGCCCGGAGCCTGCCTTCAGATTGCTTAAAAGCTTCTCCACATTCCTGTGTCTCCCCTGGAATCCCAGGAGTTGAGTCAAAACATCCTGAAGAGCAGAATAGGACACTTTGCCCAGCTACCAACTCTAGGATTCTGAGGAGACAACCTGCTTTATAGTCTCAGGAAAAACACTGCCTGCCTGTGACCTTGATCACAAGGATTCTCACCTGTAAAATGAAACTGTGGGACGAACCAAACTGTAGCGTGCCTTCTAGTGTCCCAGTTTTACGATTCTCCTATAAAACTTCCTCACTTTCCTCTAGTGCTCACTTCCACCAATTCCCAAAGAGCCTTAGAATCAAATAAGATACCATTTTCCCAGATTTCTTTTTAGGCATGGAATAAAGTTTCCTCACCCATTCAGGGACATGAGAAGTCTGATAAAAATTTAGGGGAAAAAAACCCCAAAAAACTATTCACTATGAAAATTTAATTCAGGAAATATGAACTAAATCAAATATTTCTAAAGTCACTTTAACAAGTTTACAAAATTGAAGTAAATCTATTTGTTCTCTAAAGATAAGACCTGGAGCTAGAGGTTCATTTTCATCTTTCAAATGGCTTGGGGTGTGGGTGAGGGAGAGGAAAAGTACTATATTCATATCTGAAAATGATTAAATGAAAATTTAATCCTTAATTATCCTTCTAACAGCTGCTGATGGAAAATCATGTGTGTGCACAAAATTTTAAAGTGCCTGGGTTCTGTGCTTTTAAATTAAGATTTTTTTATGCAGTCATTTGATTTTTAAAGTTATAATGAATGTCTGTTTTCAAAGCATCCAGCATAATGCAGACAGCAAATACTTTAAGAAGTATTGTGTAAAAGTAATCTGCTCATTTTTCCAAATCCAAGGATCTGTCTGAACCCGCCTTGAGCTATTTCTTGGTCTGCATTCTATCTTCTCTCCATTGTGCTCCGTCATCATATTTGCACTCTTCTGACTTTCAATACTGGGCCATGGGGGATACCCTCCTTATTAGAGGTGTAGGAGCAAAGGTTTATCAAGTGTGGCCCTCCAGTCAGCAACATCAGCAGCATCTGGGAACTCGTCAGCAATGCTAATTATTAGGCCCCACTCTGACTAGTTAAATCAGAAACTCTGCATATGTGGCCCAGCAACCCCTTTTAGCAAGTCTTCCAGGTGACTCTGTTGGCTCAAGACTGCGAATTTGAGGTTAAAGGAAGGGATTAGGAACTGAAGCAGAAGGTTGTGGAGTAAGAGTTCAGGCTTTTCAATTTCATCAACCATTGGTCTGCTTCCTGACCACCATAATTCCCATCCTTTTTGAATAACTTTCCTTATTTTAGCTCGCTGTGGTGGTTTAGTCACTCAGTCCTGTCTGACTCTTTTGAAACCCCATTAACTATAGCCCACGAGGCTTCTCTGTCCATGGGATTTTCCAGGCAAGAATACTGGAATGGGTTGCCATTACCTTCTTTAGGGGATCTTCCTGATCCAGGGATCAAACCTGGCTCTCCTGCATTGCAATTTACCAACTGAGCTACCAGGGAAGTCCTAGAAGGTCCAAATTTTGCATTCAAATATGCCAAGGGAGGAAATGTGCACCCAATCATATTTCCTAATTCCTTTTGACCCCTTTCCACTGAGCTCTCTTCTCTGTAAAAAGAGTTCCATGCCAAAATTGCTATATGTATGTTGGCATAAAGAAAAAAAATGATAATATTTAACTTTGATTTTAATGTTTCTCAAATTGGGTTTGTGGAAAGTCTGAACATACTCAAGTTTGAATAACATTGATCTAAAAGACTAAGGCTCTCAAGCTCTAGTCTATAGACTGCTGATTCATGACTAGGCTTTTGTTAGAATGAGGCAAGATGTTTACGTGAGGAGGTGTTTTATTTTTGTACTGCTTTTTTATTTACTTGTTTGTTAATAAACCCAGATATTCCATTTAATGACTATGATTCTTTTAGATCTGAGATTACGTCCTTCAAAATTTTTGTTGTTAGTATGTCCTTTATTATTTTCATTCCCTATATTTAGCACAACAAAAATTAGAAACCCTAAGTGACACCCCAGTTTAAAAAAAATGGTAATATTAATAAAATGATAAAAATCTAGGAAACACATTGTAGATTATTTCTCAGGTTTCTATATGCTTTCAAACTTCTGTGGTTTCCTCTTCATCTCTCTACTACCCCAATATTGGGTGAAAATGAATTTCAAATCTTCTAAAGATTTATTTAATGATAGAATTGATTCTTGTTTTTTTTTTTTTTTTCTCATGAATAAAATAAAAGTCTGTGGTTCCAATATAGCTGTTCAGAGGGCAGAGTCTGTTTGATCCAGTTTGGAATATGGCTCAGATCACCACTGGTATAATTTTCATTGCTAGTAGCAATGGGGACCAAGGGCTTTCTAGTGCACAAATAGCTTTTATCCATAGCAGAGACTTCAGAGGAAGTTTGTTGCATTAAACAAAGGATGTAAGAGATACATGTTTTAAGATCATCATTCTATAAGTCAATGTTTTTCTGTTCCTTCAAGTTCCAGACCAAGAGAGATTCTGCCGTCATAGTTAGGTGGAGGCTTCTATTAGCATAGACACTCTATTCACTATCTATTAGAGGTTAAATTGTGTTCTCCTCAAATTCATATGTTGAAGCCCCTATTAGAATGTGACTGTACTTGGAGAAAGAGTCTTTAAAGGGGCAATTAAGTTAAAATAGATCATTAAAGTGGGTCCTCATCCAATAGGACTGGTGTCCTTAAAAGAGAAAATTAGGACATAAATCCATACAGAGAGAGGACTATGTAAAGACATAGGGAGAAAGTGGTCATCTATAAGCCAAGGAGAGAAACTCAGAAGAAAACAACCCAGCTGATACCCTGTACTTTCAGCTTCCAGAATCATGAGAAAATAGAGTTCTGCTCTTCAAGTCAAAAGAACAGAAATTTCTTCAAACCAGCTGGTCTACTCTACTCTGTCATGGCAGCCCCAGCAAACTAATATGCTACCCATTCTGTGCACCAGAATGCATCTAGCCTTTTCTGAGAGGGATGATGGTTTGCGTTCCTTGAGTACAGTGGAAAATATCTAGTCAAGATTCTTCTCTAATGTCTATGACTGAATTATGAGACTTTCTCAACCTGATTTCACAGTAATCTTTTATATTCTGAATCATAAACACTCCTCCCTAGAATGATGGAGCTGAAGAGATTTAAGAGATCTGATCTACCTGCCTTACCCACCATTTGTTTACAGAAAGAAAACTGAAGCCCTAAATGGTTAAGCAATTGTATTTGGGTCATTGGCTAGTTATAGGCATGAGCTTCCCAAGTGGCTCAGTGGTAAAGATTTGCCTGCCATGCAGGAGACACAGGTTTGATCCTTGGGTGGGGAAGATCCCCTGGAGAAGGAAATGGCAACCCAATCCAGTATTCTTGCTTGGGAAATCCCATGGATAGAGGAGCCTGGTAGGCTACAGTCCATGGAGTCAGGGTCGGACATGACTTAGCAACTAAACCACAACCACCAAAACAACCTAGTTACAAGCAGAGACAAAACTTGATCCAAAGTTTTGACTCTAATCCTAGTTGTCTTCACCATGTCACGTGCCTTTGATTCTTTCTCTGCATATGTTTACTGAATTATTATATGCAAGGTGCTGTGATACAGGGTTTAAGTTAAGTACAATGTCTGTTAATCAAGAGTGTGCAACAGAGGACATGGTAAAACTTTTCAAAATGTGGATACCAGGCATTTAATGCAAACCTACTGATTCCAAATCTGTTAGAGTATTTGACAAGTGGAGTGTCAAAATCCTATGGCGGATGCATGGTAACTGCTGAACCATTAATGCATTATATTCCATTCCTATCAGCAGTGTATGGAAGTTCCACATCCCCAGAAACACTTGGGATGGTCAATCTTCTTAATTTCAGCCACTTGTATTGTAATATCACAATGTTTTAATGTCTATTTTATTTCATAGTATGAAGTATCATCATTTACCTGAATTGAGAACTTCCAGATGTACAAGCTGGATTTAGAAAAGGCAGAGGAACCAGAGACCAAATTGCCAACATATGTTGGATCATAGAAAAAGTGACAGAATTCCAGAAAAACTACTACTTCTGCTTCATTTGATTCAGTTCAGTTCAGTTGCTCAGTCGTGTCCAACTCTTTGTAACCCCATGCACTGCAGCATGCCAGGCCTCCCTGTCCATCACCAACTCCTGGAGATTACTCAAATTCATGTCCATTGAGTCGGTGATGCCATTCAACCATCTCATCCTCGGTCGTCCCCTTCATCTCCCACCTTCAATCTTTCCCAGCATCAGGGTCTTTTCAAATGAGTCAGCTCTTCGCACCATGTGGCCAAAGTATTGGAGTTTCAGCTTCAGCCTCAGTCCTTCCAATGAATATTCAGGATTGATTTCCTTTAGGATGTACTGGGTGGATCTCCTTGCTGTCAATGGGACTCTTAAGAATCTTCTCCAACATCACAGTTCAAAAGCATCAATTCTTCAGCACTCAGCTTTCTTTACAGTTCAACTCTCACATCCATACATGACTACTGGAAAAACCATAGCTTTGACTAGATGAACCTTTGTTGGCAAAGTAATATCTCTGCTTTTTAATGTGCTGTCTAGGTTGGTCGTTTTCTTCCAAGGAGCAAGCGGCTCTTAATTTCATGGCTGCACTCACCATCTGCAGTGATTTTGGAACCCAAAAATATAAAGCCTGCTTCATTGACTGCATGAAAGCCTTTGACTATGTGAATCACAACAAACTGGAAAATTCTTAAAGAGATGAGAATACCAGACCACCTTACCTGCCTCCTGCAAAACTTGTATGCAGGTTAAGAATCAACAATTAGAACCAGACATGGTACAATGGATTAGTTCAAATTTTAAAAGGTGTACGTCAAGGCTGTATATTGTCACCCTGCTTATTTAACTTATATGCAGATTACATCATGCGAAATGTCGGACTGGATGAAACCCAAGCTGGAATCAAGATTGCCAGGAGAAATATCAATAACCTCAGATATGCAGATGGCACCACTCTTATGGCAAAAATTGAGGAGGAATTGAAGAGCCTCTTGATGAAGGTGAAAGAGGAGAGTGGAAAATGTTGGTTTAAAACTCAACTTTCAAAAAACTAAGATCATGGCATCTGGTCCCATCACTTCATGGCAAATAGATGGGGAAACAACGGAAACAGTGACAGTCTTATTTTCCTGGGTTCCAAAATCCCTCCAAATTTAATTTCATGGTGACTGCAGCTATGAAATTAAAAGAAGCTTGCTCCTTGGAAGAAAATCTATAACAAACCTAGACAGTAGATTAAAAAACAGAGACATTACTTTGCCAAAAAATGTCCATATGGTCCAAGCTATGGGTTTTCTAGTAGTCATGTATGGATGTGAGAATTGGACCATAAAGAAGTCTGAGCACCAAAGAATTGATGCTTTTGAATTGTGGTATCAGAGAACACTCTAGAAAGTCCCTTGGACAGCAAGGAGATCAAACCAGTCAATCCTAAAGGGAATTGATCCTGAATAATCATTGCAAGGATTGATACTAAAACTAAAGCTTCAATCTTTTGGCCACCTGATGAGAAGAGATGACTCATTGGAAAAGAACCTGATGCTGGGAAAGACTGAAGGCAGGAGGAGAAGGGGATGACAAAGTATGAGATGGTTGGAAAGTATCTCGGACTCAATAGACATGAGTTTGACCAAACTCCAGGAGGTGGTGATGGACAGGGAAACCTGGTGTGCTGCAGTGCATGGGGTTGCAATGAGTCGAACATGACTGAGTGACTGAACAACAATTGCTGGATATTTAGGTGATTTCAGTCTTTTGCTATGACACAATGTTCCCAATTCTGTACCTTCACTTTACATATTGAAACACTACATTGCAAATTTCCAGAAATCATTATGCCCACTGTAGTTTATGTAAATTACACCCTACACGTCCATTCCAGCAGCCCAATTTTTAATCAGTAGGAAAAAATTCCTAAAAAAGCATGCTGCAACTGTGCCAACATTTAGATATATCTGCACTAGTGTATGGATTTTTTATCAGAAATATTAAAGCAGGAACAAAAGGAGGTAGATAAGATCAATTAGGTATAATTTAAGAATTTGAAGGATGAGGAGAGATGATACCAAAAGACAGAACTATGTGAAACACCAACATTAAAAGTTTAGACCAGGGAAAAAAGAAAGTCAGCAAAGGTGAGAGGCAGGAGGAGAAACAAAAGTGGTTATTAGGGTATTTAAGCAGTTTATCCAATACTGCATAACCACAGACCAGCAAAACCAAGACAACACTTGACAATATCCTATCAGGGCAGTTTTCTTGCTGGCAGAATAAGTTTTGCAACTTACTTTGTCTCTCTGGATGCCTTTCTCCATACTTTTCTTCATTTCTCCAGAAAGTTCCATTTTTTTAGTATCTCTTGCTCTAATAGGTGCAAGCTATGCAACCTTGTGAGAGTATCCACCATTCTGGTTCATCATTGACGATGAGATGTGCTTTGAACGTCAAGTGGGAGTATAGGTGTCTTAGACACAGAGATGCTTGTAGCCAGGGTGGAGAAGATGAAGCAAGGGTATTCCAATATCACTGACATCCCAGTTGACCTCGTGGTGCCCTGAACTGACTAAGCTTGACAATGCATTACAAGAGATGGTTATGATATTGACAATGACACCCTTTTTGGGAAAGAACTCACGTATTTGTAGGATTACTCACTCATGGTGATCTCCCACTCCTGTGAATACCTGGTGGTCTACAAACACTTGTACCTTGCAGTATTACTAAAATATTTTCCACACTGTAAGCAAAGCATCTAAAACAGTGTTGGATACATAGCACGCGAGCTTCATGAGGTAGCTATTGTGGTCATTGTTGAATACTTTGATATGACTTGATTGTAGTGATAACTAGATGACCATCTTCTTTAATTGCTCTGCTTTATTGTATGGAAGACCTCTGTCTACATGAACATTAGCTCTGATAATATCAGGACACGAAAGCTCTTTCCTTTACTGCACCTCACTTATGGACTTGACCTGAAGACATCAAAAAGTCCACAGCTGGAATTCAAACTGAGTGTCATGTAGCCTATATGCATTTTAGGGAACAGAGGTGGTTTTGCCACCAAGATTCAGAAGGTGGCTCACAGCTATACAAATGGAGAGGGTGTGAGTGCACAGGACGGATGCAGAGAGGCAAAGAGAGACAGACAAAAGGGAGATGCAGATGGAGACAGAAGCTCATAGAGAAAAGAGTGGGAGCCTCAACTCAAAAAGACACGACAGCTTGTTTCTCTTAATTTCCTGGGGCTTGCCTGTGAAACCTCACTCTCTAGTCTTCTGCTAAACCTTTCCACTTCTGAGTCCCAAGCAGCAGCTTTCCCATGGGCAGTTCTGACTAAACCCTACCCATTTCAATTAGTGCTTTGGAGGCAAGGGAAATGGGAAGGACATTTAGAAAGCAGGCAGAAGGGGAAATAGATACAATAATAAGGTTGGAGGGAAAAAACCTCACTTCCAGTGGGTGATGGAACAAGAATAATAGAAAAATTAGGGCAAAGAATAGACAGGAAGAAAAGAAAAGTGAGAGTAGAAAGGAAGAAAAAAGTAAAGAGGGAAAATCAGGCTACACATGATGTGATAAGAGAGCATTTTAAAGTGGTCATGGAATAAAAGCAAGATTAAAAATCAAATGAGGACTAATTAAAATGTGCCCTTATGTGGGCATGCATGTATGGGTATTTGGAATTGGTGTCCTTCATCTAAAACCCAAACATCAAATTGGAGCTAATGCTATGAACAGAAAAACACAGTACTCCTTAACACTTGCCTAAATGCCTGTAGTTGATTCTAGTCATTTGATTCTTCAGATTGACCACACCTTCAGCAGAGTTTTCAGAGCTTGTTGGTAAATCATGTTGTCTGAATTTCTGCCCATGCATTTACATTCTATTTCCTCCTACTTCAAAAACAGGATCTGGCCTTAGTGAGGATCTTTATTTTCTCGTGGTTACTTGGCCTGTTTGATATTTAGTCAATGTCTCTGATTCATGGAATGAATTTGACATTTTCTAAACCAATAATGACAGGTATCAGGGGGTACTGTATCTGGAAGGAAGCAGAGAAATCTCCCATTAGGGCCAAAAGGAGACGAAGCCCATTGAGGCCAGGTCGCTTATAGGAGGCCACATGTGCCAGCTCTGCCTCTCACTGGAGCTCAGACAAGTCACTCAGCCTCTCTGAGCTCAGTTATATCTTCTCTAAAATGAGTGTTAAAATATTTGCTTCAAGGATTTTTTGAGAAAATTAAGAGTGCTTAAAAGGTAAAATAGCATAAATTCAAAGTGGGTCACAGTAAGTGTTAAGCGCATGTGGACACACATACACAGTCAACAGGACCCGACCCCTCCTCGCCTGTCATGTGGAGCAGAGAAGGAACAAGGCTGAGGTGCTGACTAGGACCTTACGGTCCTTGTTGTGGCATCAGGGGATGCAGCCAAGTCCAAACATAAGATAATTAAAAAAGAGTGAATGAATGAGCCAATTAAATAATTAGCTAATTAATTAATTAAAGTGACACCCCTCAGTTTAAAAAAAATGCAAAAGTAATTTTATTTATTTTTTTAAAAGTAGTTTTATAAAAGTCCTCAAAGAAGGAAGCAATTATTTCAAAGTACACTTATGTAAAAATCCTCTCCTCTGTTGATACTGAAGCGAACACACCTAAATGGAGTTATCAGTTGTTTCCAAGTGAAGGTTGCTTACATACATATAAAGATACATGTATTTTATGGTCCTGTGCTCATTATTTTGAAGGCAACCCCCCCTCCAAAGGATACTGATCCCCTTCTTCTATTTTCTTAAAAAGACACTAAAGGGAATTTAAAAGAGAAAAATTATGGAAAGTGGACAGCAATGAAAATATCACTTCACTCAAGTTCATAAATCATTAAAAAAAATTCTTCTTTCATTTCCCACAACCTAGCAGATTTATTGAAAATTTATCACTAGTCCTTTCAAGGAAGCTTTCCCTTGTTCAGAAGAGAGAGGATTTTGACCTAAATTGCCTAACAGCTAAGCCGGAATGCCATTGTAGTTCTGCGGCTCTATTTCAAAACTAGCCTGTATTTTACAGAATTTCAAACATTCAAGTCACTTCCAGTCATAGGAGCTAAAATTGGCCAGGGTGGAACTTGTGGCTGTCAGAACTGATAAACATTTCCTGAATGCCAATTGGTTGGGGAACCATGTCTCTGAATGCCATTAAAAGAGTCTAAAGTCTACCTCAACACGTAACCCCAACTTTCAATTGCTTGATGGGAAATTGAGACTTTGTTTGAACAAGCTCAACCAAATTTTTTAGTCCCTTGTTCTGTGGTAAAAGGGGTCTTATGAGTGCTGAGATATCTGGAGGGAACAGGCCAAGTCTGTTTTTCACTGGGAAGAGAATAATAAAGGTCAGATCCCTCGATCCTGGAAATCAGGGTTTTTCTGCATGAACTAGTAACTTTGATGGGCCTCAGAAAGTGTTGAGGAGGAGAAATCAAAATTAAATCCAATATTTACTATGGTAGGACAAAATGTCATTGACAATGGCTAAGATCTTTCTCTGTATTGGAGGAGCTTTCTTCTCTAAGGCAGAGTTTTTCCTTGACCTCCCCTTCCATTTCTATGTAGTGACCTCTGCCAGCTAAGCATTTACTGCACAAAACCAGACAGGCTGTTAACATCTTCTCAAGATAGTATTTGATGAATGTTCCTCTCTCTTCCAATCTCTTTGACAGAAGGGGGTCTCTCTTGGGTGTGTTTTTTCCCAACACCATGAAACAGTTGACTCAATTCTGACACTATCTAACTGGAGATAGCATCAGATCCCACAGTTAAGAGCTCAGTCCTACAATACTGTCACCTAAAACACCAATTGCTAATCCAGGGCATCACCTGTGCTTCTAACTGATTCGCTGCAGATTGGAGGTTCTCCAAATCCTTCCTTAGGTTTGACTAACTTGCTGAATAGCTCACAGATCTTAGAGAAATGTTTTATTATTAAATTATCAGTCTATTATAAAAAAATATAACTCAGAAACTGCTAGAAGGAAGAGATACATGGGACAAAGTATGTGGGGATGACACGGAGCTTCCATGCTCTCTGAGCATGCTGTTTCCCAGCACCTCCACGTGTCCACCAATACAGAAGCTCTTTGAACTATGTCCTTTGAGTTTTATGGAAACTTCATTTCAATGGCATAATTCATTAAATCATTGGCTATTAGATATTGGCCAGTTAGAACTGGACATGGATCAATGAACTGGTTCAAAATTGGGAAAGGATTATGTCAAGGCTGTATAAGCTTATTTAACTTATATACAGAGTACATCAGATGAAATGCCAGGCTGGATAACACTCAGTTGGAATCAAGATTGCCAGGAGAAATATCAATAACTTCAGATATGCAGATGATATGACCCTAATGGCAGAAAGTGAAAAGGAACTAAAGGGCCTCTTGATGAAGGTGAAAGAGGAGAGTGAAAAAGCGGGAGCTCAAATTTCAGAAAGCTCAACTTTCAAAAAACTAACATCATGGCATTCAGTCCCGTCACCTCATGCAAATAGAAGGGGGAAAAAAATGGAAACAGTGACAGACTTTATTTTCTTGGTTTCCAAAAGCACTGCAGACAGTGACTGCAGCCATGAAATTAAAAGATGCTGCTCCTTGGAAGAAAAGTTATGACCAACCTAGACAGTATATTAAAAAGCAGAGACATCACTTTGCCAACAAAGGTGTGAGTAGTCAAAGCTATGGTTTTTCCAGTAGTCATGAACATATGTGAGAGTTGGGCCATAAAGAAAACTAAACGCCAAAGAATTGATGCTTTTAAGCTGTGGTGCTGGAGAAGACTCTTGAGAGTCCCTTGGACTGCAAGGAGATCCAACCGGTCAATCCTAAAGGAAATCAACCCTGAATATTCATTGAAAGGACAGATGCTGAAGCTGAAGCTCTAATACTTTGACCACCTGGTGTGAAGAGCCAACTCATTGGAAAAGACCCAGATGTTGAGAAAGAGTGAAGGCAGGGGGAGAAGGGGACAACAAAGGATGAGAAGGGACGATGGCATTACTGAGTTTGACCAAACTCTGAGATTGTAAAGGATAGGGAAGCCTGGCATGTTACAGTTCATGGGGTTGCAAAAAGTCAGACACGATTGAGTGACTGAACAATTGGCGATTGATTCAATTGCCAGCCCCCTTTCCCTCCCTGAAGGTCAGGGGGCTGGGACTGAAATTTCAATTCTCTAATCACATGGTTGGTTCCCCTGGCACTCAGTCCCACCTTTTGGTGCTTCTAAAATTTACCTTATTAACATAAAGTATGGTATAATTGAAAGGGGTTTGTTATTGATATTAAAACACCTTTATCTCTCTATAACTTAGGAAATTCCAAGGGTTTTAGGAATTCTGTACCAGAAATGGGGGGGGGGGGGAAATCAAACATATTTCTCGTGATAAATAACAGTATCACAACGTCTTTTGTTTATAACTGACAGACCCAACCTGAACTAGTTTAGGTACAAAGGGAACATGCTAAACCACCTGACTCCTGGTGTCAGGAGTCAGAGCATGGTGTTCTGGGCCTGAAGGACACTTGGAATCAGGGCTCATAAAGCTACGGCCTTTCTTTTTCTCTCCCTCTCTCACCTGTGAGTCTCTGAGTAAGTTCCATTCTTTCTCAACATAAACTGGCTTCTGCTATAATGGAGAACGTGATTGCCTACAGTTTCAATGCTTTATATCACTGGGGAGTTTCTCCTCTTTTAGAGACCAAATTTTAAAATGCAGAGGAAGGGCTTTGATTGGGTAAATGAGACACAACTCTCCAGAATAACCGCAGAGTGAGGGTCTATAATTGGTCCCACTTATTCAGAGGGCAGATCTGTTGGAAAACAGTAGCTTCCATTTGAACTCATTGAGGGAGAAGGAAAGATGTGTATTTCTAGAAGGGGGAAGATAGATAGGAAGGGTTAGATGAAGTTGTGCATGTTTATCAGAGAAATCCACAAATACTTGTCAACTAAATGTCTTGCTCACATTTAGGGCTTAATATAAATGAGTAGCTGAGGCCAGAATCTGAGGTGTTCAGGGCAGAGACTCCAGGCCTGCACAGCCCATCAAAGGTGGCTACATGCTCACTCTCCTTATCAGTATCTGTTCAGCGGTGCTTGCTTGATTCTAGCACAGTTATCTCTTTTTCTTCACCATATTTGTTTATGGAATGTGTGTGTAAATCACTTTCTCTAAAGAAAGAGTGAAACTTTAAATGAACTAGGGGAATTTACTTCTTTAAAAATAATCTGTTTTGAGAAGTGATAATTCTGCTTAAAATGTTGACATAGGCTTAGAATTAACTTTGGGTTTGAATATAGATTTTTATATAGGGCTTGTTTAAATTGGAAGGGAGTGGGGTCAGGAATACATTTCACTTGGTGCTCTGTTAGATGTTCTGAAAAATGTTTTTGAACTGCAGCATGTTTTTTTTTTTTCCTGTCATTGCAAATAAAGCGATCTTTTGTGAATACACTTTCTTCTCCTTCTGACTGGATGATCTTAAACAAGTCACTTATCTCCGTTGATCCTCATCTGAAGAATGGGGATTATAGTAATAGCTATTTCTGCTTTATGATATTAGTGAGAGGTTCAAAATGAGATAAACCTATGAAAAATTATTTTAAATTGTACATTATTGGGAGACACTAATACTAATAACCCATTATATAAATTATGTATTATTTAATATGTTTCTTATTACCTAGTTACTATGTTACATTATGGGGCTTCCCCAGTGGCTCAGCGGTGTAGTGTCTGCCTGCAATACAAAAGACACAGGAGACCTGGGTTGGATTCCTGGGTCAGGAAGATCCCCTAGAGGAGGGCAAAGAAACCCACTCCAGTATTCTTGTATGGAGAATCCCATGGACAGAGGAACCTGGCAGGCTACAATCCATAAGGGTCACAAAGAGTTGGACACAGCTAAAGTGACAGAGCACGCATGCTTGTTACATTATCCCTTCTTACCACCTGTCTTAGTTTTCTCAGGCTGTCAAAAGTATAGCACATATATACATACATATATATATGTATATTCATATTTATTTCAAAGTTGTGTGCCTTTAAATCAAAAAGGTATCTGAAATAGCTTATGATTAAGACACATCTAATGTCAAACAAATGAACAGCAAATAGAAGACTCAGGGTCATTACAAAAGCAAGAAGAGCAAATGATTAGTAAAAATTTGAATAAAGATGAATCCAGGGATTGAGGAAGGGCTCCCAGGCTTGCCTTCCTAACCGCAGTAAATTTTGCAGACCAGAGTCAGCCTCGCAGACTCAGAAACCTAACTTGGTCAGCACCCAAGAACTAGCCTGTTCAGGAACAGTCTTTAATTAACTTCAGAGGTATTGTGTAAATCAGACTGCTTATTAATTAATTTATCCCAAACACTCTAACTCCTGTGCCAGTCACATTGGATACAGCCAGCACATTTCAGCCTGTAGACACACATACCTGGCCTGCCAAAACCAAACCAGAGGATTGTTTGGTCAGCATGATATCAGAATAAGGAAATTTTGAGTTAATGGCTTCAGATTCAGATGTCAATACAGCTGTGATGTGCAAAGCCCATGCTATGGTGCCCCACCTCTTGGGCCCTGCTAGATGGGCGCTACCTATATCAGTCTCTTTGATTCTCATTTGGTTTGTGCTTCTGTTGCTAAGTAACACTCCTTCTGCCCAATCCATTTTCCCCAAAGATGTCTTGAAACTCTCAATCTGCTTACAATCAAGGTCTACTCATTTTAGGGCTTCCCTGGTGGCTCAGAGGTAAAGAATCTGCCTGCCAGTGCAGGAGACATGGGTTTGATCTCTGATCTGGGAAGATACCACATGTCGCAATTAAGCCCAGGTGCCATGACTACCGAGTCTGCGCTCTACGGCCCGGAGCCACAACTACCGAAGCCCTACTGAAGCCTATGCACCCCGCAGCCCATGCTCTGCAATAAGAGAAGCTATGTGCTGCAAATGGAGTGCACAGACTGCAACTAAAGGAAAGCCTGTGAAGCAACAAAGACCCAGCACAGTCAAATCAACTAATTAATTAATACCTAAAAAAAAAAAAAAATCTACTGATTTGAAAATTTTCTTCTCTGTAAGGAGATAGCTAATATCTGCTGTTTTCAAATTAACTTTCAAGTCCTATGACCACCCTATTTTTGTCCCCTTTAGGTAGTAGCTGAGAATGCTGGTTCTAAAATCACAGAGAACTGGTTTCAAATTCCAGCTAGGTGAACAAGGGTGAGTCACTTAACCTCTATGAGTCTGCTTCCTCATCTGTAAAATGGTCACGAAAATAGCTAAGAAGACTATTTTTAAGATTAATTTATGGCAATGTTTAGAAGCACTTGGCATACCTGCAAACTCTCGCTCATAGTAAGTAATAATAAAAGTGACTATTAGTCATTATCTCATACTCCACCATTCAGCCATCCTTCACTGAGCACCCACTAAATGTGCTTAGCTACACGCTAACCCAGGAATCTAGCACAGGGCAATTACCACAACTGAATATTAAATTTAGCTCTTAGCTTCCTGGCTGCCAAGGCCCAAAGGGCCATATTAATTATTGCTAAGATGTTTTCTTCCTGAACTTAAGTTTATTTGATCTTATGATACTTATACAAGAAGCTTAGTACCAAAAGGGTTAAGCTCTAAAGAAATGACTATCTAATTATGGACTTTCAGATACTGAGACAATTAGATGAGGACAGCATCTCAGCACTCAACAGGCTGAATGTGGTGGTAGTGCAAATTAGCTATGTTGACAATACTCTATGCTTCCCTGCCCTTCTTGAAGAGCCTAAAAATGATAAACTAAACATGAAGGTGACTGCCACAACATCTCCCACTTTGAAAAGAGGATTGGTTCTCTTGGCCAATGAGAAGCTTTAGTCAAACAGAGATTGACGCTAGTTATTAATTATTTCTTTATAATTTTAAGTACAGTGCTTAGGAAATGAACTCATATGCCTAAGATGCACATGTGCATTCATTTAGGCTGATCTTGAGTAATTCACATTAAGAAGAAAGACACAGAGCCCCATCTCACCATATGTTGGCAATCGCTTTACTGGACTCGAGATAGAATCAAAGTAATTGCTCCATAAAGTAAAGCAGTTAGTAATAACCTAAACTCCAAAAGCCCTTTAATTTTCTGATTCATATCTTTAATCAATTTGCAACATGGAGCAATTGAGTTTTCCCTCTAGTTTCCCAATTGTTTGCTCAAAGGACTGCTCTGCCGCCTTTGACTGACGTGACATTATTGCATTTATATTGACTTTTACGGCAGTTTTTACAACATTGGCGGTGCATAAGTTACATGAAAATGTAGCACGGGAACATTTCAGGATGAAAGTATGCCATAAAGAGAGTGCCCGGCTGTAATGTTTGCAATTTACAGTGTAAGGACATTACAAATGGAGCAGAGCAAACTGGGTCTGGGCTTGGCATCATCTGCTTCCAACCCCCCCAGGAAATCATCTAAGCTGCTTCTCTCAGACCCTGGACCAAGAATGGCTGGAGCTCTGTTGGTTGCTTTTGGCTATATTGTGCCATGAGGTGCTCTGAAATACTGCTTTTAGAAGAGAACCATCTTCTAGCTTCAAAGGTGGAAGAAAGGAGGAGGCTGTTGAGGCAGGATTGTTTTAAAAATTAAGTAAGCTATTTGACGTCCGAAGGAGGCCAGAGGACTGCTTGAAGACATTGCTGCTACTGGCTGATTGTTACCTGTTCTTGGGCTGCACACCAGTCTTCACCATTCATTTCCTACCAGAGTCTGGCAGGAAGCAGAAACACGTGGAAGGCTGTTTCTCACCCACCAAGGTCTCTCTTCCACTGTCTTCTCAACTGTGATGACTCCAACTCAAGCCCCCAGAATCTCCTACCTCATGACCTCGTCCATCTCTCCAGTCCCTTCCCTCTCCTATCCTCACTAGAGGTCTTTTTCTAAGACATTATGTCTCAGAGCAGGTGTCTTATTCCAGAAACCTGTCTGGTGGCTTCCTGCTCCCTCAGAGGAAGTTCCCAGCCCTTTTTCTAGAATTCAAGGCTGCGGTCCCATCTCACTTTCCACAGTTACTGCCTCTATTCCAGCTATGCTAGGGAGCAGCTGATGTGTGCACCAGCACTTTTTTTACCTCTAGTGTTTCCCACCACTCCTCATCAACTCAATGGACATGAGTTTGAGCAAACTCCGAGAGATAGTGAAGGAAAGGGAACCCTGGTGTGCTGCAGTCCACGAGGTCACAAAGAGTTAGACATGACTGAACGGCTGAACAAGAGTATTTGTCAGTTTACAAGAAGGCTCTGAGAAGTCAGGAGCTAGCTAAATGCCCTTGGTTTTATTCTCAACCATACTACGTATTCCTTCTGGGACCCTAGGAAAGTAACTTTTCTGTGCCTCAATTTCCTCATCTGCGAAATGGATATAAGAGCAACACCAGTCTCACTGGATTAATTCATTCAGTATACATTTAATAAGCACTATTTAAGTGCTAACACCTATTTCAACATTGGGTTCTTCTCCATTTCTTCCCATAGAAATCACTTCTGCTTTCTCTGCTAATCAAAATCCAATCCTTCAGTAATTACAATGCTTCCTGCCCAATGAAGCCATCCTAGGTTTTCTCACCAGAATGAGGCGCCCTCTGTACCCTCCTTCCCTCCACATGTGTTTCTTACTTAGGACCTTTACTAAAAAGGGCATAGTTTCCATCAACGGCTGCAGGAGCCACCACACAGAAGGATCTGAGCAGGCAGCCTACGCTGAGCAACAGCGACAAGTCTGCCACCATCAGGGTCCCCTGGTAGGAGCTTACAAACAAAGTCGGTTTCAGTTACATTGCCTGTGATTGGGTCATGACTCATGTCAGGAAAACTCAAAGTTCCAGGGAGAATTTAAATCAGCAAAGCTACCTATGTCTTTCCTTGAGGCAGCCCTCAGCACCTACAGAACCCCTTCTGGACAGATGGGCAGTGGTAGTGGGATTGGAACAGGGACCTTGAGAGGGTCAGTTCAATGCTTCCCTTCCTAGGGAGGCTCAGAGCTGGCTTGTGCTTCCTCACCACCCCAGAGCCCAGAGAGGCCATTCACTAGCACCTACTGCTCTGGTGGTGATGAAAGAAGCAAGTTCTTGGTCAATACTCCTAGTGGGAAAATTTCTTTCAACATGTGGCCTTTTTATCTTATACACACTTTTTCAAGTAAACACTTCTTGTGTACTTGCAGTGTTTTTATTCTTTCTGATGATGTCGTTAACGCTTGTTTATCTGCTCTTTTGGGGTGTAAGGTCCTTGAGGTTGGGGACTATGTCTTTTATGTATTTACTTTTGAATATTTTATTTTTAAAATGCTGAAACACAAAAAAAGATCATTTCTAATATGACTTTTGAAATACTATGTGAAATTAAAAAACCAAGAATGTGGCCCTTTCACTCCTTCCCTCACATTGCCATTAGTGGCACATAAATTCTTCCTAGGTTCTAGTTTCCTCTCTCTTGCTCTCACTCTTTCTCTCTTACTGATCTTCTATTTATCATCCATCTACCTCCATCTGTTTGTCTACATGCATCATATATGCATATAAACTCATAAACATACACACATAGTTAATAAACATGAAATCATTGACCATCTTCCCTTTTAATGTTATATCCCAAGTTATATTCTCAAGTTATCGATATCTAACTTGTTTTCATCAATGGCCACACTTTTGAATGTGCTGTTATTAGGTCAAGAAGCCTGTGCAGTTAGGTGTAGTAATCCCTTAAATTCTGCAGCAGCAGTGCCAGCTTAATTTCAGACACTGCTTTCTCCACTCTAACCTCTCCTTCAGGTTTCCTTGAAGAGGAAACAGGTACCTCTTGAGCTTTAAAATTATATTCATCTTTCTTGCTGCTCAGTGCCCCATACAGTGCTGTACACAAAGCAAGTGCTCAATAAAAGCCTGCTTAAGAATGGATGGATAAGCAGGAAGCCCGGCATAATGTTACCCAGTCAACTCCATAACCACCTGCTAGACAGACAGCATCTGTGGTCAAGGGGCTTTCTGTGTTACTTTCAGGATGTTTTTTGTTTCCTCAGTTTCCCATTCATCCAGAAAGTCTAGAGATATTGGCTTGTCTCCCTGGAGACCTTGGATGGAATCTGGTATTTCAAAGTGCTTAATGGTGCTGCTCAGTAAATAAAAGAAGCCATTAATATGCATGAAGCTATTTCATCAAGAGGCCAACAGAGCAAATTTAAAAGCTATCTTCAAGGGAAAAGAACTAAACTGCCATTATCATGCATACTAATAACTACAACAGAGGTCTGCAGGAGCCAGGACAATGCCCTCCCTGAGGCCCCTCGGACTCTGCTGAAACCTTAAGGTGCCCTGGGTCTTGCTATCAGCCTCTCCAGAAAGGGGCTAGAGATGGAAAATTGTCTTCTGTCTCCAGACTCCTACCAGCAGGACTGGAGCTCTCAGCATTCCAGAACTGTGCTTAAGGGCCCTTAGATGATGCATCTAATGCTTTCCGAGAACTCTCCCTAACAGTATGAAAAATTAGATGGGAAACAGCTAACTCATGGGCAGGAAAAAGATTCAGAGGATTTACGATTTGCCACCACTCCAAGGTCACATTTCCACTCAAAGGCATGAGAAATGGGGAGCGTGGTTAAGGCAGAGTCATTAGGAGTGAGTAGAGTGCACTATGCTGTCAAGAGAGCCAGAAACTGCTGGGAAAGGAGCCCTGGGCTGCCAGTGACCTTGGCAAATTCTTAAAACTCTCCCTACCCAGAACCTATACCTCCCCTTATCCATATATCATCTACAGGTAATCCAAGACACCTTCATGGGGATCCTGCATGTGCAGGTTAGCAGGGAGACTAGTAGCTCTCTCTTGAGTCGTCTTCTTCTTGAATTACCCAAGAACTTCTGCCAGTGAGGTCAGCTTTCACTCCAAATGTCAGGAGAGAACTGGGGAGCCTGATGTGTCCACTAATGGGTCCCCAGTTGAATCACCTTTATTTCTACTGTTGCCACAGGTGTTGCCATGAAAAGGATTCCACCCCACACAATCCTTTATGTTCTTTTTATAGATGAAATGATGCCTTTTCTGGTCCAGACCCTGTTGTAGGTTGCAGTGGGTCTCCTCATATGTGACCCTGTAGTTACAGTCATTGATGGCTACACGCCCATGCCCAGGAGCTCTATTTCTGGACTCTTCCCCTGACTTCCAGGCCCTGGGGTTGAGACCAGACCAACAGTTCCAGATGTTTTAAGTTCTTTTTCACCTTCAGATATCACTTGACCCATTCCAAGTTGCCACAGATGATCTGAAAGGGGATCTTTAAGTTATCAGTTTCTGTTGTATCCCAGGGGAAGTCTTGGCATCTATGCAGACTCAAATCTTCTCCAGCTAAGCATACAACAGGGCGTGGAAAGAGTATATATTTGCCTAGTTAGGAGAGAAAATTCAGGGAAGAGGCAAATTTAAAGGGTTCCAAAGTGACTTTCTGTGCCACCTATAAAATGAAATAGCAGATAAATTCTCCTGTTGAAAAATAAGTTCACTTTTATGGATATATTGCTATGTATACAATGTGCTTTACAAACCGACCTGCTTCATCTATCTCACTTATTTGTGAGGATCAAATAAGGTATGTGATAAAAATATGTATCTTAAAAAGCAAAAAAAAAAAAAAAGCTTGATAATAAAGAAAAAGAATTGCTATATAAATGCTTCTTTCTATAAAAATTAGAGTTTGGTTCTAGAAAATCTGGATTGACTTCTAGGCAAGCAGAGAATAAAAGTTGGTTCCCCAAGGAAGTTTGGGGACAAAGCATACTTGATTTGTGGTGCAAACACAGAGGGTAAGCCAAAAGAATGTAATGATAGATAAAAATAATCACAGGGACAGTGTTTCTAATTTATAATATCCATCTCCCACTTAAATAATTGCTGTTTCCTTAGCTTTTCCTCCAAAATTCTGTATATTTTAGAAGCCACTTAACCACTCTGAGATTTGGTTTCCTAAATGTGAAATGAGAGAATTCAACTAAAATCAGTAGTTTTCCAATTTTTCTTTTTAGTCATAGAATGCCTTGTATGAGCAAGATTTAGAAGATGACTTAAAGATGCCCAATATGCAAACCCACAGAAACAGAGTGCTTGAACACTCTAAGATTATATACCATCATAGAAAATGGTAATCTTCCAAAATCTGCTCACACCTTACATAGTAGAGGACGCCGCCCTAACTAAAAAGTCTGACAGTAGCCCTCTGGAGATGTTTTCATGTAGCAGTCTTTAGTGACCGTGGCCCAGACCCTCAGCCTCGAGTTGTGTGTATCATTTCCATTGAGCTTCTTGAATAACCTGACAATGTTAGGCAGATGAAGAAATTTAGTAATTCGCATTTAATTTTTCCTAATTTTTCAAACAGGGAGAATCACTGACTCTGACTGGAGGTCTAATATGAAGACATTACCTCTGATAAAGCCTGGAAGACCACAAGCAGTCCAGAAAATGAGTAGCTCAGGTGGTTTCTCTTCATCTAATACTAGGCCTACACTCTTCTAGTAAGCTAACTTCTCACTTTTCTCATAGGTAAAATCACCTAAAATCACCCCTTGCTCCAAAAAAGCAAAGGCCAGTGTAGAGATAAGAAATAATTTCACTTTCTACATGACGGCACCATGACGACTGGCAAATACCTTTGGTGAGGGTAGTGAGTGGAGTGGAAAGTGAAAAGCACCTGGGAAACAACGTAGAAATATAAAAACAACCTCAGGAGGCAATAAGTCTAAAAGGCACTGACAAAAATCAGCCCAGCGAGCCAAAGGAAATCATGAGTTTGAGTCATGCCAAACTTATGACCCCATCATGGCCTAAGGTTCTTTTCTTTTCAGAGTCGCATAGATGGTACTTTCTTCATCAGCATTTTCATGACACACAGGAGGGATCCTAAACAAGACCACGAACTTTGGGAGTTTTGAGTTTGGATTCTTCTGATTCTTGGGTGCTTTGACTCCCATGTTGAACCTTCATCAACAGCAGGAGAAAAAGGGTCATTCATCAGGGTCAAAGAATCACATCACCTGCACAACATAAGCTTAGTGTGTGGGGCCCATTTCATTGTAAACAAGACAGTATTTCAATAATAAGTTTCTGTTAGCCAGTGAGTTTAGATTAGGAGAAAGCTGATCTTGAGAAGTCAAGTTGTAGAATCTCCTAAGCAGTACAGGAATCCCTTCTACGACATAGCAGAAAGATGGTCACTAAGGGTCTGTGTGAGTACCTTCAGGGACAGACCCTCACTGCCATTCCAACATGCAGGTTCCATTGTCAGATCACTGTTAGTGCTGGAAAGTTGTGAGAAAGTAGACAGACACTTAGAAAAACCCATTATTTCTTGCAATTTAAAAGACAATTGCAAGAAGAAAATATTTGCCCTAAAAGAACACATTTTGAATAGGAAAAATCTCTTGTAAGCATTTATGTTGGAGAAAAATCTGGGAGTAAGAAGTCAATCTATAGCCTTTCTTTTCACAGATCTCTTTCTGAACTGATATATCTCCAATAGTCCGTTCCATAGAGCTTGATGATACTTTAATCATATTATCCTTTGTGGTTTGCAGGGTGTGCCTCTGAAGGGGGCACACACTTGCTTAATTAGCACTCCCATGACACCCAGCCTGGAGACGGCTGGCTGCTCTTTAAAGCCCTTGGTGAGTAAATCAATTAGGCCAAATATGTAGCAGATTTTTTAAAGTAACAACCCACAACGTATTTAGAGTTTCTTGACTTGGGCCATAAGGAGATTGTCTAAGATGTCAGCCAGGTGTACCCTGGTTTGATAAATGGATCTTCAAAGCTGGAATCCAGTTTGGTTAGTTCTTTTTCATTTCTAAATAGTCACTGGAATGCCAAAGAATTAGAACAATGGGTTGAGATGTGTTAGTATCATGATCTAGTTGATCCTTTTCTGCTCCCAGAGTCAACCCTGCTTCCAGCTCTTGTCACTTTGTGTTTTCACTATTGCAGTGGGCTCTTAGTTGAAATCGTTAGCCTAGTTCTCAAGGTGTTATGTGAAAGGCTTCCAGCTTTGTCTGTTGTCTCTTCCCAGAGCAGTTTATATTTGTTTTTTGGTAATACTCTTGACACATGTAGTTGCTTATTTGAAAGATTGTTTTCACTACCACACTATAAACACTCCACAAGGGTAGGGGCTGTGCCCTGGATAGTCACTGGGACGTCCACAATACTCACAGATGCTCAATAGCTACTTACTGAACGAATGACCCGATTCCTCACGTGTACCTTATAGCACTGTGTAATTGAGGTATGTATTAACACCACTTGACACAAACCCCCCTCTTGCCTGCACTGTTACTGCTCTTGCCTTTTGCTTATGTCATTTGCCTTATGGCCATTCTACAAGAAAACACAAAGGACAGTATGAAGACAATAATTTGGACATATTTTAAGTGATGAGAAAGGAAAAATGAGAGTATCCTGGCTGGGAGATAAGAAAGGAATTTTAGGGTTACCATCTGAAAAAGCCTGAGCTTGATCATCAGGATGCCAAGATTTTATTACTTGGTTATCCTCTGACCATGGAAGATTAAATTCTCTGTACATTGGTCTGTAAAGCTTGGATAGCAATGCTATTCTACCCCATGGTGTTCCCACAGGCTGCATAGGGATTGTGAGACACTGGGCTTTGGGGCTCCTGCTAATACACTTAGCTTTGTTGTTGTTGTTAAATATTTAACATAATTGCAAACTGAGCTCAGAAAAGGTGTTTTTTTTTTTCCTCCCCTGCCTGAGGTATTAACACATCACCATTCATTCCAATAATTTATACAAATAACATTAGGAAAATATTTTCTGGAAAACAACAGACTCTTCAAAACTCTCTTTGAGTCTCCCTGCCCTGACACTCTGTGAGGATTGGATTCATTTCAGCTACATTTCTTAAAAGCTTTTCATATGCCAGGTCCCATAAGGAGTAGCTAGGGGGAAAAGAAGATCTATCCTCAAGGCTCTTGTGGCAAGCCAAATAATGGTCCCCAAAGACAACCACATCCTAATCCCCATAACCTGTGAATATGCCACATAGGATAAAGGAGTGTTGCAAATGTGATTAGGTTAAGGGCCCTGAGATGGGAAGCTTTCTGGATTAGCTGACTTGGGAGAGCATAATCTAATCACACAGCTCCTCAAAACTGGAGCCCCTTTCCTGGCTGTGGTCAGAGGTGTGACCACAGGAGGATGGTTGGGATGGTAGTAGTGTTACTGGCTTTGAAGTTGGAAAAAATATCCATAAGCCAAAGAACACAGATGACTATGTTCAGAAGCTGGAAAAACAAGAAAACAAATTCCCCCTTAGAGCCTACAGACGGAAACACAGCTCTGCCAACACCTTGATTTTGGTCTATGTTGGACTTCTGACATGCAGAACTGTAAGATAATAAATTTGTGTTGTTTAAGCCACTAAGTTTGTGTTAATCTTTTAGATCAGCAATAAAAAAAAAAAATCAGATCTCATGAAATAACACAGGAGGAACAAGGGGAGAAATCACAACAATCTAAGGACATCTAGGATTAATTCAAGAGTGAGGCAAATCAATCATATTAATGGTAATGGTGACAATTTTGATGATAGCCTTTAAATATCATTTAATATCATACTTGAAATATGTTTTATTATTGATCCCATTTTTCAGATGGGAAACTGAGGCATAGGAATATTAACTAACTTGCCCAAATTTATTCAACAAACATGCAAATCCAAGTTCATTCTATAGAGTGGAATGATGACTCCCACCTGGGAAACCAGCAACACCTTCCTGTCTTAGATTGGATCATGCTTGATCTTGAACTGGTGAGTCGAATTTTGAGTGAAGAAGCTAGAGAGACCACTATGTGGAGGAGGCAGTGACATGAATAATGGTGTGGGAACACCTCTGTGCTGGAAGGAAGGTGAAGAGTTTGAGCTGGTGTCATGTCCAGCGCCAGAGGCTGTATTAGCGGACACAGGCTGCAAAGCAGGTTCAAAGCAAATCATGAAGGTCTGGCCATGCTAGCACTAGGGTTCTAATCTGTCGGTGGATGAAAGCTAGAGAAAGTTTTTCTGTGGAGTGGCATGGAAGAACTGACTTAGCTTCACTTTATCCACCAAGAAAGCAAGAGTTGGAAGGTTGGAGGGGGTGGGGGTGGTGGAGTGGGTAGCGTTTGGTTTTTAAAAAGCTTAACCTATGGGGGAAATTGTTACCTTGACTCTAAGGAGAGTGTATTGATTATTCATATCTTGAATTCTGAATTTTTTCCCCAACATTTGACTCCTTAGTTATTAACTCCTGACCTGTAATCCTCTGGAAGGCAGAAACTGGGCTTCTGTTTGTATGTATTCCTGGCACCTATCACAGGTCCTAACCCAGCACAGGGGCTTCCTTGAGAAGAAATTGATAAATAAATGAATGGGTCAAGTCATGCCTTCTTGAGCTTCACTTATTAAAGTTTATGCTTTGTCTGCTTTCTGAAAAGACTACAGGCCAATAATGCATAGAGCAGACATACAGGAAGCATGTACATGCCAAATCAAACAGTCTTACTAAAAATTGGAAAGGGTCTCCGGACACCAGATTTCAGCAGTTGCTGTGATTTCTGCCCTGGGAGACGTGGGGATGGTGGTGAGGGGAAGTGTGCGGTGTAGAAGGCCAGCAGGCCCACCGGGTCTGCTCTCAGCCGCAGAAACCACTGGAGAGGTGGACTGGGCCACACACTCGGGGGCGGAATGACCACCACGACCAACGACAGTCACATGACAAGAGTGCTGGTGTTGGAAGGTGTAGGGCCTGAGAAGTGTACACAGGTGAGGCAGCCAGAGCTAGGCTGTATGTCCTAGGGTGTCTCCCTAAAGCTTGTCCTGAGCTTACACAGAGCTGAACGCCATTAGCTTTCTTTTGGAAAATGCTGAAGGGAAGTGTTTTACCTCAGGGTGCAATGAAAGCAAAAGGCGGCTCGATGCCAGGGAAGAACTCAACAGGAGACCCCGTGAGAGGCACCCCGGACTTGTGGTTATTCTGCAGGTGAGAGAAGGGAGGAGAAGGGGGAGACCCTCACGAGGCACTCCTCTTCCAAGAGGGACGCTGAAGGCTTTCCCTCTGAGAAGGTGGCAGAGGCAGGCTATACAGCCGTGGCCAAGAGAACGCTTGAGGCCTTCGCAGCAAGAAGGAGCTTCTGGAACAGCTGGAGGACTCAAAGGTAGCGCTGTCCCAGCTGCCCCAGGCTTCTAAACTTTCCAAGATCTGAGTTGTTCGTAGATCCATCGCTGGTGTGCTCACTGTCATTAACCAGACTCGGAAAGGGGACCTCAGGAAAGTCTGTAAGGACAAGAAGTACAAGCCCCTGCATCTGTAGCTCAAGAAAACACGTCCATGAGCCGCCAGCTCAACAAGCAGGAAGAGAACCTGAAACCCAAGAAGCTGTTGTGGAAGGAGCAGCTGTACCCACTCTGGGATCACGTGGTCAAGGCCAGAGCATTAGGTCATCAATAAAACAAGCCGGCAACGAAATGAAAACAGAGCGGCCCTGAGGGCGCGCGTCCTGAGTTCGTGGCAGTGCCCTGGGCATGAGCTCTAAACCACCAATACTCTAGAATAGATCCGGAGAGGTGAAAGAATGCAAAAGCCACAGAGAGCCTCTCCTGGTGGCAGGAAGCGGAGGAAGGGCGTCCTCATACAGGCACAGCCCAGGGAGGGTGCCCCAGGCCTGTTGGTGACAGCACCGCCTCTAGAAAAGGTTCTGACAATCACATTTCTCTGCTAGAGCCACCATCATGGGAACTCAACTATACAGTCTTTTTCAGTGACCTTAAATTCTTTTCTTTTTACCAAAATACAAGCCAACTTCAAAGAAAATGTTGCAGTAAAAATAACCACCTCATATCCTCTTACCCAACACAAACCCTATTGTCATTGTCTTTTATTCTTTTTCCCTCTAACCATTTGCTCTTGTTTTATAGAAGGGACGTTTTCAATGAAAAAAAAAAATGGAAGTAGAACAGGAAGAATTCTTCTGCTATCTATTTTAAGTGATACAATCTATTTTATTTTTTTTTTTTTCTTTTTTTTTTTTTTTTTAATATTATTTTATTAGTTGGAGGCCAATCACTTTACAACATTTCAGTGGGTTTTGTCATACATTGACATGAATCAGCCATATAGTTACATGTATTCCCCATCCCGATCCCCCCTCCCACCTCCCTCCCCACCCGACTCCTCAGGGTCCTCCCAGTGCACCAGGCCCGAGCACCTGACTCATGTATCCCACCTGGGCTGGTGGTCCGTTTCACCATAGATAATATACATGCTGTTCTTTCAAAACATCCCACCCTCACGTTCTCCCCCAGAGTTCAAAAGTCTGTTCTGTATTTCTGTGTCTCTTTTTCTGTTTTGCATATAGGGTTATCGCCACCATCTATCTAAATTCCGTATATATGTGTTAGTATACTGTAATGTTCTTTATCTTTCTGGCTTACTTCACTCTGTATAATGGGCTCCAGTTTCATCCATCTCATTAGAACTGATTCAAATGAATTCTTTTTAACGGCTGAGTAATATTCCATGGTGTATATGTACCACAGCTTCCTTATCCATTCATCTGCTGATGGGCATCTAGGTTGCTTCCATGTCCTGGCTATTATAAACAGTGCTGCGATGAACATTGGGGTGCACGTGTCTCTTTCAGATCTGGATTCCTCAGTGTGTATGCCCAGAAGTGGTATTGCTGGGTCATATGGCAGTTCTATTTCCAGTTTTTTAAGAAATCTCCACACTGTTTTCCATAGTGGCTGTACTAGTTTGCATTCCCACCAACAGTGTAAGAGGGTTCCCTTTTCTCCACACCCTCTCCAGCATTTATTGCTTGTAGACTTTTGGATAGCAGCCATCCTGACTGGCGTGTAATGGTACCTCATTGTGGTTTTGATTTGCATTTCTCTGATGATGAGTGATGTTGAGCATCTTTTCATGTGTTTGTTAGCCATCTGTATGTCTTCTTTGGAGAAATGTCTGTTTAGTTCTTTGGCCCATTTTTTGATTGGGTCGTTTATTTTTCTGGAATTGAGCTTCAGGAGTTGCTTGTATATTTTTGAGATTAATCCTTTGTCTGTTTCCTCATTTGTTATTATTTTCTCCCAATCTGAGGGCTGTCTTTTCACCTTACTTATAGTTTCCTTTGTTGTGCATACAATCTATTTTAAATGAAGCACAAAAGGGTCTCTTCATATAGAAACCTAGAGCCCCTTGTCCTACTGTGGAATCCATCCCCAAGCCCTGGGGGCAAGCCTGAAATTAAGCAAATTAAAGTAATTAACACTTGTGTCTTGTTAAAGCAAGAGAATGTGGCTGACAGGAGCATGGAAACAACAGTTCGTGCCTGAAAAGATGAAGGTGGCTTTGAGAGTGGATGCTTAAATTCGACCATAATGCAAGCCCCAGCTGACTTTCCAATCTGCGCGCCCACCAGTTCTCCACACAAACTGGGATCCAGACCTGGCCCAACCTCACCATCTTTATATTTGCACCTTTCCCTCTTGCACTTGCATTTCCCTATCTCTCTTATTGTCCAAAGATCAGGTCACATTTAAGCTATGGAACAATAGCATAAAGCCATTCCTGTCCTTCCCATGTAGAAAGCAGAGAGACAAATTCTTCCTTTCCGTAACCTTCCTTCCAGCTAGGGGAGGTCATGTGACTCCCTTCTCATCCATGCATCCTAAGAAGTCTGCTTTTATTTGGGAGAGGTTGGTCCTGAAAAGCATTTTCTTCCCCGCTGGATGAAAACAGGTAGTGCTAGCACCAAGCTTTCTTCTTTCTGTCTTCCTGCCTTGAATACAGATGTGATGTCTGGATGTGTATGGCCTTCTTGGGACGAAAAGGTAGAAAGTAGAAGGTGCATGTAGAAAGGGTAAAGGAACAGTCCCCCCGCCTGCGGCATTTGATTGAGCACCAGCAGCTGCCGCTCCAGGCCCTCATTAGGAGAGAAAAATCAACTCCTGTTTACTTAAGTCACCAGAACTCAGATTTTTTATTGCTTGCAATCAAAAGTAATCTCAACTGATATCACCACTCTCATCGGCCTTCCCTAATCAATCCAGCCTGAGAGGTAGTGCATATAGTGGTTGCAAACTTGCGTTCTGGAGCCAACCAGTTTCAAATCCTGGTTTATCACTGTCTAGCTGCATGACCTTAGACAAGTTATCTAACTGCCAAAATCTTCATTTTGCTCATCCATAATGTAGAAATTACACTGGTTTGTGCTTCATGTACATGTTAAATGAGATAATGCACATAAAATACTTAAAATACTGGCTGGCGGATAGTCAAATAACCTGGTTTTCCTGGTAGAGATGCTATCATCCTTCCCCAGTATCCACTGGAGACAGAGATTTCCGAACCGTTCCTGTGTCCCACAGCTGAGCCCACTCCTCTGGCCCCCAGAGCCCCACATCTGACTCTGAAAAGACCCACCTGCCCTGGCCTGCTCCTCATGGGCATCCATTCTGGAGCCTGAGTTGGACTTGACTGTGATGCTATTTGGTTTCCTCTGCTGACCTGGGGCCTCATCATACTTTAGCCCTTGGTTTCTTTGAAGGAGGGACTTGAGGCAGAGAGAAGGAAAGAAGAGAGCTCTGAGAGTGTTACCCATGCCCCTGCTTCCCTGTGACCCCCAGACACTAACCCCCAGTGGGTTCCAGGACACCATTAATCCCCATGGCAGCCGCTTGGTCTCCCTGCACTTCAAGGATGGGAAAAATAAATCCTTCAAAGAGTCTCCTCCCTCTCTGGGAACCAAGGATTATACTGAAACTTTATTATTACTTGAAATAAATGAATTACTCCCATGAGGCCAGATGAAAACATGCTCTTATTAAATTTTTTTAAAGAAGGAAAGCAACTGGAGAATAAAATCAAAGGTGCCCAAATGGATTGAAGTGGCTCCTCAGAAGCTGTCTTAATAGAGATTTGTATTTATGTTATGCTTCTCATCAAAGGAGCATTTCACAAACGCCCTGTTTCCTCAGAGTTGCCCCACAGAGCTTGACTCCAATGCAGAAGGGCCCAAGAGTCTTGGGGGTCTGCCAACCTCCAAAGCCCAGCCTCAGGCTCTGACCACTGCCGATGATCTGTCTCTGGACCTCAGGGCTGGCTTAGCTTCAGAGACCTTCTGGGAGCTGTGAGGAGGCATCTCTGTCCCCACTGGTCAGTGGGAAAGAGAGTGGCTGCCTCCCATGTAAAAGCTCCTAGTGGAGACATAACATGGAAACCTAATCAAGGGACCAATAACACACACACAAACATATACATACACACCATGAAAACTGTTGGAAATAAGAAGAACCTACCTCAGCTTGAGTTTCCTCCTGACTGTCCATCTACCAAGACCCAAATTTCTGACTGTGTTTGCTTTCCCCAAGTGTTAAAACTTTTTCTCTCCTTGTTTTCTAGACGTGAGACAAGCCATATGCGTACAAATATGTTGAAAAGTAAAAGATGCATCACAGGTCCTCTTTCGTTTGTTTTTGCTTCCACAGTGCTCGATATATGGTAGGAGTTAGGTAAGTGTTCACCAGTGAAATAATTGCACAAGTAAATTGATAAAAGAGGAAGGTGGATCAATTATTAATAGATGGTAAGTGGAAGTTTCTAGGTAGGAACGTTCACTTCCTAGCTGCCTAGGGAGCTGGACAGAATTTCACTCCTCAGTTATTAAACCAATTAAAAAGTAGACTTACCATTTATTAAAAAATCTACTCTTTGCTTGGCACTGTTGCAGAATTTTGTTGTTATTCAGTTGCTAAGTCATGTCTGACTCTTCGCACAATTTAATATGTTTTTAAAAGAATAGCCTTCACTGTTACCCTTCTCATGGCATCACCTCACAGTTGAGGAGACTAAGGCTCCGAGAACTTGTGACTCGCTCATGGACTTGGAACCCAACTCTACCTGCCTCTAAAGCCACACTAGTCCTCAGTACTTCTGTGTCCCTCCACCCACAGTCTTACTTCCTCTTTCCACTGTAATGTCCACATCCTTACTTGTCCCATGGAAATTCCATACTTGAAATTCTTTCTCATTTATTTAGCAAAATTCTATATTTTATTTAGAGCCCAACCCTACCCCCAAATCTTTCAATATCCAGAGTCCGTCTCAGCACAGTCATCAACCATATACTCCATTAAGGAATACAGAACAGGGATCACCTAATGAGGGTTTGGATATTCTGTGTAATGGCAAATACTACCCATAGTAGGACTGTTTCTCACACTGAGCTCCCATCCTTTGTTGACACCCCCACCACCACCCGCCCCCCCCCACCCCACACACACGCACATGCAGGGATTGTGAGATCCCTGCAGTCAGAGGCCAGGGTCTAAGTTCCAGCTCCATCACTTACCACCTTTGTGACTGTAGGCAGGTCACTAAACATCTCTAAGCATTATTTTCATCATTTGGTAAAATGGAGATAATAATATAAAACCCACCTTATAGGGTTATTGGAAGAGTTTAATTGAAGGATAACTATAACAGTCTTGGCACTACTGGGCTTGTAGTCAAGGTGGCCAGGATTGTCAGTAATGAGAGGGTGATGGTAGAGATGGCAGCCCTCATGTATTCCTCATGCAGTGTAGCCTGGGTGGGGTGGCTGAGGCCCTCTGTGGGACTGAGAGGGGAGGAAGGGTTTTCAATGATGTTAGCTGATTATCATTAGGGAATTTAGGGGCAGACAGATGGGCAGACCATCTGCACTATTTAAGTGTCTGCTTAAATAAGTGTCTGCTTCCATAAGTGTCTGCTTCCCATGTGTAGGACCAACTCTGAGGAGGTTGATCTCCAGAAGATAATATACAGTATCAAGCAAGCAATAGGATAAAAAAAGTCTAGAATATTCCAGAGATAGTGTGAAGTGCTATCCAGAAGGGCGGGAGTGCCCTTTGCAGGCCTGAGTGCCTCTGGGATAAATATTGCCCTTTCCCACCTCTCCTCCCTTGTTCACAGTCCCCCTCCAGCTGATGCCCAATCCCCATTCTCGATGACCTCACCCCCGTCTTTGTCTATGTTAATCACAACCATCCTTACAGTCCAGTTGAAATCCCACCATTCTGTGAACTTTTTCTCACCACTGCAGTTCAAATGCCCTTGCTCTGAGCGTAATCAGAATTTTTTATCTTTCACATGTTAGTTTGTGAAAGTACAGTGACCTGGCACTAATATTCTATTGTTCACATTAAGCCTTGATTATTTGCCTGCAGTTTTTCATAGACAAAACCCAGGCCAAATACAGATCTTTGCATTCCATAATTGAGATCAGGGGAATTCCCTGGCGAGCCAGTGGTCAGGACTCTGCTTTCACTACTGAAAATCTGGGTTCGGTCCCCAGTCAGGGAACTAAGATCCTGCAAGATACACAGCACAACCAAGAGGGAAAAAAAGAGGGAGAGAGAGAAAGAGACCATATCTCTTCTGAGAAGCTGTGCCTGGGCTTCCAACACTTACCCTCTTTTTTTTTTTTTTTTTTAATTAGTTGGAGGCTAATTACTTTACAATATTATAGTGGTTTTTGTCATACATTGACATGAATCAGCCATGGATTTACATGAGTTCCCCATCCCGATCCCCCCTCCCACATCCCTCCCCATCCCATCCCTCTGGGTCTTCCCAATGCACCAGCCCTGAGCACTTGTCTCATGCATCCAACCTGGGCTGGTGATCTGTTTCACCCTTGATAGTATACTTGTTTCAATGCTGTTCCCTCAGAACATCCCACCCTCGTCTTCTCCCACAGAGTCCAAAAGTCTGTTCTGTACATCTGTGTCTCTTTTTCTCTTTTGCATATAGGGTTAGCGTTAACATCTTTTTAACTTACCTTCTTAAAACAAAACTGAGATCAGCACTAAGGCCAGCTGGAACTGACAACCAGTATTCAAAATATACAATTGTTGGATAGAAAGGTAAGTATCAACCAACTGACCTGGCAGAGTTTTAACAATTCATACAAGAATAATCCTTTCATTTGAAATAAATCAGTAAACTGAGAACCAAAGAGCAGATGTTCCTAGTACAGAGTCACAGCCCAGACTAGTGTCTCTTGATGGGGACTGTTAAATTATTCTGCCTTCTAACTTTTATTCTTCATACCTTTATCTTAATGTAAGTTCTAAGCTTTGTTGTTTCATTGGGATAACACTAAGACACATAGAATCACATTGGATCCACTGTGGGCCTTTCAAACTGCCTATTCTTAAGACATGGACTCTCTGGTCTCAACTTTTATATTTCATGCCATGTTGAAATACCTACAGAGTCCCTGAACTTCAAACACAAAACTTTGCTTTCCTTCTCTGTGCCTCACTCCACTTGGTGAACCTTGTCTTCCTGGGAATTTTCTTTAAGGTCATTGTCTTTACTGATTCCTCAAAACCCTGTTGGGTGCTCCTACCAAGTACTGACTTAGCACTCTTTGCATTTTTCCATATTAGAGTTACCTTAGATCACTATTCAGACATTGTATTGAAATGTGTTTGACTTTGTGTTTGACTCCTCCAAAGATACACTGGAGTGCCTGTTTGGATCTCATTTCCCCTGTGGTAAGGTTCTTTGGGAGAACACCTCCTCTTCCTGAATTATGTTTCAGATGAGGGCTACTATCTTGGTAAAATCCTGTCCCCCTGGCTGCAGTGACTGATTTGGCCTTGGGTTGTGGCTGTATTTGAGCCAAAGTTCTCACAGCTGTGGCCACATTGGTTCATGGAAAACCACCTGATGCAAGATAGATCAGTGGCTTTCTCCAGGATATTTCAAGCTCAAGCTGGGAGGAGGCATTTCCTTTCCTCCCTAATAATGCACTAAAGATGAGAGGTCAGCAAGGCTAGAGGCTGTGATTCCTTCCTATGGAGAAGGACTTCTAGAGTGGTGAAACCAACCAAGACAGAATGGTATTTAAAGGAACCGAATCTTGACCACGTTTGATCTCTTATTTTCCCAGTTAAGCTCTTGCCCTACCAGTCAGAAGATTTGAGCAATGACCATATTTTGAGGCTGAATTGTGACCCCTCCTAAATTCAAATGTTGAATTTCTAACTCCCAGTATCTCAGAAGGTAACTATGTTTGATAATAGAGGTTTTGGAGAGGAAATTAAGTTAAAGGTGTTATGGAGGGCCCTAATCCAGTATGACTGATGTCTTTATAAGAACAAGAAATTTGGATATACTGAGAGACACCAGGGACTCACAAGTACAGAGAAAAGGCCACGTGAGGACACAGAGATAAAGCAGCCATCTGCAAGCTGAGAAAAGAGGCCTCGGAAAGAAAAACCAAACTGCCGACACCTTGATCTTAGGCTTTCAACCTTCAGAACTGTGAGAAAATAAATATCTGTTAAATCACCTCATCTGTGGCACTTTGTTATGGCAGCCCTAGAAAACTTATACAGATCCCAACTTTCTCTTTTTTGTTTGAATTGGTTCAAGATCAGTTTCTAAGCCTGTTAATAAAAAGAGTTCCAGTGCAGGCTTCCACGTATCTTCAGCAGATGCCATAGGGCCTGTATCCCAAATAGCCTCATGGCCTCTCCCAAGGCCCAAGGCCTGTGACATCAGGAAGATAGACAGGCTTACCAACGGACTCATTTATGGGCCTGAATGAGTCAAGCCTAAGTCAGGTAAATTTAAAACCACTGTCTCAGTTCGGTGAATTAATGGCTGCCTGAAATATTTTATTTGATAAACAATGCCCTTCACAGAATTCAGAAACCTAGGATTGAGCAACGACCATCTAAGTGCCCTTCACAGAATCCAGGAACCTAGGATTGAGCAATGACAGAACTGACATTCAGTGTGTGAGTCATAATTATCTGGATACCTCTGATTACCTAAAAGACTTGGCATTTCTTTCTAAATGGCATTTACCTCAGAGAAACTCTTCTGCAAGATAAACCCAGTGAAGGGTCACTCAACTAGGTGGCTTGCTTTAAATATGACTGGGTGGCATTTTGTTCTTATGGCATTTTCCATCTTTCAAATCATCTACGTGCTTACTAGTGAGTATTTCCTAGTTCTGTTATGAATGACTTCACCTGGTAAAGATCAACATCATTCTTTTTTATTTCATCTAATAATGTTATCGAGTTCTAAGACCACCATTTATACACCAAGTATCCACTGCATGCTGACTAGTGATCAGAAAACCTGACTACATTAACTTAGCTTCCTATAGAACATCTATCATTGAATTAAGATTCAAAGCCTTAACCTGAAACAAGTGTCAGCCTTGGGAACTACCTCTTAAACCTTTAATAGCTTCACAGTTTATTTACTCTTGATTTTGTGTGTTGGTTGTTTGCCTCCCAGCTTTCCTTATATATTGCTGCCCACTCCTTTTTATTGCAAGGACACTCTCATTCTTTTTTTTTATTTTTATTTTTCAGTGGGTTTTGTCATACATTGATATGAATCAGCCATAGAGTTACACGTATTCCCCATCCCGATCCCCCATCCCACCTCCCTATCCACCCGATTCCTCTGGGTCTTCCCAGTGCACCAGGCCCGAGCACTTGACTCATGCATCCAACCTGGGCTGGTGATCTGTTTCACCATAGATAATATACATGCTATTCTTTCCAAACATCCCACCCTCACCTTCTCCCACAGAGTTCAAAAGTCTGTTCTGTACTTCTGTGTCTCTTTTTCTGTTTTGCATATAGGGTTATTGTTACCATCTTTCTAAATTCCATATATATGTGTTAGTATACTGTAATGTTCTTTATCTTTCTGGCTCACTTCACTCTGTATAATGGGCTCCAGTTTCATCCATCTCATTAGAACTGATTCAAATGAATTCTTTTTTAACGGCTGAGTAATATTCCATGGTGTATATGTACCACAGCTTCCTTATCCATTCATCTGCTGATGGGCATCTAGGTTGCTTGCATGTCCTGGCTATTATAAACAGTGCTGCGATGAACATTGGGGTGCACGTGTCTCTTTCAGATCTGGATTCCTCAGTGTGTATGCCCAGAAGTGGTATTGCTGGGTCATATGGCAGTTCTATTTCCAGTTTTTTAAGAAATCTCCACACTGTTTTCCATAGTGGCTGTACTAGTTTGCATTCCCACCAACAGTGTAAGAGGGTTCCCTTTTCTCCACACCCTCTCCAGCATTTATTGCTTGTAGACTTTTGGATAGCAGCCATCCTGACTGGCGTGTAATGGTACCTCATTGTGGTTTTAATTTGCATTTCTCTGTTAATGAGTGATGTTGAGCATCTTTTCATGTGTTTGTTAGCCAGCTGTATGTCTTCTTTGGAGAAATCCCTGTTTAGTTCTTTGGCCCACTTTTTGATTGGGTCGACACTCTCATTCTTAAAAATATAGTTTCTGAATATATTTTCCTGTCCCCACATCCCTCAATAACCCTCTTGCTTGCTTAAAAGTAAGCTAAATGTGCATAATCAGGAAAGTTCAGAAAACAGAGTTTAAAAACAATGAGTTTTATACCAAGTTATAAAGTTCTTAGTAATTGGCATTTGAAGTCTACAGAAACATAAAACTGATTTTTAAAAAGTTCTCTTTCCTCTTTTTCAAATGCATCTTTTCCTGCGAGTTCCCTTAATATTTCACCCATAACTCTGATAATTTCCTTCAACCTATTACCTCCTTCCCTTTCTTAATGGACTGTATCACTTGAAGAAAGCTTGGCTAAGACTCAGTTCTTTATTTCTTGCTTCACAGATCAAAAGAGTGAGAAAAGCTTGATTTAAGCAACTTTTTATGTAAATAAATTTTATTTATTATTTAAAAATAAATTTATTTAAATAACATTACTATCCCATCCACAAAAGTGTAGACAGAAAATACTGATTGTTTACTATATCTTTCTCTCAATGTTCTTTATGTGGACACAAAATAAATTCTTGAGTTTGGTCAAATGATTTTTTTAAACAAGTAGCAAATGAATTAGCTGACTATGAATCTAAGTGCCTTCGTCTTAATTATGCAAAAATAGGGGGAAATTATTTGTCTGTGTGTCACGATCCATTCAGCTCAAGGCTCTGATAGGACCCACTTTTTCAGGTACTCTCACTTTTGCTATCTTCTAAAGATTGTACCTTGTTTTAATCCAGAACGTGTTGAACTATTACCAAAATAAATACTGAAAAAATTATTTTGAGTTCAGATGTACTTGGAAAAGGCTAGCTAAAGTAAATGAAACATGGGGACTTTTTGTTTTTTGTTTTTGTTTTCTTTAAGCAGCAAAACTTTTTAGAGACTTTAAAATGTGTGTGTAACAGGAGAATCTGCAGGGTGCCACTAGAAGAAGCACTCACAAGTTTGACCTTTTGCACCTCTTCTGTGCAAAGGATCTTTCAGCATTATTGGTCTGGGGAACATCAGTTTGATGTCTCTAGCTACTTCAATGACTTACAGAATAAAGGAAACTTTAAGACATAAAATAAAAACATCTTTGCTTTTCTTTTAAAAATCTAAGCTACTACCCTAGTTGACCTTAAAACTACTGTTAGTGGCATTAGAGGAAGTGCTATTTCTTTTTTTTTTTTTTTGGAAGTGCTATTTCTAGTAACATTCTTTCATTTTAGAAAGGATCATATTCAACCTTCTTCCATCAAATGGTCAAGTATTTCACAATATAAAAAGAATCAAGTTACCAAATAATACCCAGAGATGCATATAAGTGCCTATTGGATGGTAATGAGCATTTTATCTACACCACAAACTTGAGGCGATGGGTACACAAAATGTGGTATATACAAGCAATGGGATAGTATTCAGCCTTAAAAAGGAAGGAAATTATAACACATGCTACAACACTGACACACTTTAAAGACATTATGCAAAGTGAAATAAGAGACACCAGAGGACAACTACAGTATGATTCCACTTATATAAGGTACCTTGGGTAGTCAAATTCACAGTGACAGAAAGTAGAATACTAGTTACCAGGGGCTTGGGGAAAGATGCGAAATGGGCTTTTACTGTCTAATGAATACAGAGTTTTAATTTAGGATGATGAAAAGCTCAGAGACGGATTGTAGTAATGGTTGCAAAACAACATAAATATACTTAAAGCCAATGAACTGTACACTTAAAAGTGGTCAAGCAAAAACAACAAAAAAGGAAAGAAATCAACATAGATTGCTGTGGTTCACAGAGTTTGGCCTTAGAGGGTGGAGTTGTAAGGGCAAAAAGATTGAGTAAACCTAGGGTCAACGTTAGTACCACAAATGAAGACTTATCTTGGTCTTGTGAATTGGTGACTTTGGTCTCCTCCATGACTTATTTCTGTCTTGAAATGCTGTTGACTCCTGGACTGTGTGACCCTATAACCATCTGATCACCAAGTGACTGCTTTAACCCAATCCTGAGAATTTATACCACCTTAATTTTCAGGACTTAAATAAAGAATATGAAATACAGAATCAGGATGAAACAAGCAAAATGACAGAGACAATCTATTAGTCAGGAAACTAGCACCATAGTCCTCTTGTGGCTTGAACTCATCCCCACTCTCACTCATTGCCTATCATGGAGTTGGCACTTAATAAATATTGGTTGAATATTGGGAGGGGGAACATGGTCAAAATGGTAAATTTCATGTTATGCATGTTTTACCACACAAAAAACAAATAGCAACTTTAGGTGACCACTATATGGAAATCTCATAGATAAGAAGGGTGGGGCATCAAGAAAGAAAAAAGAGTAATATATTAAAGAATGCTGCTAAGTCACTTCAGTCGTGTCCGACCGTGTGACACCATAGATGGCAGCCCACCAGGCTCACCCATCCCTGGGATTCTCCAGGCAAGAACACTGGAGTAGTTTGCCATTTCCTTCTCCAATGCGGGAAAGTGAAAAGTGAAAGTGAAGTCGCTCAGTCATGTCCAATTCTTAGCGACTCCATGGACTGCAGCCTACCAGGCTCCTCCACTCATGGGATTTTCCAGGCAAAAATACTGGAGTGGGGTGCCATTGCCTTCTCTGATATTAAAGAATATCTAAGGTAAATCTCTATTCAGATTTTTTTAAAGTGTTTTTCTTTAATACAGGAGGTAAAAGAACTCAGCAGTTTTAAGAGAGAGCTAAAGGGAAAAATTTAAATTCTAAGTTTTTAATATGTATATGAAGACCTCATGTGTACAAGCACATGGCTAGTAATAGAAGAAAGGACACTCCAAAGTTCATTCTATGAGGCTGCCATCACCCTGATACCACAATTAGACAAAGATATCACAAAAAAAGAAAATTACAGGCCAATATCACTGATGAACATAGACACAAAAATCCCTATCAGAATACTAGCAAACTGCATCTAACAACACATTAAAGGATCATACACCATGATTGAGTGAGATTAATCCCAGAGATGCAAGGGTTCTTCAACATACATAAATCAATCCATGTGATACACCATATTAACAAACTGAAAAATTAAAACCATATGATCATCTCAGTAGATGCAGAAAAAGCTTTGACAAAATTCAGCACACATTTATGACAAAAACTTTCTAGAAAGTGGACAGAGAAGGAACCTACCTCAACATGATAGAGGTCATATATGACAAACACATAGCAAACATCATTCTCAGTGGTGAAAAGATGAAAGCATTTCTTCTAAGATCAGTAAAAAGACAAAGATATCCACTCTCACTACTATTATTCAACATAGTTTTGGAAGTCCTAGCCATAGCAGTCAGAAAAGAAAAAGAAATAAAAGGAATACATGTTGGAAATGAAGTAAAACTGTCTCTGTCTATGGATGACATGATACTAAACATAGAAAATCCTAAAGATGCTACCAGAAAACTACTAGAGCTCATCAATAAATTTGATAAAGTTTCAGGATACAAAATCAATGCACAGGGAATTCCCTGGTGGTCTAGTGGTTAAAAATCTGCCTTCCACTGCAGGGGATGCAGGTTCAATCCCTGGTGGGAGAACTAAGATCCCATATGTCACAGGGCAACTAAGCAGATGCACTGCAATCATTGAGCCCACATGCTCTGGAGCCCACATGCAACAGCTAGAGAGAAGCCCATATGCCACAATGAATGATCTCACATGTGGGAGCTAAGACCCAAAAGACTCAAAAGAAAATATTAATATACAGAAATCTCTGGCATCACAATACACTAAAATTGAAAGATCAGTAAGAGAAATTAAGGAAATCATCCCATTCATCATGACATCAGAAAGAATAAAATATCTAGGAATAAACCTACTTAAAGAGGCAAATTGGAGAAGAAAATGGCAACCTACTCCAATATTCTTGCCTGGGAAATCTCGTGGACAGAGGAGCCTGGTGGGCTATAGTCTGAGGGGTCACAAAAGGGTCAGGCATGACTCAGTGACTAAGCAACAACAAGGAGGCAAAAGACCTATACTCAAAAAACTATAAGATAAGTGATGAAAGAAATCAAAGATGATGCAAACAGATAGATATACCATGTTCTAAGATTGGAAGAATCAATATTGTCAAAATGACTATACTATCTAAGGCAATTGACAGATTCAGTTCAATCCCTATCAAATTACCAATAGCTTTTTTTTTTTTTAACAGAATTAGAGTGAAATTTTTTGTAATTTGTATGGAAACACAAAAGACCTAGAATGGCCAAGTCAATCTTGAGAAAGGAAAACAGAGTGGGAGGAATCTGGCTCCCTGACTTCAGACTATGCTACAAAGCTACAGTAATCAAAACAGTATGGTACTGGCACAAAAGAGAAATATAGATCAGTGGAACAGGATAGGAAACACAGAGATAAATCCACACATCTATGGTCACCTAGTCTTTGACAAAGGAGACAAGAATATACAATGGACAAAAGACAGTTTCTTCAATAAGTGGAGCCAGGAAAATTGGTCAGCAATGTGTAAAAGATAGAAATTAGCACATTCTCTAATACCATACACAAAAATAAACTCAAAGTGAATTAAAGACCAAAATGTAAGTATAGATACTATTAAAAATAATACTCTTAGAGGAAAACAAAGGCAGAACACTCTCTGACATAAATTGCAGCAAGACCTTTTTGGTCTATCTCTGAGGGTAATGAAAATAAAAACAAAAATCAGCAAATGGAACCTAATGAAACTTAAAAGCTTTTACACAGAAAAGAAAACAAAACAAAAGGAAAACCCACAGAAAGGGGGAAAGAAATATCTGCAAATGAGGCAACCAACAAGGGATTAATCTTCAAAATATACAAACAACTCATCCACCTCAATATCAAAAAACAAAACAACCCAATCAAAAAAAAAAAAAAAAAAAAGAGCAAAAGACCTAAATAGACATTTATCCAAAGAAGGCATACAGATGGCCAAAAGGCACATGAAAATGCACTCAACATTGGAAGCCCCACAAATTATTAGAGAAATAAAAATCAAAACTACAGTGAGGGTTAGGGTAGGGGTAGGATGTATTGGGAGATTGGAATTGACATACGCATACTACTACACATAACGTAACTAGTAAGAACCTACAGCATAGCACAATGAGCTCTATTCAATATTCTGTAATTCCTATATGGGAATAGAATCTTAGAAAAGAGTGCATATTTGTGTGCATATAGATGTGTATGTGTCTGTATATATAACTGACTGACTTTTCTATGCAACAGAACCTAACACAGCACTGTAAATCAACTATACTCCAGTAAAAAAATTAATTTTAAAAAACCTCTAAGAGCTGTATATGAAGTATAAATACAGAGCTCTGGAAGCATGTGGAAAGAAGGTATTAAATGTGATTAAAAATCCACTCCCTCTTCTTCACACCTACCCTACTTCTTCTATCCTTGAGATCCAAATCAAGCTCCACTGCCTCTGAGGAGCCATTCTTCACTGTTCCAACCCACTGTGGTCCAACTTTGTACTCTCACTACAACCATGAGTGTTACTTGCTCAGTCATGTCGGACTCTTTGCAACCCCATGGACTGTAGCCCGCCAGGCTCCTTTGTCCATGGGATTCTACAAGCAGGAATACTGGAGTGGCTTGTCATTCCCTTCTTCAGTGGGTCTTCCCAACTCAGGGATGGAAACTAGGTCTCCTACATTGCAGGCAGATTCTTTACCATCTAAGCCACCAGGGAATCCACTACAATCATACTCAAGTAACTATTCAAAACCTTGTCCTTTTCCCTCAATGGTTTTAGGCAGACTTTATAACATGGCCAATATATATTTTTGTGTATTCTCACACATTCCCCCTATTTTGTTAGAGCCATCAGTTGCTTTGGAGATTACTAGAACTGTTAAAACAAGAATACAAATAAATAGAGAAAATTGGGTTTTGAGTCCCATATTAATAGAAAGTTGTTTGTTTTCAAAGTCAGCCTTGGTTAAGAGAAGCAGGTTTTACTAAATTTCAAAATCTTCCCTTCAGATCAAAACCAAGCTTGGTGAGTTCAGCAGCAAAATTTTACCCTAACTCTTACTGTAGATATTAGAGACAGTAGGGAAGTTTCTGTCAGGTAAGATAAGAATAAAGCATTTCCAACAAAGAGAGAAGGATTTTGTGTGGATACCCCCAGGGTAAAAATATAGTCATATTCTCTTAGGATCAAAAGCCCAGACTTTTTTGGGCCTTGACCAAGGGTGGGGAGTTAATTGACCCAACACATTAGACTCTACAGTCTGAGTCTTCTAGAACACTCAGGCTGATGCTGCTCTGTCCTTTGACACCTAAAGATGGCTGGAGAAATCTCAACTAGAGGAGCCCAACAGCAAGCACTCTGTCTCTATATGACTTGTGCATTGCATGAAGAGGTCCTCTGAGTTCCATAGACTCTAATGTGGGATGAACACAAAGATACTGAGCCCTACAACTCTAGGTTAGATGAGAAGGATAGAAAAAAAAGTACAGGACCTTCTCCATGGTTATATTGGTAACAATATATTTTGATGGTGTGAGTGAAGCACAGGATCCACCAAAACAAGCAAACAAAAAACAAAACAAAACCCAGGTGGGATTAGCCATAGTGGGCAGACAACAGTACAATGTGTTCAGGAGCCAGAACAGACCAGCCTCACTCCATGATCAGCAGGGAAGACAGCAAAGCAGGTCAGTTCCCATTCCCTTCACATAGCATGTAAACCCTCCATGAACACGTCCAGACATCTTGGGAAAGGAACATAGAGGTGCTTCTTGTGAAAGGGAATATCTCTGATTGAACATTTGTGCTTCACACTCACTGAATATCTGTCCAAATTACACCTCAGATGCTATTCTAAAATGAAAAAGGTTGAATTGTATTTAATTAGAAAATTTAAATCCAATTACCACTTGATCGGATTAAGGAGAACAGTCATAGAAAAGAACTTTATTCCTCCGTTCTCTGACCCATTTATCTTAGAGTATGTAATTGTCGATCCTTTCTTCCCTGTTTAACACAGGAGGTTCAGGCAATGTCACACTGTGTATGCCATAGGGGTCCCCTAAGTAAACGCCGCAGGAAGAAACAAAAGGAAGAAAATATGGATTTCATTTCTTCCTTTCCTCTCGTTCCACCAAAGCCAAAATAAGTCATAAGACAGATTTAAAAAAAAAAAAATAACATAATTCACAGAGAGCATTCTGGAAAGAGAACTGGCATTAGGAAAGTCACAGGGCTGAGTCTTTAGAATATTGGTACTGCTGTCTACGGACAGTTTTCCTGCCAAGCTTTCTGTCAATAAGTTGAAGTAAATATCTAGCAGAACTAGTAACTCCCACAAAAGTAATAAGCAAAGTTTTCAATCTTCAAAAATGTCTGAACGTCTCTTTCTTATGAGGAAAAGCCTTACAATGGCTCATAAATGGATATTTCCCTTGGGGAACTAATATCTTTTCCAAGGTCAAACTTGAGTTTTCTTAAAGATTAGCACAGCAACATTTATGAGAAAGTCATTGTTTTTTTTCTTTCCTAATCTATTACCTTAAAATTCACTTTACTTTGAGAAGTCATTCAATATATTCACCCCCACTTTTTTTTGTCTTTTGTTTTTTCCTCATTAGAACTTTTAGCAGGAAAGAAAAAAAAAAAAAAAACTAGAGCAAGGGCTTCCCTGGTGGCTCAGTTCAAAGAATCCACCCTCAGTGCAGGAGACCTGTGTTCGATCCCTGGGTTGGGAAGATCCCCTGGAGGAGGGCATGGCAACCCACTGCAGTATTCTTGCCTGGAGAATCCCCACAGACAGAGGTGCCTGGGGGGCTATAGCCCATGGGGTCGCAGAGAGTCACACATGACCAAGCAGCTTTCACTCATTCACACAAACTAGAGCAAATTGTAGGCAAAGTAAAAGACAATCTTAAAAGTCTGCAAACAGCCCAGATACCTCTTAATGAGAAAGTTGACAGGCTGACTGGCTTTTCCTTGGTGCATATGATGAGGTCTGTGAGGCTATTAAAAACAAAACTCTGCAAAAAGTACTGTAGAAAACAGGTGAGAGACTTCCCTGGTGGTCCAATGGCTAAGACTCTGGGCTCCTGTTGTAGGAGGCCCAGGTTCAAGCCCTAGTTGAGGAACTAGATCCCACATGCCACAACTAATGTCCTGCACACTGCAACAAAGATGGAGGATCCTGCACATCACAACTAAGACCCAGCATAGCCAAGTAAATAAATATTTCCTTTTAGAAAGATGGGTGAGTGTTGATTGCTGAAGTTCATAAATGGCTAATAACGGAATTGTATCAAAGATACAGGCATTACTACAGCCATACCATCCTGAACACGCCTGATCTTGTCTGATCTCATAATGATACAGGCAGTACTCAGTTTTTAACCTGTTACAGCAGTATACAGAAACTCATTATATTCAGTATCCCACAAAAATATCCTCGTCCTTTATGAAGACACTCAAATTTCATCTCATTCATAAAGCCTTCCCTGACCAGACTAGCCCACACCAATAACTCCCTTCCCTGAACTCCAAGAGCATTTATTGCCTGTAGCACTCACTGGGTGTAAGCCATTAAGTAGTTTTTTTTAAACAAACATGGTGCACTAGATAATAAAAATCCTCCAGGGTAGGGATCACATTAAATTCATCTTGTCCCTAGTACCTAGCCTAGAGTCTTATCCACAGCCCATAAGGGTTCAATAAATGTTTGTTGTTAATGATGATATGTTGTAGGCGCATCTGAAACATAATCTGGATAAACACAATACAGGAAAAGTGCAAATCATCATCTAATGAACACACAAGCCAAGAAATCAATATGAGAGAGCTGTCTGAGCACCAAGTGAAAGACAAAGCAATGCCCTTCTCCTTGTCCCAGCATCCAATATGGTGATGGATTATGCTACATAAAATTATTGATGAAGACCAATGTAGGCACAATGATTTCTAAACAGTAGCAAGAAATATTAGATACAAAATGTAACATTACAACATAGGCAGCAGTACTGAGAGGCAGAACATGGACAAATAGATTCAGTTTGTGAAGAACCTCTTTGCAGATAAGTAACTTCAAGCATAATGAAAACATGATGCTTTCATTTCCTCCTCTATCTTTCCAGCCCAGAAACTGAGATGCTGATTTCTCACAAGATACGTCAAATGAGCGTCATTTGCCCCTCAAACAAAAGAACAGGAAGGCAAAGTGGGGCATTCAACCTTTGCCAAAACAAACCTAACTCTTCCAAATGAGTTATGTTCTCACAATGTGGGTCAGGTTGAGTAAATTCATACAATTCTCATTTACAGTACACAAAGAGAGTAGAACAATCTACTTACCTCTAGTTTGAATTATTGTCTTCTTTCATAAGATTTGACTTATTAACTTAGTAGAAAGTTTGGGCCAAATCTGTTCCAGCAGTGAATCTTATCTTGCCTTTCTCTGTCACCCTTGTTTACCTTTTCTATACTAACACCCTTTCTTTCATCCTGGAAGCAGAGGGACTCTGAGGAAGAAGGCTCTGCCACTTTTTTTTTTTGGACCTGTAGGTAACATACTCAGCAGTAGCACTGGTCTAACTGATGTGAAGCAGCGAAAAACTCCATCAGACTAATCCAAATGTGCTTGGGCCGTAGGCCAAGATTTGAGGCGAAAAGGGGAGCAAGTGGGACCACAAGTTGATATTCCTCCCCTACTCAACTTGCATGTGCTTTGTTGTTATATGGACAACTGAAATAAGATAATAATTAAACTGACCATTTCAGTGGAACATTGATAAGGGCATGACTCATTTCTAATAGAGTTTACTAGTTCTTTGGCTTAAATAACCAACCAACAATATTTGAGCTAGAGCTCCTCACCTCATCCACTACTATGTTTCCCAGCTGCCTATAAAATTTTCAATGGGTTGAAGAACTTGCAAAACAAATTGCTTATGTAGACACCAGTCTAATGGCCTGGTTTTCTCCACTATCATTAATCTTTTGGGTGCATTAAATCCGCTAGCTAAAGGAAATGAGGACTTAATTCCATGGTTAACTGATGTATAGCAGTAATAATTTCTACCAACAACTTGGCTTCCTTCATAGTCAAGGAAAACCAAAACCAGCTCAATTCTTTGAAATAGTTGGTCTGAGGCATATTTTTGTGTAAACACAAAGTAGTCCTAAACTTAGTTATGTAAGAACCCTTCATTATAGGATACAGAGTTTTCCTTCTAGATCCTGAAGACATGGAATTAGAAACAATTCATGTACTCACAGTCATTCACGTCCTGTTGGCCCAGTGAATGGAGGGGTCACAAGTATCTTCCTTATCTGTGGGTAGTGGTGGGAATATTTCAGTGATACGTACTCATGTCCAGAAATACCCAAGAGGAAAACTGGAACAGGCCTAAATAGAAGTACAGAGGAACTCTTTTAAGCATAGTTGTTTCTTAGGATGATGGAGCATGCTAAGTCACTTCAGTGATGCTTGACTTTTTGTGACCTTACAAACTGTAGACTGCCAAGCTCCTCCGTCCACGGGATTCTCTAGGCAAGACTATTGTAGTGGGTTTCCATGCCCTCCTCCAGGGGATCTTCCTGACCCAGGGATCGGACCTGCATCTCTTATGTCTCCAGCATTGGCAGGCGGATTCTTTACCACTGGCGCCACCTGGGAAGCCCACGATGATGCAGGCAGCTTGCAAAATGGTGAGTTGGGCAATGGCTGGAGCAGCTCAGGGAGACACAACGGGACAGAAAGTGGGAACCTCCACTAGATGGAGCTAGCATACACCGATGGCACCCAAGGTACTATTATCAAGGCAAAGCAGGGAGGTGTGTGTGTGTGTGTGTGTGTGTGTGTGCGCGCGCGCGCGCGCGCACGCACACACACGTGCCTGTGTGTATGTGTGTTGTGTTAGTTGCTCAGTCGTGCCTGACTCTTTGCAACTCCATGGACTGAAGCCAGGTGGGTTCCTCTATCCATGGAATTCTCCAGGCAAGAATACTGGAGTGGGTAGCCATTTCCTGCTCCAGGGGATCTTCCCGACACAGAGATAGAACCCAGGTCTCCAGCATTGTGGGCAGATTCTTTACCGTCTGACCCCCTAGGGAAGGTGACCTGTGAATTAAAGTGAGTATATGTGAGTATTTCATATCTCCTTAGGTTTGACTCTATGCTAAAGGTATACCTGGAGTGGTACACACACATGTTTTATTATGAGCATGATTGCTTATAAGTATAGATAGATGTGTGGGTGTGAACACACACATATACACATATATACCTCTATATTTATGGACACATATGCACATATATATGTTAGATTATATAGATAAGTGTTGATAAAAGTAGAGATATAGATTGTGGGCCATTACTACAATAAATGGAAGTCATGCTGGAGGAAGGAAGCTAGCTTTTGCTGAAAGTGTACTGTGTGCTAGGCCTTTTCATACACTTTCTCATTTAACCTTCACAATAGCTGTGAAGAGTGGCTATTATTACTCCCATCTTTACCAAAGAGGAAATTTGATGAACGTTATGCAGAACTTGCCCAGGATCACACAGCTAAGAAATTACAGGGCCTAGATTAAAAAACCAGTTCTGCTGAACTTCAAAAATCTTAATATAGTCTTCAAAACCATAATATAGTCACACTTCACATCACATAGACTTGCAATAGTTTCTTGTGGGGTGCAAACTGAGTCCAGGGAATATGGTTTGTGGTATGTTTCCACAAATAATATTGACATGTGCATTATACAAATGGAACATAAATATATATAAAAAGTTAAATAAATACCACATTTTACTTTTTGCTTTTTCACCCCAGGATAATTATTGAAGAATGCCATCTTAGGAATATGCACAAGAATGAATTCCAGTATATGATTTAATTAAAGTAAGTTATTTAAAAGAATATTAAGCTTGTTTTCAAGGGGATATATCAAATCCACACGCATACATAATCAAATGCACTCACCATTTGCAAAAGAATATATTAGCATTCGGGTAATAATACAAATTCCATTTACACTGCCTATTTATGCTGCTGGAACAGCCAATTTCCACTGAGATGCATGAAGCATATCTAAACTTGACCCACTTCACAATGCTCTGTCATTGAAGACTTTGCAGCCTTTGGGCACCAGCCTTTTGGTTTATTTTTCTCTTGTTCAGAAAGTGTGCTGTTCCCAAATTGATGGAGAAATACCATGTTACTGGGCTGGAAGAATCCATAAAATGAAAATGAGTATACTACCCAAAACAATCTATAGATTCAATGCCATCCCTATCAAACAACCAAAGGTATTTTTCACAGAACTAGAACAAAACATGTCACAATTTGTATGGAAACACAAAAGACCCCAAAAAGCCAAAGCATCTTGATAAAGAAGGATGGAACTGGAGGAATCAACCTTCTGACATCAGACTATACTACAAAGCTACAGTCATCAAGATAGTATGGTACAAAGACTGGCACAGAGACAGAAATACAGATCAATGCAACAAAATAGAAAGTCCAGAGATAAATCTATGTACCTATGAACACCTTATCTTTGACAACAGAGGCAAAAATATACAATGGAGAAAAGACAGTCTCTTCAACAAGTGCTTCTGGGGAAACTGGCCAACTACATGTAAAAGAATAAAAGTAGAACAGTTTCTCACACTGTACATAAAAATAAAACTCAAATGGATTTAAAAGCCTAAATGTGAGACCAAAAACTATAAACCTGTTAGAGGAAAGCATAGGCAGAACACTCAATGACATAAATCACAGCAAGATCCTCTGTGACCCACTTCTTAGAGTAATGGAAATAAAAGCAAAAATAAACAAATGGAACCTAATTAAACTTAAAAGGTTTTGTACAATGAAGGAAACTATAAGCAAGGTGAAAAGACAGCCCCCAGAATGTGAGAAAATAAGAGCAAATGAAGCACTGGACAAAAAATTAATCTCCAAAATATACAAGCAGCTCATGCAGCTCAATACCAGGGAAACAAGCAATCCAATCAAAAAGTGGGCAAAAGACCTAAACAGACATTTCTCCAAAGAAGACATGCAGATGGCTAATAAACATAAGAAAAGATGCTCAACATCACTCACTGTTAGAGAAATGCAAATCAAAACCACAACGGAGTATCATCTCATGCCAGTCAAAATGGCCATTATCAAAAAGTCTACAAAAAATAAATGTTGGAGAGGATGTGGAGAAAAAGGAACCCTCTTACACTGTTGGTGGGAATGCAAACTGGTACAGCAACTATGGAGAACAATGTGAGGATTCTTTAAAAAGCTGGGAATAGAACTGCCATGTGACCCAGCAATCTCTCAGGTGGGCATACACACCAAGGAAACCAGAACTGAAAGAGATACATGAATGCCAATGTTCACTGCAGTGCTATTTACAATAGTAGGACATGGAAACAACTTAGATATCTATTGGCAAATCAAAGATAAGGAAGTTGTGGTATATATACACATGGAATATTATCAGCTATAAAAAAAGAATGCATTTGAGTCAGTTCTAATGAGGTGGATGAACATGGAGCCTATTATACAGAGTGAAGTAAGTCAGAAAGAGAAAGACATATACTGTATATTAGCATATATGTACATATGGAATTTAGAAAGATGGTAATGATGATCCTATGTGCAGGATAGCAAAGAAGACACAGATGCAAAGAACAGACTTTTGGACTTAGTGGAAGAAGGTGAGGGTGGGATGATTTGAGAGAATAGCATTGAAACGTGTACAATACCATATGTAAAACAGATGACCAGTTTGATGGTCATGCAAGTTCAATGTATGAAGAAGAGCCCCCAAAGCCAGTGCTCTGGGACAACCCAGAGGGACAGGGTAGGGAGGGAGTTGGGAGGAGAGGTTCAGGGTGGGCAGACACATGTATACTTGTGGCTAATTCATTCTGATGTATGGCAAACACCACTACAATATTGCAGAGCAAGTATCCTCCAATTAAAATAAATAAAAAAGAAAGTATGTTGTTCTATAAGTTGCATTTTTGTAGACTGATTTAAAAATGTAGTGCATATTGAGAATGGCAGTTTTTGGCAAATAGTAAGTGCTGAATTAAAGTCAACAGTGTTGATGATGATAATTATATGGAGAAGGAAGAAGAGGAAACAGAGGAGGGAGACCTGAAAGGAGAGACAAAGACTAAGAAGAGGAAATTTTAAGAAAAAGAAGAGGATGAGGAGAAGAGGAAGATGGCTTGAAGAGAGATATAGGATTCAACTGGAAATTCAGTTTTTGTTTTCTTAGCATCAGAGCTTCCCCCTAAAGATACAAAAATATCATCTGAAATTATACAGAATTTAGATATCTGTGCTGCACGCTGCAAATTACTCCATTCTTTACCTTTGACTCCATGCAGCTCTCCTTGTTGTTTTGGTCTAAGACTGGTTGCTGTTCTGTAGGAAGAAGATGCTGTGTGCTGAGCCCCTGGCCAGGACCAGGGGACTGAGAAGAGAGAGGCAACATTTGCCCCACGTGTGCTGTGGTCCCATGGAGAGTATATCAGTTGTGTGGTTTGCAAATAGACTACTTGGTACCATAATAAAGGTTAACTTTGGCCTCTGAACCCAGATGGAGGTCATGGAAGCTCCTTCTAGACAAGTCAAAGTGAAATAGACTTTCTCTGATGTTTCTGTTCTCTAATTAACAGTGTCAAAAGTTGTAACTCAGGCAGGACAGGAGGAGGAAGGAAAATATTTTGTTATCTTGAAAGGTAAAATTTCTTAAGTAGATTTTTGTCACATCAGATCTCAGTCTTTGTTTCTTCCTTTCTGTTGGGGAATGTTGGAAATTGAATTGATAATAAAATAATAGTGATAATAAAGACTAACATTTATTGAATACTTATCATATGTGGAGTACTGCTTTCCAAGCTTTATACTAGTTTATACTCAGTACTATCTCATCCAGTAGGTGCCATATTACAGATGAAAATTTAAATAATTTGGCTAAAGTCACATAAGTAGTAGGTAGCAGAGCTAAAATGCAAACCATGGGCTAGCTGAAAATGAAACCCTCTGTAGACCACCAGACTATATTTAGATAAGCTACAAGATGCCTCCTTCACTGCTACACACAGTCAGTATATGATTAAGGCTTCCCTTTGCTTTTTAAAACAGTTACCCCTTGGATTATTACCTCTTTAAATAAAGCTCTATTTTCATTTGTGTTAAAGTTGAGAGAAGTGATACTCTCTCATGAGGGGAGTGATACTAACTTTGATCTGGTAATCTAAAATAGCCATTTTTTCCTGAATATTTCTACTTCGTAGATCTTAGATCTCAGCATAAAACTTCAGCATCCTTCCCTAGACTCAATAAGCCATGAGACATGGGACAACACTTGGAGATTACCTGCAAGGATTATTTGGGGAGGTGAGATGTGCAGTGGTGAGAAGGAAGATATCTGAATTTGTTGGGCTTTCATGTCTGCCATTCTGAGACATTCATGCTTACATGATCTGCAGTATACTTTAAATTAAGGGAGAAACCCAATGCTTAATTTGCTTCCAGAAGGTAATTTCCTGAGCTTTTAAAGAGAAATGTAGCAAATTGTCTCAAGAGCAGTGGGCATGGTGGCCACTAATTAGTAATTGTCTTAAGAAGTCGAATGAATAACTATCTCAATATTTCCACTACTGTCTCCTGCTATCTAAGAGACCAAACTAGGTGAAAGACGAATGAGGAATTTGAGGCCCCTAGATGTCCAAGGTCACACCTTTAGTCTCTAAGAAACCAGAACCTAGGTTTCTTACCTCCAGTCAAAACTAAACTTTGATTCAGGGTGTTAATAGTGAAAGATGCCTTGCTGCAGAAAGAAGGGGGGGACTAGTTAGTCAGGTGTTTAGGAAACACAGCATTCTCCACCATCCTTCAGAAATTAAAATGTACATTTTGCATATTAAATTCTTTCCTAAATTCTGCTATAAATTTTTAAGACTTGGTTTCACCCACAAATTCTGTACACTTTGATCACATGTTTTTTTCTTTTTAAACACCTGTCAATATCCAGAGGTACTAGTATGTCTCAAAATCCATTTTAAGTAGTATATCACAAAGCAATTCAGAGGGAGTTCTGGAAATGCTTCTTATTAAAAATAATGGTCTAAATCATAATGATAGTAATTGACTTTTATTGGTATTTCATGTTCATACTATCTCACCTTGGAATACCACCGTCTCCTCACAACAGGTTTCTCCCTAACTCTTTCTAACTGATTGATTCTCTGGACTCCTTCTATACATGCCTTTTCTAAAATGCTTTCACTATACCCTCCTCCCACTCTATCATCACCACGACATACACTATCTTGGCATAAAATCCAACTTCTCAGTCTGGCATTTCAGTCTTTCTCTTTCTCCAGGTTCCTTCTCCACTGTTCTCCAAGACAAGCCCTGTGGTTTAAAAATTAGCACATTTTCTGATGCTCAAATTGGGTACAAACTTCCTCACTTCCCCAACCTTTTCTCCTCTCTCCATTTGTGCAGGTGTGTTTCTCAATAGAGCACAGGTTCCTTTGAGAGCAGAGGCTGTGATCTGCTCATCATCATTTCCCTCATAGAACCTGACCCTAGGTCTTACACCAAGAATCTTGTAACAACTTCAGCTGGTCACCTGTACTGCCTTCACTCCATCTTAACATCTCTTAAACAACAAATGTCCACAACCAGAGTCACACCTGACCTGTGGTTTTATTTTTAGACTTTAACTATGGTGACAAAGTTTTATTATGATGAAAGTTAGAAATATGTAACTTCTTGGTGGCTCAGATGGTAAAGAGTCTGACTGCGATGCGGAAGACATGAGTTCGATCCCTGGGTCGGGAAGAAGACCCGAGTTCGATCCCTGGGTCGGGAAGATCCCTTGGGAAAGAAAATGGCAACCCAGTCCAGTATTCTTACCTGGAAAATCCCATGGATGGAGGAGCCTGGCAGGTTACAGTCTGTGGGTTCTCAAAGAGTTGGACACAACAGAGCAACTTCACTTTCTTTCTTAGAAATATGTTAAGTGATTGTACATAAAGGAAAAAAGCTATCTCTATTTTAATTGCCTTTTAAAAAATTATTGAAATTCTAGACCTTCAAGCTCAAGTTTGTATGTTGGTTGAAAGAACAACTTCAGATGCCCTTGAGCTTGTGTCAAGTGCATATTCTGCCTTCCAGGTAGTTACATCTCTACCTTGTTATAGACATAACTGTTTGCAGAGGGACCCACTGGCAACCCACTCCAATATCCTTGCCTGGAAAATTCCATGGATGAAGGAGCCTGTACAGTCCATGGGGTCGCAAAGAGTCGGACACAACTGAGCAACTTCACCATGGCTAGGAAGATAAAGAGGCTGAGATTGGACAGACAGTCTACAGTCAAAGCTCTGGCTTTGGGTTCCAGTTTCATAACTGACTTCTGAGTGACCTTGGGAAAAGCCACCTTCCCTTCTTGGGCAGCAGTTCCCTAGGCTGTAAAATAAGAAATGTAATATCTGAATTCACAGGGTTATTGTGGGAATTAACTGCGGTAATTGGTATAAAATACCTTGTAGATTCTAAGGGACTCTGTGAATGTTAGTTGTTATTAAAGAAACATTCTGGGCATCTCTAGGTTTTTGTTGCTTGTCTGTTTGCATAAGACAATACTAGAGGTATTTCCAACTACCCTTGAATAATTTCTGTCATGAAACGTATGCTTCTCTTGCATGTGTGCATGCTCAGTCACTTCACTGGTGTCCAACTCTTTGTGATCCCATGGACCATAGACTTCCAGGTTACTTTATCCATGGGATTTTCCCAGTAAGAATATTGGAGTGGGTTGCCATGCCCTCCTCCAGGGCATCTTCCTGACCCAGGGATCAAATCTGTGTTTCCTATATTGCAGGCAGATTCTTTACCACTGAGCTACCTGGGAGGCCTCTTAGGTCTGTACAAATGTTCCATGTTCCAGTTTTAATTCTGTTTATATTTACATGCAGGAGGCTCAACTTCTTAAACAAAAATTCTCTTGTTGGTGTTTGAAATCTGCTGTTCAAACTTTTGACCCAATGAAGTCAAACTTGCCATTTTAGATGTTGATATCAACCTTGGACTTTCAACTACACACACACACACACCCCATTAAGTTTATTTTCCTTTTTCCTTCCTTCTATCCCTCCTAACTTTCTTTTCCATCCTTATTCTTTTTTCTTTCCTCCAATTAAAGTCTAGATATATTCACTTCAGAGAGTATCACATGAATCTTTGCCCAGAGTGACTCTTTTATTTCTCTCCTGCCTGAAACACTTGTAAAGCCTCACCATTTTCTCCAGAGCATTCAAATAATCTCTGGTAGATAAAATGGGCCCAACTGTGTGTTATTTACCAGCTAAGTCCCAGATCAGGCTATGAAGTTAAGGCACAATCTACTATGCAGGGGACTTGATTACTGAAGAACATCCTCCAGGCATTCCATGTCCTGTGGAGGCAATACATTTTCTCTGATATGATGGGAATTATTGACTCACTGAACCAGAACACTCTGAGAGTCCTCATAAAGACCCTTATTTCCAGAATGGATTGAAAAGTCAACAGACTCTGGTTTCCTACATACTCACAGTTTGTAGATTATTGATCTGATAATTAATCAACTCAGTATCCTCAGTATTAGCTCAATGTATGTGCAAAACTCCCTCATAAGGCTTGGGTTGAAGAGCACCCCAAATCTGCACCTCACAGCAGCTGCTTATAGTGCTCAACTGCTCAAATTATTTTTGTCTTTAAAGTGTAGCAGTTCAGCCTTCCTTAAAACAACACAAGGTCAAGGAAAGTAATACTGCCTAGGAAATAAGTGAATTGCCACAGACATACAATTATAAATAAGAAAGGCCTGTAAAAACAATATAATCGTGGAATTTTCAAGTTGAAATAAAATGTAATAAAATTGTTTATAATTTATTGCATATTAAGGCTAGCCTTGGAGAATTACAGACAAGGGTCCTTATAAAGTTAAGTACATGTGTGTGTGTGTATGTGTGTATGTGTGCATGTGCCTGTACTAAATTTTTTTCCCAAAGATTATTGTTGGAACTTGTTTCATTGAGAGTTCTCATATCACAGCCTCTCAGGAAAGCATGTTCTCTAGTGACTAGCATAAGCCACATTGCATATTTTGTGGCAAAGTTCAGAGCTTAATCATATCCCCATCTGGCTTATTAGAATTGTCTTCTTTTTTTTTTTAATATATATATATATTTTTTCCCTTTATTTTTATTAGTTGGAGGCTAATTACTTTACAATATTGTAGTGGTTTTTGTCATTCATTGACATGAATCAGCCATGGATTTACATGTGTTCCCAATCCCAATCCCCCCTCCCACCTCCCTCTCCACCCGATCCCTCTGGGTCTTCCCAGTGCACCAGGCCTGAGCACTTGTCTCATGCATCCAACCTGGACTGATGATCTGTTTCACCATAGATAACATACATGTTTTGATGTTGTTCTCTCGAAATATCCCACCCTCACCTTCTCCCACAGAGTCCAAAAGTCTGTTCTGTACATCTGTGTCTCTTTTTCTGTTTTACATATAAGGTTATCATTACGATCTTTCTAAATTCCATATATAAGTGTTAGTATGCTGTATTGGTCTTTATCTTTCTGGCTTACTTCACTCTGTATAATGGGCTCCAGTTTCATCCATCTCATTAGAACTGATTCAAATGAATTCTTTTTAACAGCTGAGTAATATTCCATGGTGTATATGTACCACAGCTTCCTTATCCATTCTAGAATTGTCTTCTAAACATTGGTATAAAGATCAATTCTTTATACAAGATTTGAATGACTACTATCTCACATATGTAGATGAAACAATACATCTTTCTCCTCTCTTTCCATTGTCTTTCTGTCCCTCCCAGCCTCTCCAAATTGTCTTTCTATCTCACACTCTGATGGTGGTCCTTCTGCTACAAGCAGAAGTCTGAGGCACCACCCATGCTCTGAACATGTCTCTTCCTCTCACCTCTTCTTCTCTGGGAAGGTCCCTCTCTCTTCCCGTACCCCTGTCTCCTTAGAGGGGTTCTATAACAGATTCCTTTGCTAAGATCTCAAGGATTCACTTATATGAAGTGATCACTTTAATATTTGTGGAATAAATTAATGAATAGGTCCAGCCAGGAATCTACATTTTAAGGCTTTGCTCTCTGATGTGTTCCATAGTACCTTCATGTTTTTAATACATGAAATATTTAAAAGATTTATAAACTCACAGAGTTGGTTCTCTAGTGCTAGGATTTTAGCTTCAATGTAAGCAGTGAGATCTTAGTCCTGTGTCTTTGAATGGCACCTACTCAATCTATTTTTCCATTAAGGGTTCATAAGCACCACAAAGGCAATGACCTTTTCTCTACTTCTGTGTTTAACCCCCACAGCCCTCATTGTATTACTCTGTTCAACAAATGCCAATGTCCAGCTCTTTCTTACTCCTTCAATCTCCAGATAATTTGGTCGACTATAACAAAATGTTTTGCAGTGTACTGCATGAAGTTGTTAAATATTCTTTGTCAGGTAATTGATAAAAGAACATTCCAGCCTATCCTTCACATCCACTGGCTCTAAGTTTATGCCTCCTATACTTGTACACCTTATACCTAAATCACCATTAGCCTGTTGACCTGAGAATATCACCCATTGCAGATGAATGGTAATGCAGATCTCTGACCCTCCAAGCTGCCTGACAGTTGGTGCCACCAGGGAATGTTCTGGGCACCCTGATGTTAGGATGCTGGAGTATTGGCATACTGGGGAACAAGATCTTGAGACGGAGTGGTCTCCAAGCCGAGCACCAAGTGCCAGCCCTTAGTTCTCACCTAGTTTTGATCATGGTCAGGACCATAATTATGCCTCAAAACCTACATCTCATGGGCTTCCCAGGTGGCGCTACGGTAAAGATCCTGCCTGCCAATGCAGGAGACATGAAAGATGCAGATTTGACCCCTAGGTTGGGAAGATCCCCTTGAAGAGGGCACAGCAACCAACTCCAGCAATTTTGCCTGGAGAATTCCCATGGACAGAGGAGCCTGGTTTTCTACAGTTCATAGGGTCACAAAAAATTGGACACAACTGAAGCAACTTAGCACACATGCATGCACCTACATCTCATATCAAGGTGGTCTGAGCATGGAACTGTTACCCAAGGCAAGTTATCTCCTTCTTTCTGCAAACCACTCCCTACTTCTCACTTCTCCTCACCTCACATTTTTTCCTCATGCAAAATTAGTACAGATGGCACATATGGCAGAAAGGGTTTCTGGAAAGTAGCAGGGTAGATGCCTTACCAGTAAAGGTTTTTTAAAACCTCAAGTAGAGTTTTAAAAATTGGAAATAGTTTTTAATTGATGCAAATGTTTTGCTTGAATTTGGCTCACTGAAACAAAATCATGGCTTATATATCCAATAAAATTTGCCTTGACATCAGCCAGTCAATCTGAATATAAGGCAATGATTTATTGATTATCTTTCTTGTATTGTGAAGGCCAATTTGCATTTAGATTATTAGTCATAATAAAGTTATAGTATTTGCCTTACTTTAGAGAGTGTTATTAATAAGACAAAATAAGATTGCACACGTAATGCCATTGCTTTTAAACCTACCCTTACACAAAACTTAAAGCCACCACCACTGTCAGTGCCCTTGGGGATCATCACCCCTCCATCAGACCTGTCAAAACTTTCCATACTCAACAGGGAGCAGCATTTGTAAGCCCTGCCATCACACATGGCAAAGGTGGAGCAAACCATCGGGTAGACCAGACGGTTTCCATTCTACAACCCATCAAGCCTGAATAGTTAGAATAGATTTTTTGAACTCTCTTCCATATGCACAGATGAAGCTGTAAATATGCCCTCTTGTTCTACTGATGGGAGCCTCAGGAGGCTGATATTCATTTGTCCCAAATAAACTCGTTTGAACTCTTGGTGGAATCCCTTTAACTTTTCATTACCATTCTGGAATAATATGCAAATAATTAGGTGACAGCATGCCCTTTGGACATTATTAAATATATCACCATTATCACATGTATTGTATTCTATGTGCATACAAGTCCCTTCGGGATAGTGCATATTCTCAACCCCAACCAAAAAAAGAGAGAGAGAGAGAGAGAGTTATTAACACCCACTCTTCAAGTGCCGTAAAACCAAATCTCAGATTGTGGCACTAAACATTTGTGGCTCTGGCATCTATACAGGCTGGTTGGAGAATTCGTTCACTATGGTGTTTGACACACTCATTCTCTCAGGTGAAATACTGTGGGCAAAACTGCATAATTTATTAGGCTTGTATGGCAAGGCTGAATAATTAGATCCTCTCCTTGTACAAGGCTACATTTTATGATGATCTTTTCAATGCTGTAATCTAAATTGAGGTTGGAGTTGAGGCATGGAGGGGGGTTGAAAGTAAAGTAATTGGGAAATGCTCTACATGAACTAACAGCTATACTATTATGTCATCAAAAGTAGGATCCTATTCTTAAAGGCTTTCAAATCATCTATATTATTAGGTAATAAGTACCTCAAATGTTTTAATAGCAAGAACATGATTATACATATCTATCTATCTATCTATCTATATATATATAATGTTGCATTTTTATTTTGATGAGTGGAGAGGAAAAGAAAAAGAAGGTTAGAAGCCAGTAATGTCCTCCATGAACAGGTAGAAAAGAATTTCCAAATGTTGGCAAGAGATGACAAAGTAAGAAAAAAGATCTGCCTTACCTCACTGTTCCTCTTGAGCCTTGAAACGATGGTTTAGAGAAAAGTAGCCAGTGTCACCAAAGAGACAGTTTGGAATAAGAATTTGAGATCCTTCTCAGGTGATCAAGGCAAAGAAGGCTGCAAACATGGAGGACACACGATGTCCAGGTGTTTGCTAAACTGGCTCACTCTGTCCTTCCTCACTACCAGCAACTGAGCCCTAAAGTGGGTCCGTCATTCTAGGAGGCTTGCTTTTAAAATGCCTCCCCTTAGACTGGTTTCCTTAGCATCCCTTTCTCCTTCAGTGATCAAGTGGCACGTGAGGATAGGGTTGTTTTCCGACTGGAGATTTGCTTCTTATTAAGTAGTCAGACAACCCATCTCAGGGGCCCAAGAAAGAACCATTGGAAGATAATTCTTCCTGTAGCCACTCTGGTTCTGCTTGGCTGCCCCTCTGCCACACTGTTTCCTCCTTTTTTTCCTTTGCACATTACCGAGAGGTTAAATTTTTACAAATCTTATAAGACATTTTTGTCTTTGAGCAGATGGAAGATAAGGAGGGCTCATACACCTGGCCCTTTCAGGATGGAAAACTCCATTTGAGAAACTAATTTGCCATCTTAAAGGCTGATCCATGAGCATACCTGGCCGTTAAATTCAGGTGGGAGAATCAAGTTCAAAGAAAAGGTCATGAGAAACCCTTCCCATGAGATCTGGTCCCTTTCTCTTTGAGAGCAGACCAAAGTCATATTCCTTCACTGTGTCTTTTTTCTGAACTGAAGCAACTTAACGACTCAAGTTCCTAGACTCCAGTTTTCATCACCCTCATTTCATTCTCCTCCTCTTCATTATCATGATCACAGAAAGAAACAAAGGTAATTTTTATCCCTTAACATTGAGTAGAATAATTTGCCTTAAGCATAGGGTAAAAACTAAGGCTCACTTGTATTCTCTGTTTCCTTTGAACATCACATAATTGGTCCCTAGATTTCCCTGAAATCTTAGATTTTATTCTGAAAACCTTACATTAGCTATGACTTTATCCTAAGGATCAACTCTCTTTAAGCCTCAATATCTATCCCTTGCTTTTAGAAATGAAACTGTTTTTCCAAAGGCTCAGCATGCTGTCCTTTGGGCTTTTGCCATATCTTAGCAACCACTCTGTTGGGGAACCTTACAAACAAAACTAGGCTTTGGAGTCTGGGCACATATAAAAAGATATGTTGCAATAATAAACATTTTAGTTTCTTTGTTTAAACCAGCAATAACAGCTTTTAGTAACTGCTGAGGTCTTGCCCTTTGTTCTGATTAAAGAAAAGAGATTCTTTAAATTTAGTGTATTTTCAGGTTAATTTGCTCTTGCATTTAAGAAGTCTCTACATGATAGTTCAATATTAGATCCACATTTAGAAGAGATGTATGGTCTCAACTGGCAATTATAGATGAAGTTTTTTTGTTATCTTTAAGGAATTTCTTAATTTTCTTCAGAAATTATACATCCCTATTTTGAAAATCATTTCTTTCAAAGAAATCTAATGGTTTTATGAAGCCATTCACTTTAATCTCAGCATTCCTGCCAGACTGACAGAGGGAAAAGTATCAAATATTTTATAAGTGGATGAAAGAAGAAAACAATGTCTAGTCATGTTAGATTCAATGCAACATTTTCTTTTAGTCAATAATCCCCTTACTAAAGGGAACCAGGGTCCCTTGGAGATGTGGCCGATTCTAGAATTGGGGCAGGAAATATACAAGATAAGCCTAGAGAATTTCACAGCTTTTAAAAATAGAAGGAAAATGAAGACTTGATGAAACTGGTAGACACAAAATCTTATAGAGCCCTTCTTGCATTTGTTGTCTCTCAAATGTTTTATCTCAAAATAATCAATATGCCCAAGTGGCATATTCTGAAGTGGCATGTTCTGAACCCTTTCATACTAAGTAAGTATTTGCTGACTGCAAATCAAAAAAATTATCATTTTGAAGTGTCATCTTCTCTTATTCTATGCGACAGCAACAAACTATTTCTTGATCAGATTGTGATGTGCAACCAAATGTGGATTTCAGATAACAACTGGCAATGACCAACTCAGCGGCTGGACTGAGAAGAAGCTCCAAAGCACTTTCCAAAGCCCAACTTCCACCAAAAAGGTCATGGTCACTGTTTGGTGGTCTGCTTCTGGTCTGGTCAACCACAGCTTTCTGAATCCCAGTGAAATCATTACATCTGAAAGTAGCTCAGTAAATCAATGAGATGCTCAGAAAACTGCAACACCTACAGCCAGAACTGGTCAACAGAAAGGGCCCAGTTCTCCACAACAATGCCCAATCACACATCACACATGACGGCTTCAAAAGTTGAACAAATTAGGCTGTGAAGTTTTGCCTCATCCACCATACTCACATGACCTCTCATCAACTACCACTTCTTCAATATCTTGACAACTTTTTGCAGGGAAAATGCTTCCACAACCAGAAGTAGTCAGAAAATACTTTCCAAGAGTTCCTCTAATCCTGAAACAAAGGTTTTTAATGCTACAGGAATAAACTAACTTATTAATATTTCTCTTTGGCAAAAATGTGTTGAATGTAATGGTTCCTATTTTGATTAATAAAGATGTATTTGAGCCTAGTTATAATGATGGAAAATTCACAGTCCAAAACTGAAATTACTTTTTCACCAACCTCATAAATGAATGCATAAATGTATGGAATAGACCAATCACCCATGCAGAACAATTCCACACAACTTATGTGGATAGTCAGCCCCTTAGAAGGTAGAATATAACTCTCCACTCTTCAAGTGTGGGCTGCTCATAGTGTATGCCCTCTTGAGGCATGAACAAAGGCTCATGAGTAACATATGAACAAGGTACAAAGAGTACTTTTCCAGTTGATAAATCTTACAAATATTATCTGAGATATCAAAAATGATGTCATCTTGATTTCATGTACACTTGATATAAAGTGATGAGAATGGCACTTTACCTCTGTGATCTTTCTCCAAAAGTGGGACACTCACATTCCCACTCTAATCATGAGAAAAACATCAGACAAATTCCAATTAAGAGACATTCTGCAAAGTTCCTGACCAGTAGCCTTCAAAGCTGTCAAGGTCAAAAATGTAAAGCCTGACTTTTTGTCAAAGGGAAGAGGAACCTAAGAAGACATGATAAGTAAATGTAATGTGGTGTCCTGGATTGTATCCTAAAGAAAAAAAGTCAAAACTAAGGAAGTCTGAATACAAATATAATGATGGATCAATATTGGTTCATTAATTGTGACAAATGTACTATACTGGCATTAGATGTTAATGATGGGAGAAATGTGTGTAGGATATATGGGAATTCTACCTTTGCAATTTTTCTATAAACCTAAAACTCTTTTAAAAAATAAAAAGCTTATTTATTTTTAAAAAAAGTCTACCTACTACTTCCCAGGCAACACCTAAGTGCATGTATAGACTGGTATTCAAAAAATGCTTGCTAAATATATGAAAATAACATTTGTCCCTAGTCTCCATAAATTTACCATAGTACATCAACTTCCATCCAAGAGTTCTTTTATTTAATCAACTTTGAGGATGGTATTCAAATATGAAAAAAGGAAATTCTATAGTGGAAAACTCAGAAGTAATTTTTTAGCAATGTATATTGACATTATAATTTCCATCACAGTAGAACTTTAAAAATGAAAATATTAATGAGACTAAATGTTTTATTTTCAAAATACTTTCACATGTATTTGCAATGTCAATTCCTTTAATAATAAATTGAAAAAGGCAAGGTAGGCATTACTCTGCATTTTGAACATCAAAAATCTTGAGGTAAAGAGACAGTATATGATGTATTCAAGGTGGAAAAGAACTTTATAATCTACATATTGGCAATAATTAGGCTGTGAATTGAGCAAGCTGGATAACTTTTCTGGGGTTAAGTTTCCCTGTTTGAAAAATGAAGGAAATTTCCATGGTAGAGGAAAGTTCCTGTATAATACACCCCCCGTCCAACTCCAAACACATAGAATATAATAAATTTATTTATTTAAAAATAAATACAGAAGTGTATTAAATATTAAGAAAAAAAAAGCCAAGGACCAAAAAGGAAAGGAAATTACAGGTATAGGCAGAGGCTGAAGTCTCATGGTCACCAATGGGATGAGACTTGTATGTGGATGATCCAGCTAAAGTCCTCAAATGGGAACGTGTGCTCCAAAATGAGCTCAGGCTGTGATAGAAATTGGAATATCCCATCTTGTCTGTCCAGGTGGCTTCTAGAAATATCATTCTTTCCCAAAGCCTGCCGCCAAAGTCAAGTTTCTCATGTGAGCCTGATTTCCAGGCTGTTACTTGAACACACATTGAGAGTGGAGCTCAGACCTCCTGTGGGTCCAGATGGCACGAGAGGCACAGGCTGAGGCCGTCATGAGATGTCTTCCGGAAAAGGGTGCAGGAGGGAACTTTTCAAGAGATGAGTGAAACCAAACAACTGGGTGAATTCCAATTCTAGGAAAAAGAAATGATGAAGAAGTCTAAAAATTTCCTTAAAAATCAATATCCTTGAAATTATCAAAGAAATAAGAGAGGAGAATGGGAAATTCGAGAGTAGGTCCAATACTAGGCTAACATAAGCAAAGAAATTGCAACATGAAAGATAGAATTGAGGAAATTTCCTAGTATGGAAGCAAAGAGATAAAGTGATAGTAAATAAAAGAGAAACCGAGCTGAAGGCTAAGAAGTATCAATACAAACCTAATAAGAATTTCATAAGGAAAATATAAAGAATTAGGGAGAGGGTCTAAAAGAGCTAAATAATGGCTGAAAATTTCCAAAGTTTCCAAAAGAGTCTGTCAATTAGGGAGACCCATGTTGCACACAGCAAGAGAAATAAAAAATATAGTCCACACATAGGCTGTAAAACCCATGAGAAGAGATAAATTACCTAAAAAGAACAGCATCTGTTTGACAGCTCATTTTTTTCATTAATAAAAGAATTCATTCAAAGTGTCATGGGAAAATAATTGTGAATATAGAATGTTATGCCTTCAAGAGTAAATGTGAAATGAAGACATCTTTAGACATTTAAGGACTAAGTTTATTACTATCAGATCCTCACTGCAAGAATTATTAAAGGCTATAATTCATCAAAAAGAATAATAAATTCAGAACTAAGGAGTGGGATTCAAGAAAGTTGGTGAGTAAAAAAGTTGAATACAGTGATGATAAAAACACATAGATGCTTACTGTAAATAATAAAGAAGATAAATTTCTTTTGTGTTTAAAACATGTTGGAATTAAAATTCTAGACATCAACAGTATGAAAACTGGGAATTAGGAGCTATGGAACTAAGGAGCATGAAGTACACTAAGATCCTTCATGTATACTTTATTAGAAAATTAGTAATAGAATATATGTATTGAAAATTTAAAGATAACCACTAAAAGAAAAGAAATAAACTGTGTACCTTGCCAAATAGTATATGAAGGAAAAGAGCAAAAGAAAGAAAATTATATCAGTCCAATAAAGACTGCTAATAAAGAGGGAGATAGAAGTAAACCTAAAATAGCATAAAGAGAACACACAATAAGGTAGCAGAAATAAAATCCAAATATATATGGGGAAGCAAGTTTCAGAATAAGACTTCGTATATAGCACTGATGTCTATTAAATAAAATGTCTGTCTCTAATAACATATATGCAATCAGGTCTACAGAATGCTTTAAACAGACAAAGAATCAAACTCACTAAATTCATGATAGTGGTTGTATGTTGGGTGAGGGGTCCCAGAAGACTCACTTTATCTATGATATATTAATTATTTGTATAATAAAAAAGAGATAATGCAAATATTAAATTTCAGGCTTAATTAGAGATGATAAAAACCCAGATATTATTAGATTTTTTTCCTTTGTATGCCTTATGTTTTTCTTTTCTTTTTTTTTTTTAACAAAAAGTGTTTAGACTAGGTTATTCCTTCTAAATCTAATAATGTGTATATCTCTATATTATCTCAAAGCATCCAGTGAGCTAAAGGCAGAATCCAGACTAGCACCAATGTTTCCTAATTTCAAGTCCATGATTCTTTCTTTTACACCAATATTCTAGATGTTCAGGTTACAATCAATTTTAGCTGCTCCCTCGAGTCCTTAGAGATGACTTTTGCAAGTTCGTACAAGCTTTGGGTTTTCATTACTTTTTCTTCTACTCTCAATGCTTAGATTGGCACCAATTTACCCTCAAGAGGTTCTTGTGAGCCTTAATTGAAGACCACAAAAGATAGCAAGATCTTTAAGTGAGTAGCTCTGAGTAATTTCCCAAGCAGATCACTCTGCAGAATTTCATTTTCAACATGAATGGTCACACTTCAAGCAATGAATGAGATGCATTGTTCAGGAGAAATGAAGCACTCGATTCTGTAGTGCTGCTCAACAGTCCCAGTGCGACTGAGCAGCAGTGCGTCAGCATTTTCGTTACAAACCCATCAGCGGGATGTGAGTTCCAGAGGCTTCTAAAATCAATTTGCTAAGTCACTGCCGAGAAGGACCCACAGGACTGTCACAAACATAAGCACCAACCTCTTCAAGGATGTCTTTCTTAACTACACTTGTCCTCACGCTGACACTTTTATGACCTTGAATATTTTCCTTGTGTATGGAGCCTGCTAGCTTGATTATTATTGGTTCATATCAATAGATTCTTACCTCTCTTACTTTTTCCCTACAATTGGAGAAAATTTGGGGATAGGTGGAAGGTCTTTAGTTTATCATGATTATTATCCGTAGAGAATCAGATTATTGCTGTGTACCATAGGTTTTAGGAATAGAATAGCTGAATAAGAAAGGTAATCAATAATCTAATATGTGATCATGCACTTAGATATAATGAAAACTCTCTCTTTATGGCACTGGGTTCACTCCCAGATTAGAAAATTAGTTGGAGCACATAATAGGCCTTTTTTCTTTTTTTTTTCTGGAGTGAGTACACGGTAGAGGTCAAAAGCTATGTGAAACATCAAATTCATAAACTAGTATCTTCTGACTCTGGAATGCTCTGCATTTCCTTCTGGGTGTCTAAAGCCACACCATCATTCATCATTAGTAGAACTCTACCAGAGAAGACCTCCCCATTCGCTCATTCCTCCTCTATTGTCTCTGAACTCCTTTGGTATTTATGTTCACATACTGTTAAAGCCTAGCTTGAAGGATTTTGAGCATTACCTTGCTAGTGTGTGAAATGAGTATGGTAGTCTGAACATTCTTTGGCATTGCCTTTCTTTGGAACTGGAATGAAACCTGACCATTCCAGTCCTCTGGCCACTGCCAAGTTTTCCAAATTTGCTAGTATATAAAGTGCAGCATTTTAACGGCATCATCTTTTAGGATTTGATAGAGCTTGACTGGAATTCAATCACCTCCACTAGCTTTGTTTGTAGCAATGCTTCCTAAATCCCACCTGACTTCACACTGCAGGATGTCTTGCTCTAGGTGAGTGACCACACCATCATGGTCATCCATGATGTAGAAAGTCTGTCAATTCCACCTTCACCACATTTTTGTGTGTGTGCCCAGAAGAATATTATAAAGCTCCTTGTGTTGGAGAACACTTGAATAAATGGACTATTTCCATGCAAAAAGAAAACAAAATAGACAACTAACAAAGATCTTCTGTATAGCACAGGGAACTCTGCTCAATCTTCTGTGCTAAGACATTTTTTGTACAGTTCTTTTTTGTATTCTTGTCACCTCTTGTTAATCTTTTCTGCTTCTGTTAGGTCCTTGCTGTTTCTGTCATTTATTGTGACCATCTTTGCATGAAATATTCCCTTGGTACCTCCAATTTTCTTGAAGAGATCGCTAGTCTTTCCTATTCTTTTGTTTTCCTCTATTTCTTTGCATTGTTCACTTAAGATTTTCTTATCTCTCCTTGCTCTTCTTTGGAACTCTGCTTTCAGTTGGATATATCTTTCCCTTTCACTTTTGCTTTTCACTTCTCTTCCTTTCTCAGCTATTTGTAAGGCCTCCTCAAGACAACCACTTTGCCTCCTTCATTTCTTTTTTTTTGTGGATGATTTTGGTCATCCTGTGCATAGTTCTTCAGGCACTCTGTCTACCAGATCTAATCCCTTGAAGCATAGCCCTTATTAATAAGTTGTTTTGGTCTGTGATTTATTTAGGGATATTAGTTCTGTTTGCCAAGAAGCTTCTTGTTTCAGGGGCTGAAACACAGACTAAGAATAGTGATGACAACTTATGAGGCACTAGAGAATTAACCACACATTTATTTTATATTGGAATATAGTGGACTAACAATATTGTGCTTGATTCAGTTGTCCAGCAGAGTGATTCATTTGTACATATACATATATTGCTATCTATTCTTTTTCAAACTCTATTCCCATTTAGGTTATTACAGAATATTGAGAATTCCCTATGCTATACAGAAGCTCTTTGTTAGTTATCTATTTTACTTATTTTTATTAAATTTTTGTTTGTATTGCAGTTCAGTTCAGTTCAGTCGATCAGTTGTGTCTGACTCTTTGAGACTCCATGGACTGCAGCACACCAGGCCTCCCTGTCCATCACCAACTCCTGGAGTTTACTCAAACTCATTTCCATTGAGTTGGTGATGCCATCCAACCATCTCATCCTCTGTCATCCCCTTCTCCTCCCACCTTCAAACTTTCCCAGCACCTAGGTCTTTTCCAATGAATCAGTTCTTCGAATCAGGTGGCCAAAGTATTGGAGTTTCAGCTTCAGCATCAGTCCTTTCAATAAATATTCAGGACTGATCTCCTTTAGGATGGACTGGTTGGATCTCCTTGCAGTCCAAGGGACTGTCAAGAGTCTTCTTCAACACCACAGTTCAAAAGCATCAATTCTTTGCTGCTCAGTTTTCTTTATAGTCCAACTCTCACATTCATTCATGACTACTGGAAAACCCATAGCTTTGACTAGATGGACCTTTGTTGGCAAAGTAATGTGTCTATTTTGTAATATGTTGTCTAGGTTGGTCATAACTTTCCTTCCAAGGAGTAAGCATCTTTTAATTTCATGGCTGCAGTCACTATCTGCAGTGATTTTGGAGCCCCCCAAAATAAAGTCAGTCATTGTTTCCCCATCCACTTGCCATGAAGTGATGGGACCAGATGCCATGATCTTAGTTTTCTAAATGTTGAGTTTTAAGCCAACTTTTTCACTCTCCTCTTTCACTTTCATCAAGAGGCTCTTTAGTTCTTCTTCACTTTCTGCCATAAGGGTGGCGTCATCTGCATATCTGAGGTTATTGCTATTTCTCCTGGCGATCTTTATTCTAGCTTGTGCTTCATCCAGCCCAGCATTTCTCATGACATACTCTGCATATAAGTTAAATAAGCAGGGTGACAATATACAGCCTTGACATGCTCCTTTTCCTATTTGGAACCAGTCTGTTGTTCCATGTCCAGTTCTAACTGTTGCTTCCTGACCTGCATACAGATTTCTCAAGAGGCAGGTCATGTGGTCTTGTATTCCCATCTCTTTAAGGATTTTCCACAGTTTATGGTGATCCACACAGTCAAAGGCTTTGGCATAGTCAATAAAGCAGAAATAAATGTTTTTCTGGAACTCTCTTGCTTTTTTGATGATCCAACGGATGTTGGCAATGTGATCTCTGGTTTCCCTGCCTTTTCTAAATCCAGCTTGAACATCTGGAAGTTCACAGTTCATGTACCATTGAAGCCTGGCTTGGAGAATTTGAGTATTGCTTTATTAGTGTGTGAGATTACTGTAACTGTACAGTAGGTTGAGCCTTCTTTGGCATTGCCTTTCTTTGGGATTGGAATGAAAACTGACCTTTTTTTGTATTGCAGTATAGTTAATTGATGCCTTTGAACTGTGGTCCTGGAGAAGACTATTGAAAGTCCTTTGGACAGCAAGGAGATCTAATCAGCCAATCTTAAGGGAGATCAACCCTGAATATTCACTGGAAAGACTGATGCTGAAGCTGAAGCTCCAGTATTTCGGTCATCTGATGCACACAGATGACTCATTGGAAAAGTCACTGATGTGCTGGGTAAGACTGAGGGCAGAAGGAGAAGAGAACATCAGAGGATAAGATGGCTGAATGGGATCACCAATACAATGACCATGAATTTGGGAAAACTCTGGGAGATGGTGAGGGACAGGGAAGGCTGGTGTGCTACAGCCCATGGGGTTACAGAGTCTGACACCCCTGGGTGAATGAACAACAACATAGTCAATTAACAATGGTGTCATAGTTTCAGGTGGGCAGCAAAGGAATTCAGCCATACATATACGTATATCCCTTCTCCCCCAAACTCTCTCCCATCTACACTTCTACCTAACACTGAGCAGGGTACCCCGTGTTATACAGTATGTCCTTGTTGGCTATCCATTTTAAATATAAAAGGGTGTACCTGTCCATCCCAAACTTCATAAATGTCCCTTCCCTCCATTCTTCCCATGGAAACCATAAGTTTGTTCTCTAAGTCTATGAGTCTGTTTCTGTTTTGTAAATAAGTTCATTTGCATCATGTCTTTTGATTGCCAGGTGGTAAGTCATATGGCATGCACTCCTCCGTTGGGAGAAGATATCAGCTCCACTCCTCTGGATCAGGCCCAGTGAGTTGGGGCACAGAGCACCCTCAGGTTATCTATATTCATGTTTCTCCACTGTTCTGCAAAGATAGCAGTTTGTTTTAAGAGATATTGCTCAAAATTACCCTAAGGTTGACGAACTCAAAGTAGATTCTGACTTAGAGGGAGAATCTAAAGGACTATTAGCAACAACTCTAAAACCTTCTCTTATTGAGTAGTGTCTCCTGCACTTCAGAGAATTGCAGCTTTAGAGAGTGAAGGTTCTTTAGTTCAGGAGCTTCAAATTTCTTTTAACTGTTACAAAATCTGTAAGAAGACTTCCATCTTACATTGCAAAATAGTGCATACACGTGATTCAATGACAGAGGAAGAGAATGAGAATGAAACACAAATTTCTGGAAACACTAACTACAGGAGGTGGATCAATTGATACTACACATCCTATTGTATCTTATTGTATCCTATCCTATGTTATTCTACTCCATTACAATTCAGATTTAATGTTGAGTTTATGTCTCAAATATAGAAATTACTTTCTCCACAGAACAAATAAGAATTTCTTATTCTCATATCATTCAGTACCTGAGTCAGTCTTTTTCGTGACCCTCTCTCTGATCAACAAGAAGTTCCTTGGAATATTTGATAGGGTCCTCTCTCTCCGTAACTTCTGTGCTCCAATATGCTTTGGAGCTTTTCTGGTTGTCCTGGATTGTGGCGACAACCACAGTCCCTGCTCACTGTGAACAGTTGCAGCTGGACGTCTCCCCTCGGGGCTTTCTGAGAGGCCACGATGGCTCCCCCTCAATAAACCCCACCTCCTCTTCCCATACCCAGCCTCAACTAGAAAAGAACCACTTAAAACAGTTCAGAAACATAAAATATTGGGGAAATTTTGACAAAATGTGCGCAAAATTTACACACTAAGAACTATTAAAGAGTCCTAAAAGAAATTTTAAAAGGCCTAAATAAATGTGTTCATGGGGTAGCAATTTTCTCAAATTCTCTAAATTCAATGCAACTGCCATCAAAATCTCACTAGGACTTTTGTAGAAATTGGCAAACTGATTCTAAAATTCCTATGGCAATACAGAGAACCTACAAGAACCAGGACAACTTTGAAAAAGAACAAAATTGGATGGCTAACACTACCTGATTTTAAGACTTATTATGAAGCTATAATGATTAAAACAATGTACTATTGGCATAAAAATAGATACATATACCAATGAATAGAAAAGAGTCCAGAAATAAATTGCCACATATATGGGCAACTCATTTTCTTCAAAGTTACAAAATTTAGTATAGAAAGAATCTTTCCTACAAAAGGTGCTGGAACAATTGGATATACAAATGCATAAAAAAGTGAATTTGAATATATACTTACATCATTTGCAAATATTAATTCAAAATAAATCATAGACTAAATGTAAATCCTAAAAGAATAAAACAGCTAGAAAAAAACTGGAAATTTATGTTCCTGAGTTAGGAAAAACTTTTTTAGGTATGACATAAAAACATGATGCATAAAAAGAAGAAATTAATAAATTGGGCTTTCTCAAAATTAAAATTTTTGCAAAAGACATGGTTAAGAAAGTGGTAAGAGAATTGTTTAACTGAAAAAAATCAACAAAACAATACATTTCTATTTTACTTACTTTTTGAGAAGCCCACAAATAGGTTACAACATATTTGAAAACACAAGTCCCTGACAGGGTCTAAATATTGACAAATTATACATCCAGTAAAGGACTTTTATCCAGAATATATAAGGAACTCTCAAAATGTGATAATAATAAGAAAAATGAGTGAAACATTTCAACAAACTTTTGATCAAGAAGATTAAACATTTTAAAATAAACATATGAAAAGAGACCCTTTAGGGAAAGAAAAATAAAAACCATATTCAGATGCCACTATACACTCTTAGAAATACTAAAACTTAAAATCCAGTATTGACAGATGTGAAAGATCTAGAAGTTGTCTATATTCCTGTATGGATGGAAAATGACGCACACACTTTCGAAGAGTTTAGTGTTTCTTAGAAAATTAAACACCACCTACTATATGATCCAACCATCCCAATTCTAACTATTCACTCAAGGGAAATAAAAGCATAAAAGTATATGTTTACAGCAAAGATTGGTACATGGGTGCTCAAAGCAGCTTCTATCAACAGGAAAAATAGGTAAGTAGATTGTGCGATAGCCATACAATGCCATAGAAAGGAATAGATTTCTGAGACACACAACAACATAGATGAATTCCAAAATAATTATGTGAAGTATGTTAAAGGAGCTAGACCAAAAAAAAAAAAAAAAAAAAAAAGAGTGCACACACTATAATCACATTTACAAAAATAATGGTTGGTTTAGTCACTAAGTCGTCTCCAACTCTTGCGATCCCATGGACTGTAGCCCACCAGGCTCTTCTGTCCATGAGATTCTCCAGGCAAGAATACTGGAATAATAGGATACATAAAGAAATGCATAATGACAGAAAGAAGGTCACTGATTGCCTGAGGGTAGGGTGAGAGAAGAAATGACCATGGGAGAGACAGATTGCAAGGGAGCACCAGAAAACTTTTGGGGGTGATGAATATCTTTACTATCTTGATATTGGTGATCACTTAACAAATACATACATATGTGAAAACATATCAAATTATATTCTTTAAATATGGTTAATTCAATAAAACTAAAAAGTGTTTTGAACATATGTCTGATACCACATCTTCAAGCATGCTAAGAAAAAAGAAAGAGAAAAAAATTGTACTAGTATAAATTTCACTAATCAAAAGTGAAAAAATAATTCTAGGATTAGCACAAGCTGTCCACTACTTACCTTGCAGGAAGGAGGGTTTCAGAGATGCATAGTTGAAAGCCGAGAATGGAAAAATACAAAGTCATAGTATAGGGATGGATGCCCCCAGTGAACTGGAACTCCTCAATAGACAAGCTTTATCTGTACATACAGATCATAATTCCTCCTTTGGTGCTCTGCCTTCTTTCCATGACAGTCTATCAAGTGCATCAAGGCAGCTGTCCTAACTCCTCTTAGGTCTCCTTTTATCCAATATAAATACCCCCAGTTTCCCCAGAGGCAAGATATGGTTTCCAGATCTATTCATGGGTTTTTCCACCTTGTTTTTCCCAATTACTACCTAAATTAACTCCCTGGATGGGCAGATTCCACGTGTATGCTTGAAACGCCCAGGTCTCACGCCACTAATATAAACAGGTTCCTGGAGTTTCAGTGTTGAGAAGGAAGGTGTTTGGACAAAGTCCTGGAGTTTCACCCTAAAGGACCTGGTTCATGGAGACAAAGGAGGGTCCTGAATGAGGTCCCTAAGAAATAGCCAGGCCTGGACATGAGGACCAGATTATGTCAGTTAATTCAGTATTTAAAGTATATCCAATTCCCTTGGGGATACAACTTAGAATTTGTCCTACTAGCCAAGGTATTTTAAAACAAGTGTGAAAATGAGTGTATATGTTTGTATAAATTCCTCCTTAGGCATTCTGATTCTTCCAGGGCTCTTGGCAAGGACAACAGATCAAGAGACACCTTACATTGCATCATATCTTTCTGATTCAGCTCTGAGATTCCTTAATTCATATGCTTCCATTTTATTTTTCCTCTCACACAACACATCTTTACCTCATGCAAAATATGAGTGAGACTATGGATCAGGCACCAAGAGTGGGGTGACAGAGGGCAACAGCTTTGAGCATGACTCCAAACAGGTCACAGCCTCTACCCACACAAGGAGCTTGCTCTGCTGGGGAAAAGGATTGGGATCAGACCAGGAATCTGATTAGAATGTGCCTTAAAACGACTGCTCGGGTCTGGTGCACTGGGAGGACCCTGAGGAGTCGGGTGGGGAGGGAGGTGGGAGGGGGGATCGGGATGGGGAATACGTGTAACTATATGGCTGATTCATGTCAATGTATGACAAAACCCACTGAAATGTTGTAAAGTGATTGGCCTCCAACTAATAAAATAATATTTAAAAAAAAAAAAAAAAAAAAAAAACGACATAACCCAAGGGGAGGGAGGCTCAGAGGAGATGGAGCTGCCTGCCAGTCCGGAGAGAAGGCGCTGCTCTCCTGTCTCCTCATTGAGCTATAATCCCCTTAGCACAAGGAGGATGCTCTATTCCTTTGTACCTTGTCAGTGATAGCCAAAGTGCTCTACTTGGAGAGAGGGAAAGTGAAAGTCACTCGATCGTGTACGACTTTTGCAACCCTATGGTCTATACAGTCCATGGAATTCTCCAGGCTAGAACACTGGAGTGGGTAGCCTATCCCTTCTCCAGTGGATCTTCCCGACCCAAGAATCGAACCCTGGTCTCCTGCATTGCAGGGGGATTCTTTACCAACTGAGCTATCAGTGGGGAATGAGGGACTCACTCAAAGTGGAGCTTCCCTTGTGGCTCAGCTGGTAAAGAATCCGCCTGCAATGTAGAAGACCCCAGTTCGATTCCTGGGTAGAGAAGATCCACTGGAAAAGGGATAGGCTACCCACTCCAGTATTGTTGGGCTTCCCTTGTGGCTCAGCTGGTAAGAAATCTGCCTGCAATGTGGGAGACCTGCGTTCGATCCCTGGGTTGGGAAGATCCCCTGGAGAAGGGAAAGGCTACCTACTCCAGTATTCTGGCCTGGAGAATTCCATGGACTGTATAGTCCATGGAGTCCCAAAGAGTCGGACACAACTGAGCAATGCCACATGAAGTAGCAGAAAGTGCGCCTTGTTGTAATCCTGGCCCTGCAGTTCTGAGCTTGTAGGACTTGGGAAAATTAGTTACTACTTCTGAATGTGACTTTCATCATATCTGAAAGCTGAATAATAAGAATACCTTCATATCTTGGTTGAAAAGTTAGGTGATACACTGAGGGTTGTGTGAAAGTGTCTCTTAGTAGATGCTTTTATACAAGCTGGGCTGGCAGGATGTACTTCCTTTGTGCCACAGAATTGGTAGGAAGATATCTGGTTCTCACTGAGCTGCAAGCAATGGGAAGACATTGGCCCCAGAGGAACAAAGATATTCCTATGAATTCTGGTGAACTTCATGACACTACCACAGCCCATCTTTATTACAAATTGGGAGTTAAACCAGTTGACCAACTTGGTCATTGATTCAGTGCAGAAATTCCAAAGGGAGTAACCTGAAATGTTGATTCCCAAACCCAAGTGTTTACGCTAAGAAGCTGAGGCAGCTGGTAAAAATGCAGACTATTAAACCCACCCAGAATTTCTGTTCCATTCAGTCTGGGAGTAGGGACAAGGAAATTATGTTTTTAATTGTCTCCTTCAGGAGTTTATAGTACCGTTTGGAAACTTCTACCATTTGAAGCTTGAGGTCTGTTTCAACACAAAGTGCCAATGCTCATTTGTCTGTCTTGCAAAAATGGATTTGCAAACTTTTCTAGTTTGATTTCCTGCTTCCTGAAGCAACATCTAAAGAAAGAGTTTGCAGAGGAATTGTTGTATAAACAAGAATAATGTTTAGCCTGCCGAAGAAAGGTCAACAAATGGTTGCCAGGCAACTATACAAGCCACTTTGTGTGCAAATAATGCTGTTAAACAGAAAATCTGCTCATTATAAATTGCTCTTATAACACCTGAAAAGGTTTTCCTGATTTTCAAATTCATATTATAAACCTGAGCTCTTCTCATGACCCAGGCATCATCTGCATCCTGGGGAAACAGTGCCCTCACCTCAGCCTTTGTGCTTTTGGAGTGTTTTCCTGAGTCAGGAGATGACACTCCGCAGAGGGCTGAGAAACAGGGCTCACCTAAATATGAACGAAGGAGCGGCACTGCCAGCACACATGCGCACTCTTGGCTGTCCGTTTACTTGTTAGAGTTGCGCCTTCACCTCCGTTCTCACCTCTCTAAGCCAAGGCCTTGAGCCCTCCACACCTAGATTAATGCCTTCATTAATGACAACTAGCACTTCTATTCTTCTGCTGTCATTTTCTTTACTTATTAAATTTTATTTTGTAATGGTAAGAACACAAGTGCGACCCTCTGAACAAAGCTTCTCAGTGTAGACTATATGATTGTTGACTATCGGGACATGGTTGAACCCAGATCTCCAGTTTATTCATCTTGCTTCACTGAGACTTGCTTCACTGTTGATTAGTAACTCCCCACTTCCCCTCTCCCTTGGGTCTCTGGGAACCACCATTTCACTCTTTGATTCTATGAATTTGACTCTTTCAAATACCACATATAGAAGGGATCATGCTGTATCTCTTTCTGTGCCTGGCTTATTTAACTTAAATTGAAAGGACAACTGTTATCTCTTAATGGGGCAATTACTGAGATCCAGGCATGGCTTAAGCATTTTGCATGTTTTTATCTTGACATCTACTTGAAATATACCTTCCTTGCAGGTGTCGGAAGTCAAATTCAGAGAGGTTACTTTACAAGGCCAGTGTCTCACAGCTAGTAAAACAACTGAGGTGTGAGTATAAGACCTGGGTCTCAATCATACTGCTCTAATGCCTCATACCTACAATAACCTCAGTTTATCTATTGATGACAGTTTCTCCACAGGCTAAATTCTCTTGCATTTGACTTGCAGACTTATTTTCTGTCAGCAAGAAAGACAACACTTACTGGCACATAAATAGCGTGCCAGGTTGGTTTCCAAGGGCTTTTATGCATTATTTCATTCAACTCTCACAAGCACACTATGAGGCAGGTTGTATTATTATTTTTATTCCGTCTAAAAAGAAACTGAGCCTGAGAGCTTTGCTCAGAGTTACAGTATTCATAATTGTTAAGTCTAGCTTTGAATTCAAGTCATTCTACTACAGAGCACAAGCTCATAAACTTTAAGCATGCTTCTGTAATATTTTTCAGTATTTTTTTTTATCACAGAGCACATCTAGTTTAATCTGCTTATCAGTTTCTTATGTAAATCATCTGTTTCTGCCTCAGAATGATGGGTTGGCTTTTGCCCTGGAAACTGAGTCACAAACTCATATCCTAAGAGAAAGCACGTAACTGCCTTGTTTGGAACAGAGCTCAAACTAGAAAATCATCCAATAGGAGGCCTGGAGGAAGAGGTATTTCTACTTTTAGTCACTCCTTGCTGCGCTGTGTGCTCAGTCACTCAGTCATGTCTGACTCTCTGCAATGCTATGAACTGTAGCCTGCAGGCTCCTCTGTTCATGGGATTTTCCTTCAAGAATACAGTGTGTTGCCATTTTCTTCTCCATTCAAATAGCTCATTCCTCATTTCCCTTGCCTTTGCTTTGCCATCTGACACAGTGTAGTGTCCTGAACTCTTAATTGTCAAAATGACTTTGATTCCTGGCTCTTATTTGATCTCTATACTTTGGGAACTCCCCAGGTCTGATTACTCCCACACCCCACCCTAGGCAGGGTTGGCAGGGGAAGGAAGGGATGTTTCAAGGCTTGGTGACAAGGCATTTCCTTACTGTGGGGCCAAGCAATCAGGGAGGCTCTAGAACAAAGACTCTAAGTCAAATTCTAGGCAATTCTTAGGAGCAGAAAATTTGGGGAGGAGATGAAAGTAAAAATGTTTTAGTAGGAGGGATTTGTATCTAGAAGGCCCTATGATAGATGTACTAGTCCAGGGCCTGTGACAAGAAGCTGGAATACAGGGACAAAGGCAGGTAGTCCTAGGAACATACTAGATTACAGTAGTTCTAGGAACATACTAGATTACAGTCCTAGCAGACCCCAGCTTGCAGATAAGTTATCAAAGCAGAGATTTAGACATAAGAGGAAAATATGATAACACAGTTACAAGACATAGGACATAAGTTGGATCAGGATCAGTGGCCAGTATGAATTAGTGGCAATCATCATTGAGCAAATACCCAAAGATTCTGTAAATTCTTGCCTGCAGGCATTGTCAGAATGGGAAGCAGGGGATCAAGGCAAGATGTAAGACTGCTTTTGGTTGCCTGCTATGTTTTACCTTTCTTATACCTCCTTCAGACTATATCCTTGGTCTACCAACAGTGGTTCCATCTTCTATCACCTTCAACAATTTACATCTGTTCTATAAGGACCTCTAGATTGTAGCAGTACCCAAATATTTAATTTCTAGTAACCTCTAACTTATACCCTCCCAACTTGGAAGACTGATGTCTCCAGGATATGTATGTATCCTATAAACTTTTGACATAAGTCCCACATGTCCAAGGAAACTGCTGTGAAGATTCACTTGGCCTAAGAAGAAATGAGCCTGGATTTCAATGGCACAGATCTGTCCTTGATGAGTTGGGAGATACCCCTATCAGCAGAGACTGGGCACTTTCTATAGTAGCCACAGATACCCTCAAGTCTCAATGCAATGTAGAAAAACAGGAGCCTACTCTGTCTCATAGGACCTTTGGGAAATTTTACTGACTTTATAATGCTTGCTGGCATGAAATGATTCAAACTTAACTCAAAAGGATATATAATACTGTCACAAAAAGAAACATTTTTCACAAAATTAAAACCTTCTTGTCACCAAAAATAATAATAATAATAATGTTTTACCAGAAGTAGAGATTGGGGAAGGAGAGTAGTTATCAGAAAATATGGAAGGAGGGATTTGGAAATGCTACTTTTGTCCTGAGTCACTGATGTTTTTCTGTGACAACATCATCAGGTGACCTCATTTTCTTTGGGGCACTTTGCAGCCACCCATTAATGCCAGAAACATTCTAGTTGATCTAGGGATCTCCCAATGCCCCATTGCTTAGACCTACCCAGCCCCAAGTAAGCAACAGTACAGTTTTATCCTAAGACTATCCTAGGGAATGTAAATCTCAGTTTGCAACTTTAGGTCTCAAAATAAATATCACTATTGTTTCACAACTTAATTTAACTCCAGTTGTGAATCCCATTCTATTGGGGTTGGTAGAAGACACTTAACCTTATTCTATTTAACATTCCTTCCATTCCTTTATTCAAGATTATATTTAAATTTGGGTTGAATGTCGATTTAAACTTTGAGGTTGTCTGTCTATCCAGTCACCACAGAACCATTCCAAATTTCCTCTAGTCCTCCATTATTGGTTCATATAGGTCATGGCTTAGGCTTTTCATGTTTCTGCCACAGTTACCAAAGTAGACTAAAACATTTTAAGATAAAAGAGAATGAGGGACTTTCCTGGTGATCCAGTGGCTAGGACTCCCTTCTCTCAGTGCAGGAGGCCCAGGTTCCTTGGGCAGGAAACAAGATCCCACATGCCACAACTAAGAGTTCCCATAATGCAACTAGACCCAGCACAGCCAAATAAACGAATAAATAAATATTTTTTTAAAGAGAAAGGAATGGAGAATGTTCCTGGATGATGGGCTAACTTTTGGAGTAATATATGTTCTTTAAAACAACAATTCTTTGGTACAACAGCCTAATAACTGCTGTAGTGGGCAATAATGGTTTGTGAAAACTCTCTAAAAGCTTCTCACAAGTGACTATAGAGGATTGTCCCAGCAAAGAAAGTGACTGGGAATCCATTCACATCAAGGAATCTCTAGGTTTAAGAAGGCAGAGTCCTGGGGTTATGTGGAGTTTCAGCAAGAGAGAACTGATGGAGCCATGAGAGAATATTTTCAGAGAATATTTACCATGAGAACCTGGTAGAATTCCTGGCTGAAAAGGTCATGAAAGTATGAGGGCTTTCCGCATAACTGGAGCCCTTGGGAGTTTTTTATTCCCACACTAGTTCACACTCAGCCTTCAACAGTTCATCCAAATTACCATGTAAGCAGTCTTACTAATTTATGGGTCTCATGACTTCCTATTCCAGGAAAGCAGCTCTCAACTGTAACACTTGAGATATGACTGTCTTTCCAGATTCTGAGGTGGCAATTTACCCTGCAATTTTCAGGTCTCTGATGGGTTCAAGAAAAGCCCTTTATATTCAGTTTGTCTAGCTTTTCTTGTATTAAGGAAAAAAGTGATTCATTCCAGCTTCTTTACATATAGGAGCTGAAACTGAAAGTCTCTAATGGTTTTCACCTATATTTTCTTCTGTAAGTTTTGTGATTTTAGACTTTATATTTGTCTGGAGCCATTACCTTAATTTTTGTAGCTCAAAATTCCAGAGTGTTGATTGAAGATATGTTTTTCTTTATTTCATTTTAAAAATATGTAAATTTAATTATCCCAGTACTATAATTGAAAAATGATCTTTTTTTTTTCATTTAGTTGCCTTTGCATCTCTGTCCAAAATAAGTATTCCATATACAAGTGGATCTCTCTCTGGTTCTGTTGGCCTTCTGTGTCTCTTAAAACCAAAACCATATAGTCTAGATTAATATAGAGTTAAAATAAGTATTGAAATCAGGTGGTGTTAGTCTGCCAAAAATTTTCTTTTTCAAAGTGCTTTGCATTTTCTTAGATGTTTTAGAAGCCTCTTGCCAATTCCTACCAAAAAAAAAAAAAGACTGCTGGTATTTTGATTGGAATTGTGTTAAATTTAGAAGTCAATATGAAAATAATTGACATCTTAACAATATTGAATCTTCTGGCATATTAACAATGCATATTGTTCCATTTATTTAGACCTTTATTTTCTCACAGAAATGATTTGCAATTTTCTGTGTATTGGTCTTCCACTTTTTGGGAATCAGATTACTGCTTAACCATTTTGATGGTATTATAAATGACATTATTTTTTAAACCTAAGTTTCTGACTTTTGCTTGTGTACATAAATACAACTGATTTTTGTATATTGACTTTTTACTCTGCCACCTTGTTAAATTTACTTATTGATTCTAATAATTTTGTGTAAATCATCACATTTTTACACAAATGATTCTATTTTATGCAAATAATGATAGTTTTATGTCATCCTTTCTAATTCAGATGTATTTTTTTCTTGCTATATTTCACTGACTAGAATCTCTAGCATAATGTCAAAGTGATGATAATGGATGGTGTCAGCTATATATTTACTAGATACATATTTGTAGATTCCCTTTATCAAGTTGAGGACAAGTCCTTCTATTAATTCTAATCTTGGGGCAAAGGCCAGTTATTCTTATATTAGCATCCTCTGAGGTAACCATGTCTATGCAGATTCTGACCAACCTCATATGGCTACAAATCTGACAGTTTTGCACTGTGTACATCTCATTTTCCTTATGCTCCAAGTCTTCCCTCTTAGTGTTGAAGCATAGATGACTTGGGACGTGCTCAATAACACACGTGTACAACCTGGAAGTTCAGAGGAATTTTCCCTATGTTGGGTAATCCTTTGACTCTTGAGAAAAGTGGCAGATGAATTCTTCTCTTGCCTTCTGTCTGGAAGGCCATTCCTGAGATATAAATGTTTCTGTAACCTCTTAGTGGGTCAAACGTATGATAAAGTCAAGCCATCTGTGAGGCTTGATACCAGACAGAAGTTAATTTGACAATTGACTCTCCCTCCATTGTTGCCTCACTTTAATTTTCCCTCACTCCTGCTTCTCCTGAGTTATGCTTTCTAATATAATGGTAGCAAATAGCCTTTGCTCTCTGGGGGATTCAAGCTAAGAGGGCTTACAGACGTGAAATGTTGAACTACTCTATTCATCTTGCTAACACAAGAGGAGTTTGTTGAAGGATGAAGCCAACAAAGGTGGTGAAGATATACTAATCATAAAGAAAAGGAGCTGGGCTCACTGGACTATGTCAATGCTCTGCAATGTGCTCTCTCTGGATTCCATCATGAAGCAATAAAATTTCTTATTATCTAAGCTAATTAAGTAATTGTATATGCTGTTAATTTCAGTTGAAAGTACACTACTTATGCCTTGTTTCATGTTTCAATCATTATTTGTGATTTCTCCTGTTACTTTTAACTCCACAACAGGAAGTAATTGTGGGTTTAAATAAATATCTACATTTTTTCCTTTAATTTATAACACTGAAAAAATAAACTGCTTCATTTATGTAGACTGTTTTGTTTGTATTCAAATAAGCACATCAAAGGAAGCAGTGAGATAGCAGGTAAGATTATTTTAACTGCTGAGGGTCTTTAGGACTCATTAAGAGATCTTTAAGAAGAGAGCTGCCTTCATTGGGAAGCTTTATAGCTTCCACAAAACTGATAAACTTTCCAAAAGGCTGAGCCAATGCATGAGAAGCAGCAAGAAGCTGAATGGTATGCCTGGATTTAAGGCACTGAAAGACTATACCCCAGCCTAATTTGGTGAGAACATACTAGGGGCAGCCATCTTAAACATCACCCTCATAATCACTTTGGACTTATGAACAAGTGAACCTATGAGCAATATTTCTAAATCTAACTGCTCATAATTTTAATCTATACTGGTCTCTGGTTTTGGCTTTTATACTGTTCTAATTGCCAGTCTGTCAAATCTAACACCAATACCATACTGTTACAATTATTCCCTCATAATGTTAATTTTAAAAACTCCTGGCAGTGGTGTTGAGGAGTTGCCAACAGGGCAGCCACAGTCCTGACTGACACATGGGAGACACAGCCTCTCTGAACCTCTCAACTTTCCATGACCATGAACAGAGACCTGTAGGAGCAGCCATGATGGTGGAGTAGAGAGAGCTGAACTCACTTCCTCTCATCACACACCAAAATCACAACTATCTAAGGAACAACCATTGATGAAAAAGACTGAAATCTATCAGAAAAATTCTACAACTAAAGACATAAAGAAGGAACCATAGCAAGATGGGCCGAAGAGGCAGACTCACAATATAATTAAATGCAATGCCTCCTGGGTATTGCAGACTGGACAGCAATTATACTGCAGAGTTTTTCCCACAGAAATGAGAGTTCTGAGTCCCATATCAGGCTCCCCAGCCAGGGGATCAGGCACCAGCAAGATAAGTCTGCAGAACATTTGGGTTTGAAGGCCAGTGGGGCTTAATTGCAGAAGCCCCATGGGACCAAGGGAAGTGGAGATTTCCCTTTTAATGGCACACACAAAATCTCCCATGAAACAGGACCCAGGGCAAGAGTAGTAATTTGATTGGAGTCTGGACCAGTCCTACTTGCTTCTCTTGGAGTGTCTCCTGGAGAGGTGGGAGGCTACAGCTCATGCTGGGGACATGGACACTGATGTAAGACATATTTGGGAACATTCAACCTCATGAAGACTGAGGCTAGTAACTGCCATCTTGGCTCATTAACACCAAGACCTGGGCCCAAACAAAAGCATGTAGGCACCAGTGCTGGGATATATCAGGCCAAACAATTAACTGGATGGAGATATAAACCCACCCATCAGCAAACAGGCTGCCTAAAGATGTTCTGAGTCCACAGTCACCTCTTCATATTCTCCAAGACATGCTGTGTCAACCAGTGGGCAGAAACAGGCCCTTTCCTCTAGGAAGTCTTCACTAGCCTCTAGACTAACCTCACTCACCAAGGGGTAGACACCAGATGCAAGAAACTACAATCCTTCAGTCTGCAGATCCAGCATACCAACAGCAGGTGAGACCTTACTCTGGGACCATTTGGGCCCTGACCATGCCCACTAGCAGACCCATATAATATTCAGGACACCCCAGACTCCATAGCCAAGTGTGTCAGGAATTCTCTCCTCCCCCAACAATGATCTGAAACAAGCTCTGGGATAGCTGGGCCCTGTAGTTGGACTCCAAGAGCCATTTCTGTCTGCCAGTAGTCTGGCACTGGCCTCAGGATCTAGCTTCACCTGCTAACAGGTGGGCAACAGCCCCAGAGTCTTCAGAACCTCAACTCTGCCTACCAATGGGCCAGCGGTATAGCTCAGGAACCCCTTATGGTTCTGCAACCAGCTACTCCATGACCACACCCTGATAAAGAGCAATCAGCAGCATATACACAAGGCAGGGCCTGGCAGCCAACCAAATTGCCCATGTAACCATTCCATCACAATGTTAGGATTCATGCAGTCTTGTTAAGGTGAACCCCTAAAGCATTTAGCTTGGGAGACAAGAGGGTAGTGCACTTCTGGGAGGCATAGGATGTCTCCTACATAAGGTCAAGGTCAAGAAATGTACCTAACCTACCATATACGTAAAAGAAAGAATTCAGAGTAATGATCATAAAGATGATCAAAGAACTTGGGGGCAGAATGAATGTGCAGAGGAGAAGTTAGTCTTTATAGTTTTTTATTTTAAAAAATTGTTTTTATTTAGTTAGTTATTTTTGACTGTGCTGAGTCTTCTTTTCTGTGTGCAGGCTTTCTCTAGCTGCAGCAAGTGGGAGCTACTTGCTAGTTGTGGAACACAGGCTCTGTTGCTCCACAACATGTGGGATCTTCCCAGACCAGAAATTGAACTGATGTTCCCTGCATTGCAATGTGGACTCTTAACCACTGGACCACCAGGGAAGGCCAAGAAGTTAGTCTTTTTAACAAAGAGTTGGAAAATAGGACAACAAAACAGAGATGAAAAATACAATAATGGAAATGAAAAAATACACTAGAGGGAATCCATAGTAGGCTATCTGGTGCAGAACATATTGGTGAGCTAGAAGACAGACCAATGGAAATCACTGTCACTGAACCGGAAAAAAAAAATAGAATGAAAAGAAATAAGTACAATTTAAGAGACCTCAGAGACAACATTAAAAGCACTAATATTCACATTCTAGGGAGTCCCAGAATTAGAAGAACAAAAAGTGGTCGCTCAGTCATGTCCGACTCTCTGTGACCCCATGGACTGTACCTCACCAGGCTCCTCCATCCATGGGCTTTTCTAGGCAAAAGGTTTAGAGTGGGTTGCCATTTCCTTCTCCAGGGGATTTTCCCAACCTAGGGATTGAACCCGGGTCTCCCACATTGCGGGCAGACACTTTACCATATAAGCCACCATGCAGAACCAACTAGAAGAACAAAAGGACCTAAGAAAAATATTTGAAGATATAGTAGCTGAAAGAGATCTCTGTTCTATTGTTTTCCTCTATTTCTTTGCACTGATCACTGAGGACCACTTTCTTATCTCTCCTTGCTATTCTTTGGAGCTCTACACTCAAATGGCTGTATCTTTCCTTTACTCCTTTGTCTTTCTCATCTCTTCTTTTTACAGCTATTTGTAAGGCCTCCTCAGACAACCATTTTGCTTTTTTGCATTTCTTTTTCTTGGGGATGGCCTTGATCACTGCCTCCTGTACAATGTCATGAACCTCCATCCATAGTTCTTCAGGCACTCTGATCTGATTAAATCTATCAGATTTAATCCCTCGAATCTATTCATCACTGTAAGGGGTTTGATTTAAGTCATACCTGAATGGTCTAGTGGTTTTCCCTTCTATCTTCAATTTAAATCTGAATTTGGCAATAAGGAGTTCATGATCCAAGCCACAGTCAGCTCCAGGTCTTGTTTTTGCTGACTGTATAGAGCTTCTCCATCGTTGGCTGCAAAGACTATAATCAATCTGATTTCGGAATTGACCATCTGGTGATGTCCATGTGTTCTCTTGTGTTGTTACAAGAAGGTGTTTGCTATGACCATTGCATTCTCTTGGCAAAGCTCTATTAGCCTTTACCCTGCTTCATTCTGTACTCCAAGGCCAAATTTGCCCACTACTCCAGGTATTTCTTGACTTCGTACTTTTGCATTCCAGTCCCCTATAATGAAAAAGACATCTTTTTTGGGTGTTAATTCTAGAAGGTCTTGTAGGTCTTCATAGAACTATTTAACTTCAGCTTCTGCAGCTTTACTGGTCAGGGCATAGACTTGGATCACTGTGAAATGGAATGGTTTGCCTTGGAAATGAACAGAGATCATTCTGTCGCTTTTGAGAGAGCGTCCAAGTACTGCATTTTGGACTCTTCTGCTGACTATGATGTCTAGTCCATTTCTCCTAAGGGATTCTTGCCCACAGTAGTAGATATAATGGTCATCTGAGTTACATTCACCCATTCCAGTCCATTTTAGTTCACTGATGCCTAAAAGGTCAACGTTCACTCTTGCCATCTCCTGTTTGACCACTTCCAATTTGCCTTGATTCATGGACCTAACATTACATGAATATGCAATGTTGCTCTTTACAGCATTGGACCTTGCTTCTATCACCAGTCACATCCACAACTGGGTATTGTTTTTGCTTTGGCTCCATCCCTTCATTCTTTCTGGAGTTATTTCTCCACTAATCTCCAGTAGCATATTGGACATCTACCAACCTGGGGGCTTCATCTTTCAGTATCCTATCTTTTTGCCTTTTCATACTGTTCATGGGGTTCTCAAGGTAAGAATACTAAAGTGGTTTGTCATTCCCTCCTGCAGGGGACCATGTTTTGTCAGAACTCTCTACCATGAACCATCCACCTTGGATGGCCCTATACAGTATGGCTCATAGTTTCATTGAGTTAGACAAGGCTGTGGTCCATGTGATCAGATTGATTGGTTTTCTGTGTTTCTGTGTGATTTCTGTGACCAAGGGAACATTTCATGCAAAGATGGGCACAGTAAAGGACAAAAATGGTATGGACCTAACAGAAATAGAAGATATTAAGAGGTGGCAAGAATACACAGAAGAACTGTACAAAAAAGATCTCCATGACCCAGATAATTATGATGGTGTGGTCACTCACCTAGAGCCAGACATCCTAGAATGCAAAGTCAAATGAACCTTATGAAGCATCACTATGAACAAAGCTAGTGGAGGTGATGGAATTCCAGTTGAGCTATTTCAAATCCTAAAAGATGATCTGTGAAAGTGCTGCACTCAATGAGCCAGAAAATTTGGGAAGTTCAACAATGGCCACAGAACTGGAAAAGGTCAGTTTTAATTACAATCCCAAAGAAGTGCAATGCCAAAGAATGCTCAAACTACCACATAATTGCACTCATCTCATACGCTAGCAAAGTAATGTTCAAAATTCTCTAAGCTAGGCTTCAACAGTACATGAACCATGAACTTCCAGATGTGCAAGTTGGATTTAGAAAAGGCAAAGGAACCAGAGATCAACTCAAATGGACATGAGTTTGAGTAAGCTCCAGGAGTTGGTGATGGACTGGGAAGCCTGGCGTTCTGCAGTCCACAGGGCCACAAAGAGTCAGACACAACTGAGCGACTGATCTGAACTGAGTCGAGTTGCTGAAAGCATCCCTAACCTGAGAAAGTAAACAGTCACCCAAGTCCAGGAAGCACAGAGTACCATATATTAACCCAAAGAAGAACACATCAAGACAGATTGTAATCAGAATGGCAAAAATTTAAAATAAAGACAGAACATTAAAGCAGTAAGGGGAAAGAAACAACATATAAGGGAACTAAGGCTATTAGTTGGTTTGAGTCAATAATTTAAAAACTCCCAACAAACAAAAATCCAGGACCAGATGGATTCACACATGTGAATTCTACCAAATATTTAGAGAAGATTTCACATGGATCCTACTGAAACTTTTTCAAAATTTGCAGAAGAAGTTATACTTTCATACTCATTCTATGAGTCCAGCATCACCTGATATCAAAACCAAAGATATCACAAAAAAGAAAATTACAATAAAAGCCAAAATAGTTCTTGGCAGTTTTTATTTTTCCAGATAAATTCTAGAATCACTTCAGATTGACTTAATCTGTATGTAATAATCAGAACTGCCATATTTATAATATTTGGTTTTCCTATATATAGAAATAGGATATTTCTCACATATTAGGTTATACTTATGTCCTTTGGCCAACATTTTTTACTTTCTTCATGTGAGTATAACACATATTATATTTGGCTACTTTATTATTGTATTTTTTACTGCTTTACCTATTAGTAATTTTGTGGGTTTGCATTCTTTTTAAAAAAATACTTTTAAAAATAATTTCTATGTGTTTTACTTAGACTATAGGAAAAATTATGATTTCTGTATATCTTTTCTATATTATCAAATATTTTTGTTGGCTTTAGTAGTTTTAGGTTAATTTTATTGTTAAATACTTTCCATTGTTTTTCTGTGTTTTGGTACAAGAGAATTATTTATTTCTTCAAAGTTTGAAATAGTGTATTTTTCAAATCAGCTGAATTACTTGAGGAGTATTTTTTCAATTATTTCCCTTCTGTATAATCAATGTGCAAAGGTATATCTTTCCAAGAAAATCATCGATTTCTCTGAGATTTTTTAGTTTACTTTCATAGGGTGTTATACAGCAATATGTTACTGTAAAAGTACCTTGCATCTTTTTTTGGCTAAAAATTTTGCCTTTTCATAAACATTGCTCTTGTTTTAGATACTTTTTATAACCAGTTTATAAGTATAGCTTTGATGATGTCTTTTCAGATCCAGTAAATTTTTTATGAAAACCATAATTCCAAAAGATAAATGCACCTCAGTGTTAATTGCAGCACTATTTACAATAGCCAGGACATGAAATCAACCTAAATGTCCATCAACAGAGGAATGGATGAAGGTACAAATACGCAATGGAATATTACTCAGCCATAAAGAGGTGCAAAATTGTGTCATTGGCAGAGACATAGATGGACCTAGAGACTCATACAGAGTAAAGTAAGTCAGGAAAACAAACATTGTATATTAACACATATATGTGGAATCTACAAAAATGGTACAAATGAACCTGTTTGCAAAGCAGAAAGAAACACAGATTTAGAGAACATATGGACACCAAAGGAGGAAAAGGATGGGACGAATTGGGAGATTGAGATGGACATGTATACATACATATGTAACATGTATACGTGTATACATGTTAGTTACCTATTAGTTACCCAATAGGTAACTAATGAGAACCTACTGTATAGGATAGGGAACTGTATTTGCTCTGTGGTGACCTAAATAGGAAGGAAATCCAAACAAGAGAGGATATTTGTAAAAACACATGCTGATTCACTTCACTGCCCAGCAGAAACTAACATAACATTACAAAGCAACTGCTGCTGCTGCTGCTGTCGCTTCAGTCGTGTCCGACCCTGTGCGACCCCATAGATGGTAGCCCTCCAGGCTCCCCCATCCCTGGATACCCCAATAATTTTCTTTTTTAAAGAACTCACTTAATACACATCAGTGCATCTCATTAGTTATTATATTCAAATCTTTCAATTAGTCTACTTTATGCATTAAAGAGTGACAGATATGTATTCAAATGCCCCGTTTTGTGCAAATTTCTGTTTCTCATGAATTTTAAATCTATTTTGATATTATTAATTGGTATATAAATCTCTCTTTTAGATAGCACCTTTTATCAATTAAAAATGACCCTTTGACTTATTTTGTACAATTTTTATTTTTATTTTACTTTATTTAAAATTAATATTGTCACATGTTTTTTCTTATGCTTGAATTTTCTTGTTGCAGTTTTTTGCTTTTATTTAACTTTCTGAGAGCTGTTTTGCTTATGAAGAACACATACTTGAAATTTTACAAATGGATAGTCTTTTATAAAAGGAGTTAAGATAATTAGCTTTCATTCTCTGTCTTGTTTGGTCTTTCTTCGGGGTAACTGAAAAGATCCTGTAATGGTACTTTGAATGACACTATATTCCTGTGAGAAGCCACAGCGCCCACTCTATCCATAACTCCTTCCTAAGGCTTCATACATCTGCTGAGCAGAGGTAATAGGACCAGGAACAGGACTAGACACATGATTAGGAATAGATAATAGGTAAGATCATTGACTTGGACCAAGCACTGGATTCAAAGAGACAAATGAAGTGGGTGGACTCAAGACCTCAGTAGGCTGCCCTAAACAGAGTGATGACTCTCTACAAAGTGATGACTGGACAGCCCAATCACTTCTTCACATTTCAAGAGGTTGAAAGCAAGACAAAAAGAGAGAGTCAGCAATCAAGAGAGCAATACAAGCCCCTGAAGACACACAGACTATGCGCAGAGAGGATGAGGAGAAGAGGAGATGAGAGAGCAGTTGGTCAATGGCATCTGGAGAGGCTGAGAATACAGTGGAAGAGCTCACCTGGGAAACTGGGTGGGGAGCAAAACACAACCAAGCCCAACAGTCAAAGGGTGTTCCAGGTCTCCATCAAGGCTGTCGGGCTGTTGTCCTGAGCTCCTGGACTTCCCCCAGACCCTTCTCACCCCAGGGAACCCAGGAACCAGAAAACTCAAATAGCACTTTAGTTCACATTTTCTCTTTGCTGTACTTCTTAGATCTTTCTTTCATTCTCTGTGTTTTACTATGTGAAATATATGTTGTTTGATTTTTTTTTGTGATTCAGAGACTTGAGAGGATTATGCCCTTCTTTGAAATCTATCAATGAATATCCTCCAGCTTTTTGAAAATATTATTTTGCTATGTTTTAGCTTTCTGTAGCTATTCAAATCAAGAATGGACTGTAATCTCTGTAGTCCTTACTATACAAGGGAACAGATTTAGTATGGTTGTATTGCCCTGCCTTGACACTCTTCTTCTTCCTTTAAAATATAAACTGGGATTTTTATACAACTTGCTAAAAAATCACTAGCCTTTTTATAATACATAGATCATTTTTCAAATTCTTTGACATTTACATTATTTTTAAGTATCCATGTTAGCAAAAACTACTTAGTTTTAGTTCTATGATTAAGTGAATGATTTCAATGATTATTTCTCAATCTTTCATGCCTTAATTTTCACATTCTTTATTACAATGAGCAATAACTACATAGCAATATCTAGGTACCAAGAATTCTAAGTACATTAGAATAATGAATCTTGTAATCCTCATAACAGCCCTGTGGGATGTGTGTTAATATTATCCCCATTTTATAGTTGAATAAACAGAGGCACAGAGATAATAACTTTTCTGTAGTCTCATGGCTAGTTTTCAACAAAACCAGGATTTGAAAGCTATGCAACAAGATGCTGCACTCAGGAATTTGGTCGATTTGTTCTGCTGCCTTTCACCTGTAAGCTCCTAATTTTAATTAATCTTTCTATGGGCTCTTGTCATTTCTTAAAAATGAAACAATACTTGAGTGGTATATTTTCTGAGTCCTTATACACCTGAGAATTATTCTTTGTTATTGTTGTTGTTTAGTTGCTAAGTCATGCCCAACTCTTTGTGATCCCATGGACTGTAGCCCCCAGGCTCCTCTGTCCATGAGATTTCCCAGGCAAGAATACTAGAGTGGGTTGCCATGTGCTTCTACGGGGATCTTCCGAACCCAGGGATTGAACTCACATCTCCTACATTGCCAGGTGAATTCTTTACTGCTGAGCCACCAGGAAAGCCCAAGAATTATATTCCTTTTGTTTATGAAATCCCTATTTATCTGTTTAAATTAACCTGCAGCATAGTCTTCAAATAACAACAACAAAAAAAGCTTTATTCTTTTTAACAAGGTGGAAAAAACATTCACAGAATAACTTTCAGAGAGCACCCTGTGTTGTTTTTGCTTTTTATTTTCTTTCTCAAAAGAGAACATCAATAAACTGTTAGGGCCAGGTGGCAAGACTCTCAGTGTACCGATGAAGAGAACTGGGGAGACTGGTGTGTGAGGCAAGGTGGTAGGGGGAGTGAGGGATGGGTGAACAAGGCAAATAGAAGGGGGAAAGGGAGCCAGCCAGATGGCCTGCAATCCACATCATGTTCTGCAAAAGCTCTCCAGGACCTTTCCCAAGTCTCCAAACTCATGGACAGAAATTTGGTGTCATGATATAACACATGGCTCTGTGAAAACTAATGGAAGAGCTCAGTCTGGCACACCATCTGATAAAGGTGGAATAGCCACAGTGTCTGGGAAGGCAGAGGAATAAGCAAGGAGGCTAAAGAGAAAGTCCTGCAGTTTTCCCTGAAGTTTCTCAGCCAAAGTGATATTAAAGAAGAATGTGTCTTTCTAGTTCCTGTCCGCACGTGTAAGATCAAATTCTTCCTTCTATAGACCTGATAAAACGTCTATGCTTGTACAGAAACAGGAAGGTCACCCCATGGACTTTGAGAAGTTTAATCATTTCTACAGTTATGGGAAAATTAGAGAAATCTCCTTTTGCCTCCACAGTCATTTCCTGCTCTAACTCACTGTTATTTTCTTCACTGGCCACTTCCTTGGAGTTAGAGTCAGGTTCAGAATCAGGAAATTCATTCTTCATCTTGGGGCTTTTCTCTCCAATTTCTCCATTTCTTTCTTTTTCTTTATCTTTTTAGGCTTAGGTGAACCAATTCTTTCTCAGAAGGCTCCTCATTTTTTATAACTCTTTTTGCTTTTAGGAGAAACAAACGTCTTTTCACAGGGCTCCTTTGATATTTTCAAACTTTTGGTTTTAGGAGAAGTAAGGTCATCTTGAGATGGCTCCTCTTTCTTTTTTGCCTTTTTGGATGTAGGAGAATTCACATCAACTTCAGAAGGCCCTGCTTTCTTTTAACTTTCTTAGCTTTGGGGGAAATCAATTCTTCCTTTTCTTCTGCTGCCTCTTTAGTCTTACTAGATTTTTGTTTCTCTTTTTTTGCCTTTTTCTCATTTTGTTTTCATGGCATCTCCATTTTTGCCATGGCTGCATCTGTCTCCAAATCCATGTCACTAAGCAGTTTCCTTGGCATCACTCAGCACAAGTGGTATAGGCCAACCGGTCTCCCCTACCATGTGGAGAAGTACTGGTTCTTGTATCCACAAGGGAGTTGGCAAGTCAAGTAAGCAAATACTTCAGTGACATCGCAAAAAGTTGGCAGTGACTTGTTTTTATGGTGGAAATCCCTATGGAGGACAAATTGAATAAATAAATGAACTTGAATAAATGAACAAGGATGATCAAAAGTGAAGAATTACAGATGAAGATAGATATCCTTTAGTTTTTCATGCATTTTGTTCGTTTCTCAGTCGCTCAGTCCTGTCTGCTTCTTTGCGACCCCATGGACTATAGCACCCAGGCTTCCCTGTCCTTTACCATACTGCTTGTGTTCAATTTGCATGTCTTTCTACACTAAGAACTAGGGATAAAATAAAACATTCTTTATATCATCCCTCAAGAAGCACACAGAGAAGGCAATGGCAACCCACTCCAGTACTCTTGCCTGGAAAATCCCATGCACAGAGGAGCCTGGTAGGCTGCAGTCCGTGGGATCGCTAGGAGTCAGACACGACTGAGCGACTTCACTTTCACTTTTCACTTTCATGCATTGGAGAAGAAGATGGCCAGTGTTCTTGCCTGGAGAATCCCAGGGACGAGGAGCCTGCTGGACTGCCATCTATGGGGTCGCACAGAGTCGGACATGACTGAAGCGACTTAGCAGCAGCAGCAAGAAGCACATATAAATAATACCAATGGGATATAATCGTGGATTTGTGAATGCTATGAAGTGAAAGAGTAATGAGGTGAACATATATTTCAGAGCAGAAACAAATTCAATCTGGATAGCAAGCAAGGAGGACTTCTCTGTGGAACTTATATTCGAAGCTAATCATTGAAGAGTGAATTGGAAACTTTCAAAGGAATAGGAGGAAGAGCACTGCAGATGAGGAAAAGCCTGTATGTAAATATACCAAGGAGGTTTGAAAGAAAAGCTTGTGGCTAAAGCCCAAAATGCAAAGAGGCTTGTGAAAGGCAATGCTCTGCAAAAGTAGCCAGGGGCCAGTTCAGGTAGACCTGGCCACTCCTATTAAGATATTGAAGCAATGGAATGCTACTAACCAGGTTTTAAGCAGTATAACAGTATGCTAGTACTGGTCTCTAGTGAATCTCCCTGATTGGAAAGTAAAAATATTTAAAGGACCACTCATGGACTTAGTAAAGCCAGCTAGGGGCTGTTTCAGTGGCCTGAGTAAGAGAGAATGATAGTTTCTACCAAGCATTTTGTGGGTACATTGGAGAGACAAATGAGAAGCAAAAATGACAGAAATTGGTGAAAGAATGGGGTAGAAGGAGAAAAAAGGATCAAGGATGCTCCTAATTTGTGTTACTTGACTGACATGATAGAATTTTTCATCAAGATAAAATTGAAAATAGGTTTGGTTAGAAAAGGTAGAAACTAATGTTGATAATATTTAAGTCTGAGAAGTCCAAGCAATAATGTCGGGAAGGCAGTTAAAACACATATATGGAGTTCAAAATACAGGTTTAGGCTTACTTTGTAAGATTTGTGAGTCTTCATGAATAAACAAGTCCTATGGTTGTCCATGAGATCTTCAAGGAAGAATTGACATGCTTAAGAAGTGGGTTAGGGCTGAGCCTTGTCGAATCCACATTTTTTAGCTGAGAGAATGAACCAGAAAATCAGGCAAGATAGGAGACCAGATCCAAAATATAGAAAGAAAAATCAGGAGAGTTGGGTGTGAAAGCAACTGAGGAGGGAGGGTTTCCAAAGCAATGGTCAGCATAGTCAAAGAAGAAATTTGTCACCCTGAGCACTCCTTTTCTATTTTCCTAATAAAGATTGTAAAAATATAGTTCTGGGAATTTCCATCTGTCAGTAGATATACAAATGGAAATACTCCTTGGGAAGGAGAGGGTTAAAGGCAAAAATCCAGGCTAGACCAGACCACCTTATCTGCCTCCTAAGAAACCTGTATGTAGGTCAAGAAGAAACAGAAACAGACATGAAGCAAAAGACTGGTTCAAAATAGGAAAAGGAGTACATCAAGGCCATATATTGTCACCCTGCTTATTTAACTTACATGCAGAGTACATCATACAAAATGCCAGGCTGGGTGAATCACAAGCTGGAATCCAGATTGCGAAGAGAAATATCAACAACTTCAGGTATGCAGATGATTCCACCGTAATGGCAGAAAGCAAAGAGCCTCTTGATGAAGTTGAAAGAGAAGAGTGAAAAAACTGGCTTAAAACTCAACATTCAGAAAACTAAGATGATGGCATTCAATCCCATAACTTCATGGCAAATAGATGAAGAAAAATGGCAACAGTGCAAATTATATTTTCTTGGAGTCCAAAATCACTGTGGACCATGACTGCAGCCGTGATATTAAGACACTTGCTCCTTGAAAGAAAAGCTATAACAAACTTAGACAACATATTAAAAAGCAGAGACGTCACTTTGCCAACAAAGGTCCATATAGTCAAAGCCATGGTTTTTCCAATAGTCATGTATAGATGTGAGAGTTGGACCATAAAGAAGGCTGAGGGCTGAAGAATTGATGCTTTCAAGCTGTGGTGCTGGAAAAGACTCTTGAGAGTTCCTTGAACAGGAAGGAGATAAAATCAGTTAGTCCTAAAGGAAATCAACCCTGAATATTCATTGGAAGGACTGATGCTGAAACTGAAGTTCCAATACTTTGGCCACCTGATGTGAAGAGTCAGCTCTTTAGAAAAGACTCTGATGATGAGAAATAGTGAGGGCAGGAAGAGAAAGGGGCAACAGAAGATGAGATGGTTGGATGGCATCTTCTACTCAATGGACATGAGTTTGAGCAAATTCCAAGAGATAGTGAAGGACAGAGAAATCTAGCATGCTGCAGTCTATGAGGTCACAAAGAGTCAGAAATGAGTTAGTGACAGAAGAGCAATAAAACAATCAGTACCTACTCTGTGGAAATTTTCTATAGGGTGAAAATCCTGTGTTTCATTGGTAAGGGGAAGGTTGAGTGAGAGATGGTGATTTTGGGGAGCAAAAGGATCACATGGGCCCTAGAGTTAGACTGCCTGAATTCAAATCTCAGCTCTGCTTCCTCACTAGCTAAGGAAACTCGAGCAAGTTTTCTGTGCCCTATTTCTCCATCTGTCAAATGGAAATAAAAATGTTACTTATCACATGTAGTTGTGACCACCAAATGCATTAATATTTGCAAAATAATCCTGAGAGTGTCTAGCACATAGGAACACTCAGTATTAGCTTTGATTTTTCACTTCAAATGGACAAATCCATTCTTTTTCAGGGAGGGACAGCAGGGGTGAACAACCAGTGTGGACATTAGTCCAGCCTCTCTGGCAGTCTGCTCACTGCCACCACTTCACCAGGTTGGTAAGATAACTTGTCTATTTTGCTTCTTCCTACTAATTTTATAGGTAGGAAATAGGAAGTTATTAGAGATTCTTTTATGCTATAGTTTTAAATTTTTATTAATTTGAACAGGTATATGAAGAAGAAATTAGCCCCTCATTACTTGTCACATAAACTGAGAATTAATAGTTCAGAAAACTGATAAAACTTATGTTTTTCTCCCCTGAACAAATAGCGTTCAAATAGTGTGACCCCTTTCAGAAATATGCTGTCAGCATTATTTACAGAGGCTCATCAAGGTTGCTAACCCCATGGCCCAGCCGTAAGAGAACACAACAGCTCTTCAATGTTGTCACCCATCACAAGGAACAGTTTGCAGCGTGACTTTCTGAACCGGAGTTTTATTCCTTCCTGCCTGTCACGTTGGAAAACAAGTTATTCAAGAACTTAGGTCTTTAGTCCTATTTTCCTTGGAACATGATCCATTAATAAGCCAAAAAAGTCAAACTGTATGGAGTGAAGAGGCTCCTCCCTCTTTTTCCACCTGCCCGGTTATCACACAGGCACTGCTACAGGCAAGCAAAGCTATCAGTCTCTCAGGAAACTTCCAGAGTTGCCCTTGTTGTGTCAGGTATCATTGTTCCTCCACTCCCATTTATTGAGTCATTAAATGTAGTATATTATGACACTGTTTTCTCCTTCCTTTTTTGACTTAATATATCCTGGGGATCTTTTCACATCAGTATATAAAGAGCTCCCTTCTTGTTTAAGTCACTTTTGGATATACAATTATTTATTTAAGCATCCTTATTGATAGTCTAGTGGTTTGTTTCCAATCCTTTGCTACTACAAACAAGGCTTCAATTAATAACCTTGTAGGTGTATCATTTTGCACCTGTGCAAGTATATCTGTGGGATAAATTCCCAGAAGTGGCATTGCTGGGTCAAAGCATATTTGCATTTGTAATTTTGACAGATACCACGAAACTGCCCTCCACAGGGGTCATACTGACATAAATTCCCACCAATAGTGTATGAAAAGGGATTGTTTCCCCACAGCCTTGCCAACAGTGTATATTTTTGACCTTCTGGATTTTTGCCAATCTGATAAGCAAAAAATGGGATCCCAGTATATAATTTTAATTTCTATTTCTCTTATTATGCAAGATTGTGCATTTTTCTATATAAAAACCTTTTGTATTTCCATTTCCGTTCACTGTTCATATTCATGATCCATCCATCTATAAGGTTGTTCTTTATCTCAGGTGTTTTAAACATGTATACCTCACCTTCTGTAATTTTGAACAGAAGTATAGTATACCCTGGGACTACTTTAACATAAGTAGGATACCCTGGGACTCAATTTTTTTGCTTTTTGTTAGGGCCCCTTCTTGCCTTAGTTTTCAGTTAATAACATGTATGTGTGTGTATGCTAAGAAGGGAAGTTCATGTAACTATTATTAGAGGTGGAAAAAATGAAGAGGAATGGCAATTTATGACTGACATTCAAATTCTGACTTTTAAAAAAATGGTGATTCTGGCAGACTCTCCACTTATAACAGGATTCCATTTCTTCCTAGTTCTGAAAGAAATGTGCAAATTAGAGAATATATGTAACCTCCCTAGAGTGGTCTTCCTAGAACAATTACTCTCAAGATAGTAGTTAGGAAAATGGTGGAGCGAAGAATAAGATTTGCAGGAAATTGTCCAGGAGGAATTATCCTTACAACCACCTGCCAGTCACCTGGAAATCCATTGGCAAAAAAGAAAAATGGCCAGCACTCTGTCATAGCTAGGGGGAAGGAAGGGTGAGTGTCACTCTTAATAGAGATGCTGACATGGTGGGAGAGATCTACTGTGACATGCTCGCTGCAAGGGAGAAAACTCATTCCCTAGGTGCACATATCTGCTCTACCCTATGCTTTAAAAATAGAAATGGCGAGTCCAATTCAGGGGCTGCTTCCTCAGGGAGGAAGCATATTCAAATGCAAGAATTGACCTGCTAACACGCACTCATAAGGGGTAATGGTTTACTCCATAATATCCTTTAAAGTGAAGCTCAGAAACTGATTTGAAATATGACAAACACTATCCCAATCAAAGTAAAACCAGGAGACTAAGCTCTGTCAGGTATCAGCTGTGTGTCCTGAGTCAAGTTGTTGAACTACCCTTGGGTTCAGTTTTCCTCTTCTGAAAAATGGGGGTAGAGGAAGGTTGGTTGGGGACAGCTTAGTACCCTTCTTCATCTTCACCACACTGCAATTTCCTGAGGGATCACAGAGCCAGGGTGATATCAAACAGGGCTATACATTTAGCTTTCAAGCCTTGAAAGAAAAATTAAGCATAACTGACAATTATTTGTGGTCCTCCATTCATGTTTTACCTTGTAAGTCAGGTTCTAAATCTTCCAAGCTGCCACCACTCAAAGGCATTGGTCTCTTTTCCAACCCTCCAGCTCCAAACAGCTGGACTCACAGCAAACCTATCAGTGTTTATCAAACAAACCTATCAGTATATTTATCAGTGTTAAATATCAGGATATTTTGTTGATCCTTTCTATTCACAGGAGGGCAAAAACTGTGAAGTTTTGCCTTGGTCTCTTTATTTCCTTTATATTTTCTCAGGTGAGCTCTACTCCTAACACTTCAACTCCCAACTGAATGATAACAGAAGGAAAAAGGAAAAACTGAAACTGGTATTGGTCTTCCATATGTGAGCAGGTACTATTATTAAGCATCTTAGAGAGTGCCTCATTATCGTTGATATTGTCATTGCTTCTAGACATAAACAACCAGACATGGAGTTTCCTTTAGGATTCCCTAAGCTTGATTATAGAATCTTAGAGATGGATTAAACACTAAAAATATCATCAAGCTTCATCTCCCACGCATTTCATAATTTTTATGCATCATCCCAGCCAAAGGGCAATCTAGTTGTTTAACACCCTACTGAGAGAGTTCACTACCTGACAGGCTGTGACTTGCATTAGTATCTTAATAACAGCAATAGGTGGCTTTTGCTTTTCTGTTTCAGAAGCATTGTGACATTGATCCACTGTTCCTCTTGCCTTTATTCATCTAAATTAGGAGAGCGCATTTGGCAGTTTAATAGTACCAACTAAATGTTTATTTAATAGTAAATGTTTCAAATACCAGCTGTAATCTTTAGCAGCTGTTTTGTATTGGTGGTACAATTCCAACAATTATATTTTACAAAGTCATTTCCACTGGGTTGAGGCAATCTATGGATGAGTCAGGACTGGAAGACAGAAGAGCCAGGATAGGATTTTGTTGCCACTTTGCTTAAAAGCGGTGACTCTGGGGAAAGTCACTTCTCTTTCTGATTCTCAGTTTTCCTAATACATAAAATAAAGTGAAGAAAATAGACAATTTCTTAGTACTTCTCTCTCCAATAATAACTTTTAATGAGGCCACAACAGTGCATGTCGATGGAAAAAAACAAAAATGGTAAATAATTGAATTCATGAATTTCTATGGTCAACTGAATATGTAATCAAGGTAGATAATAATCCAGAAGACATAAATCAGAATTGCCAGAAAAGCTCCAGTTAACACCAAATCTCTATGAACATTCAGATAAAATGAGACTTCCATATCTTTGGCATCTTCTCAGATGACATTTCCACTTAGATACTTCATTATTATGGTGCATTAATGTCACTGGTTCCTAATAAAAAACTCATCCCACCTAAAAGGAGAATGCTGAATTAATTTTATGAATTACTGGGCTCTTTTCAATAAATTATTTTGATGATGGCTGAACATGTTGATTGGCTTAGGAAAAAGAGGCCACATTCAGAAGATCACCTGAGCCAAATTTCCAGTGTCAGCTGAGAGTGGGGGTCCCTCAGGGACAAAGTTTAGGGAGGGAAGAAAATGACTAAGGGACTAATTTTTTGAGTGAGATTTAGATTTATTTACATGCTCAAGCCAAGTCAATCACTGCTTACGACATTGATACACATGGAAGATTATTTTCTGGCACAGATCTGTGTGTGGAGAATTTAATTATCTGTGGAAAATAACAACCATCAGAACCCTAAAGGGAAACTACCTCTAAACTTTTCAGGACGTCAGTAGCAATTTGCCTCACTGAGGGCTGATAAAAGAAGTAGAGCCCAGAGAAATCTGAACACCCAAGGAAGGTTTCCAAAGTTACTTGAGGTGACTTGAGAGAGTCATGGAACTTAGAAAAGAATTTCATTACTTAGCTTTCACTCTCATGTCCCAATAGATTGGTTTGGGACCACTGTTGTTTTGAAACTACTACTTGATTTGAGAAATAAGAAAAATATACTTTGCATGGTGAAATGGAAAGTATATTAGCCTGAGAATTAGAAGGTTAGGGTTCTGATCCCAGATCTGTGAGTTTGAACTGTGCTTTCTTCATCTGTAAATGAAGAGGGAAACGACTGTTAAGGTTTCTTCCTGTATTAATTATCCATGAACTTTCGGTTATAAAACAGAAAGATCATATCTGTCTAACTTTTATATCTTCAACTCAGAGTTCATTGGACCAGTTTTAAATTTCCATGTAATTCCAGGTGAATTCCTGCCAATTCACCTTTGTTTTCTACATAAACTCTTCATTCCAGACCACCTGTTTTAGTCATCATCCCTTTGCAAAAGTGGTCTACTTTGTAAATTATACACCTCTTCTTTCTTCTAAAGATTCCATTCTTTCTAAAAGTTTTTATATCCATCAAGCTATAGGATAAGGTGTCCTTTTTTATATAAAGTTATCATGAAATTCAGTACACCCACTTAAACTGAATTTTAGTTAAACAATCAGTAGTGTTTAATATAAGTATATTTTGTTCAATATTTGGAATATACTTGTGCTAAAAATTGTTTGTTTGAAATTCAAATTCAATTGGATGTCCTATATTTTTATTTGTTAACTATAATAACTCTGACCAGAGTTCTCTCTCCCACTGCTATAGAACTTCATAAAGTCCTGCAGAACTTCATTTAACATTTTGAATGTCTATGTCCATCTGACTTCCCTAACTAGATAGTAAGTCCTGTGAAAGACAACCTGGATGCTACACATTATTATCTCCTCTTATCCACAGTGATGCTTTTTATTATTTCATAATTGGCTGATTCTTTTGAGACTCCTTCACAACTCATGTACTTTAAAGCACAGTCTGCTTCTTCCTCAGACTAAGATAACACAATCATGCCACATTAACCCAAACCCACAAGAAACTAGAATGGAACTCAATGAAAGTTAATGTTAGGATTTACAACAGTCAGTCAGTGTTACCAATGACAATGAAAAATATAAATTAATATAATTGCTTCCAGGGAATTAAAAAGTACTACAAGGTCACTTGCAAAGCTGAATTTTTAGCTTACCAAATGTTTACTAGTTGCTTTTGACTTGCAAGATCTATTTAGCAGGACTTTGAAAAGTCTCCTAAGGTAGTGAGTTCCTTCCGTGTCCATTTAATAAAAACATTTAATCTCTGTCCCCAGAAAACCAAGGGCACCAACCCATTTCACTTCTCAAAATAAAGTTCTTTAATATCATTCCCATGCTTGAGACTATTCTCTCCCTTTCAAGTCTTACCTCCCTCCATAGGCTACTCACCATTTCCCAAACATACCTTGGACCCAAGCTTACTCTCTTGCCTCTGTCTCTAACACTCACCATCTCTGCCTTTCTAAATCCTACCCATTCATAGAGCCACTGATTCGTGAAGCTGTGGGAGAGGCCCTAGGAATCTGGTGTTACACTAGCACTTTAAACATAAACCAATGATAGACCTGAGATCTAGTCAACAATATTCTGTAGCGGAGTGACAGAGTCATGGCTCAAAAATGTTCTTTAAATCTTTTATTTTTGCCTTTTCCAAGGTCCTTCTTCAAGAAGCACCTTCATCTACCACACCATTTTTAAAGACTTTCTTCATCGTCCCAGCCAGAAATACTCTCTCTCTCGTTTAACCCAAGGCAGCATTTTATTTGTAGCTCTCCTGAGGTACTTCATCCTTTTTAGGTTACGTTTTTGTTGTTGGTAAGGTTCCAAGATAAAACCACTCCCTGTGCTAAGAGCAAAGAGGTTGGGTGTACTTCTGGAGCATGGTTTTCCTAACAGCCTAAGGGCTTTGTTGGGAGAGAAATGGATAAATGGTGTTGCCCAGTTGCTGGCTCCCATGACTGAGGCTTTCTTTGGCAAGGAATCACGGCTGTCCTTCACTCTCAGGGCAGCTTAGCATGGAGAAGCAACTGAATAGAAAGGGAGTAGGGGTGCCCTGGGTTGTCCCAGGGACTCAGGCCATGTGGGATAGGGAAGAAATGGTCTAAAGTATTAATAAACTTCACCATGCCCTGTATTCAACTGACCTCAGCAAAACGTGACATAAACCCATTAGGAGAGACACATGCAAACTGTATTATCATTCTAAGGACACTGCAAAAACTAATGTAACTGTGGCCCTGTGATTAAGCTTTGCCAAAGAGCTCTAGAGAGGACACCAGTGGGAGCAAACTTAGAGGAGGAATAAAGCAGCAAAGGGAGGGAGACAGCCGGGCGAGAACCAGGTGTGTCGACGTTGGCTTTCACATCAATGAAGAAGTCAGATGAGTAAGGTGGCACATAGCAGTCACAGGTTTCAAAGCCAGAATGAATTTGGTCACCAAAAAATTTCCACAAAAATTTCATATCATACTAGATTGAACCTTGTCAATTTTTTAAAAATATAGTATTTCATATGGGAAGTTTACCATCAACAAATAATCTACCTTGTGGCAAATAATTGACTTTAAATTACACAATACACAGCATTTTGTAATAATGCCATCTCTTTAAAAAAATTTTTTTTCCCAGGACATTGGGATAAGTGAAATGTGTAAAAAGACAACAACATATGGTTAATTTCTTTGTGAGTCAAAGCCTCAAGCCATCAGTGGGTGTGAATCTAGTCAACAAACATTCATAGGATGACTCCCGCAGGTCCATTACTGTCCAGCCCATACAAAGCAGTCCACAAAACAAGCATAATCTCTGTCTTCATTGAACTTGATCCCAGACTCTGAGGCCACAAAAACACCGTTTATTCTTTATTTGACATAAAAATTAAACTATCTAATGAATTTTAATAAATTTAGAGTAGTGGTTTTATGCTAAAAGCCCATTGTGTTTTCTTTTTTCATTTTTAAATTTATTCTATCATTAGATGTGACACCTTATTCAAGGCACTGACTGCCTCATTAAAAAAAAAAAAAAGAGCTCCTTTTTCACCACTAAAACAATACCCTGATTGAAGTACTTCATTAAAAGAAGAATATTTCTCATGGTCAACCAAACTCTAAACACTTAGTTCACAATTTGATAAATTTTCAAAAGGAAGTCACTTACCAAAATGTAAGGGCTCCTGTGTATAAGTTCTATGCATCAAACATAAGTACATCTCAAATATATTATTAAAAGCTGCCATGTACTGAGTGTTTCTTGTTAGCTTGCTACTATTCTAACCTTTTTTTTTGTTTGTGGTTGAAATTAATCGACACAGAACTGAAATTAATCTACACAGAACTCATGATTTCCTTTATACAGATGAGGAAACCAAGGCACTGAGAAATCAGTCACTTGCTCATAGACACAAACACAGTGTGTGGTTCAGCAAAAATTCAAAACCAAATGCCCAGCTCCAGAGCCCACATGCTATTGGCTGTGCCAGCTAGTAAAAGTAAATAAATATAAATTTGATGCCAAAAATCATTATTAGTGGTTGTTTCCCCAGAGAAATTTAAGAAAAGAATTTAAAACTTCAAAGTGAAGCAACCTTTTTTTTTTTTTTTTTGCCAATTATGTGTTACTTTAAAAGAAATTTGCAAGAGGTGAAAAATATGAATCTTGACAAAGATGATACTGTCAGGAACCATATGATTTTAAAAGAAAACTGTTCAACAATAGTGTGAAGCCACAAGTCCTGGACAGCATCAAGATGGATGAACTCTCTACCAAGCTATTCAAGTAACTGTCTGCTTATTGAGCTAGCTGTGCTCAGTAGGTATGGGTCAGCAGTAACACCCTAGTCAGGCTCACTCTTGATTATATGAATGACAAAGCAGCACAACAGCATATAGAGGCAGCCTCCACAGAAAATATGATCTCAAACCAGGCTATGACATAAAACAGAAGAACTTAAGTAGGGAACGACAGATGCTCATGTCTCGATTTGTATTTGAGCACTGTCTCAATCTGCTTTCCATACACAGAGCTCAAATAATATCTTCTCTGGTACAAAACCTGAGAGTGAGCTCCAGTCGAAGTCACCAGAAGGAGAGCAGAGTTGTGATCATGCAGGAAAGCAGAAAGTTGGATTGTCTGCAGCCCAGAGTGGAAGGTGCGACTTGGGGACCGATGGTTAAGGTCCCTAGGTTTCCCTGGGGAGTTCCCAAACTCCAAACCATTGTTCATTCATAGACCTGCTCTTTTCTAGAAAATAGGGATTGCCTACTTATTAATAAGCATGCCTCACTACTTCTTTACAAGCAGTGATGAGGGAGAGAGCACCTGAGGCCAGTCTGCTGCCCTGATGTTTGGCGGAGTCTGAGTACAGTGATTATTTGTCAACGCTGGTCTGTCTATTTGTTTCTGTTTGAAGGAAAGTATTAGCCCACAGAGGCTTGGTTCACCTTCTTTGTGGTCGTGGTAAATTCACTGGTGGTTGAGGGCCATTGTGCTCACCAGCTTAGGGGGCGACTGATATCCAGGGCTACACTGATGCTTGAGGTTGACCCAAATGCACGTAAGAATTAACAAGAATGGTAATCTCATTCAGCAGTAGAGGTGTGTAGTAAAAAAGAAATTGTCAACATGTTCGAAAGTCATTTCATCCCACACTGTCAACATAAAATATATTGACTGGCTGTTTGAAGTAATAGGCTGTCTTTGTGGAGCAGTAAGAAGTGGAGAAAAGGATGTTCTTGTGCAATTATCACAATGCAAGGCCAGCTGTGGCTAAATGAATCTTCCCTCATAGACCATAATATCTCCTGGGAGCCTTGATGGGCAACACGAAGCTCCTGACACTCACCTAATTCACCCCATCAAGAGAGTCATAGGCCAGACCAGATAGTGACGGAACCCCACAGAGTCAGACAGGCTGATGCTGCCCTCTTTGGGCCTCTAGCAAAATCAGCTTAAGTAGAGGACCAAGGTCAGAAGCCTCAGAGAGTAGGAGGAAGTAACCACAACCCATCCAGGGGGAATGAACCATGTACTGAGAATGAGTCTCCGTACTGGGTGCCCACATGCATTAGCTCATTTATTCTTCCCAATTGTTACAGTACATTGATATTGTCCTCACAGCATCTGTGGAGCAAACAGAGCTGAGGAAGCTTATGTGAACTGCCCAGTGCATGAACCTGGTGAGTCGTGAGACTGGAATTTTAACTCAGTCTGTGGTTATGGAGCAAACCAGCTCTAGGTCCAGCCAGTTAAACTCAAGAACAGAATCTGTGTCAGCACCAGAAAGATCTTGAAGACCATGCTTCTGTGGAGGAGTTTGTATTATAGCATAGCATATTTTAAAGTATAGTTTACAAGAAGAAAGAGAACATTTATAAAATGTCTGGTCAGCTATACTGTGATTCAGACTGTAAATTATATCACCTTTATACTCAGAAAACCTTTTCTGCAGATACGGGCACTACAGCAGGGGCTTGATGTTTTTTAGAGGGTATTCCAGCACTGGTGTAAGCTTCCCAGTAACTCAAATGGTAAAGAATCTGCCTGCAATGCAGGAGACCTGGGTTTGATCCCTGCATCAGGAAGATCCCTGGAGAAGGGAATGACAACCCACTCCAGTATTCTTGCCTGGAGAATTCATGGACAGAGGAGCCAAGTGGGCTAGTCCATGGAGTTGCAAAGAGTCGGACACAATTGAGCAAATAATACTTTCACTTCTTTTTTCACTTTTCCAACACTGGTAAGAAGTGACCCAAGTCAGAGCTGTCATGCTTTTAGGTAGTTTTGCACAGTATTTTGAACTTTTTAGGCAACCCACTGGGGCTTCCCAGGTGGTGCAATGGTAACGAATCCTCCTGCCAATGCAGGAGACACAAGAGATGTGGGTTCTATCCCTGGGTCAGAAAGACCCAAGGATAGGTCTTTCCTATCCTTGGAGTAGGAAACGGCACTCCAATATTCTTGCCTGGAAAATTCTATGGACAGAGGAGTCTGGCAGGCTACAGTCTATGAGGTCACAAAGAGTTAGACATGACTGAGCAACTGAACACACAGGCAAGCCCACGAAGAACCTGTATCCTCTCCTGATTGAAGAAATAAGTGTAGTTAGCTTGAAAATTCACTAACATTGACCCTCAGCATCATGTTTAGACATTTTCTGGACATATATATCATCAAATGCTTTGTATTCCAGAATTTTTTTCAACTGATCCAGATCATGACCTTAGACAATAACTGTTCAACATGATTTATGGTTTCAGAAATCTTAAGGACCCTGTTCTTAGGATCATTGATTACCTACTTTACCTTCCATACAACTCACTGAGGAATCCAGTTTCCCATTCAAATTTCCAGACCTGGCTCAGTTCTACTTTATCTCTGGAATCTTCCTAAAGTCGCAGCAAATATAGGATAATAAATAGCTGGACTCCAAAAAGAATGACTAGACGATATGGAAGCAAGTTTGACTTTTAAGATCCTTTTATTCAGACTAAAGCTTCTCATTTTAACACCCTTTCCTGCTCTCTATAAAATTGTATTCCCAACTGTCTTGGCATAAAGTATGAACTATTTAGGTGTGGACGATCTCATCCACCTCCACATGCTCTGTTTCCACTTGTGCTTGATTCTTCTGGCTCTGGAAACTTCTCCTGTGTATTTGTGCTCCCACTGAGGAGAGATAGGAAGAGAGACAAGTAAAAATGTGTCTAGCCCTGAGTTGACCAGGTGAGAGTGTGGACCAGGAGGAAGGAGGGGACCTGTGTATACAATGTGAATACTGAAAAGACCCGAATAAACCTCTATTCAGGCAACATGTCTCAGGATGCTGGTCGTTGCTTGTGTCCGTTAGAGCTTTGGCAAATTGCCTCAGAGTGTTAGGCAGGATTATTCTGTGAGTAACAAAACTCAGAGAAATTATAAGATTTTTTTTATTTAAGCAAAAAAAGTGTCAAAAGTTAACTGCTAATGAGAGGAATATATTTCTTTACAAACTATATTAAGCTTATAAATAACCAGATGTAAATAATGTCCAGCAGGATTCTTCTATTACCTCATAGTCCATACTCATAAAGGACATGTTGGTAACTTTCACTGACGTATTCAATAATATTGTTCAGTAACAGCCTGCAGCACACCATCTCTTATATAAGCCGATTCATCACAGGCTTTCTTCACTGGGCTTTCTTTTGTTTTCCATACCAGGACCCTTATTATTAAAGTTTTAATCTTTTCATCTTTAAATGTCCAAACTTCAAGGTAAACATGTGCTTCTAGAGCCCTGACTAGCCATTATATGTTCTGCAAGATGCTAGCTGCCTGTTTTGCTTGTCAGTTCTAGAAATGACTTGATGCGTCTGTGGTTCCTTTTTCAGCTTCTGCATCCCGCCCACCCGGATTCTCTCTGCTGAACTCTTCCTGTCTTCCCTGCTGTGGGAAAGGCAGAGAATCCATTTCCAGATTTGGAACAGTGCGCCTCCCTGAAGCCATTGGTTGAGCAATCTCAGTCTTACATCCCTTATCATAAGCTAAATGTCAATGTAATCATGAACTTTTCTCATCACTTTTTGGTGTTATCAATGACTTCCTTGAACACTGTATTTTGTTAAAACATTTGTCATTTTCTAGTTGCTTTCACATATACCATCTCATTAATTTAAAATAGTGACTTCATCAAAACTTCAAATTTCATAAATGAGTAAAAAAACAGTGACCCCACAAGAGACTGACCCAGACTTGCCTGTGAGTGCCCAGGAGTCTTAAGCAAAGGCATGGGCTGGCGGTGGCCTGATGCAGGGTTTGGGGGCACCGAGTGTAACAGTGCCTGCATGGGACCTTTTGAAAGAGGTCACCATTATCTTCATTGCCTCCACCATAGTTTGGCCCCAGGCAAATAACAGGAAGGGAAGACATCCCCATCCATCAACAGAAAATTGATTTAAGATTTACTGAGCATGGCCCCGCCCATCAGAACAAGACCCAGTTTTCCCCTCAGTCAGTCTCTCCCATCAGGAAGCTTCCATAAGCCTCTTATCCTTCTCCATCAGAGGGCAGACAGACTGAGACCACAATCACAGAACACTAACCAATCTGATCACACGGACCACAGCCTTGTCTAACTCAATGAAACTATGAGCCATGCTGTGTAGGGCCACCCAAGAGGGACAGGTCATGGTGGAGAGGTCTGACAGAATGTGGTCCACTGGAGAAGGGAATGGCAAACCACTTCAGTATTCTTGCCTTGAGAACCCCATGAACAGTATGAAAAGGCAAGAAGATAAGACACTGAAAGATGAACTCCCCAGGTCAGTAGATGCCCAATATGCTACTGAGATCAGTGGAGAAATGACTCCAGAAAGAATGAAGAGACGGAACCAGAGCAAAAACAACACCCAGTTGTGGATGTGATTGGTGATGGAACTAAATCCAATGCTGTAAAGAGCAATATTGCATAGGAACCTGGAATGTTAGGTCCACGAATCAAGGCAAATTGGAAGTGGTCAAACAGGAGATGGCAAGAGTGAACATTGACAGTTTAGGAATCAGGGAACTAAAATGAACTGGAATGGGTGAATGTAACTCAGATGACCATTATATCTACTACTGTGGGCAAGAATCCCTTAGGAGAAATGGAGTTGCCATCATAGTCAACAAAAGAGTTTGAAATGCAATACTTGGATGCACTCTCAAAAACAACAGAATGATCTCTGTTCACTTCCAAGGCAAACCATTCAATAACACAGTAATCCAAGTCTATGCCCCGACCAGTAATGCTGAAGAAACTGAAGTTGAATGGTTCTATGAAGACCTACAAGACCTTCTAGAATTAACACCCAAAAAAGACGCCCTTTTCATTATAGGGGAGTGGAATGCATAAAGTAGGAAGTCAAGAAATACCTGGAGTAATGGGCAAATTTGGCCTTGAAGTACAAAACAAAGCAGGGCAAAGGCTAATAGAGCTTTGCCAATAGAATGCACTGGTCATAGAAAACATCCACTTCCAACAACACAGGAGAAGATGCGACACATGGACATCACCAGATGGTCAACACCGAAATAAGAATGATTATCTTCTTTGCATCCAACGATGGAGAAGCTCTATACAGTCAGCAAAAACAAGACCTGGAGCTGACTGTGGCTTGGATCATGAAGTCCTTATTGCCAAATTCAGATTTAAATTGAAGAAAGAAGGGAAAACCACTAGACCATTCAGGTATGACCTAAATCAAATCCCTTCTGATTCTACAGTGGAAGTGAGAAATAGATTCAAGGGATTAGATTTGATAGACAGACTAGTGGAAGAACTATGGATGGAGGTTTGTAACATTGCACAGAAGGCAGTGATCAAGACCATCCCCAAGGAAAACAAATGCAAAGAGGCAAAATGGATTTCTGAGGAAGCATTACAAATAGCTAAGAAAAGAGAAGATGTGAAAGGCAAAAGAGAAAAGGAAAGATACAGTCATTTGAGTGCAGAGCTCCAAAGAATAGCAAGGAGAGATAAGAAAGCCTTCCTCAGTGATCAATGCAAAGAAATAGAGGAAATCAATAGAATGAGAAATACTGGAGATCTCTTAAAGAAAATTAGAGATACCAAGGGAACATTTCATGCAAAGATGGGCATAGTAAAGGACAGAAATGCTAACAGAAACAGAAGATGTTACAAAGAGGTGGTAAGATTACACAGAAGAACTGTACAAAAAAGATCTTCATGACCCAGATAACCACAATGGTATGATCACTAACCAAGAGCCAGACATCCTAGAATGTGAAGTCAAGTGGGCCTTGGAAAATATCACTATGAACAAAGTTAGTGGAGGTGATGGAATTCCAGTTGAGCTATTCCAAATCCTAAAAGATGATGCTGTGAAAGTGCTGCAGTCAATGTGCCAGCAAATTTAGAAAACTCAGCAGTGGCCACAACACTGGAAAATGTCAGTTTTCATTCCGATCCCAAAGAAGTGCAATGCCAAAGAATGCTCAAACTTGCCGGGACCAGCCGGCAAAATGAACAAGTCCCGACTGCAACCACATGGAAGCCTGAGGAAAAAAAAAGATGATAGTAAAGGATAGGGTCAAGAGGGCTGAATGCTCTTTAGGCAAGTCAGTGATTTTATTGAGTAAAACAGCTACCTTTATACTAGCACAAGCAGAAAACATAATTCATAAAAAATGCCATCTGGTGTTTGTCAGATCAATACAATTCTTTGTTTTAAGTGATTGCAGAAGCTTGCATCTTGTTTTTGGCATTCCCAAAATAAACTACTAAGTGAAGGTCACTACTACGTTTTTCTCAAGGAAGAACAAAGGAGGCCCAACAAATATTTTACTACTTTATCATGGGGTGGCGGGACAAGGAATGGCCTCTTTCAAGGCCTTTTCCCAGGGCCTATTTGGGCCTTGAGCAGGCCGGCTCCCCGCATCTCCCCCTTTTTTATTTATTAAAGGCCGAGCCTTTTTACATATTTCTCAAGAAAAAGCAGACAAGGTTATTTTTTCAAAATACGGGAAAATTTCACAACTTTTTTAGTAACCAAATTCATAATGTATTGTAAAATACATGGTCCACAACAAAGAAAGCAGAGTACAATAACAAGCACTGTAAGCAGGTTTTTTCACCAATCACTCATAAACCAGGATTTAACTTGCTCCCAAAAAGAAAGGGAGGAATCCTGCATGGAAAGTATTTGATGTTGAAGATCATTTACAGCATCAGACACATTGGAAGATAAATCTGGGATATACACACAACATTTTACTTTTATTACAACACACGTAATTTTTTTTGACTCATCGGCAAAACCCACCATGGTAAACCATTTACAACTGACAAAGGCATAGCAGTGCATACCCAACAAGCAGAGGCATTATGAGAGTCAGCATAGGAATGAGCCCAAGAAAGAAAAACATTTCTTTCAGCGCTAGGAAAGGTTTGATTTATAACAGCGCATGCTAATGCAAGCACCAGATAGGATAGAGAAATGTGTGGATTGGCTGTATCCACAGCAATGTGTCTTGCTTATTCCACGAACTCATGCAGTTGTTGATTTGTTGGCAGAACATTCCTCACTCGTATCTGCATACTCTCCATTCGAGCTGTCAGCGACCATCTCTGTCTGGTGTACCAGCCTCTCCGGGAGCCAGCGCGGTGCTTCGGCATCATTTCTCTTATTTTTTCTCGGGATCCCCTCTGTACTCACGTATCGGGCGGCTGCGACCGTGTAGCCCAATCGAGTCCCTGTTCAGGCGCCACCTGCCGGGACCAGCCGGCAAAATGAATAAGTCCCGACTGCAACCACATGGAAGCCTGAGAAAAAAAAAAAAGATGATAGTAAAGGATGGGGTCGAGAGGGCTGAATGCTCTTTAGGCAAGTCAGCGATTTTATTGAGTAAAACAGCTACCTTTATACTAGTACAAGCAGAAAACATAATTCATAAAAAATGCCATCTGGTGTTTGTCAGATCAATACAATTCTTTGTTTTAAGTGATTGCAGAAGCTTGCATCTTGTTTTTGGCATTCTCAAAATAAACTACTAAGTGAAGGTCACTACTACGTTTTTCTCAAGGAAGAACAAAGGGGGCCCAGCAAATATTTTACTTTAGCATGGGGTGGCGGGACAGGGAATGGCCTCTTTCAAGGCCTTTTCCCAAGGCCTATTTGGGCCTTGAGCAGGCCGGCTCCCCGCACAAAACTACCACACAATTGCACTCATCTCACACACTAGCAAAGTAATGCTTAAATTCTCCAAGCCAGGTTTCAACAGTATGCAAACCATGAACTTCCAGATGTTCAAACTTAGAAAAGGCAGAGGAACCAGAGATCAAATTGCCAACATCCGTTGGATCATCAAAAAGCAAGAGAGTTCCAGAAAAACATCTACTTCTGACTTATTGACTATGCCACAGACTTTGACTGTGTGGATCACCACAAACTATGGAAAATTCTTAAAGAGATGGGAATACCAAACCACCTGTCTGCCTCCTGAGAAATGTGTATGCAGGTCAGGAAGCAACAGTTAGATTTGGACATGCAAAAACAGACTAGTTCCAAATCGGGAAAGGAATACGTCAAAGCTGTATATTGTCACCCTGATTATTTAACTTATATGCAGAGTACATCATGAGAAATGCTGGACTGGGTGAAGCACTAGCTAGAATCAAGATTGCTGGGAGATTTATCAATAACCTCAGATATGCAGATGATGCCACCCTTATGGCAGAAGTGAAGAAGAACTAAAGAGTCTCTTGATGAAAGTGAAAGAGGAGAATGAAAAAGCTAGCTTCAAACTTGACATTCAGAAAACTAAGATCATGGCATCTGGTCCCATCACTTTATGGCAAATAGATGGGGAAACAGTGGAAACAGTGTCACTTTATTTTGGGGGACTCTAAAATCACTGCAGATGGTGACTGCAGCCATGAAATTAAAAGACACTTGCTAATGTGAAGAACTGGTTCATTTTGAAAAGACCCTGATGCTGAGAAAGATTGAAGGTGGGAGGAGAAGGGGACAAGAGAGGATGAGATGGTTGGATGGCATCACCAACTCAACAGAAATGAGTTTGAGTAAACTCCAGAACTTGGTGATAGACAGGGAGGCCTGGCATGCTGCTGTCCATGGGGTCACAAAGAGTCAGACATGACTGAGTGACTGAACTGAACTGAACTGAAACTAGAGTCCCAGAGAGATAAATTATAGCTTTATGTTCAAAAGTGATAAGTATCAGAAAAACAAGAAATACTGTCTCCTGAAACTCAATTCATGTTTCAGGCTTGCTTATAGAAAACTGTTAGGTGAACTGACTTGTGGTAAAAAAAAATCAGTTGGCCCAGAGGAAACTTTCTATTTAAAAAGGAACCATTGTGAGTCATTTTATGAAGTAAATATTCTCTAATGCATCCATTTTATTAATCTGAATTTTCTAAAAATATATTATACATTACTGAAAGCTACATACATGGGAGTCTGCCCATTTCAGCTACTGAATCTTATTCCAAGTTTCTTCTGATAAATGTAGTAACAGGCTGGCTGAGTTTGCAATGTGGGTAAAAGGCAGCAGCAGAGGGAGAAGAGAGCACCTCTGACAGACACTGGAGCAAACCCACCCCCTGAATCTGGCCACTGCTCAGCTACTTTCCATGTTCTGCTCACCAACCTTACTCCTATTGGGACTGGATGATTGAACACTTGTGTCTAAGTCTGCACCCTGCCTTAGTCCATTACTGCTTTGCCTGGCTCTATCTCACTTTCCTTGCCTCCTGACCCTCTGTGCCATATGTCCCACCTGAGCTGTTTATTTTGTTACTGACATGGCCCCTTGACTGTGTCTTTGCTTCTCCTTGGGTCCTACCCTCTTAAAGTCTTATCTCCAACTTTGTTCCTCCTGATCTTGTTATTTGCATGGTCCTCAGCTCAGAAGCATCAGTGATTCTCAGCCCTGGCTCTATATTAGAATAACCTGGGAAGCTTTAAATTTTTTTCCGATGCTTAACATTATCCTCAATAGCAAAAAATTGAAAGCATTTCCCCAAAAGTCATAAATAAGACTTTTACCTCTACTATTCAGCATAGTTTTGGAAGTTACAGTCACAGCAATCAGAGAAGGAAAAAAAAAAAAGGAATCCAGATTGGAAAAGAAGTAAAACTCTCTCTGCTTGCAGATGACATGACCCTCTACATAGAAAATCCTAAAGACACCATCAGAAAATTACTAGAGCTAATCAAAGAATATAGTAAATTTGCAGGATACAAAATTAATGCACAGAAATCCCTTGCATTCCTACACACTAACAACGAGAAGACAGAAAGAGAAATTAAAGAAACCATCCTATTCACCATTGCAATGAAAAGAATAAAATACTTATGAATAAATCTACCTAAAGAAACAAAAGGCCTATATATAGAAAACTATAAAACACTGATGAAAGAAATCAAACATGACACAAATAGATGGAGAAATACACCATGTTCATGAATCAGAAGGATCAATATAATGAAAATGAGTATACTACCCAAAGCAATCTATAGATTCAATGAAATCCCTATAAAGCTACCAATGGCATTTTTCACAGAACTAGAACAAATAATTTCACAATTTGTATGGAAATTAAGAAAAAACCTCGAATAGCCAAAGCAATCAAGAAAGAAGAATGGAACTGGAGGAATCAACCTGCCTGACTTCAGACTATACTACAAAGCTACAGTCATCAAAACAGTACAGTACTGGCACAAAGACAGAAATATAGTCAATGGAACAAAATAAAAGCCAAGAGATAAATCCACATACCTATGGACACTTTATCTTTGACAAAGGAGGGAAACATATAGTGTTAAAATCTCCCTAACAAGTGGTGCTGGGAAAACTGGTCAACCACCTGTAAAAGAATGAAATTAGAACACTCTCTAACACCATACACAAAAATAAACTCAAAATGGATTAAAGATCTAACTGTAAGACCAGAAACTATAAAACTCCCAGAGGAAAGCATAGGCAAAACACTCTCTGACATTAATCACAGCAAGATCCTCTATGACCCACCTCCCAAAGTAATGGAAATAAAAGCAAAAATAAACAAATGGGACCTAATTAAACTTAAAAGCTTTTTCATAACGAAAGAAACTATAATCAAGGTGAAAAGATAGCCTTCAGAGTGGGAGAAAATAATAGCAAATGAAGCAACTGACAAATAATTAATCTCCATAATATACAAACAACTCATGTGCCTCAATACCAGAAAAATATATGACCCAATCCAAAAAATGGGCCAAAGAACTAAACAGACATTTCTCCAAAGAAGACATACAGATGGCTAACAAACACATGAAAAAATGCTCAACATCACTCATTATCAGAGAAAAGCAAATCAAAACCATAATGAGGTACCATCTCACGCCAGTCAGAATGGCTGCTATCATGGCTGATTCATATTGAGGTTTGACAGAAAACAACAAAATTCTGTAAAACAATTATCCTTCAATTTAAAAAATCAATTAAAAAAAAAGTCTACAAACAATAAATGCTGGAGAGGGTGTGGAGAAAAGGGAACCCTCTAACACTGTTGGTGGGAATGCAAACTAGTACAGTCACTATGGAGAACAGTGTGGAGATTCCTTAAAAAGCTGAAAATAGATCTGCCATACAACCCAGCAATCCCATGCTGGGCATACACACCAAGGAAGCCAAAATTGAAAGAGACATGTGTACCCCAATGTTCATCGCAGCACTGTTCATAATAGCTAGGACATGGAAGCAACCTAGATGTCCATCAGCAGATGAATGGATAAGAAAGTTGTGGTACATATACACAATGGAATATTACTCAGCTATTAAAACAAACTCATCTGAGTCAGTTCTAATGAGTTGGATGAAACTGGAACCCATTGTACAGAGTGAAGTAAGTCAGGAAGAAAAACACCAGAACAGTATATTAACACATATATACGGAATTTAGAAAGATGGTAATGATGACCCTATATGTGAGACAGCAAAAGAGACAAAGATATAAAGAACAGACTTTTGGACTCTGGGAGAAGGTGAAGGTGGGATGATTTGAGAGAATAACATTGAAACATGTATATTACCACATGTGAAATAGATCACCATTACAAGTTTGATGCATGAAACAGGACACTCAAAGCCAGCGTACTGAGACAACTCAGAGGATATAATGGGGAGGTAGATGGGAGAGGGGTTCAGGATGGGGGGCACATGTACACCCGTGGTTGAGTCACGTCAATGTATGGCAAAAACCACCACAATATTGTAATTAGCCTCCAATTAAAATACATAAATTAATTTTAAAATAAAAAGGAATAGAAAAGGAAGTTATTTTCTTAAGTAGGTCATCCTTAGTTTAAAGTATTTAGCTTTATGAAAGTTTTCATTCCTCCATTTTGAAATTTGGAGACCATATCTACTGTGTTTATATTTCAACTCTATTTCCACAAACTGAGAGGTCATCTTTCCTGATATGCTGAATTAATCTTATTTGTCATGACTCACATTTCATGGCTTCCTCTTGTCCATTTTAAGAGTATGTGTTGGGGCTTTTACACTTATGCATGTAAAAAACAATAAAGAGATAAAAGGAGGGGGAATTTTTTTTCCAATGCTTGACCCACCATCAAAATCTTATATAATTGGCCTCGTGTGGGGCCTACAGGTGCTATTTTTTGTTGCTCACTTTCTTTTATTTTTTATTCTTTATTTTTAAGCCATCTAGATGATTCTAACAAGTGATAAAATGGAGAATCCTTGATATACTTGATGACCTGACCTTGACCTTGGTCTCTCTTTACTGGATGATCCTTGTTGTGAGCTGAATTGTATCCCATACAATTACATGCTGAGATTTCTCTGGTAGTCAAGTGGCAAAGAATCTGCCTGCTAATGCAGAGGACACTGGTTTGATCCTTGGTCTTGGAAGATTCTACATGCCACTGGGCAACTTAGCCTGTGGACCACAACTACTGAAGTCCCACACCCTAGAGACCATGCTCTGCAGCAAGAGAAGCCACTGCAATGAGAAGCCTGTCTACCACAACTAGAGGGTGGCCCCTGCTCAGTGCAATAAGAGAAAGCCTGCATGCAGCGATGAAGATGCAAGGAAGTAAAAAATAAATAATTTTTAAAAGTTCACATGCTGAATTTTTAAACCCCAGTACCTCGGAATGTGACTGTATTTGGACATAAAATCTTTACAGAAAATAGTCAAGTTAAAATGAGGCCATTAGGGTGGACAATAACACAACATGGCTGGGATCTTTATAAAAAGGAGGACTAGGAGACAGACACATGTACAAGGAAAACTCCATGTGAATGTGAAGATGGCCATTTACCAGTGAAGGAGAGGGGACTGGAGAGGTACTAGAGATCCTTCCCCAGTGCCTTTGAAGGAAACATGGCGCTACCAACAATTTGATTTCAGACGGTAACCTCCACAAGTGTGAGACAATAAACTTCTGTTGTTTAGGCCATCCTGTTTTTGGCATTTTGTTATGGCAGCCTCGGGCTATTGATAATAGCACTCAAGACCTCATTGCAGTTGCCCTGATTTTGTAGCATAACTAGAGTGACCAACTCTAGACCAAGTTGCTCAGGATTTTCCCAGAGTTAGCCCAAAAGTCTGCAAAATGGTTAAATATGTGGGCTTCAGAAACAGACAATCTGTATTTAATATCCATATGTCCTCATTCTTGGCTACATTATCATAAGCCTCAGCATCTTCAGCTGCACAAAACCTGCCTAATAGTAATGTCATTGCAGATAACACATTTTCATACATGTAAAACGTTTTCCAGCATGGTGGGCTCTCAGTAAATATTAACTAAATCTACATTGATATACACAATTAACATCAAAAAATAGTCACATAGATATTTGATTTCATGACAATAAGATAGTGAAGGGCCTTTGCTTCAAGAGCTAAATGTGGTCAAGATTTTGCTTTCTATTTCTTCATTCCAATCTTTGACTGTGATATGGTCTTGACATTTCTCAGCATTTTTACTATTATTGTACAGCTTGCATTCACCACAGATTCGGCCTACATGAAGCAAAACGAGAAGGGGTGGTTTTAATCATTCTCTGTATTTACTTCCCATCTTCTTGCAAAGCCATGAGGAAGCCACCCCTACTCAATAGGTAAAGGCCGTGACCTGGTTCAATGCTGAATCTTCTAACCAGTCATAACCAAAAGTATTCAACCAGAAAAGAAGGAAGACCTGCAAGTGAGGAAGTGTCAGTTACCTGCAGACTGGTAGAGGTTTGAGAGTGACTTAAAGAAGGACTGACACTGACGCTGAATCCTGAATGAAGGAAAAGCACTTTCAGGTGGTTATGGAGCACTGGTTAGTTTAGACAGAAGGTACAGTATCAGTAAAGGTGAGAAGATATGAAACTGTCAGATGTATCAGAAAAATAGAAGCCTTTCTGGGATCTCTGGAGTGTGGGAGTGTGTGGAGGCTAATTAAAAGAAGAATTCAACCCACACTGATTTCACCCTCCCTTTTAATGTAGTCAGTATGTGACTCTTGCCTCCACAGCCAGATTTTAAATTCACTGAGGACCATGAGTTTACTTCTTTATATTCCCCAGTAAAATTTTGTCTTGTTATTGACTAATAAGTATTTAAATTGTGTCAATAAAACTTTTTAGAATGAATGTGTTATACATGTACATGGATTCATTAATTCTTAAATTTATTTTATTTGGAATCTGTATGTCACCCTGTAGAATTTATCTTGAGAAACCCTATCCCATCACTGCTTTTACCTGCAGGCTTCCTTGGAATCAGAATTTGTTCAAATTCAGTATCTTACACTCCAGCAACAACTCCAAATTGACTTCTATGAGCCTTGGCTCTGTCACAGTGTAGAATATAATACTAAGGCTAAGGGAACACAGGCCTTATCTAGAACAAAGTTCATACCCATGCTTTTGTCTCCAGCCATTCTAATCCTCATCCTTATTTTAGCTGCTCAATTTTTGCTTGACTTTGAATTTTGCTTTCTTTCCCGGTGATTTTTGCTTTCCCTTTTCTGGACCCATTTGCTCTCTTCCATACTAATTGGTCCCCTGATCTGAACTTATGGCTTCTCTGGAGGTGTGCCTGTGTGTGTGCTAAGTCACTTTAGTCGTATCTGACTCTTTGCAATCCCATGGCCTGTAGCCTGCCAGGGGAAGTCCTGGCAGGGAAGTCCCTCTGGGTATATAGTCTTTGTCAAATTCTTCCTATGCAAAAGGTATGAGTTCTCAGCCCTGGTGATGCACAAAAATTACATATAAATCACAGGGGAAGTCAGTGGCAGAGCAGAAACAAGAGGAGCACGTGTGTCCCTGTCCATATACATGTGTGCCTAACCTTTCATAGTGCAACAAAGACAAAAACAGATGAGACCATATATCCCAAGGTGCCAGTTAATGGGACCAATGAATGCCTTGAGTTTTTGCAAGCTTTAATTCGGAGGCAACACCTGTAGAGAGAGGATACAGACATCTTATATTTCCATTTAGCCCTATATATCACACTGCTGATAATCATTAAGATATCTGGATTAGGGGCCAAACATAACCCTAATAGTAACTGGAGACCTGTTTGAAAAAATCAGCTACAATTTTTAATTTTGTAAACTAAGGGCAGACAATGTTCCAGCTTCACTACTCCATGTATATGTGCTCAGTCATTCAATGGTGTCTGACTCTCTGCGACCCCACGGACTGTGGCCGTCCAGACTCCTCCGTCCATGAATCTTTCAGGCAAGAATACTGGAGTGGGTTACCATTTCTTCCTCCAGGAGATCTTCCCAACCCAGGGATTAAACCCAAGTCTCCTGCATTGGCAGGCAGATTCTTTACCACTGTGCCACCTGGGAATCCCCAATAGTAACTGGAGACCTGTTTGAAAAAACCAACTACAAATTTTAATTTTGTAAACTGTTGTGAAACTCATTCAACATGAACATTCTTAGAAATCAAGTGGTTTCAATGAAATCTTGAGATTCAAATACATGGGCTTATAGAGAAGAGAAGCTAGAAGGTAATACTGGCTATCAAGGTGGATGCAGCTGAAAGTGTGATCCAATGAGAAGGCATGGTGATGATCTGCTTCAGCCGATGTCTCCAGTAAGCACAGCTAAGCTTTTCTGCTGCCACTTCCCTTTGGTGTGAATCTTTAATCTCTGCAGTGTGCTGACATTGTTCATTATCCCAGACACCAAAAAGATTAGATTAGTTTCTACAGGGATGTCCATTTTATGAAGTTGAATGTGAATGAAAGACCTTGGTGTAAGTAGTGCACTTATCAAACCAAGATTTTACCATGTTATTCATTAGGCAAATGAATTCATGTCAGGCCTCCTAATCTACTGAGCCATCAAGGGACAGGGCAACTCCTTGACAGGATTTGTGTGTGTGTGTGTGTGTGTGTGTGTGTGTGTGTGTGTGTGTGTGTGTGTGTGTGTGAATAGCCATTTGTATGAGAAAGAAAATCTTGCTGAAAGCCCTAACGGATCTGACAGCAAGTAAGAGTATTTTTAACAGAACAGATACAAGATGCATTGGGAAGGGAAGCTGTAAGACTACAATTTCATGGGCTGTCTTGATGTATTTGAGCCCAGAAGGCCACAAAGGCCTATCAGTGAGTTGCTCTGTTCTCTCCAGATGTGTGCTCACTCCAACAGAAAGGCTCTCCATCTGGACCAGGTCTACCATTCTCAGTCCTCAACCTATGGTTTCACCTCCCTGACAGCCTGCAGAATTATTCAAACAAGCGCATTACATCCTCCTGCAGGAACAGGGGGTCAGCTCACCCTCTTGTTGCTGCAAACCCTGCCTTCCACAGCCTCTGGTCTTGCGTCTGTCACAAGGGCAACCCCCATGTAGCCCTACGCAGTGTTCAGTGTCTTTGTCCCTACACTCACCCCCTAGATCATGTTACTAATAAACTATTGTCAATCTCCCCTCTCCAGTATCAAAGCGGCAGGTGTTCAACCAATTTGAACTATTTTGGGCAAAGGATCTCTCTCATTCACTCACAGAATGGGAGTTAGGAAGAGTTGGGGTGGGAGCTCAGCCTTCTCCAATTGTAGCAGAGCACCAGCTTTGTTGATCACAAAGTGGACAGTTGGAGCCCTGGCTGCCAATCCCAGCATCTCCAAATAGGCATGTAACTTAAACCCTCTTAGCCTCTATTTCCTTGCCTAGCAAATAGCTGTAATAACATTATCTCCACTTGCTTTATAAGTTTTGTTGTTGTAATGCTGTTGGTTGACTTATTTTGTGAAATATCCTAATTAGCAAAAGGCACTGCAATCTTAATTTCTTTCTTAGGAAATTTTTTTTTTTAATTTTTATTGGAGTATGGTTCATTTACAATTTTGTGTTAGTTTCTGCTATACAGCAAGTTATACATATGCATATATCCACTTTTTTAAAGATTCTTTTTCCTTTTAGGCCATTACAGAGTAGAGTTCCCTGCACTATACAGTCAGTGCTTACTACTATTTTATATACAGTAGTGTATATATGTTAATCCCAGCTCCAATTTATCCCTTCCCACCCTCTGGCTTTTCCCCTTGGTAACCATCAGTTTCTTTTTCTACTTATGTTTAGAAAATAACAATATTTTTTGTGTCTCTACTTCTGTTTTGTAGATAAGATATCTGTGATTCTATTTCTGTTTCATATATGAGACAGAGAAGCCCAACGTTCTTCAGTCCATGGGGTCTCAAAGAGTTGGACATGGCTTAGCAACTGAAAAATAACAGTCCCCTTTTCTTAAATATTCCAGTATAAGTTATATCCTATGATATTTGTCTTTCTCTGTCTGACTTACTTCACTCAGCATAACAATCTCTAGGGTCCATCCATGTAATATTTTGTCATTCAGTTATGTCTGACTCTTTGCAACCCCATAGACTGCAGTTTGCTAGGCTTCCCTGTCCTTCACTATCTCCTGGAGTTTGCTCAAACTAATGTCCATTGAGTTGATGATGCCATCGAATGAGCTCATCTTGTCTCCCCCTTCTCCCCCTCCCTCAGTCTTTCCCAGCATCACTGCTTTCTCCAAAGAGTTGGCTCTTCCCAGCAGGTGGCCAAAGTATTGGAGCCTCAGCTTCAGTATCAGTCCTTGCAATGAATATTCAAAGATTTCCTTGAGGATTGACTGGTTTGATCTCCTTGCAGTTCAAGGGACTCTCAAGAGTTTTCTTCAACTCCACAGTTGCAAAACATCAATTCTTCTGTTCTCAGTCTTCTTTATGGTCCAGATCACACATCCATACATGACTACTAAAAAAAAAACATAGCTTTGACTATACAGACCTTTGTCAGCAAAATGATGCCTCTGCTTTTTAATATGCTGTCTAGGTTGATCATAGCTTTTCTTCCAAGGAACAAGCATCTTTTGATTTAATGGCTCCAATCACTATCCACAGTGATTTAAGAGCCCAAGAAGATAAAGTATGTCACTGTTTCCATTGTTTCCCCATCTATTTGCCATGAGTGATGGGATGGGATGCCATGATCTTAGTTTGTTGAATGTTGAGTTTTAAGCAAGCTTTTTCACTCCCTTCTTTCACCTTCTTCAAGAGGCTCTTCAGTTCCACTTCGCTTTCTACCATAAAGGTGGTGTCATCTGCATATCTGAGGTTATTGATATCTCTCCCAGCAATCTTGATTCCAGCTTCTGCTTCATGCAGCCTGGCATTTCATATGACTATGCTTTAGCACAGTCAATGAAGCAGAAGTATGTGTTTTTCTGAAATTCTCTTGCTTTTTCCATGATCCAATGTATGTTGGCAATTTGATCTCTAGATCCTCTGCCTAATCTAAATTCAGCTGGTACATCTGGAAGTTCTTGGTTCATGTACTGTTGAAGCCTAACTTGAAGGACTATGAGCATTACTTAGCTAGCATGAGAAATTAGCACAATAGTGGAGTAGTTTGAACATTCTTTGGCATTGCCCTTCTTTGTGATTGGAATGAAAACTGACCTTTTCCAGTCCTGTGGCCACTGCTGAGTTTTCCAAATTCTCTGATATACTGAGGGCAACACTTTCACAACATCATCTTTTAGGATTTGAAATAGCTCAGGTGAATATTTCAGTTCAGTTGCTCAGTCGTGTCTGACTCTTTGCCACTCCATGGACTGCAGCATGCCAGGCCTCCCTGTCCATCATCAACTCCCAGAGCCTACTCAAGCTCATGTCCATTGAGTCGGTGGTACCATCCAGCCATCTCATCCTCTGTCATCCCCTTTTCCTCCCACCTTCAATCTTTCCCAGCATCAGGGTCTTTTCAAATGAGTCGGTTCTTCTCATCAGGTGGCGAGAGTATTGGTGTTTCAGCTTCAACATCAGTCCTTCCAATGAATATTCAGGACTGATATCCTTTAGGATAGACTGGTTTTATCTCCTTACAGTCCAAGGAACTCTCTAGAGTCTTCTTCAACACCACAGTTCAAAAGCATCAATTCTTCGGCTCTCAGCTTTCTTTATAGTCCAAGTCTCACATCCATACATGACTACTGGAAAAACCATAGCTTTGACTAGATGGACATTTGTTGGCATAGTAATTTCTCTGCTTTTAATAAGCTGTCTAGGTTGGTCATAACTTTTCTTCCAAGGAGCAAGCATCATTTAATTTCATGGCTGCAGTCACCATCTGCAGTGATTTTGGAGTCCAAAAAAATAGTCTGTCACTGTTTCCACTGTTTCCCCATCAAATTTCCATGAAGTGATAGGACCAAATGCCATAATCCTAATTTTCTGAATGTTGAGCTTTAAGTCAACTTCTTCACAACCCTCTTTCACTTTCATCAAGAGGCTTTTTAGTTCTTCTTCACTTTCTGCCATAAGGGTGGTGTCATCTGCATATCTGAGGTTATTGATATCAATAACCTCAGGTAAATATTACTCAGCTTTGAAAAAGGATGAACTAATGCCTTCTCCAGCTTTGTAAGTTTTTTATGTACCTAATAATGATGCTTTAGGACACTACAGGCTCTAAATCGGTAGAGTTATGCTGTAATTACTGAATCCTGTTTTAGAATTGTTTCCTTCACCTAGTGTAGGAGGAATTGTTACTAGAGACAGGTTACTAGAGAACATGTGGACAGTCCCTTTAGAGAAACCTGGAACATTCCACCTCCTGCCTCCTATATCTTCTCCTGAGATGCTACATAAAAGAGGAGGAGGAGGAGGAAGAGAGAGAGAAGCAGGTGGAAGAAGAGAAGGGGAGCGAGGACTGCGCCATTATTTGAAGGCAGCAGAAGTGACAGGCAGCAGTTTTTCTTTGTCATATTCTGAGACAGATATACTTCCTAGTGCTACCACATGTCTGCATGTTGACCCCTATCTAAGCAGGAGGTGTGAGGACATGGAAAGAGCAAGAATTAAGAATTAGAAAGATAGGAGTCTGCCTGTAGAAACATTGTAACATGACTTGGGTGATAGACTGCTTTAAGGGTCTCATAAAACAACCCATGGACAAGTAAAAATTGATACATATTTTTCTCTCTTCTTTTTCCAAACTCCTGTATCCTTCAGCTCCTTGCACCTACCTAAAGTCTTCCCTGAAACCCCATTCCTCTGTGATTGCATAGAATCATGGAAGCGCTGGCACAGATCTTGGTGGTGGTGGTGGTTTAGTCACTAAGTTATATCTGACTCTTGCGACCCCATGCACTGTAGCCCACCAGGTTCCTCTGTCCATGGGATTTTCCAGGCAAGCATAATGGAGTGGATTGCCATTTCCTTCTCCAGGGGATATTCCTGACCCAGAAATCGAACCCAGGTCTCCTGCATTGCAGGCATATTCTTTACTGACTGAGCTATGAAAGCTCAGCTATTTCAGCCCCAATCTCTTTCTTCCAGTTCCCACTGCGTGGTGATATAGGCGATATAGTAAAGGTGTGTCTGGAGTGAGAATAAAGCACCTATAACAGAGCTCATGGTAGTGGAGGAGAACAATGCATACTGGGTGACTAGGAGGGGTTTTACATATGAAGAAATGGAGAAACGGGCTCAGGTATTGGGAAGATCACTCTGAAAGTGAAAGGAGGAAGAGAAAGCATGAATCACATGCTAAACAGCAAATGGAAGCCTGGAAATCTGGAAGGTAAAGTTGTAGTCAAAGAGAGCCTGGAGGTGAGGTGGATCCTGGTTGACATACTGTATTCCCTAATTTAAGAAATGTTAATTTTATATTGAAGGTAATAGGGGAGCACTTAAAGTATTTAAATGATGAGCTTGTGTGTGTGTTTATGATATGTACTTTTAAAATCTCACAGTGGCAGTAAGGAATGAGATTGCACTGTCAAACTGAAAGCTACATAGAACTGTTATAAGACTTTGTCTGAGAAATGAGGAGGGATCAAGCTATAGCTGGGAGAGTCATGAGGGAAGAAGTGGTTTAGGCACTCTCTGTGTAAAAGTAAAATTCAGTGTATAGAGCCAGGCAATTCCTGCTCTTCCACTGTGAAGCTAGATGACCTGGGGCAAGTCCCTTTCTTTATACTTTCCTTTTCTTCATCTGTAAAACGCGAGGGTTGGACTAGAAGTATTACAATCACTTCCAGCTCTAATACTCTCTAGCACTATGATTCTGTTCCAAGTTGAAAGGCATCCAAGGACATATGGTTAGTGGAATTCCCAAAAGACCTCATTATAAAGCGGTACCATAGATTAGAGCCCCAGGACAGTTATGGCAAGACTTCAGAAGACTATTATTAAAGATAATAATAGCATTTTGTTTTTATATAAGACTTATATACCTGTAATCACCTGTAATCTGCATTAATCTTCATCATATCATTGTAAGGCAAAGAAGTATAAGGATAATTATCCACATTTTAAAGATGAGGCATCAAGTCTTTAAAAGCTCAAAAGATCTGCCTGAGGTACCAAACAAGTCATGATGGAGTCTGGACTAGAATTCTTGTCTCTAAATTTATCACACTGAGCTCTTTACATTACCTTGGGCTCCTTCTGGTCTGACCTGAACCTCCCAGGTGCATGCCTAATCAGGACCTCAGCCTGCCCATTACAGGCAACCCTGAGATCAAATGTAACCAGGATCAACTTCAATTTGGCAGGCATGATCCTGAGTACCTATAACATCCTCACACTGGAGAAATATTACTATGAAGATGCTCTGAGTAGATTCATTTTGAGACTAAAAGAGCCCTTGGTATGATTACATGCAAGCAAAATCTGAAGTTCTCTTATTTGTTGTGTGAAGTATGTCAAAAATACAACTTTCAGGTGCTTCTCCAAGCTGCTCAGAGAGCTTATGCATTTATTTCCAGTCTGCCGTCCTGACCTGAGAAAGGAAATATGTAAGAGAAGAATGGTAGAGACTTAAGATCAAGGATCTTTCCCTGATCCTCCCTCTACTCCTCTGTATTGTAAGGAGGACACACCAGGGGTCTAGGATGAAAAGGAGAGAATAAATTCCTCACAGGATACTTATCCCTTAACAGAAGGGCAAGATCAACCTAGATTGTTTTCCTACCCTGATGACTCTCTAGATCCAATCAATCTACTCCTCCTTTCACCACCTCTATCCTTTATTACAAGTTCCTTATTGGTTGGTCAAGACAGTGAGTGATTTCTAATGGAACAAAGAAAGGAAAGAAGGGAGGAAGGGTAGGCAGGAGCAGGGGTGTTTATGATAACATTTAATAAGTACATGCTAGGTACCAGGCCCTGTGTATATATTATCTTTTTGTCCTTACAGTAATCTGATTAAGTAAATTACATTACTACCATTTTAGATATTAAATCAAGGAAGTCAAGTAATTTAAGATTATGTGGGTAATTAAAGTTAGAATTTAAACCCAGGAACATATAACTCCAAATCTTTTCCACATCACTAGGCTACTTTCTAATTCTGTTGGTTAGTTTGCAGCTGACCTTGAAATATTATCAGAGAGGATAATCTCAATTTTGCACGGTGTGGCTAAAACCTGGGAATCATAATGGGTTGTAAGACAACAGGTGAGTGGGGCTAAATAAAAATTTGACTAATATTTGTATATTTTTCTATATTCTTCACATAACCTTATCTATATTTACCATTTGTTATTTCTGATGAGAACACTGAAGTCAATAAAAGTTACGTGCAACATAACCAGTTTATTTTACAGCCAAGATTTGAACCCAGGTTTCCGGACACACATTTGGGGATTAGTTCCACTCCACCATACTCTCATCTCACATAACTCCTTATCCATTCATGGTAAGGAGGCAGTGATGGCAAATATGAGCTTCTTCTACATTTTAATGATTCCAGTGTTACTAACATCCTTGTTTTGTGAAGATCGCTATAAACACTGTTCCTGAAATTCCTCATGAGAAAGGTAAAGTACATTTGCTGACCTTTTTTTTTTTTTTTTACCAGTTTTCCTCTGTTTTAGAGCTGTTCATATATTATAGACTTAAAATGTGTTTTTAGAATGATTTTGACCAGAGATTTCCTAAAGGAAATGACAAGAAATGGTTTCCACACTTTAAAATTAAAATTACTCATCTTACTCACTTTATAAGGAAGTGAGGAGGTGGCAGGAGAAGCTGTAACAGAGTCTTCATGAAAAAGATCCAAACCCTTATAATTAATAGGAGCCTCTAAAATCAGAAGCCAAATCCATTAATCATTCAGCCAGCTTTCCATGAGGTTGGCGTCACCCACACACCTTTAATGACTCAATGCACAATGGGCAAACTTGAACTGCAGGCACAATCCTCCAAGCAGCATTTTAATACTGGTACCAACAGAACGTGAATGCTGCTATTAAATCTGTGAGTTTGTGCTCTTTCTAGTCCATAAATGTGGCTTTCAGAATGTTAGGAATTTGGAGATGGGGGAGCATGGGGAATGCATGCCATACAGCTTGTGGGATCTCAGTTCCCTGACCAGGGATTGAACTTGGGCCATGGCAGTGAATGCATAGAATCCTAACATCTAGCCCATCAGGGAACTCCCTCAGAGTGTTTTTAAGACTGAGTTGGGAGGTGCTGCAATTGCTTCCAGGGTTAGCAGTGAGAGGCAAGATGATCTTTTTCTCAGTGTATGGTGGGAATTCTTAAAATCAGATCCTAGGTGGAAAAGATGTGCCTTGTCAGATAGTAAATTTGGTACTCTGAGGATCACCCAAGGGAAGCTTAAGGTGTGGAAGAAAGCATACCTCCTCTAAGTAGATGGCCTTCCCTTGTGGCTCAGCTGGTAAAGAATCTGCCTGCAGTGCAGGAGACCTGGGTTCAACCCCTGGGTTGGGAAGATCCCCTGGAAGAGGGAAAGGCTACCCACTCCAGTATTCTGGTTCGAGAAATCCATGGACTGCGTAGTCCATGGGGTCGCAAAGAGTTGGACACAACTGAGCAACTTTCACTTTCACTTTCTGGGTAGAAGGCTGGATTATACTTCCTTCCAATTCAAAAGTATTTGTGTTCTTTTCTCAGTTATTTCTTGGAGTGATGTAATTAATCAAGAAGCAAACTCCTCCAGGGAGCTCCCAAATGAACACAGGACACAGAGACTCTCACAAAGGAAGACTATCAGGAATAGCAGCTTTTCAAATTAGGTGACTCCCCACCCCCTTTTTCAGCTAGTCCACAAAATTTGTGCTGGGATCACCATCAGTCTTATGGTGAAGAGGACAATGTTTTCTATATATTTCATCCTAATCTGAAAAAGTGGAAGTGATTCACTCAGTCATGTCCAACTCTTTGCGACCCCATGGACTGTAGCCTGTGGAATTCTCCAGGCCTGGATAACTGTTCCCTTCTCCACGGCATCTTCCCAACCCAGGGATTGAACCCAGGTCTCCCACATTGCAGGCAGATTCTTTACCAGCTGAGCCATGAGGGAAGCCTAAGAATACTGGAGTAGGTAGCCTATCCCTTCTCCAGTGGATCTTCCCAACCCAGTAATTGAACCAGGGTCTCCTGCATTGTAGGCAGATTCTTTAACAGCTGAGCTGCAGGGTTTTCATTCTTAACTAGCTTAGTAGTCTACAGGGGTTTTCATTAAGCCTTAGTAAGCTAAAGCTCATTTAAATGATTTAATTACATACATCTTACTATATTTACTGAACATCAAGAAAGAGAAGAAAGTCATTCTTGATAAGTTTGTTTGTTTGTTGTTTTTAATACAGGCTGTTTGTAAATCAGTACAAGCTCAATCTCTTCTCTTTCCAACAGATATTTGTAGAGCATGAACTGTGAGATATGATTTGTGCTAGGTACTGGTTTCACAGGCATTCACTTTGAAAACAGTGTTATAAGACAGTTATGATTATTTCCGTTTTATAACAGAGAGCACAGATTCAAAAAAGTTGAATGACAGCTCCAAGATGACAGTCTAACCTTCTCTATGATTTTAGAAGGAATATTTACTCCTGGTCCCTGAAGCTTCCTCATTCCTGGGGAAAAGCAAGTACTGACACACAGCAGACTTTAGTTATAAGGATGCAGCATGGCGAAACCTCTGGACCTTTCTTGTTGCTGAAGTTCAGTCGCTCAGTCATGTCCAACTTTTTGTGACCCCATGGACTGCAGCACATCAGGCTTCCCTGTCCTTCAACATCTGCTGGAGCTTGCTCAAACTCTTGTTCATTGAGTCGGTGATGCCATCCAACCATCTTGTACTCTATCATCCCCTTCTCTTCCAGTCTTCAATCTTTCCCAGCATCAGCATCTTTTCTAATGAGTCATTTCTTTGCATCAGGTGGCCAAAGTATTGGAGCTTCAGCTTCAGCATCAGTCCTTCCAGTGAATATTCAGGATTGATTTCCTTTAAGATTGACTACTTTGATCTCCTTGCAGTCCTAGGGACTCTCAAGAATCTCCTCCAAACACCACAGCTCAAAGGCATCAATTCTTCAGCACTTAGCTTTCTTTATGGCCCAACTCTCACATCCATACATGACTACTGGAAAAACCATAGCTTTGACTAGATGGACCTTTGCTGGCAAAGTAATGTCTCTGCTTTTTAATACGCTGTCTAGGTTTGTCATAGTTTTTCTTCCAAGGAGCAAGCATCATTTAATTTCATGGCTGCAGTCACCATCTGCAGTGATTTTGGAGCCCAAGAAAATAAAGTCTGTCACTGTTTCCACTGTCTCCCCATCTATTTGCCATGAAGTGATGGGACCAGATGTCATGATCGTAATTTTTTGAATGCTGAGTTTTAAGCCAGTTTTTTCACTCTCCTCTTTCACTTTCATCAAGAGACTCTTTAGTTCCTCTTCACTTTCTGCCATAAGGGTGGTGTCATCTGCATATCTGGGGTTATTGATCAATCTCCCAGCAATCTAGATTCCAGTTTGTGCTTCATCCAGTCCAACATTTCACATGATGTACTCTGAATATGAGTTAAATAAGTAGGGTGACAACATACAGCTTTGATGTACTCCTTTCCCAATTTTGAACCAGTTTGTTGTTCCATGTCCAGTTATAATTGTTGCTTCTTGACTTGCATACAGGTTTTGGGGGAAGCAGATAAGGTGGTCTGATATTCCCATCTCTTTAAGGATTTTCCACAGTTTGTTGTGATCCACACAGTTAAAGGCTTTAGCATAGACAATGAAGCAGAAGTAGATGTTCTCTGGAATTGTCTTGCTTTCTACTTGCCCTCCAATATACAAAGAATTAAATTTACCAGGAGAACTCCTAACCTTTCAGTCCAATAGGAGTTGATGATAATCTTTTTCTCAGTTCTATTGATATATCTGTTATGGGCTAAATCATGTTTCCCCAGAATTCATATGTGAAATCTTAAACCCCAATATCTTGGTGTATGACTATAATTGAAGACTGTCATTAGAGTAGGCCCTAGCTTAAAACCGGGTGCCCTTATGAGAAGTGGAAATCTAGTTACCCAAAAGAGACACCAGGAATACAGGTACATGAAGAAAAGACCCTTTGAAGTGGCATCTACAGGGCAGACTTCTGCAGACCAAGGAGAGATGCCTAAGAGAAAAGTCAACCCTGCCATCCCATTGATCTTGGATTTCTAACCTCTAGAACAGTGAGAAATACATTTCTGTGGTACAGGACACCACTCTGGTATTGTGTTATGGCAGCCCTAGCAAAAGACAGTACAAAAATACAAAAGATAGTACAAAAAGATAATACATGATCTTTATGGAAGCGGTTTTCTCAAGGAGATGAAAATGGATAAGAGAGGCAATTGTTGCTTCTACTTCCAAAACGTGGAACATGTAGGTTGTGTCCAGGACTCTGATCAGTCTTCGTTCCTGACCTGTCACAACAGGAAAGTACAAGCACCAGGAACACTCCAGTTGGAATTCTACCAGTGAAGGACTCAGACAGCCTATTTATATGGTTAAGATTTTAACTAAAGGATCTAAATAAATGTATTCAATATACATTCAATATTGTTCACCAAAGAAACCCAGAGTTATATAAGAATCACACACACAAACATAAATACATATATTTTGTAAGGACAAATTCTGTTTATATCCCTGAAATCTAAATAATCTAAATCAGTCTGCTAACAGAAATCTGTGTGATGTAGAGAATGTTCTATATTTGTGCTGGATATGGTAATGACTATCCTCATAAGAGCCACTGAGCACTTGAAATGTAGCTAGTGCTACTGAAAAACTGAATCTTTAATTTAATTTTAATTGCATTAAATTTAAATAGCTACATGTAGTTAGTGGCTATCATATTGGACAGTATGGAAAAATTAAACATTGCTTCAGTTTTGTTTGGAAATAAACAGCAAGGAAAGCTAAACACAAATAAACAAAAACTCAGGGTTTTGTAATATTTTAGTACACATTCCATTTTCTTTGGCAAATGCTAATTTGACCTGTCTAAGAAATAAATTTAAAAAAAAGAGTTAAACCTTGAAATTTTATTTCAGTGTGTAGCTTTACACCTAAGAGAACTCAAAGAACTATACAATTTTAGACTTATAGGAGATCTTGGGCTTTCCAGGTGGCTCAGTGATAAAGAAACTAACTGCCTATGTAGGAGACACATGAGCCTCGATTTCAACCCCTTGGTTGGGAAGTACCCCTGGAGGAGAAAATGGAAACCCACTCCAGTGTTCTTGCCTGAAAAACTCCATGGCAGAGGAGTCTGGGATGCTATAGTCCGTGGGATCACAAAGAGTTGGATATGATAGAGCAACTGAGCAGACACACACACACACAGGAGATCTGAGAAACAGGTCGTTTCTAAGAATTTAAAACACAAAATTTCTTATTTTAAGAAAGAGGACTGGACACTCTGAAATTTTCACATCTGGTGCCAAACAATCATACATACATATGAAAGAAAACAATGACAACAAAGCCATATTCAAAAGCGAGCGAACGATAACCCTATATGCAAAACAGAAAAAGAGACACAGATGTACAGAACAGACTTTGGGACTCTGTGGGAGAAGGCGAGGGTGGGATGATCTGAGAGAACAGCATCTAAACATGTATATTATCAAGGGTGAAACAGACCACCAGCCCAGGTTGGATGCATGAGACAAGTACTCAGGCCTGGTGCACTGGGAAGACCCAGAGGGATAGGATGGGGAGGAAGGCGGGAGAGGGGATCGGGATGGGGAACACATGTAAATCCATGGCTGATTCATGTCAATGTATGGCAAAAACCACTACAATATTGTAAAGTAATTAGCCTCCAACTAATAAAAATAAATGAAAAAAAAAAAACAAAAAACAAAAGCAAGGAAAGCGTTAATAAAAGAGAAAGAGTGACAGGAGAAGCCCACTCCATGGTGCCAACAAGGACAGACACCTGCTGCTCTGCCCACAAGGAGACTATCGCAGGTAACAGAAAGCTATGTGGGAAACTTGTGAGGAAAACTTTTCTTGAAGACAAGCATTTGGGTGGCAACCACCAATAATCTGAGGAAAGCTAGTGCTATAAAAAAGAGTAGTAATGACAGAGTAATCTCAAAAGCTCTTAAAAGAGTACACTTAGTATTCTCAGGGAGATAATGGGGAAAAGATCACATTCTCTAAAAAATAACTATGAAACAAAGACAGGAAATTATGAAACAAGAGTAAACAACTATGGCAAAGAATGAAGGTTTTTAAGATGAAAAAATAATGAGTAAAAAAACACAGCTGAAGGGCAAACCAGTAAGCTATATATTAAGCCTAATTCACAAGGAGACAGAAAATATTAGATTAATATTAAATGAGATGGATCCAGAAAGTGCAAGTGCATCTAATTTGAGTTCCAGAATTAAATAGTCATGAAAAAAAATGGAGAATAGGCATTATGCCTGAAATAATGCCTGAGAATGTTCCCAATCAAAACGGAGGGAAAAAAAGACTTGCATCTTTAGATTGTAAGAATCTGAAAACCTGAGGAGAATTACAAGCTACACTATACTTGGACACAAATCTGTAAAATTAAAACATTAAAGGAAAAGAAATTTTAAAAAAAACTGCCCAAGAGGAAAAGGCAGACTTCCTACAAAGGGATGAGAATGAGTGACATCAGGCATTTCATCATTAATCAGGGCACATCTGCATTCGAGGTGACATTTCCTTCCTTGGAGAACACATGATAGCCTGCAGACTTAAGGAGTAATTTGGATGTTTCACTTCTCTATAATATAGAGACAAAATGGTAACCCCTACCACCCACAGAATCTCTGTAATAATCAATACCTTGCTTACACTGCTTTTTCATACTTAAATATCCTCTGAAGCATCAGAATCTTATGCCCTTCTTGGCTTTCCCAACACTAAGTTTCTGTCAGCAAACAGTGAATTTGCTCATTTGCTCTCTCTTTCTACACTTGCCCTGGCCTTGATGAAATTCTCTCTACCCATGATGTATTTTCCTGGCTAGGTGCTCACCTAAAACTCTAGCTGATCCTTAAGGGTCACCTCTGAGCACATCTCTAGTTCATGGTAACCTACTTTCCCTTCTTGACTTTTAGAAATGCAGTGTTGTTTTTTTTTTTTCAATACATCTTGGCATTTTCAAAATTATTTTGATGATCTTACTGAAAACCAGCACTGAATGCTTAGTATACACCTAGTACTTTCTATCTGTTACAGCACTTCATCCTCAAAACAACGCTTTTGTTTTTTGCTGTTCAGTCACTCAGTGGTGTCCAACTCTTTGTGACCCCATGGACTGCAGCATTCCAGGCTTCCCTGTCCTTCACCATACAGCTAAGGAAGCTGAAGCTTAGGGATTCTAAATAAGTTGCTAAAGATCAGAGAGCAAATATGTATCAGAGCTAAGATAGACCCAGGCTGCCATATACAGTTGTGCAGTTTAGGCATTGTACAAAAGTGCATTGCAAGGGGTCAGTTGGAGTCTGATATTTAACCCATTCTCAGCTCAACAAGCCAACAATGAACACTTCATAGAGGAAAAGATGTCTTTTATTTTCTAATTCACCAAAGTTCTATGGGTATTCTTGGAGAGACAAAAAGACTGTCTGGATCCAGAACCCACATTTAACTGATGCACTGTACCCCTCTGCATTTAAAAGATAAAATAATGAGGTCCAGAAAAACAAAATGATTTTTTGAGTTTCCAGAGCTACTGGAAAATGAGCTGACATTTCAAACCTTCCATTGCTCTTTTTGGCACCCTACTGGAGTTGCAATCCACTTACATTTTATAATGCACTGTGTATTACTGTTTTCTGATGATTTCTTGTGTTTATACCCTTGGTAAATGGAAAAATCCTGAGGAGAAGACCATTCTCATAATTATCCTAGAAGCATATGCACTTAGGTATAGAGAAGACTCCAATACTTTAACTTGAATGAAATGCTTCTCAAAAGGAAGTTGCCCCATGAGAACCCTTGTTGCCCTGTGAGAACCCTTGTGATAAGGACTTAATCTTCAGAAAAATCACTTGGTCTTGAGAAAACACCAATTTGCCCTTATCCCCTAGGAGTTAAAGTAGGACGTTGGCAGGAGCTCCCTACCAATGTCCTGCTTTGAGCCTTTCATGATACCACTTGCTTCAAAGTAGAAGAAGCCCTATCTTGAAGGCATTCTTGGTAAATGTCCTTTATATCTTTCTTTATTCCATGCCTAACTCCATCTTTAAGCAAAATCAAGATACAAAGGATGATTGTGGAATCAAGGCCTTAGAGACTCCAAGAATAACAACTAACAAATGTCTTGAAAGCTTTGTATGATGAATGACATAAGCTCCAGGCATATGTCAGGAGTCCAGAAAAGTATTATTTTCTTTAAATATGTTGTTGCTGTTCATGTCTGATCGCAGCAGGTCAGGCTTCCCTGTCCTTCACTATTTCCCAGAGTTGGCTCAAGTTCACATTCATTGAATCAGTGATGCTATTTAACCATCTAATCCTCTGCCAATCTTTTCTCCTTTTGTATTCAGTCTTTCTCAGTATTAAGGTTTTTTCAGTGAGTCGGCTCTTTGCATCAGGGAGCCAAAGTTTTGGAGCTTCAGCTTCAGCATCAGTCCCTCCAATGAATATTCAGGGTTAATTTCCTATAGGGTTGACTGGTTTGATCTCCATGTAGCCGAAGGGACTCTCAAGAGTCTTCTCCAGCACTACAATTTAAAACCATCAATGTTTTGGCACTCAGCCTTTTTTATAGTCCAACACTCACATCCATACATCACTACTGGAAAAATCATAGCTTTGACTATACAGACTTTAGTCAGCGAAGTGATGTCTCTGCTTTTTAATACACCATCTAGGTTTGTCATAGTTTTCTTTCCAAGGAGCAAGTGTCTTTCATTTCATCCCTGAGTCACTGTCTGCAGTGATTTTGGAACCCAAGGGGAAAAAAAAATCTGTCACTGCAGTTCAGTTCAGTTCAGTCACTCAGTCGTGTCTGACTCTTTGCAACCCCGTGGACTGCAGCACGACAGGCTTCCCTGTCCATCACCAACTTCTGGAGCCTACTCAAACTCATGTCTGTTGAGTTGGTGATGCCATCCAACCATCTCATCCTATGTTGTCCCCTTCTCCTCCCACCTTCAATCTTTCCCAGCATCAAAGTCTTTTCAAATGAGTCAGTTCTTCACATCAGGTGGCCAAAGGATTGGAGTTTCAGCTTCAGCATTAGTCCTTCCAATGAACATTCAGCACTGATCTCCTTTAGGATGGACTGGTTGGATCTCCTTGCAATCCAAGGAACTCTCAAGAGTCTTCTCCAACACCACAGTTCAAAAGCATCAATTCTTTGGTTCTCAGCTTTCTTTATAGTTCAACTCTCACATCCATACATGACTACTTGAAAAACCATAGCTTTGACTAGATAGACTTTTGTTGGCCAAGTAACGTCTCTGCTTTTAAATATGTTGTCTAGGTTGGTCATAACTTTTCTTCCAAAGAACAAGCGTCTTTTAATTTCATGGCTGCAGTCACCATCTGCAGTGATTTTGGAGCCTTCCAAAATAAAGTCTGCCACTGTTTCCATTGTTTCCCCATCTATTTGCTATGAAGTGATGGGATAAGATGCCATGATCTTAGTTTTCTGAATGTTGAGTTTTAAGCCATCTTTTTCACTCTCCACTTTCACTTTAATCAAGAGGCTCTTTAGTTCTTCTTCGCTATCTGCTACGGCAGATATATCTGAGGTTATTGATATTCCTCCTGGCAATCTTGATTCCAGCTTGTGCTTCATTCAGTCCAGCATTTCTCATGATTTGTCACTGCTTTCATTTTTTCCCCATCTATTTCCCATGAACTGATGGAACTGGATGCCATGATCTTCATTTTTTGAATGTTGAATTTCTCTCCTCTTTCACCCTTATTAAGAGGTTCTTAGTTCCTCTTCACTTTATGCCATTAGAGTGGTATTATCTGTATATCTGAGGTTGTTGATGTTTCTGGAAATCTGAATTCCAGCTTGTGATTCATCCATCCCAGCATTTCACATGATGTACTCTGCATATAAGTTAAATAAGCAGAGTGACGTGACAACATATAAACTTGACATACACTTTCCAAATTTTGAACCAGTCAGTTGTTCCTTGTCCGGTTCTGTTTCTTCTTGAGCCACATACAGGTTCCTCAGGAGACAGGTAAGGTGATCTTGTATTCTCATCTCTTTAAGAATTTTCCACATTTTACTGTGATCCACACAAAGGCTTTTGTGTAGTCAATGAAGCAGAAGTAGATGTTTTTCTGGAATACCCTTGCTTTCTCTATGATCCAATGAATATTGGCAATTTGATCTCTGGTTCCTCTGCCTTTTCTAAATCTTTCTTGTACATTCGAAGTTCTCATTTCACCTACTGCTAAAGCATAGCTTGAAGGATTTTGAGCATAACCTTACTAGCATGTGGAATGACCACAAATGTATAGTAGTTTGAAAATTCTTTGGCATTGCCCTTTTGGATTGGAATGAAAACTGACATTTTCTAGTCCTGTGGCCACTGCTGAGTTTTCCAAATTTGCTGGCATATTGAGTGCAGCACTTTCACAGCATCATCTATTAGCATTTTATATAGCTCAGCTGAAATTCCATAATCCCCACTAGCTTTGTTCATAGCAATGCTTCCTAAGGCCCACTTGACTTGACACTCCAAGATGTCTGTCTCTAGGTGAGTGACCACACCATCATGGTTATCTGCATCATTAAGACCTTTCTTGTACAGTTCTTGTATCCTTGCTAAGTCTTCTTCTTCTTTTTCTTATTTTTTTTTTTTTCATTTATTTTTTTTAGTTGGAGGCTAATTACTTTATCTTCTGCTTCTGTTTGGTCCTTATCATTCCTGTCCTTTATCATTTCCAGAATGATTGTATGAACTGTTCTCTTGATATCTTAATTTTCTTGAAGAGATCTCTAGTCTTTCCTGTTCTATTACTTTCCTGTATTTCTTTGCATTGTTTATTTAAGAAGTCTTCTTTTCTTTCATTGCTGTTCTCTGGAACTCTACATTCAGTTAGGTATATCTTTCCCATTCCCCTTTACCTTTCTCTTCTTTTCATGCCTCAGTTCATTTAAGAAGGCCTTCTTATCTCTTGTTGCCTCTTATCTCTGAATGCATATCTGCATTCAGTTGGCTATCTCTTTCCATTTCCTCCCCTGCCTATCTCTTCTCTTCTTTCTCAGCTTTTACCTTCTTGTGTTTCCTTTTCTTTGGTATGGTTTTGGTCACTGCCTCACGTACAGTGTTATGAACATTCACCCATAGTTCTTTACTCACTTTGTCTATCAGGTCTAATCCTTATAATCTATTTATCACCTCCACTGTATAGTCACAAGAGGTTTGATTTAGGTCATACCTGAGTGGCCTAGTGGTTTTAGCTACTTTCTTCAATTTTGCAATAAGGATTTCATGATCTGAGCTACAGTCAGCTCCAGGTCTTGTTTTAGCTGACTGTATATAGCTTCTCCATCTTCAACTGCAAAGAATATAATCAATCTGATTTCAGTATTGACCACATGGTTATGTCCATGCGTACAAACATCTTTTGTGTTGTTGGAAAAGGGTGTTTTCTATGACCAGTGTGTCCTCTTGACAAAACTCTGTTAACCTTTGCCCTGCTTCATTTTGTCCTCCAAGGCCAAACTTGCCTGTTACTCCAGGTATCTCTTGACTTCCTACTTTTGCATTTTAATCCCCTGTGATGAAAAGGACATCTTTTTAATTAGAGGATAATTACACTATTGTGATGGTTTGTGCCATACATCAACATTAGCCATAGGTATGCATATGCCCCCCCACCTTGAACCCCCTTCTCACCTCTTTCTCTATCCCACCCCTCTAGTTGTCACATAGCACCAGCTTTAGGTTCCCTTAGGCACACAGCATTTCCTCCTCCAGGGAGTAGATATAAGGTCATCTGAATTAAACTCACCCATCCCCATACATTTTAGTTCACTGATTCCTAAGATGTTAATGTTCACTCTTGCCATCTCCTGCTTCACAACCTCTAATTTACCTTGATTCATGGATCTAAAATTCCAGGTTCCTATGCAATATTGTTCTTTACAGTGTCACACTTCACTTTCACCACCAGACACATCCACAACTAGGATCATTTCCACTTTGGCCCAGTTGCTTCATTCTTTCTGGAGCTATTAGTAATTGTCCTCCACTCTTCCCTAGTAGCGTATTGGACACCTTCTGACCTGGGGGGCTCATCTTTTGATCATATCTTTTTGCCTTTTCATACTGTTCATGGGGTTCTTGTGGCAAGAATATTGGAGTGGTTTGCTACTCTGTCCTCCAATGGACTATGTTTTGTCAGAACTCTTCACTATGACCCATCCTTCTTAGGTGGCCCTGAACAGCATGGCTCATAGTTTCATTGAGTTATGCAAGCTCCTTTGCCCAAAAAAGACTGTGATGCTCGCAGGAGTTATTTAAACATAAATTTTATAAAATAGAGACTTTTAAAAGGTCTCATGTCTGAGGTGCCTCAGGTTATGGTGGTATAAAGTGGAGGATCTGGCAGTGGATCCCCAGTTTATATAACCCTTGGTTCAGGGATCCTTCCCTTCATCACAACTGCTGTAATCTGAAGGGTGAGAGGAATGTGGTCCCCCAAAATGCCATCAAAGTTTACTGCTTGAACATTCCTTCTGTCATATAGGAAAGCTAAACCAGATAGGCTCCAGAAAGTGTGAGATAAGACATCTTGGGGAGTTAAAAGTAAATTCTAACTGCCCTTTAGAAAGTTAGAGAAACAGAACCTACCATGGCCAGTAAAAATGTAATAAAATGTTCCTCACCGGCTAAGGAAGATGATCAAGAAATTCAGCTCTGACCAGACCACAGGCAATTGCAACCATTCTTCAAAGGATCCTGTCTTCCCAAAATAAATGTCTGCTCCACTTGAGTTAAAATTAGACACACATCAATTCTGGCTGTTGACACAGAAGCCTCTGGCAAGCAGGGTAGAATCCAGAATCCTCTACATAAACGACCAAGCTCTGCAGACATCACTCAAGACACTCAGACCTAAAGGAATAAAGTATCTTACCACTTCCTAATCACCAATATCCTCCGTTCCTGCCCCAGAATCAGCTATGTCTCAGTGAGAATGAAGGCATGAACAAAAACTACCTCCCTCTTTGTGGCTAGGGTTCCAAAACAGAATGGCATAAATATGAGATGATTTTCTTTTTTATAATGTTGTTTCTTGGAATCTGTGGTCTTGCCTCAACACTTTAATATTCATTATATAATTTATCCTTTCTTTCCATAAATATTTATGGTTCCTCTCCTACTCCTTTAAGTGTCAGGTCATAAACCAGGGCCCACGCCCAGAGTCACCCCATGACTAAGATGTGAAAAGTATTATTGACATCCCTTTAATGAATAAGGAAATGGACACTCAGAAAATTAAGTGACTTTCCAACATGAGTGTTAGAGCAGAAAAAAAGCCCAAGTTCCTCAGTCTTTCAGAGATGTGACTTCCTTATTATCCACATTCTTTCAAAACAGAGAAACTTCATGGCAGCTGTCAGTACTGCCTTATAAATGCCATTATAATTTCCCCTCGTATACATTAAGATATATGAGTACACAATGGAAGGAAATTTATTTTTGGATTTAATTTTTTGTAGAAATAATTTTTATGAAATAGTGAAAGAAAGAAGTATAATTTAAACAGAGTTTCATTGCAAACATTTTTTTCCTTGCATGAGCCATTTGGATGTGAGAAAAATTACCTGCTGAGATTGGTCAGTTTTGTGTTTTCTCACTAAGATAGATTCTTGCCTTCATCATTCCAGGCATTCATTCTTGCAACTAATATTCCTAGAAAAGCTTTCTATTTAACTCACTTGCCCGACGGACTTAATTTCATTCTACAGAATAAAGTCTTTCTATAGGATAGGGCAAACTCCTTTAGGACCATCTAATATTCTTAACAATTCAGTTCATTAAACATTAATTGAGAATTTAAATTGGGATACAACAGTGTAAAATCTTGAGCCCTTGCACCTAAGCAACTCCTGATTCAGTAATGAAGGAGACTATCAAACAAATAATTACAGTGCCTGAAGAAATTATTTAGTAGGACCCAACAGTAGGCAGAGAGATAGTTTTTCAGAAGTGATTAACTCAGTTTGAAAATGTACAGTTAAGAAAAGTCTCCTGGAAGAGGAGATGCTTGAACTTCTCTCTAACAAAAGCTTTCTCACTATTCTCTGTGCCAACCATGTATCTTTTTTGCCTCTTACTTTTGCTATGTCTAGGTTACTATATTAAGCTACTCAGTTATTTCATTACTATACAAAGTCTTATCATACTAGCCCTCAAGGAACTTAGAATTATTAAAAGAATTTATTTACTGTGTCTCCCATGCATTTGCTCATGACATTTAGAAGATTTCAAACATGTACAAGATATTGATTTTCAGCATCACTGTTTCCATTTTCCTAGGTGATGTAAACATCAGGAAGGTTCTGGGTCTCCTGGACAATATATCTCTTATCTGATAAGATGCTATATAATTTTCATAATTCATCAGATTTTCCTCTGCAAAGGAAACTAAATTATACTTTAGAATCAAATTTGTTAGCAAATTCATAAGTAGTACTTTTGGAATATTTGACTCCATCTACCTTCTTGTTTTTCTCTTTTTTTTTCTTCCTTTTTGCCATTTTGCTATATTTTGCATATTCTTGTAAGCCACCTTAAGATCCTTCTAGATTGAATGATTATCCCTAAATAAATAAAGATAATATTGGCACTGCTTTTTTTATTATCCAAATGTGTAGCACAGGGCCAACATGGGGCTAGGGTCACATTACAACTTTCAGAGATGAATTTTCTGGTAAGTATTTGAGTGTTTTTCAGTCTATGAATGGTTGGAGAGGGAAGCAATCACCTAAAGGAACACAGGAACAAAGTTCTTCTTCTGCTTCATGATCATAACATATTGAAACAAAACCAAGATGTGAATTTTGTAGACCAATTCTTGAGTCCCCAAATCTAAGCAAGATGATTTTAGGTCTTGAAATTCTCATCTACTACTTCTCATTGTAGTTGGGAAAAACTAATCTTATTTTTGTTCCTGATTTGCTGTGATATATTCCTTTCCTTAAATATTATTATTTTACTAAACTCTGAACTCTGTTTTGTTTTAGGCAAGGCCATAGAGGTATAGATTTTTATGTCAAAAAATTTGTGAGATCAATATTTGTTCCTTGCTGAGGCCCTATGGAAGATATGTAGAGTAGGCTAATTGAAATTAGCCTTCAGTGATCAACATGCAGAAAACCCCAATAAACAATTGACCGGCTCCAGGAAGCTGGCTTCAGCCCAGATCTTAATGACCTTCTCTAAAGAATGCATTCCAGCCAATTAAAACTCTTCGCCTGGCCCACAAACAAAGTGATAATGCTGATGCTACCCAGGTTTCTACCCTCTGATTTTTAGACCAGCCAGCAAGTTATTGATACAGCATCCAGCTATTTTTTTGCCTGTAGCCTACAGTGCAACACATTTGTCTTCTGTGCCAGCTATTTCTTGTCTGTATAAGAGAGAAAGAGGGATTTCCCTGATGACTCAGTGATAAAGAAGTTGCCCGCAATGCAAGAGGCACAGGAGACCCAGGCTCGATCACTGGGTCAGGAAGAAGGGAAGAAGCCCTGGAGGAAGAAATGGTAACCCACTCCGGTATCCTTGCCAGGAAAGTCCCATGGGCAGAGGAAGCTGGCAGGCTACAGTCAATGGGATTGCCAAGAGTTGGACACGATTGAATCAACTGAGCACATAAGAGAGAAAAGTAATAACAGAGATTGGAGGGTCCCTTGGAAGAGTTACCTTTTTGTTCCCCTTTCTTCCGTAGACGTTCTCCTTTAGTAATCTGCTGTGATGGTATGAGATTTTATCATAAAATACTGATTCTTTGGATTCTAGTGTTTCCATATTTCTATGTCTCTATAAGTCAGTATGAACGATTCTTCCTCATCCTGGCAGCTTCCCTTCCTAAAACTGAAGGATAATTGCCTTGCTATTAAAGATAATAGGAAAAAAGGAGAAAAAGAAAAAGAGATAGAAAGGAGAGAGAGAGCCAGTCTAATCCCAGGACAGTAAACCCATGTACAGATGTACATCCCACCTTTGTGCTCCCAGAATGATCAAAGAAACCTCAAACCATGCTGATTTAAAGCAAAGTAGAGATTCAGCATAAGAGGTACAAATATTTCTTGGGGGAGATATCTTCATCTCTGGTGGCTCAGATGGTAAAGAAGCTTTTGCAAAGCAAAGGAAACTGTAATCAAGGTGAAAACACAACCCTCAGAATGGGAGAAAACAATAGCAAATGAAACAACTGGTAAGGAATTATCTCCAAAATATACAAGCAGCTCATGCAACTCAATACCAACAAACAAACAAACAAACCAATCAAAAAGTGGGGAAAATACCTAAATAGACATTCCTCCAAAGAAGACATGCAGATGGCTAATAAACACATGAAAAGATGTCCAACATCACTCATTATCAGAGAAATGCAAATCAGAACCACAGTGAGATACCATCTCACACCAGCCAGAATCATCTCAAAATCTACAAACAATAAATGCTGGAGAAAAGGGAACCTCTTACACTGTTGGTGGGGATGAAAATGGATACAGCCATTATGAAAAACAATATTATAATTTCTTAAAAAACTAGGAATAAACCTATCATATGACCTAGTAATCCCATTACTGGGCAAACACCCTGAAGAAGTCATAATTGAAAGACACATGTACCCCAATGTTCATTGCAGCACTATTTACAATAGCTAGGACATGAAAGCAACCTAGATGTCCATCAACAGATAAATGGATAAAGAAGCTTCTTATCTACTTACTCAGCCATAAAGAGAAAACAATTTGAGTCAGTTTTAGTGAGGTGGATGAGCCTAGAGCCTGTTATACAGAGTGAAGTAAGTCAGAAAGAGAAAAACAAATATCATATATTAAAGCACATACTCGGAGTCTAGAAAAAATGCTACTGATGAACCTATTTAGAGAAGAAATGGAGACTGAGATACAGAGAATGGACTTGTGGACACAGTGGGGGAAGGAGAGAGTCCAGCAAATGGAGAAAATAGCATCAATATATACACTACCATGTGTAAAATAGATACTGGTGAGAAGTTGATATATAACACAGGGAACCCAGCTGTGCTCTGTGATGACCTAGGGGGTGAGATGGGGGAGGGAAGGGAGGCTAAAGATGGAAGTTATATATATATATATATATATATATATATATACACATATATATATATACACACATATGTATATATACATACATACATACATACATAAAATTTTATATTTTATATATAAAATTATAGCTGATTTGTGTTGTTGTACAGCATAAACCAACACATCGTAAAGCAATTTCCGCCAATTAGAAATACATTAAAAAAATTAGCAGCTTAAAATAATTTTGCAAGTATAAATATGTCTGTATTTATACACACATGTATATATTTGTTGTTGTTTAGTCGCTCAATTGTGTCAAACTCTTTTGTAACCCCTTGGACTATAGCCCACCAGGTTCTTCTGTCAATGGGATTCCCTAGGCAAGAATAATGGAGTGGATTACCATTTTCTTCTCCAGGGGGTCTTCCTAAACCAGGAATCAAATCCACATTTTCTGAATTACAGATAGATTCTTTACCATTCAGTCACCTGGTAAGCCCAACATATATATATATATATATGTTATGGATTTTGGTTTGTGGCTAACCTGAGGTTATATGTTTGAACCTCTTGATGAACAGTTCAGTTCAGTTCAGTTTAGTCGCTCAGTTGTGTCTGACTCTTTGGGACCCTGTGGACTGTAGCATGCCAGGCTTCCCTGTCCATCAGCAACTCCCAGAACATACTCAAACTAATGTCCATTAAGTTGGTGATGCCATCCAATCATCTTATCCTCTGTCATCCCCTTCTCCTCCTGCCTTCAATCTTTCCCAGAATCTGGGTCTTTTCAAATGAGGCAGTTCTTTGCATCAGGTGGCCAAAGGATTGGAGTTTCAGCTTCAGCATCAGTCCTTCCAATGAACATTCAGCACTGATCTCCTTTAGGATGGACTGGTTGGATCTCCTTGCAGTCCAAGGGACTCTCAAGAGTCTTCTCCAACACCACAGTTCAAAAGCATCAATTCTTCAGTGCTCAGCTTTCTTTATAGTCCAGCTCTCACATCCATACATGACTACTGGAAAAACCATAGCTTTGACTGGACATTCCTTTGTCAGCAAAGTAATGTTTCTGCTTTTTAATATGCTATCTGGGTTGGTTGTAACTTTTCTTCCAAGGAGCAAATGTCTTTTAATTTCATGGCTGCAGTCACCATCTGCAGTGATTTTGGAGCCCCAAAAGTGAAGTCTCTCACTGTTTCCATTGTTTCCCCATCTATTTGCCATGAAGTGATGGGACCAAATGCCATGATCTTAGTTTTCTGAATGTTGAGTTTTAAGCCAGCTTTTCACTCTCCTCTTTCATGTTCATCAAGTGGCTCATATATATAACCTCAGGTTAACCACAAACCAAAATCTATAACAGATAACTCACAGAGAAAAAAAGAAATTGATCCAAACTTAACACTAAAGATACTCATCAAATTGCAAGGATAGGACAACAAAGGAAGAATAAGAAACAAGAAAGAACTAGAAAAACAACTCCAAAACATTACAGTGACAAAAACTATATACAATTCAATCATTACTTTAAACATAAATGAGTGAAATGCTCCAGGAAAAAATATATAAAGGGTCTGAATGAATATAAGCTACCCACAATGGACTCTCTTCGGGTCTAAAGACACAAAGTGAAAGTGAGAGGATGGAAAAAGATATTCTATGAAATGGAAATCAAAAGTAAGCCAGGGAAGCAATACTTACATGGGACAAAATAGGGTTTAACATAAAGATTATAACAAGAGACAAACATGGACATTACATAATAATCAAGGGATCAATCCAAGATGATATAACAATTATGTGTGTGTATGTGTGTGTGTGTGTGTGTGTGTGTGTGTGTGTGTGTGTGTATCCAATATAATTGCACCTAAATACATGAAGCAAATATTAATAGACACAAAGGGAGAAACTGACAATAATATGATAAGAGTAGGGGAATTTAACACCCCTCCATATTAATAGACATATCATCCAGACAGAAAATCAAAAAGGAAACACTAATATTAAAACATTAGACCAGACAGGGAAAAAAAAAAAAAATATATATATATATATATATAGAGAGAGAGAGAGAGAGAGAGAACATTCTATGCAAAAGCACAGATTATACATTTCTTTCAAGTGCACATGGAACATTCTCCAGGGTTAACCACATATTAGGCCACAAAAAGTATCTCAGTAAATTCATGGTAATTGAAATCATATCAAGTATCTTCTTCAACCTTAATATCATGAGACTAGAAATCAACTACAAGAAAAAAAAGTTGCAAAAAGCACAAACATGTAGAAATAAACAATATGCTACTAAACAACCAGTGGGTCATTGAAGAAATTAAAGAAAGTTTAAAAAGTACCTGGAGACAAATGAGAACTCAACAGTCCAAAATCTATGGGATGTAGCAAAAGCAGTTCTAAGAAGAAAGCTGATAATGATATAAGCATGCCTCAGGAAATAAGAAAAACATCAAATAAACAACCTAATCTCACACCTAAAGGAATAAGAAAAAGGACAAACAAAACCCAAAGTTAGTAAAAGGAAAGAACCAATAAAGATCAGAGAAGAAATTAATGAAATAGAGACTAAAAAAATAAAATAGAAAGGATGAATGAGACTAAAAGTTGGGTTTTTGAAAAGATAAATAAAATTGATAAATGTCTAGTCAGACACATCAAGAAAAAAAGAGAGGGGTCAAATCAATAAAACCAGAGATGAAAAAGACATGAATATCACAGAATAGGGTAGAATCATAAGAGATTACTAGAAACAGCTATATGTCAATAAAATGGGCAACCTAGAAGAAAGGGGTAAAGTCCTAGAAATATACCATCTCTCAAGATTGAGTCAGGATGAAATAGAAAATCTAAACAGACCAATTACTAGTCAAGAAATTGACTTAGTAAAAAAAAAAAAAAAAAAATCTAGGACCAGATGACTTCACAGGTGAATTCTATCAAACATTTAGAGAAGCGTTAACACCTATCCTTTTTTAACTATTCCAACAAATTGCAGAGGAAGGAGCCCATCCAAACTTATTCTACCAGACCAAATTAGAGAAACACACTACCAAAAAATTGTTCTATAATATCACTAGTGAACATAAATGCAAAAATCCTCAACAAAGAATTAGCCATTGAAGGATAATACATTAAAAGTTTTATACACCATGATCAAGTGAAATTTACCCTGGGAGTGCATAGATGGTTCAATATTTATAAATCAATGTGATATATTACATTAACAACTTGAGAAATAAGAATCATATAATCATCTCAATAGATGTAGAAAATGTTTTGATGAAATTCAACATAGAGGGACCATAACTCAACATAATGAAAGCCATATAGGACAAGCCCACAGTTAACATCAATGGCTAACAGCATTTCCTCTAAGATCAGAAGTAAGACCAGATGCCCATTCTCACCATTTTTATTTAATATAGTATTGGAAGTCCTAGTCACAGCAGTTACATAAGAGAAAGAAATAAAAGAAATCTAAACTGGAAAAGTAGTAAAACTATGACTGTTTTCAGATGACATACTACATATAAAAAATCCTAAAAATGCCACCAAAAAACTATTCAGTCAGTTCAGTTCAGTCACTCTTGTCTGACTCTTTGTGACCCCATGAATCACAGCACGCCAGGCCTCCCTGTTCATCACCAACTCCCGGAGTTTACTCAAACTCATGTTCATTGAGTCGGTGATGCCACCCAGCCATCTGATCCTCTGTCGTCCCCTTCTCCTCCTGCCCATAATCCCTCTCAGCATCAGGGTCTTTTCCAATGAGTCAACTCTTCGCATGAGGTGGCCAAAGTATTGGATTAGAATTCATTAATTAATTTACAAATACACAACAAATATATGAAAATCTGTTGCATTTTTATACATTAACAGCAAACTAGAAAAAGAAATTAAGAAAACAATCCTATTTACAATTGCATCATTAAGAATAAAATACTTAGAAATAAATCTAAGGAAGCAAAAGACTATTAAGAAAACTATAAGCACTGATGAAAGAAATTGAAGATGACAAGAACAAATGGAAAGATAGACTATGCTCATGACAGAAATAATTGAAATTGTTAAAATTAACATACTACCAGAGACCATCTGCAAATTCAATTCAATTCCCCTTCCAAATAGCAATGACATTCTCCACAAAACTAGAAGAAATAATTCTAAAATTTTATGAAAACTCAAAGATACCATATAGCCAAAACAATCTTGAGAAATAAGAACAAAGCTGGAATAGGACACTCCCTAATTTCAAACTATACTAAAAGCTACAGTAATTGAAACAATATAGTACTGACCAAAACAAACAAACAAACAGGCACACGGAGGAACTCAAGAGTCAGCCCAGAAATGAACCCACACTTTTACGGGCAATTAACCTATAACAAAAGAGGTAAGAATAGAGAATCTCTATTCTTGAAGATCGAAGACAATCTCTTCAATAAACGGTGTTGAGAAAACTGAACAGCTACACTTGCAAGAAGAGCTATACTTGCAAAAGAATCAAAGCAGACTAGTTTCTCAAACTATATACTAAAACTCTAAGTGGATTAAAAATCCATATGCAAGCCCTGAAACCATAAAGCTCCAGCAAGTACAGAAACCGTGCTAAAGTATGACAGGTTAAAAGTGCCAATACTCAGGCGCTAAAGTAAGCTGTCATCTACCCATATAGCACCTTATTTTTTAAAATCAAACAATGAAATCACCACCTTTAAGAAGTATCTGCATTCTCATGTTTACTGAAGCATTACTCCTGAAAAGAGAGGCATGGATATTCTGCTCCCTGTTCTTTCCTGTCACTCTTAGGGTCACAATTTCTATTTTTCTGCCACCTCTACATTACCTGACATCCTCCCCAGGAGCCAAGCCTCTCCCTACACATATTCAACTGTGATGTCCTGCCTGAGAACTTTTCTCTGTATCTCACCAACATTTTTGAACCTGATTTTGTTGCAAAGAAACAGAGGAAAACAATAGAACGGGAAAGACTAGAGATCTTTTCAAGAACATTAGAGATACCAAGGGAACATTTCATGCAAAGATGGGCACAATAAAGGACAAAAATGGTATGGACCTAAGAGAAGAAGAAGATTTTAAGAAGAGATGGCAAGAAAACACAGAAGAACTATACAAAAAAGATCCTCATGACCCAGATAACCACGATGGTGTGATCACTCACCTAGAGCCAGACATCCTGGAATGCCAAGTCAAGTGGGCCTTAGGAGGCATCACTGTGAACAAAGCTAGTGGAGGTGATGGAATTCCAGTTGAGTTATTTCAAATCCTAAAAGGTGATGCTGTGAAAGTGCTGCACTCAATATGCCAGCAAATTTGGAAAACTCAGCAGTGGCCACAGGACTAGAAAATGTCAGTCTTCATTACAATCCCAAAGAAAAGGCAATGCCAAAGAAAGCTCAAACTACTGCATAATTACATTCATCTCGCACGTTAGCAAAGTAATGCTCAAAATTCTCCAAGCCAGGCTTGGAGAGCCATGTGAACCATGAACTTCCAGATGTTCAAGCTGGATTTAGAAAAGGTAGAGGAACCAGAGATCAAATCGCCAACATCCGTTGGATCAACAAAAAAGGGAGAGTTCCAGAAAAAAACAACTACTTTTGCTTTATTGACTATGCCAAAGCCTTCAACAAACTGTGGAAAATTCTTAAAGAGATGGGAATACCAGACCACCTGACCTGCCTCCTGAGAAATCTATATGCAGGTCAAGAAGCAACAGTGAGAACTGGACAAGGAACAACAGACTAGTTCCAAATCAGGAAAGGAATACATCAAGGCTGTATATTGTCACCCTGCTTATTTAAATTATATTCAAAGTACATCATGAGAAATGCTGGATAGGATGAAGCACAAGCTGGAATCAAGATTGACAGGAAAAATATCAATAACCTCAGATATGCAGATGACACCATCCTTATGGCAGAAAGCAAAGAAGAACTAAAGAGCTTCTTGATGAAAGTGGAAGAGGAGAGTGAAAAAGTTGACTTAAAACTCAACATTCAGAAAACTAAGATCATAGCATCTGGTGTCATCACTTCATGGCAAATAGATGGGGAAACAATGGAAACAGTGACAGACTTTATCTTTTGGGGCTCCAAAATCACTGTAGATGGTGACTGCAGCCATGAAATTAAAAGATGCTTGCTCCTTGGGAAAAAAGTTATGACCAACCTAGACAGTGTATTAAAAAGCAGAGACAACACTTTGCCGACAAAGGTCCATCTAGTTAAAGCTATGGGTTTTCTAGTAGTCATGTATGGATGTGAGAGTTGGACTATAAAGAAAGCTGAGCACCAAAGCATTGATGCTTTTGAACTGTGGTGTTGGAGAAGACTCTTGAGAGTCCCTTGGACTGCAAGGAGATCCAACCAGTCCATCCTAAAGGAGATCAGTGCTGAATGTTCATTGGAAGGACTGATGCTGAAGCTGAAACTCCAATCCTTTGGCCACCTGATGCAAAGAACTGCCTCATTTGAAAAGACCCAGATTCTGGGAAAGACTGAAGGCAGGAGGAGAAGGGGATGACAGAGGATGAGATGGTTGGATGCCATCACCAACACAATGGACATGAGTTTGAGTAGGCTCCAGGGGTTGGTGATGGACAGGGAAACATGGTGTGCTGCAATCCATGGGCTCACAAAGAGTTGGACATGACTGAGTGACTGAACTGAAGTGAACTTAGACTAACATCACCATTAATCCAGTAATCCATCACAGTAATCCAGTCTCAACAATTCAAATCCTAAACCACAAGAATACTCTGAGAAGAAAAAGAAAGGATTAGGAGGTCAACACCCTAACAACTTTTATTTGTAATGTGATAATAAGAAAGCAGAACATGGGGTAGACTACCCTTTGCCATTCTGTCTTGCAGGCCATATTTGCTGCAGGGAGTGAACCCTGTTTTATATTAATAATCAGAATTTGCTGCTATTCAATGCAGTATTATGACATATTGTGATGCCATAATACATCACATGGCAAGTTGCTGACATGCCCTTCCCTCAGGCTTCTCTGAACTGAAAAGAACCCATTTATTATTATTGATACTGTGTCTCTCTCTGCCTTTGCTTTCAACAGTTTCACTGACATTCGTTAAAGGGTTCCCTGGGCTGGCAGAGTAGGCAGACAACCTGGTCACACGGAGGGCTTTAGGCAGGGCCCAGTCTCTCTGACAGCACAAAAGCAGGAGTTCAGATGAGGAAACATCAAAAATCAATGTTTTAATTCATAAAGACGTGGGGATCCTTTGTGATTGGGCAGCTCCAGATGACAGACTGGGAAGTCCCTTGAGAACCAACCAGGACTGGAGGCACAAGGAGTTCTCAGCTCAGAACAGAAGGTTCATCAGGCAATTTTCAATTTAACTAGGAGGCAAAGAAGCACTTCAAGCTCAGATGAGCAGAGGCGAGGATACAGTCCTGCACTTCAGGGAAGTGGAAGTGGAAGAGTAAGACCCTAGAAACCAGAGGAGGGGAAGTTTCCTTACAGGACACAGGAAGAAGACGAAATGAGACTAAACACTCGGAAAACAGGCCAGAATGTATACTCAGTGCTGTTACTCACAGGAGACACCTCAAGGTCTTAAAGTAGGGGAGTTAATATCTTTATTGTATTATTATATATATCATATTAATATAATTATATATTATATTAATGATTTATATATTTTATATAAAATATTGTTATTATTTATTGTTATATATTTATATATAAAATGTTGTTATTTATTAAAAATAAATAGGAGTTAGTTCATCAGGGTTTTAATCCACATTTTGTTCTTACGTAACTGTGTGCCATGGGGCAATTTACTTCTTCCTGTCTTTTGGTTGTGGTTTCTTCATTTATAAGATTAAAAGTTTTTATCACACAGTGTCTCAGCTCTTCCTCCCCTCCCTTTCACATACTACCATGACTCTCAAAAAAGTTCTAGAACTTTCCTCTTTCCAATGCCTTCAGAAATGATTTGCATGCGTGGTTATAAATACACACACACATACGTATACACACACACACAAGTGCACAAGTGTGCATGCACACTACAAATGAGGCAGTCATTTCACAGATTCATCTTGTTTATTTATAACCCAAATAATACATTTAAGACTGACTATTCACTTTATTTTTATCTTGGCTCCAAGTGACTTCTAATTTTCTTAAAAAAAATTAAATCTGATATGAAATTAAATAGCATTTATGAAATGTTTATTATATGCCAACACTCTGCCAGAAAGTTTCACTTATGTCCTCTTTATTTTCATATTATCAAAAACATAGGAGATTAACAATTTTATCTCCACTAAACAGAGGATGAAACAAGGTTTAATAATTAGTCAAAATTATGCAAGGGTAAATAATGTTTTTATCCATAAATTAAAAGATAAAGACTTGATCACTAATATTAATCAAAATTTTAGATATTCTAATCCCTTTCTGATATCCCATCTCCAACAAGACATTCTCTCTAACTCAGCGTGTCCCTTCTCAGACCTGACTGTTATTCTTACATGAGGCTACTGGCCCTTCTCATATAGAGGCTAATATCTCATCATCAGTTGTATAATTCTACTTAAATGTGAGCTCCTTGAGACAGAAACTATGTCTTACAATTTGTCCTGAAGCATCTAGTATAAATCATAAGAAAAAGAAAGCAAGTAGATATCCAAGAAAGGAAGAAACAAATAACTATAACTACTTGAGTGACTTATTTAGATTTATAGCTATTTGAGTTCACAGATGTGTAAACTAAAATTTCATTCTTTCTCTGTGCACTTAATATCTTTCTGTTAAAGATGTAAAAGAAAGTAGCACTCCCAACAGAATCACTGCAAAACAGGAAGAAAGGCTGAAGATTCTGATCGCCTCTTTCTCTCCATTAATGGAGTGGTGAAGGACAGAGTACAATATACTGTACTTAATGCAGATTCTGCTCAGTGAAACAATGATTACAATCAATTTGACTACTAATGTGACTTATCTTGTAAATTGCTGGGTCATTAACTTCAACAACATCAATGTGCTGTCACTATCCAATTCCACCAAATTAGTGTCCGAGGTAATAGGAGAACGAATGTATTAGTGCATTATTAGTGGCTAATAGAGACAGCGAGCCTTTAATGTGCTGCAGAGAGCAGCTGAGGCACTAGAGACGGAGACAGCAAGACCCAGGGAATTGGGTGAGGACTCAAGGTCCACAACGTGGTGGCGTGTTAGGACCGCTGTAGGAGCTCCCCTTACCCCTTGCCTTGGCACCTTGGATGACACAGCTGAATACTAGGGGGATCTCAACCTGTGGTAGGGGAAATGCCCATTCATTGCCCATTTGGAACAAAAGTAGAAAAAGTATAGCAACTGGATCATCCAAGTATAATGTGCCTGTTTAAGGTCAGGTTCTTGAAGCAGGAGCTGTTCCTGCCAGCCTTGCATTCACAAAATATGAAGGAACAGTTACTCCGTACACACATGAGGATGGTCCCCATAACCTGACCTATCCTGGAAGTTACTTTGAAAAGTGTGCTCATATTCAAATTATACTTGCTTCTGAAATAGTTGTGTCCATATTCAAGAAATAATCATCATATTCTCCCTGTCCATCCTTTCTTGTTGAGAAGCTTCTGTGCCTACAGTCCACCAGGGGCAGGAGTAAAACCACATGACCGTGTCCCTTGTCACAGTTCACTGAACCAAAGATGGGTGCCTGTTTGAGGTAAGTCCAGCCCAGTCAGCCTCTCAGGAGAATGGAATTAAAGCATGGACATCGAGTAAGTCAGGGAGTGTTAAGCCCTAAACTGTAATTCTTTCAAGTTATAGTTAGTGCCTAGACACCAAATCCACATTCAAGCCAGTGTTATGGGGGAGCAGAATTCATGAACTTTACAAAAGTTCTAAAACAGAAAGGAGAATGAAAGGCTTAAGTGGAAGTGTGGGGAGAAGCTGTCTCAGAAAGATGGAGAAAGAATGGATGCTTGACAACTTTTCAGGTTCTGGGCATAAAACCCACTACCTGTCTGAAAACTAGGGTTTATGCACTTCTCTTTCTCTTTGCTAAACTGGTTTTAGTAGGTTTCTGTTTCATTCATTCAAACAACCCCAGTGATACTTTCTTTATGATTGTCAGCAAGCAGCTATTGATCACCTGCTGGGGGTAGCGAACTAAACCCTGCCAGAGACACTCAGCCAAAAGAAGAGATTACTGCTTTTCAGAGAACGATAACTAGTTGGAGAAATTTTTCTAAGTATTTCCAATCATTTTTCTTTGGTGAAAGTGGAATTTATAGAAGCCTAGGTCTACAATCACAGAGTCCTTCCTGTGACTGTAAGACAAGGTAGGATATGTAAAGAGTACATGAGAGATGTACTGTGTGGAGCTGAGATTCAACAATCTTTCAATAGTCATTGCCATCAGGACCACTAGCCCCCATTCACTGTGGGCCCCTATGAGCCTAATGCTGGGCTTCTTCGTGTCTACCCCATGAGGCAGTTACCCTCTTTTAAAAGGAGGAGACAAGACACAGCTAGCAAGCAACGGAATTTGAATTTAAACCCCACTGGTCTAACTCCAGAGTCTGCTGTGAGCCATTCCTCCACCTCCTTTTTCAACATCTGCCTCCCTCTTCAGAAGCTCTGTCCCTGTTCTCCTTTCTGATACCCTTTCTTGGCCTTCCTAATCAAACCTATAATCATCAGAGTTCCTTATACCAGGAACCTAACTCTTGAGAGAAACTGAAGTCATCATTTAACCCCCCTGTAGGGGGACTTGCATTACATCTGATAGGAAAAATATTGTCCCTTAGATATAAAAGTTTAGGCATTTTTAAGAATAAGAAGGTAAAAGAATATCTTCATAACAATCCTGAAAACCCACCCTGCAATCTGCAAAGGAAGATTGCTCTGAGAGTTTACATGTATAGTGAAACTTTTTATGAGTGATTAGAATTTTCTTGATTCCACATATATTAATATGAAGTGATTTTCTTGTTTTCATTATGATATTGGTCAGAAAAACATCTTCAATTGTAACTAAATGGTTTCAGTTAGTTTATTTTGAAATATCCTATATTAAATTTCCTTCTCTAAATAAAAGATGAATTCATATGCTGAGGTTGAATATATGGCAAACATTACTCACTATAATCAATGTGTGTTTCCCATAAACAGTTCTCTCTTGCCAAGACCCACTCTATGAAGTAGGTCAGAAAGAGAAAAGCAAATGTCATATACTAATGCATATATATGGAATCTAGAAGATGGTGCGGATGAACCTACTTACAGAGCAGCAATGTAGTCACTTCCCAGGTGGAGCTAGAGTGGTAAAGAACCCGTCTGCCAATGCAGGAGACACAGGAGACATGGGTTTGATCCCTGGGTCAGGAAGATTCCGTGGAGGAGGAAATGGCAACCCACTCCAGAACCCATGGACAGAAGAGTTTGGCAGGGTACAGTCCATGGGGTTGCAAAGAGTTGGACATGACTGAGCATGCAGCATGCACTATAGATGTAAAATAGAAAGCCAATGGCAATTTGCTGTAGGACTGGGGGAATTCAAACCGGGGCTCAGTAACAACCTAGAGGGATGAGATGGGGAGGGAGGTGGGAGGGATGGTCAAGTGGGAGGGGACATGGGTAAACCTATGGCTGATACATGCTGATGTCTGATAGAAACCAACACAATATTGTAAACCAATAATCCTTCAGGTAAAAATAAATAAATTTTTTTTAAAAGACCCACTCTACACAAGTTAAGTAGGGAATTTTGAAGCCAGTCATCACAAAGCCTATAACTTAGTCAAGGGTAAGACATATCCATCATATGTATTGTGGCTTTGAAATTAAATTTGATCCTTAATAGACTTTTAACATCCTAGCAGAGAATTCCTAGCACAGAGGATCTTACCAGGTTATAGACATGGCTGAATGCTTATACTTAGCACAATGAATAGAACATATCAAAAAGATAACACATACACATAAAAACCCACTGAAATGTTGTAAAGTGATTGGCCTCCAACTAATAAAATAATATTTAAAAAAAAAAAAAAAGTTTTTTAAAACTTTTTATCTTGAAATAGATTCACAGGAAGCTGCAAAAAAGTGCATAGGGAAGTCCAGTGCACCATTTTCCCATCCTCCCCAAATGTCAATATCTTGCTCAACTCTGCTGCTGCTGCTGCTAAGTCGCTTCAATCGTGTCCGACTCTGTGTGACCCCATAGACAGCAGCCCACCAGGCTCCCCCGTCCCTGGGATTCTCCAGGCAAGAACACTGGAGTGGGTTGCCATTTCCTTCTCCTGCTCAACTCTAGTACTTTATTAAAACCAGAATTTTACATTAGCATAATCATAAAATTCATTAAGATTTCATCAATTATGTATGCATTCATTTTGTGAAAATGTATGTATAGTTCTAAGAAATACTATGACATGTATAGCTTTGCATAATCACCACTACAACCAAGATACTCAGCTGTGCCATTACCAGAAAGATTTCTCTTGTATTATTCCTCTGTAGTCCTTTTCCATGCTCTTCTTAACACCCTTAATCGCTGGGAACTACTAATCTGTTCTTCATCTCTATAACCATGTGTTACAAGAATGTTACACAAATAAGAATCACACACTATATATCCTCCTAAAATTTTTTTCATTCAGCACAATTTCCTTGAGGTTCATCCAAGTTTTGTGTGTACCGTTTGTTCCTTGCTTTTGCAAAATAGGATTCTATGGTATAAATTACCACAGTTTATTTCAGGTGCAACCACTGAAGGATGTATGGGTGGTCTCCAACTTAAGTTATTACAAATAAAGTTGTTATGAATGTTTGTGTAACATTCTAGCATGAAAATAACTTTCATTTTCTTGGAATACTCAAGATGGAAATGTCTGGGTATACAATTAGAAATTGAGTAGATCTTCAGTTTTGAAAGAACCATTATCTAAAATGGTTGTTGTTCAGGAGCTAAGCCACGTCCAACTCTTTGCAACCCCATGAATTGCAGCATGCCAAGCTCTTCTGTTCTCCACTATCTCCTGGAATTTGCTCAAATTCATGTCCATTGAGTCAGTGATGCTATCTAACCATCTCATCCCTCGCTGCCCCCTTCTCCTATTGCCTTCAGCCTTTCCCAGCATCAGAGTCTTTTCCAATAAGTTGACTATTCACATCAGGCAGCCAAAGTATTATAGCTTTAGCATCAGCCATTCCAATGAATATTCAGGGTTGATTTCCTTCAGGATTGACTGATTTGATCTCCTTACACTTCAAGGGGCTCTCAAGAGTCTTCTCCAGCACCACAATTCAAAAGCATCAATTCTTTGACGTTCAGCCTTCTTTATGGTCCAGCTCTCACACCTGTAAATGACTACTTGGAAAACCATAGCTTTGACTATATAGACCTTTGTCAGCAAAATGGTGTCTCTGCATTTTAATACTCTGTCTAGGTTTGTCATAGCTTTCCTTTCAAGGAAAGATGATATACTTTCCAAGATGTACTTGGAAATTAACTTGCATATAAGTTAAATAAGCAGGGTGATAATATACAACCTTGTTATTTTACATTTCCATCAGCCTTGTGTGAGTGATCCAAGTTCTGTGTCCTTGCCATCAATTTTACTCACCATTATTTTTTTTCTTTTTTTAATTAATTTATTTATTTTCATTGAAGGCTAGTTACTTCACAATGTTGTAGTGGTTTTTGCCATACATTGACATGAATCAGCCATGGGTATACATGTGTCCCTCATAGCTCAGTCAGTAAAGAATCTATGTGCAATGCAGGAGACCTGGGTTTGATTCCTGGGTCAGGAAGATCCCCCAGAGAAGGAAATGGCAACTCTGACCATTATTTTTTATTTTAGCCATTCTGATAGTAGTATAATGATATCTCACTGTGGCTGAAATTTGCATTTCTCTAATGGCTAACAATTTTGAATGTCTTTCCATGGTTTTTTGCCACCCTCTTCAATGATATGTCTGTGTGTGTTTTTGAACATTTTCTAGTTGGATTTTTTTTAGTGTTGAGTTTTGAGCTACACAATACTTCCCCATATAATAAGCATTACTTCAAGTCTACTTAGAAGAAAATTTTTTAAAATACATTTTAGGCAAGATTTAATATTGACCTGGTTGTTCTTCCAGAGGGAATGCACAGTAATAGGCACTAAGATATTTCCTTTTGCATTTATTTAATAAATATCTCATCAGTACCCAGCCTATACCCAGCCTACTAAATCATGTATTTTAAATTGCATTTTAAATCTCTAGTTAATTATTACTCCTCTCTAGTGTCTACTCCATCCTACTTAACAACTTCATCTTTTGCTACTCTGCCCATTAAATTCTATGCTACAGTTACCCTCAACTTCCAACTCTGCCTCAAATATTCCACATCTTTCTTGGCTCTCTGTACTTTACAAGCTATTTTCTCAGGCTGGAATATCCTTTGCTGCTTCTTCACGTGGAAAACTCCTACTCAAACCTCAAGATCCAATTCAAATACCTTCACCTCTAAGAACCCTTCTCTAATTTCTTCTATACTCCTATTCCATTTTGTTCAACTCATGATTGCAGCACTAGGAATTCTGTTGACTTTTCAAATAATTGTTTTTTATATTAACATATTTTTTTTTCCTCCATAAAGCAGCTGACAGGGCCCACAGCATAATTTGTCTGGTACTCTGCTGTCTAGAGCACTCACATCTGTTCCCACCAGCATTTGAATACCACACTTCCAAGAATCAACCAAGTTCATTCCCATATTTGTTTATGACAATTGAGTTTTTAATTGGAATTATGTAAGTGAATCATATATTATTTAAATTGATGAAATATGAGTGTGAAAGAAAAGGGGTTGTTATTGCTGTGAATATTAAATTATTGGTTTAGAATGATTTGATGAAAGCAAATCAAATTAGGGATGGGTGAAAAATTATAAAAGAGTAGGGGCAAAAAACATAACATTCCAGAGGAGTTCAGAACTCAGATTGTTTTGATGCTAGTAACTTAAACTTTTCACTCTTCAAAATAAAATTGAAAATTATATAGAATGTATGATGGATGCAGCTGACATTGAAAGAGCATGTGAAACTCCAATTATTCAAACCTGTATTCAAAAGTCCTTGGCCTTACATTAAAACTAATTAATTTATTATCACTTTAATATATAGTACTTATAGCATTAGTATTTATTACAATTTTTCTCTTTAACTATTATTCTCAACACACAAAATATTGGTTTGAATTATATCAGTCTAGAAGGCTTCTATTATGTTTTCTACTGAAGCTTATCATTCAAAAAATCTTTTTGTTTATATGCTTTCCTACTAGATTGAGCGCTCCTTAATGTCAGGAACCTGGCATTTTGCCTGACACATCAGGAATACTCAATAAATTGTTGGATGAGAGAAAAGAAATCTGTAAAGCAAATTTATAGAAATCAAAAGAAAATTGTATCTTATGATCTTCATGCAATTATTTAATCCAATTAATTCCAAGAAGTTCTCGGTCTCAGATATCAATAATTGATTCAAAGGAGTTCATTCTCTCTTTACAGAGAATTTGGGCCTCTTAAAGGGTGTTAGCTAGTCTTTATATAAATATACATCTGTATATATATGGCAAATAGATGGGTAAACAATGGAAACAGTGACAGACTTTATTTTGGGGGGCTCCAAAATCACTGCAAACGGTGACTGTAGCTATGAAATTAAAAGATACTTGCTCCTTGGAAGAAAAGTTATGACCAACCTAGACAGCATATTAAAAAGCAGAGACATTACTTTGCCAACAAAGGTCCATCTAGTCAAAACTATGGTTTTTCCAGTAGTCATGTATGGATGTGAGAGTTGGACTATAAAGAAAGCTGAGCACTGAAGAATTGATGATTTTGAACTGTGGTGTTGGAAAAGACTCTTGAGAGTCCCTTGGACTGCAAGGAGATCCAACCAGTCCATCCTAAAAGAAATCAGTGCTGAATATTCATTGGAAGGACTGATGCTGAAAATGAAACTTCAGTACTTTGACCACCTGATGATGAAGAACTGACTCATTTGAAAAGACCCTGATGCTGGGAAAGATTGAAGGCAGGAGGAGAAGGGGACGACAGAGGATGAGATGGTTGGATGGCATCACCAACTCAATAGACATGAGTTTGAGCAAGTTCTGGGAGTTGGTAGTGGACAGGAAGGCTGGAGTGCTGCAGTCCATGGGGTTGCAAAGAGTCAGAAATGACTGACAGACTGAACTGAACTGTCTGTGTGTATGTATATAAAATAGAGTCCCACAAGTTTCACTAGATTTCATTGTGATAAAAATTAACCTTTCAGTATGGAAATGTTGTTTCTTAATTATTATTATTCTTTACATAGTTTCTCAAATATGGTCATGATATAGCCTAACAAAATCTAGATATCTATTAGGTTAATGAAAAAGCAATTGTGATTTCAGTCTGTGAATTTTAAATCATTATAACTAGACTCAAACACATTTTATTAATCAAAATAGGAACCATTATAACGAACAATTTTTTTGCAATGAGAAATAAGTTTGTTGACTCTTGTAGCATAAAAATCTGTGCTTTGGGATTCGACATACTCTTGTAAAGCATTTTCTGCCTCCTGGAAAGAGGTAAGGTGAATATGGCAGATGAGGCAAAATTTTGTAGCCCAATTCATCCAACTTTTGAAGCACTGGTTGTGTGATATGCAGTCAGGTGTTGCCATGGAGAAGAAAGGGGCCCTTTTAATTGACCAATGCCTGCTGCAGGCATTGCAGCTTTGGGGGCATCTCATTGATTTACTGAGCATACATCTCATATGTCATGATTTCACTGGGATTCAGAAAGCTGTAGTTGATCAAGACGGGCAGCAGACCACCGAGCAGTGACCATGACCGTTTTGGTGCAAGTCTGGATTTGGGAAATGCTTTGGAGCTTCTTCTCAGTGCAGCCACTGTGTTGGTCATTGTTGGCTGTCATATAAAATCCATTTTTCCTCACACGTCACAACCCGAACAAGAAATGGTTCATTGTTGTTGCATAGAATAAGAGAAGGCAACACTTCAAAATGACAACTTTTTTGGCTTTCAGTCAGCTCATGAGGCACTCACTTATCAAGCTTTTTCAACTTTCCAATTTGCTTCCAATGTTGAATGATCAGAGAATGGTCAACGTTGAATTCTTCAGCAACTTCTCATGTAGTTGTAAGAGGATCAGCTTCAGTGATTGCTCTCAGTTGGTCATTGTCAACTTCCAATGGCTGGCCAATACACTCCTCATCTTCAAGGCTCTTATCTCCTTTGCAAAACTTCTTGAACTACCACTGTATTGTACATTCGTTATCAGTTCCTGGGCCAAATGCATTGTTGATGCTGTGAGTTGTCTCCACTGCTTTATGACCCATTTTGAACTTGAATTAAAAAATTACTCGAATTTGCTTTTTGTCTAATGTCATTTCTATGGTCTGGAATAAATAGAAAATAAACAGCAAGTAATAAGTTATTAGCAAAAAAATAAAGTGATAAATGTGCATTAAAATGATAAATAACATAACCACATTTATTTAAGAATGCAACCTAATATCAAACAGTGCAAAACCACAATTACTTTTGCACCAACATAATAAAATGAAATATTTTTAAAGTTAAGCTCACATTTAACCCTACTAATTTCAGCCAGAGTACAGTGTGTTACCTATAAACCAGTTTTAAAAATCTAAATGATTTCTCTGAGTAGCATCCATAGCACCACTGTGAAATACAAATTACTAGGTGAGGTGCTTTGCATTAGCTTTTTGCCAAGTAACTAAGAGATCTTTCTTCAAGCTCTGAGGGGTCCTCTTAGCGCTTTCTTTGGTCCAATTAACACTGAATGGGAAAATTGAGAGGGCTCTTCATATTATCTCTGCAATTAAATGATTTGGCTGGTCAATTATTTTTACAGCCTCATCCAGTAAGTACAAAAAAAGAAAAAGAATAAATCAGCTCCTGTATTGTTGATTACCTTTGGGTTAGCTCCTGTCCTTACTTTCTCACTTTGGAGAACAGATGATACAATCCGTCTTGGTGTAAGTGTCAACCATCTTGTCTTTCAACTAGAAAGCTAGAAGTGACAGCTTGGTATATTAAGAGGTCTCGGCCTGAATAAATTGATGTCAGGTTTTATTACTTATAGTCCAAGTTAGGAAGCACAAGACAACCACTCAACAACAATGTATTGAACAAATAAATGGTATACAGCAGTATTGCCAGTTCTTGAAATAAAGATAGAGACAGGCAAGGTCTGTGTTCTCTAGAAGGCTAAAGTCCACCAAACAAGATATACAATACAAACCAAGGTATATGGTAAGGCCCTTATGGTGTTGAAAGGAGCTATTCTCTTGTCCTTATGGGCTGGAGCATGGATGAAGTTGTCCAAAGAAATGCCTACTGGAAGCCCAAGTCTATCTGAATATTTAAAGAAATCATAAGCAACCTCAAGGAAGTGGCTCATTCTCATAAATTAGTATAAAAGAGAGAGAAATGGGATAGGGAGAGATTTTTAAGTAAACAGCATTCCCTAGAAGTGAAACAAAAAGATAAATCAATACCACTAACATTTTTCAAATACTTATATGAATAACTGTGCTAAATTCTAGAAGTGTATTTTTCAACCTAAGAGATACAACCCAATAGAGAATTGTAAGCTTCCCATTTTTAAAATGAGCTAAAATAAGATAGAAAACATCAGAATATTTCACATATAGTAGATATATGTTTGTTTCAGTTATGGATATGTATGGTATTGAGTCACAGGGTAGGAATGTTTTACTTATTGTGCATTTAAATTAATTTTTTAACCTCTGATCTTTTTATTAATTTATTAATTGGAGAATAATTTAAATTTAAAATTAGCTTAGAATATTACCCTAAAAAGTTTTTTCCTAAACTTGGCTAACAAAGCCATTTAAAAGTTGCATCCAAATTTCCATCCTAGGAGGAGGGGTCCAGCATTCTCTGGAAGCCTTCTCAAAGAAAAAACAAAGTCTGGAAATCATTAATTTTTAATTAGTATGAGTTCAGTTCAGTTGCTCGGTCATGTCTGACTCTTTGTGACCCCCATGGACTACAGCATGCCAGGCTTCCCTGTCCAGCAAACTCATGTGCATCGAGTCAGTGATGCCATCCAGCCATTGTATCCTTGGTCATCCACTTCTCCTCCCACCTTCAATCTTTCCCAGCATCAAAGTTTCCCAGCAATTAGTATGAGTAGGCGAGAAGATGAAAAAAAAAAAAAAAAAAAAACTGAGAAAGTGTGCTATGACCTACGCATCAAGTGGAGTTTAAAAGTGATGAATGCGGGAAGGAGTTTATCACAGAAGACCATTAGAGAAGGTTCCCGGAGCAACTGCTGTGAGCAGGATTCAAAGGTACCTGAGGACTTGAAATTTGAGGGAGGAGAGCTGAAACACTCTCAAGAGTGGAGTCCGCCAGGGAAAAGACCCAAGAAAGAGGTTAAGACTTGCCTTGACTGAAACCTGAACAGTGATTCAGCCAAAGATTTCTTGAGGAAAGAAAGCATCTCAACTTGCACTGAGCACCAATTGCTGAGAACACAATAGATGTTGAATGAGTACAGAACGTTTGTGGAGGAACAGTAAGAAGATGAGCCAGAAAAGTAGGTCTGAATGTTAAGTTTGCATACAAGATCAGCCTCTGCATTCATATATTTGAGAGACATAAAGGAAAAATCACAGACAAGACAATTAAGTTTTTTCATTTCTTCTCTTGGCTTCTGCAGCAAAGTTTCACAGAAATATAAAAGAACGTATCCAAAGATGTCTTCTAAAATACTGCCATCTTTTTCTGACTGTAAGAGGCTGGATGCTCAGGTTTAAACAATAGATTTGGAAAGAAGTTTTTGTTTTAAGACCATAAGACACACACTGTATTAGTTTTAACTTCTTCCATTGCACCTATGCTTCTCTATCCATTGCTATACATTAGAATAATTTGGGAGCTTTCAAAATTTCCATTGTTTGGGCTCCCCACTAAGAAACTAAGTCAGAGTTTCCAGGGGGTGTATCTGGAGCATTTGTGCTGTTGAAAAGTGCCCCAGGTAACTCTGACACGCATTCCGGTTTGAGAGCTATTGAAATGTGAATACTAAAACCCACACTGCTAAGGCAGAGCAGAGTTTATGCTCTCTTTTTTGCTTCTCAACAGAAGAAATCAGGCTGACATTTATTTTTTTCCAGTCTTGCCCCAGGCTGTAGCCGCAATAGAACCATGGACAGCAATGATTCTTTCCTTAACTCTGTAGGCAAAACCAAAGATGAACTTTTAAACTGAAGCCCCTGACAGCTGCTCCTGTTCAATGCCAATTATACTAACCTAGATATCCTTCCCTTCCAGACATGCCTCCCCAATGGCGCACCATTGTCAGACTTTCACACTTAAAAATTTCCTGTGACTCTCAGTTCTTTAATGGCAAAGCCCAAACTCTTCATCCAGACACTCCTTGCCCTTCCTAATATGGCTCAAAACACTTACTCCAGCTGTGGTTTAGGCTTCTAACTGTTGGAGTTGCCTTACTATTCCCTCAAGTGCCATATTCTTTCTTGTTTCTACCTTTCTCTTGCTCTTATCCACATTTGCAGTGGCAAGAGTTCTCTTCTTACTCTCACTTCATCCACTTTTGCTACTCAATGTCAAAGTCCAGTTTAAGTCCCTCTTTGATTATCAACAGCCTTTGAAGCTTCTTTCCACCACTCCCAGCATTGGGAAATACGTTAGATTCAATGCTTCAAACAGAACTTCAAGTTGTTCAGTGAAGAGAATTCATTGTATTTGGATCATAATTATTCAGCATAATGATTCTGTAGTTCAACTATCTGGGGCTGAATCTTAGTTCTTTAATTGATTTATTATTTGACTTCTCTAAGCCTTAGTTTTTTCATACGCAAAATGGGAAAATAGTTCCTACCTTAGTGGTGAGGTTCTTATCAGACAATGCAAGAAAATTCCTCAGCACAATGTTCAACCTCTAGTGAATATTCATAAATTCTAGCTTTTCTTGCTTGTTTATCTGTCTCATCATACATTCTGATAAATATATCTTGTCTCTTCAGCAAAATTGTAAGATCACTTAAAAATCAATTCCTTATTACCTGGATTACTATACTATACTAAAAGCAACATGAGGTTTGAGATCAGAACATTAAATTTCAAATTCCAATTCATCCATTTTCTCCTTATATGATTTATGGAATATTATTCAATCTGTTTAAACTTCAATTCCCTAATGTCTAAAATGGAAGTTATAATAATAGTGGTATTTTCCACATTCTGGAGATTAAAGAAAATTATTCACAATAAAGTTCTTTGCTATCTTTCAAGTACTAGTAGATAGTCAATACATGTTTATTGAATTATTCCATAACATCTAAATTTGAGATTACATATATACTAATAAATAGCTTACTTGCTGAAAATATAAGTTCATTGACTAATTGTTCACTTAAAAATAAAAAAGTTGGTGCAAAATTTAGGTTCTTAATTTCTTCAAAGAAAGTGCATTAAATAGGAAGGAGATCATAAGGTCTTTTCTGACTCTAAATTCTATATCTTTGAAAAGTGTCTGTACTTTTATATGACTTGAAGAGAGACAAGCAGGGGATTCTATGTGCATATGCTTTTCCTTTATGTATATTCCATACATAAGAAAATAAATAGATAAACCCATAAGCTTATGTTAGTGGTGATTATCTCTGATAGAACTGTGGGTAATCTAAACATTCTCTATTTTCTGCGTGAGATTTCAAAATTTCTATGATTAAAAAATTATTATTAAAAAATCCTTAAGATGTAAAAGCCTTTCCCAAAAATGTGTGTGTGTGTGTGTGTGTGTGTGCGTGTGCGTATGTGTACAGAAGCATTGACATCTTTTAGGACAGCTGACTAGCAGCGTGCTATGACAGCTTCTTGCACATTTTTGCTCATTATAGCTAGAAAGCTGAAGGAACAGACTGAGTAGAGTGCATACACATAAAGCTTTGTTTGAAACTTTGTAGTGAGATTATTATAATCTCTTTGTAGAAATTTGAAATCACAAAAATGTAAAGTTGACGATCTCTTCCCAGAAAAGGCCAGCCTGTGAAGTGGCACCTACTGGCGTGACGCCGTTCAGTAACCAGGCTCCCTCAGACCTCATCACAGGTCGTGTGTGCGTGCGGGCTAAGTCACGCCTGCTAACTGAATTTTTCAGGAGGCCTAAAGGACTTCAAGGACAAAGGACTTAGGGTTGCATTTGGAAAAGTATAGATCTATTTCAAAAGTAATTACTACGCTCTTACAGACTGAAAATATTCTTAATTATGTTTCCCTAAACGGGAGCCTATCTCCTACTTTTAAATGCAAAAAAGTAGAATTTTCTTTTTAGAAAGTAGGATTTTCTCCACAGAAATAAACTTCATAAACATTTTGGTTGAAAACATACACCAGCTACAGAAAATAATATCCATTTTTTTTCCTTCTGGTATAGAGATCTTTGAAGACCATTTTAACCTTTTAATGTGGGGTGTCAGTTTATTGAAGGAGTAACACATTGAAGTGGACATGAGGTCATATGAGTCAGAGATTTTTAATCAGTGAATCAGGACAGGCTGAGTATACACTGGAACTTAAGGTAAAATTTTTCTAGAGAAAGAAACTATAGCTTCTATCCATTTTCCAATGAGTCCCTGGCTCTTAAATAGTCTCTGAAACTGCCCTGGTTCATGTCTGCTTATCTGGTATAATTGTTACTAGCATCCCCTTTCTCAGAATTGTCCTAGCCTAGAAGATAAGTTATTTAATCTTGCTAATTAAAGCCTGTGGGTCAAGGCATTGTTTTTCATTTTTTGTGCAAGTCATGACTTATTTGACAGGAAGGAGGGCAGCCTTAAGAGAAATTTTATGAAATTCTCTGAACACAAATAAATGTACACACCAAATATTGATTTAAATTTCTTCATTTATATTCTGCTTAAACTTAGACAACACAGAGCTGAATACTTCACCAGTGTTTATCTACCATCCCCAAAATATTTCTGTTCACCTTTTTCTGAGTTGTATTACATCTGGGTAAACACTAGGAATGGCAGGTAAAGAATGTACTTAGTATTTTTTGTGCATTCACTCAAATAGCATTATTAAGTATCCACTTAACAACAATTTCTGGTAGTGGACAGAAAAAAAAAATGTAAAATAATATCTCATTTGTTGCATAGCTTGCAATCTGTTTGAGGAAATAAGGCACACACTTTTTAACAGATAAGACAATTAAAATGACAATGAGATACTTATAATATCTATTGAAATGGCCAAAATTCAAACATTGACAACACCAAACACTGGCACAAGTGTAGAACAACGAAGCCGAAGTGAAAGTGAAGTTGCTCAGTGGAGTCCGACTCGTTGAGACCCCATAGGCTGCAGCCTACCAAGGTCCTTCGTCCATCGGACTTTCCAGGCAAGAGTACTGGAGTGGGCTGCCATTTCCTCGTCCAGAGGATCTTCCCAACCCAGGGATTGAACCCGGGTCTCTTGCACTGTAGGCAGGTGCTTTACCGTCTGAACCGAAAGCTCTCATTTATTGCTGGTGGGAACACAAAATGGTACAGCCACTTTGGAAGACAGTTGGCAGTTTCTTACAAAATTAAACATACTCTTACCATTTGATCTAGCAACTTGGTTCCTTAATATTATCCCAAAGGAGTTAAAAACTTAGGTCCACATAAAAATCTGCACATAGATTTTATAGCATCTTAATTCGTAACTACCAAAATTCAGAAGCAACCAAGGTATTCATCAGTAAGTGAGTAGATAGGTAAACTGTTTCATCCAAACAATGGCATATTACTCAGTGCTGGAAAGAAGTGAGCTATTCAATTTGTGAAAGAGCATGCAGAAAATGTACTAAGTGAAAGAGCCAGTCTGAAAGGATAGGTACTGTGTGACTTCAACTATACAATACTCTGAACTATGGAGACCGTAAAAAGGTAAGTGGCTTCCACAGTTTAAGGGGACAGAGAAGTACATGCAGCACAGAGGGTTTTTTGGGCAGTGAAGACACTCCATATAACCCTTTAATGATGGATACATTATACACTTGTCCAAATCAATAGAATATACAGTATCAAGAGTGAAATGTAATGTAAAGTACATATTTGGGCTGATTATGATTTGTCATTGTAGGTTCATCAGTTGTAACAAATGTACTCTCTGGTGGGGGATATCGATAATGGGGGAGATTATACATATGTGGGAGCAGGGCATATATAGGAAATCTATGTACCTTCCCTTCAATTTTGCTGTGAACGTAAACCTGCTCTATAAAGTCTTAATAATTTTTTTCAAAAGATAATTAATGAATGATAGGTAGATAACTAGCGATCTAAGAATTTGAAGGGAATGCTTGCTATAAATTAAAATAGTTATAAGGACTGATTGGGATTTTTGAAAAACCTTGAAAGCCAGTCAGTGCCATGGAGAGAAATTATTCTCTAGACAATGGAACAGCTTTAGATATTCTTAGGCAAAAACTACAGCATAATAACACAACTCAAGAAATGACTCTGAGGCATAGCTTCCTGAAGATAAATTCCTTAGTTTTCCTGAAGACACAATAATTTTTATGCATTATAGATCTTTCCAGCCCCATAGCACCTGTCTGATCCCTTAACACTCCTATTCTGAAATTCTGCAGGCAGTTATTTAAGCATGTTTTGAATCCATAGGAACACAAGTTAGTGGTTCTCTTGTCTTTGTTTATAGACAAAGTCCTCAAAGCCAGGGACAATGTCTGATTCTATTGTTCTTCTCTGTATATCTCTATTTCTTTGTATCTGTTTCTGTGTCTGTCTGTCTTTCTCTCTCTCTCTGCCTCTACCACACACACACACACACACACACACCAAATAGAAGCCAGTTCTGAACCTTCATACAAGTGATGGATGAAGGTTTGGTTTCACTTTAATAGTCATTTCTCACATTCAAATCTGTAAGAAAGTCTATTGATGAGAACCACAATTCAAGGAGATAGTAAAGGGCAGGGAAGCCTGATATGCTCAGTTCATGGGATTACAAAGAGTCGGATATGACTTAATGACTCAACAACAACAAACAATTGTATATGAAGGAGGAAAAAGTCACTTACCTCACAATGGGGAGTCTAAGTAAAATCCCTCATCCTGCTGGATTTACCAGCAATATATGACAGAACTGATCACTCTCTCATCAACATCCTGATCTTTAAGTGTTAGAGGATTCTAGGGCTTGGTTCATGATCATCTTCTCTATTTTCTCTTATCCAGTGAACTCATTCATATTCATGATCTTAAACACTATCTACATGCTAATGATACCCAAATGTATGTCTCTATCTTTGACCTTTCTCTGGGCTCCAGATTCATGTCTGTAACTTTCTTCTGGACATCCTTACTTGGATGTCTGATAGGGAACTCAAGCCCTATATGTTTGAAACAGGACTCTTGATTTGAAATCTTCCACCAAATTTCTGTGCTCTCATTCTATTCCTCATCAAACAAATGGCATTTTCATTCTACCAGTTAGTTTCTTAGGTCAAAAAATCTTAAGTCATTCCTTAATATGAGTCATCTTTGACATCTGTCTTTCTCTGAGGACACACATCCAATCTATTAACATATTCTATCAGCTCATAACTTCTGTCAGCCCAGTCTTGGAAATATATTTAGATTCAAGACCACTTCTCTCTATTTTCATTGCTGTTTCCTTTCCTTTTCTTCTGAATTATTTAAATTGCTCCAAATTATCTTTCTGCTTCTACCCTTGCATTTATACAGTGTACTCTTTAAAAAGCGACAGAATAATCCTTCTAAAATATCATATCATGACACTCCTCTACTCAAAATCCAATACTAGTTCCCATTCCACTCAGAGTAAAAGCTCAAACACATACCATCCTATAAAAATCTATATTTTCTGGTCCTGCTGCTGTTCTGACACCATTTCCTACCATTCTCCTTATTGTTCTTTCATCTCCAGCTACTGGTTTCTTTGTTATTCCTCAACATACCAGGTACATTTAAAATAGCACCTGCCCCATTCCTGACTCTATATCTTAACCCTACTTTTTTCTTTTAAATGATTTCTTACCTCATCTCACATATTATCTATTTATTTGTTTAGTATTTATTGCTATTTGAATATTGGAACATAAATTCCATGGAGACCAAGGTTTTAATCTATGTATGTATATATCTATGTATACCTATATCCTCAATAACTATGATATAACCTGGTACAAAATAGATGCTCAATAATATATTCATTGATTAAAGAAGCTAATATATGAATCAATGACTGAAATGAATCAATGAATGAAAACATAAACAAGCAAATAAATCAGCCTTCTGTATTGCTTATCTACATATCTATACCTTTGCTAGAATAGAGCTCTAAAAATTGACTTAAGCCCACCAACAGATCCAAGACCAGAGGTCCTAAAATGTGCATACCAGAACCCAACTCTGCCCACTAGTGGGCCAACACTAGTACCAGGATGCTCCAGAGCTCTACAGAAATCCACCTTGTGAATGGCACTGCCTATCAGAGTATAGCAGCCTTTGCACAAGAAAGAGCCAGGCAGGACAGACTAAGGATCAGCTATACCTACATGACCGTCTACAGTACTCAGTCCACCACAACAGGAAGACATATGCAGCCAACACAGAGGGTACTCCCAGAGCATATAGCTCTGCTGATCAGAGGTAAATGCACTGGTGGCACTCATGGGATGTCTCTTTAAAAAGATGACTTCTGCGAAGTTTGGAAATATAAACAACTTGCCTGACACATAGGAATAAAAACAGAAAATTAGGCAAAATGAGGCAACATAGGAATATGTTCCAAATGAAGGAAAGAGATAAAACCACAGAAGAATTAAGGGAATGGAGACAGCAGTCTAACCTATGAGAGTTCAAGGTAATGATCATAAAGATGTTCGAAGAACCCAGCTGACGACTGCATAGAGTAAGAAGTTTTTAACAAAGAGGAAATATAAAGAACAACCAAACAAAGATGAACAATAAAATAACTGAAATTAAAAATACACTAGAATGACTCAAAAGTAGATTACATGATACAGAAGAACAGATTGTGAGCTGAAAGAGTAGTGGAGATTACTGAAGTGGAACCAAAAAAAAGATTAAAAAGAAATATGAATGGTTTAAGAAACCTCTGAGAAAACATAAAGCATACTTATATTTGCAGTATAAACATTTCAAACACAGAAAAGTGACAGAAAGGGGCAGAGAACTATATATAAAGAATTAATAGCTGAAAACTTCATTGACTTGGGAAAGGAAACATCTAGGTCCAGAAAGCACAAAGAGTCCCAAACAGGATAAACCCAAAGAAGACTACACCAAGACATATTGTAATTAAAATGGGAAAGATTAAAGAAAGAGTATTAAAAGCAGCAAGAAAAAACAACAAGTGATGTACAAGGAAGCTCCCATAAGGCTATCAGCTGCCTTTTCATCAAAAACTCTGCAGGCCAGAAGGGACTGGCATGCTATATTTGTAAGTGATGGAAGAGAAAATCTTACAAGCAAGTATATTTTACTTGGAAACACTTCATTCAGAGTCGATGGAGAAGTTACAAATTTTACAAATAAGCAAAAGCTGAAAGAGTTTGGCATTGTAAAACCAGCTTTAGGAGAAATATTAAAGGGATTTCTCTTGGTGAAAAAGAAAAGGCAGCACCTAGAAATATGAAAATTATGAAAGGAAGAAATTCACTTGAAACTACAAATATAAAATAAATGTAGTAAATAAACTGCATATGAAGGTAGTAAGAAGGTTAAAAGATGTAGTTAAGTCATCTATAGTCACAAAACAAAAAGATGCACAAAAGAAAAAGATGTAAAATATGACATCAAACACAGTAAATATGAGGGGGGTATAAAATGTGGAGCTGTGCGTAGTAGGACAAGGTACAAGCCTCAATACATTTAAGAGTATACAAATTATTTCAAGCATCTTTTCTGACCACAAGGGCATGAAACTAGAAATCAACCACAGAAAAATAAATGAGAAAAAATCTATTATATGAAGACTAAACAACATGCTATTAAAAAACCAATGGGTCAGTGATGAAATCAAAGAAGAAATTTAAAATTACCTTGAGACAAAAGAAAATGAAGACACAGTCATACAAAATCTATGGGATGCAACTAAAACAATTTTTTGAGAAAAGTTCATAGTGATATAGGCCTTCTTTAAGAAACCAAAAATCTCAAACAACCTAACCCACCACCTAAAATAATTTTAGAAAGAAGAACAAATAAAATCTAAAATCAGCAGAAGGAAGATGATAACAAATCAAAGAGAAAATAAATAGAGATTAAAAAATAATGGAAAAAAATTGATAAAACCAAGAGCTGATTCTTTGATAGAGTAAACAAAATTAACAAATCTCTGGCCAAGTGCACAAAGAAGAAGAGAGGACTCAAATAAATAAAATAAGAAATGAAAAAAGAGATCACAACTGGCACCACAGAAGTACATAAAAAGACAATATTGTGAACAATTATGGGCTTCCCTTGTGACTCAGCTGGTAAAGAATCCACCTGCAATGCAGGAAACCTAGGTTTGATCCCTGGGTTGGGAAGATCCCTTGGAGAAGGGAAAGACTACCCACTCTAGTATTCTTGCCTGGAGAATTCCGTGGACTGTATAGTCCATGGGGTCGCAAAGAGTTGGTCACGACTAAACAACTTTCGCTTTTAATTTCATGAACAATTAAATGCCAACAAATTTGACAATCTAGAAGAAATGGACAACATTCTAGAAACATACAGTTCATGAAAACTAAACCAAGATGAAATAAAAAACTTGAATAGACCAATCACTAGAAGTGAAATAATTGTGTAATTTAAAAAACAAACAAACAAAAAAAACTCCCTACAAACAAAAGTCCAGAGTCTGGCTTCACAGGCAAATTCTACCAAACATACATCAAATATACTGATCCTTCCTAACTCTTCCAGAAGACATTCTGTGATGCCACCATCACCCTATACCAAAACCAGACAAAGACACTATGAAAAGAAAAAAAATTATGGGCCAATATCTTTGATAAATATACATGTAAAATCAAATTCCATACCCGCCAAGTGGGTGACCCACAAACTGAAGAATAATAATACCAAAGAAGTCCTCCCACTGTTGTAAAGATTCTGAGCCCTATATCAGGCTTCGCAGTCTGCCAAAGGGACAGGAAATCCCCAGGGAATCTGACCTTGAAGGCCATTATGATTTGAATATAGGACTTCCACAGGACTGGGGAAAACAAAGACTCTACTCTTGGAGAGCACAAACAAAATCTTGCATTCACTAAGACCCAGAGGAAGGGGGCAGTGACCCCACAGAAGGCTGAACCAAAGCTGCCTTCTAGTGATGGGGAGGGTCTCCTGTGGAGGTGCGGGTTGGCAGAGGCTCACCATGGGGATGAGGGTACCAGCAGCAGCAGTCCTGGAAGGTCCTCCTTGGTGTAAGCTCTCTTGGAGGTCGCACTAACCCTACCATAGAGCCCATAGACCCCAAGACTGGATCACCTCTAGTTGTTAGGCCGAAATACTAACAGGGAGCAACACAACTTCACTCATCAACAGATAACTGGATTAAAGCTTTACTGGAGCAAGGCCCAAGCCATCGGAGCAAGACCCACCATGTCCATCGCATCAAGAAGCTTACAGAGAAGCCTGTTCGCCTCATTCACCAGAGGGCAGAGAGAAGAAGCAAGATGAAGTAAATAACTAGAGTAGACCAATCACTAGATCACAATACTACAGCTGCTGGAACAAAAACCAAATTACAGAAAGTTAATCAGAATGAAAAAAAGTAAAGAGTTACCTCCCAGAAGAAGGGTCAATATAAAACCCCAGAAAAAAACAATGAAATGAAGTGCATATAAGCAAACTTTCAGAAAAAGAATTCAGAATAATGATAATGAAGATGATCCAGGATCTCAGAAACAGAATGGAGAAGGTATAATAAATGTTCACCAAAGACCTAGAAGAACAAACAGAGATGAGCAATACATTAGAAGGAATCAATAACAGAATAACAGGCAGAAGAGTTAAGTGACCTTGAGGACATAGTGGTGGAAATCACTGCTGCAGAACAGAATATAGAAAAAAGAATGAAAAGAAAAAAAAAGGGAAGACAGCCTATGAGACCTCTGGAACAATATTAAACACACCAAGATTTGCATTTTAGGGGTCCCAGATGGAGAAGAGAGAGAAAAAGGACCCAAGAAATTATTTGATAAGATAATAGCTGAAAACTTCCCTGACATGGGAAAGGAAATAGTCAACCAAGTCCAGGAAGCTCAGAGAGTCCCAGGAAGGATAAACCCAAGGAGGAATACCCCAAGACACATAGTAATCAAACTGACAAAAATAAAAGACAAAAATAAAGTATTGAAGGCAACAAAAAGCAACAGGGTAAAATAGCAAGTAGCATATAAGGGAACTCCCATCCATTTATCAGCTATTTCTCAACAGAAACTCTACAAGCCAGAAGGCAATGGCTTGATATATTTAAAGTGATGAAAGGGAAGAACCTGCCACCAAGAATACTCTATCCAGCAAGACTCTCATTCAGATTTGAAAAGTCAAAAGCTTTCCAGACAAGCAAAAGTTAAAAGAATTCAGCACCACCAAACCAGCTTTACGACAAATGCTAAAGGAGCTTCTCTAGTCAGGAAACAAGAGAAGGAAAAGACTTACAGAAAATAAACCCAAAACAACTAAGAAACTGGTAATAGGATCATGCACATTAATAACTACCTTAAATGTAAATGGATTAAATGCACCAACCAACAGACATAGACTGGCTGGGAAGATGAAAACATGTGCATGTATGCACTTCTACTTACCACATCACACTGCTTGACCCCCCAAATTGTATGCAATAATTTATATTGTTAGGTTAATCATGTTCCCATTATGACTTGCAATCGCATTATCTTTAATTTTTGTCTGGCTATTGATTGTGAAAACTGATAAATATATTTTACTATTGTGAATATGTAACTATTACTTAATACTAGTGTATCATGATTGATCAACAGAATAATAGAATTCTATATCACCAAAACTACCATTTAATAGAAAAACCTGTAATCACTTTTTAAAATCCAGATGGATATCAGAATTATCTTGGAATTTTTTGAAAAATACAAGTGTCTAGGTATTATTTTTTTCTCCTAAGCTCCAGATATGTTTCTAATGAGCAGCCATATTTTTTAAAAATTGGATTGTATGATAATCTTTAACTTTTATCTAGTTGATTTCACTTTTTCTATTTCACATTCAATGCTTCAGTTTCGTTTACATTTTCTAATTTCTCCATCTCTTTTTTTTTTTTATGTTCTTTCTCAAGCCTTTATCAAGCTCAGTAGCAAAGCTTTTTATACATATATATAAATAGTGTGTATAATGTATGTGTGAGTGATAAGTCACTTCAGTTTTGTCCAACTCTTTGCAACTGCATGAACTGTAGCCCATGAGGCTCGTCTGTCCATGGGATTCTACAGGCAAGAAGACTAGAGTGGGTTGTCTCCTCCAGGGGATCTTCCCAACCCAGGGCTCAAACCCTTATCTTATTACGTCTCTTGCATTGCAGGCAGGTTCTTTACCGCTAGCGCCATCTGGGAAGCCCTTTGAAATGTATAGACACATCTAATCACCACGTTATGTAACAGGAACACAGTGTTATAGGTCAATTATACTTCAAAAGCAAACTAATAGAAAAAAGAGATCAGACATTTGGTTACCAGAGGCCAGTGTTGTGGTGCAGCAGGAACTGGATGAAGGCAGTCAGAAGCTACAAACTTCCTTACGTAAGATAAATAAGTACTAGAGATATAATATACAACACGATAAATATAATTAATACATATGAAAGTTAAGAGAGTAAATCCTAAGAAGTTCTCATCACATGGAAAAATATTATTTCTATTTCTTTAATTTTATATATGTATGAGATGGTGGATGTTCCTCTAAACGTATTATAATAATCATTTAATGATGTAAACCAAATCATTATTCTGTATACCTCAGGCTTATACAATGATATGTGTCAATTATATCTCAATATAACTAAAAGGAAAAAAAGTTAACATATAAATAACTGTAGAGGTATTTTTGTTTATTTATTTTCAGAAAGGAGTGTAAGAGTTGGCCTGCCTCCCTGTCCATTTCATACTCTCTAATTACATATTCTGTGACCTTTTCCACTGGGAATCATTAAGCAATAGAACAGGAAGGGTCATTGGAGATGACCTAGTCAGAATGAGCTTTTCAGAAGAAAAGAAACTGAGGCTCAGATTCTTGAAATAACTTCAAAGTTACAGAGCTAGCTAAAAATAGAGTTAGAATTAGATTTCAGGTCTCTAAATTTTGATGACCACTGCTTTTTTTTCTATCTCAACAAGTTTAAGGGATCTTTCTCTACGTCTTCTGTCGTCCTTCTTATCATTATTGTTTATAAAAATTCAATATCAACAGTCTAAGAAGAGAGAGTCAGATTTGCAAGAGAATTTGAAGCTCAGTGATGACTTTCTTGGAGTGCAAAAGACTGTTGATGCATCCCCTTTACTTTCACAGAACAAAAGAGGCAAGGATTCATCCGTGGGCATTGGCAGGGCTTGATGCTTACTGACAAGGCCCCAGAATGGAAATATCCTGCTTGTCCTTTTAACAGGATTTCAGCCAGAGATTTGAGGGAAAAGTACTGCAACCGAGTGGGCTGTGAATATGAGTGGAAATGTCAGAGCTATGAATCAGTTAACACGTTTTTATTTAGCATCTTCCTGTGAAAAAGGATGAAAAGACAAGGCTCTTGTACTCAAATTCCTTACCATTGCAGAACAGAGTCAAGAACAGTGTAAGACCTTTTTAGATCTTAGAGGTTCTAACACCCCAGACTTGGAAAGCCCAACCTGCATGGCAAGAATGGGGTGACTTTCTTGGAGGACAAAATGCTTAATTGTGCCATGATATGTTACTGGGTTTAAGTAGATGAAGGGGATGTTTTCTCCTTTCCTCTCTGGATTTAAAAAGTAAGTTTATATCCTTCAGCTCATGAAACACTCAAAATGCCCCTGAAAAGTAGGGAAAGCAGAAAGTATATTCTGTTCTTTTTGTGCAGAGAAATTAACATCCTAACCTCTGAAGTGGCCAAAGTTCCCACATCAGATCAGAGCCAAAGTCCCTCTGACTCCCTCCCAGGACACTTTCTAATAGAATAACCTTCTGGAAGATTGCTCCTTTGTATCTTCCCATCCATTCTGAAGATACAGGTACTAACCCAGTCTTAGGACCCCTCGAGATCAGACTTGGCTCCTGTCCTAACTTCTATGACATAATTTAAAAAATAGTTGAAGGCATCCCAAGGTGTCAATTTCTTCCTTGGTGTTCATAACCCAAATGTTTTAACAGTCTTAAGGTGCCTTCCACCTATGGGGCCCTGACTCTTTGAGGCCTATCTGTTGACCTGGCCCTGCCAATGAGAAAAGCACAGATGTCTACCATCTGGTCAGGGGTCCCAGTGCTTGTGCCAATTTCCTGTCACTGACAGCCAGCACTTGATTGATGGAATTTGGTACTCCACCTTTTTTTTCTTAGTACAATGTAACCTAATGAATTCAGATGGCACATAGCCAAAATGAGAGAATCTGAACTTGGGCAGGGGTAAAGTTTACCATCAATGAAATGAGGGTCTGTTAAGTAAATTACGAATGTAAACAGGATTGTAAAAAGGACAATTTAATCTACTTACAAGAATAAATTGTTTTCAAGCACTTAAGTTGCATAAATTTACATACAGTGTGCTAATTACAAATGATTGATAGCCAGTCATTCAAACACATCTGGTGGGAACCCTGTTCTCTTAACACTTTGAGAGACACTAGACTGGGTTACTTAAATGCAGTACTTGAAAATAGTACAAACGTGTGTATATATATTTCATATGAATATATGTACTCACACACCCTCGTGTAAGACAGTCCTTGTTTTTCATCAAGCCATGTTCCTGGAAACCATACCAGAAAGGATTATCAAACACAGATCACTGAGAGCCAAATTATATTTTCATACAGGAACAATTTTATTATTGGGACTGGTGTGCCAGATCCAGGGATCGCACCAGGTAAATCATAGATTCAATCAGCATTGTGTCATAGCAAACTGAGCTACAACAATCACAGCTAGAGAAGACGGCTAATATTTATTGAGCAGTTGCTGCATCTGTGTGCTTTACATATGCTATTTCAGTCATCAATATATGACGGTAGGGAGCTACTGCCTCCATTTTCGGGGAAACAACACTGAAACTCCAAGAGATTAAATAACTCTCCCTTAATCATCTGTTTGTCATCAGTAGAATTAGAAATTAAATCTAGGACTGATTCCATATCTCATGGCTACTTTTTGAACTATAACATTTATAATCCTTTAAAAATGCTGAATTGTATATGGTTATGCAAAGTCTACATAACGTATAAAATGAGAATAAACGAAACCATCATTTTCTATGGCCTGGATAAAATTTTAGTCCTCCATGAAGTCTCACTGTTAAAACAAATCTGCCTCCTTTTATGCAAATGTGTGTGCCAAATTTTAAAAATATTCAGGTGTAAGGTATTGTCTTAAATAAAGCTGTAGCATCTTCAGCATATATTTTTTCAATTGTTGCTCTTCATATCTTATCTTTCCTAATAGATAGTAAGCTCATTAAGAGTAGAGACTAATGTTACTCATAATTTGCACCCATCAGCATCATTTATTATACTACCTAGAATAAAATCTTGACCAACAGATGCTTTAATAAGTTCATTATATGAATTAGCAAGTGAATAAATTGTTCTTTCATAAATTTTAGTATACCCATAAATTTTAAATTAATATGTGGCTCAGCAGTAAAGAATCTGCCTGCCAATGCAGGAGATGCTGGTTCGATCCCTGGGTCAGGAATATCTCCCGGAGAAAGAAATGGCAACCTACTCCAGTAATCTTGCCTGGGAAATCCCATGGACAGAAGAGCCTAGCAGGCTTCAGTTCATGGGGTCGCAAAAGAGTCAAATGTGACTAAACAGCAACAAAAATGGCTACAATAAATATCACAGAATAGTTTTTAAGTTTTAGACAGTTATTGGTGGTGATAATGGAGAGAAGGGGCATTAGAGAAGGATTTGGATGTCTAAGTTGCTCTTGAAAAAATTTCCTATAGCTAGGAAATCAGTCCAGATTAATCCCTTGACTTCAGAGTTAATATTCAAAATAAAAAATAACTTTTTTATTGCAATAAGATATTATAACATAAAACTGACCATTTAAGCATGCTTAAGTATACAATTCAGTGGCATTACGTACATTCATGATGTGGTGTAGCTGTCACCACCTTCCATCTCCAGAACTTTCCTCATTATCACAATAGGACTTTGTGTCTATAAACAGAAATTTCCTATTTTCTTCCACTCAGTCCCTATAACTTCTATTAAACTTTGTGTCTTTAGGAGTTTGCATATTCTAGGTACCTCACACAAATGAAATCATTTCAAAACATATCTAGATATTGGAAAACCTCTTTATCAACTTCAAGACTGACAAATTAGAGGACAGAAATAGCATGACTCTGAAGAACAATGGATGGAGGTTTGTGACATTGTACAGGGGCAGTGATCAAGATCATCATCAAGAAAAAGAAATGCAAAAAGGCAAAATGGTTGTCCAAGGAGGCCTTACAAATAGCTAAGAAAAGAAAAGATGTGAAAGGCAAAGAAGAAAAGGAAAGCTAGAATCCTTTGAATGCAGAGTTCCACAGAATAGAAAGGAGAGATAAGAAAACCTTCTTCGGTGATCAATGCAAAGAAATAGAGGAAAACAATAGAATGGGAAAGACTAGAGATCTCCTCAAGAAAATTAGAGACACCAAGAGAACATTTAATGAAAAGATGAGCACAATAAAGGACAGAAATGGTATGGACCTAACAGAAGCAGAAGACATTAAGAAGAGGAGGCAATAATACACAGAAAAATTGTACAAAAAAAGATCTTCATGACCCAGATAATCACAATGGTGTGATTACTCACCTAGAGCCAGACATCCTGGAATGCCAAGTCAAGTGGGCCTTAGGTAGCATCACTATGAACAAAGCTAGTGGAGGTGATGGAATTCCACCCAGTTGAGCTATTTCAAATCCTAAAAGATGATGCTGTGAAAGTGCTGCACTCAATGTGTCAGCAAATTTAGAAAACTCAGCAGTGGCCACAACACTGGAAAAGGTCAGTTTTCATTCCAGTCCCAAAGAAAGGCAATACCAAAGAATGCTCAAACTACCACACAATTGCACTCAACTCACACGCTAGCAACATAATGCTCAAAATTCTCCAAGCCAGGCTTTGAAAGTACATGAACCGTGAACTTCTAGATGTTCAAGCTGGATGTTACAAAAAGCAGAGGAACCAGAGATCAAATTGCCAGCATCCACTGGATCATCAAGAAAACAAGAGAGTTCCAGGAAAACATCTACTTCTAACTTATTGAATTTTCCAAAGCCTTTGAGTGTGTGGATCAAAACAAACTGTGGAAAATTCTTAAAGAGAAGGGAATACCAGACTACCTGACCTGCTTCCTGAGAAATCAGAATGCAGGTCAAGAAGCAACAGTTAGAACTGGGCATCGAACACCAGACTAGTTCCAACTTGAGAAAGGAGTACATCAAGGCTGTATATTGTCACCCTGCTTATTTAACTTACACGCAGAGTACACCATGAAAAATTCTGGACTGGATGAAGCACAAGCTGGAATCAAGATTGCTGGGAGAAATATCAATAACCTCAAATAGGTAAATGACACCACCCTTACACAGAAATTAAGGAACTAAAGAGCCACTTGAATAAAGTGAAAGAAGAGAGTGAAGAAGTTGGCTTAAAGCTCAACATTCAGAAAACTAAGGTCATGGCATCCGGTCCCATCACTTCATGGCAAATAGATGCGGAAACAATGGAAACAGTGACAGACTTTATTTTGGGGGGCTTCAATATCACTGCAGATGGTGACTGCAGCCATGAAATTTAAAAATGCTTGCTCCTTGGAAGAAAAGCTATGACCAACCTAGATAGCATATTAAAAAGCAGAGACATTATTTTGCCAACAAGGTTTCATGTAGTCAAGGCTATGGTTTTTCCAGTAGTCAAGTTTGGATGTGAGAGTTGGACTATCAAGAAAGTTGAGCACCAAAGAATTGATGCTTTAGAACTGTAGTGTCAGAGAACACTCTTGAGAGTCCCTTGGACAGCAAGGAGATCCAACCAGTCCATCCTAAAGGAAATCAGTCCTGAATATTCATTGGAAGGACTGATGCTGAAGCTGAAATTTCAATACTTTGGCCACCTGATGTGAAGAACTGTGTCATTTGAAAAGACCCTGATGCTGGGCAAGATTGAAGGCAGGAGGAAAAGGGGACGACAGAGGACGAGATGGTTGGATTGCATCACTGACTTGATGGACATGAATTTGAATAAGCTTCAGGAGTTGGTGATGGACAGGGAAGCTTGCTGTGCTGCAGTCCATGGGGTCACAGAGTCGGGTACAACTGAGGGACTAAAGTGAACTGAGTCCTCTTTTTCTTGTTTTCTTCTTTCTTTGTATCTAATACTAAGTTAGGATTAGTGATAAGGATTCAGCAAAAGGAACTGGCAAGAAACCTGTATGTACAAATGAGGGCACAGCATTAGTGCTGGTTGTTGGGGGCAGTGTTTACATCCATCAGTTAATAGCAAGTATGTGAAAGTCAACCTAACATCCACCTTTCTCCCTCCTCCTACTCACTACCCCTGCCTCTTGACTTTCCCTTCCCTCAATAATACAGAATTGCAGATAATACAGAATATCTGACTGTCACATAAACAAAAGTGGCAAAATAAGGTGAATTCATTAGGTGGTTTTGAATAAGAAAAGCAGCAAAAGTGGATGTCAACATGCCAGGGAAGCATCAACATTTATATTTATGACTATTCTTTATATCAGTTCACTCAAACCAATTTAATAGTTGCTGAATGAACCATTACAATCACTCAGTGTACTCTCAGTAGATCGAAAATCACAAGAACTAAAATGGAACTTTTCCATCAACTCCTGCACCACCTTATTTTAACTCTTCTAAGTCAAGAAGTCTCCATTTTAAGCGAAGACGTTGCATTAGCTATTCTCCCGGTTGAGGAAATGTTCTCTTTATTAATGTTTGTCATCCCATTACTCCTCATCAACTCTTCCTGTACTGGGTTAAGTAATTCCTTTGCCTTCTTAGAAGTTAAACATTTCATATATTTATAGTATGTAACTTGAAAAGTTTTGGGCTAGTGGATCATGTTTCTACCTGAGATACTCCTTCATTTTCCAAAATTACTGTAGGTACGTAATCTTTAATCCTCCATTATTTCTGATTTCTCCAGGTTAAGCATCTGTGGGTGGCAGCGAATTTAACTGACACCTGCAAGCTGCCTTTTAAAGATAAAAACTTTTCTTTCCTACCTTTAATATTTGAGCTTTTGAGAGAACAAATTGACTCTGTACTTTCTGGTAGAGGAAATCTGATTCAGCCAAACAAAACATTAAGACTGAAATGATGCAGCTGGCTCTTGAGTTGGAATACAGGTAACTCTTATTACAAAATATTATTGCTACAGCTTTATATTATTCAGTGAATGAGCAGCTGTGAATCATCAAATGAGAGAATATCCATGAAAGGGATTTGCAAAATATAAAATGTTATAAAAATAAAAGTTTTACTAGCAGTAATATGAATTGTGCCATGCTGTTTGGATATTTGAAGTTTTATTTATTTTATACTGAAACTTAAAAAGAATAATTGTGTTGGAGATTAATAAAGTTTACTGCACAGAATATACCCTTTTGCTTATAACACAGGGCCACCACAATGAACATTTTTATTTTAATATGAGGAACTCACTTTGATTGAAGGTTTACTCCATGTCAGTATATAAAGCTAAGTAATTTACAAAGATTAGATCAATGTCTATAGTATCTCTCTGGAAAAGAGTTTATTTCCCTGAAGTACAAGTGGGAAATTTGGAGCTTACAAAGCATATTATCTGATGTCACTCTACTAATGTGAACTTGAATTCAGATCAATTCAAAGGCAACATCTGAGTTCTTTTCTGTGATATTATATGCCCCTCACTTAAGAAAGTATATCTACACTTTTTCCCTTAGCTAGATAGTTGCAGCTCCCAGGTTTTGTTTTCTCGTGAACCTTAGGGAGTCTTGCTTCCTCTTTCACTGTCGGACTATGAGATGTTCTTTCTTCCTTCTATCTCTATGACCGTCCCTCTCTCTCCTAATTAGACACTGCAGGTCTCCTAAGAACTTGGAATCCAGATGAACATATGAAAATTGTGCAGCAAATAAAAGTCAATGTACACTGAGTGAAGGGCTAGGAAGACTGCCTGGAATGAAATGGGCTGTGGCATAAAATTCCTATTTTAAGCAGAGAAGCTACTGAGTATGCTGTGGGAGTAGGGGAATAGTGTTCCATGAAAATCAGACTAGCGATTTTCTGTAGGTATCTCAATTTAGGGATTTTATGGATCCATGAATGAAATTCTTATAAACATACCAGAGTAGAGAATGTGTTCATTGAGTCACTAATTCTTTTTTTTAATTGAGGTATAGTTGGTGTACAATATTATTAATATTGAACTTTCACGTGTACAACATAGTTATTCACAATTTTTTAAAGTTATATTCCATTTATAGCCATTATAAAATATTGGTTATATTCCCTATATTGTACAACACACCCTTTTAACTTGTTTGTTTTATGCTTAGTAATTTGTACCTCTTAATTCCCTACCCCTATATTGCCCCATCCCCCTTCCCTCTCCCCACTGGTAATTAATATTTTGTTGTCTGTATCTGTGAGTCTGTTTCTGTTCTGATATATATGTATATGTTTTGTTTTTTAGATTCCACATATAAGTGCTACCATACAGTATTTGTTTTTCTCCAACTATTAATTCTTTGGTTCAACACTTTATTGAAAACTTTCTCTGGACTAGTCATAGCTCTGGCAGTAGGCCATACGTTGGTAAAGAGGACAAAAGCAGTGACCTCAAAGAGGACATTCTCAAGGGGACTGAAGAGCTCATAGCAGAACACATAAATAACCAAGGTCATTGCTGAAGAAAAATGTAAACTGAGAATGTGACGCAAGCCATGGGTCATGGAAGCCTCTCTGAGGTGATGACGTTGGAACTGGGTCCTGAATGACATGAAAGAAGAGCTGTTTGGGCACTGAAAAGAAGGAGTGAACAGGTCCCAAGAAAGGAACAAGCTGTACTTCTTTATGAAACAGGAGGTCAGTGAGGCTGGAGCTTGGAGAGGAAGGAGAAGACAGGGAGCAGATCACAGAGGGACTTACAGTCCAGTTGCCTACCATAGCAGAACACTGAGGGATTTTTTTAAGCAGTGAAGAGGCATGCATGATTTATTCACATTTTTAAAAAATGAGTTTGGATACTACATGAAGAATGGCTTTTGTTACCACGTACAGCTTTCTAGGACTTATAAGTGGCTTTGCTAAACTAAACTTTGATGAAGTCAATCATTTTATCTATTTTTAAAAAGAATAAAAAGCACTTCAAATGGGTGACACCTCACGGAGCTCCATCTTCTCTTTCTTTCACAGTCTCTTTGTCTAATCACCCTCACTCTGGGCTTGGTAATATTCTCATTTCCCAGCTGCCTAGACCAAGGGCAGAAGGATTTTAGCAACCTTTTGTTTTCTATTCCTCGGGCATCTAACTTCTGGAGGGCACAAAGACTTCTTTACCTCATGCTGAGCCCTGGTCCAATCTGCCACATTTATTTATATTGTATAAATAATATACTATATAGTATAATATGTACTACAGTAATATATCATATAACAATGCTTATTATTTAATGCTAGAAATATTACCTTTGGAATTTTGTTTCATTAGTTCAAGACTTAGATGCTTTGTTAAAACACAAGTGTCTTCAAAGGAACTTTTAGATTATCATCATTGGTCATTCCAAATTGAGAATTAGGATTTGAGTGTTAGAGGGGAGAATGGAAAAAGCACTAAGGAGCTAGGGACTCTACCAGAACTGGGGTAAGACCAGAGGAAGAGCACAGGGGCTCCAAAAATAAAAGCATTGGAACTGACAAATTGCTTGGCACTGCCACTCACTTTTACTTTATCCAAACTTTTCTTCTGTCTGGGTGTTAGCTCTTCTTTCTTTTCTTCACCATATTCACCTTGTTGTGTGAACAACAAAGTTTTTTGCTTTTGGAGAGAATTAAATGAAAGTTTGCTGAAGTTTATGTCTGAAACTGAAGTAGTGGGATGAAGTTGAATTTCCAGAGCCACTCAGAACATCTCAATTAACAGCCAATATTCAGTGCAGCAAGTAAACATGTGTCTCATGGAGTGAGAAATATCAGGAAAAGACTAATTCCCTTTTAAGATTGAAATAATATAGTGGAAAAAGCATTTGGTGAGACATCCAGAGACCTGCTTTGCAGTACCAGCTCTTGTGTTTACCTTGTGGGACACTGTTAGAAAGAGAGACTATTTCAGGGAATTCACAGTAAGGAGTCAATGAGCCAACGACTAGTGAATTAACCCTCATGAAAATCTTCAATTAACCAAATAAATCTTCATAGCCTATCTGGCAGTGGAAAGGCAAATTACCTTCTAACCACCAGCCAATGGCGATTAAATTCTAGCATGAATTAGACTTCAATCGTGTGTGTGTGTGTGTGTGTGTACAAGCATGCACACAATTTTAGTCATGTGTATATTCTCAAGTATACATATGCACATGATATATATGTATATATACACACATTCACATGTGTGCTTATCTTCACACATATGTAAGTTTGTATGCATGTATACACAGGTGTGTGAGAGCACACAGGTAAACCAGTTTATTATGAATGTGTATATGGATTGGGGGCAGGAGGAAACAGGGACAACAGAGGATGAGATGGCTGGATGGCATCACCAACTTGATGGACATGGGTTTGGGTAGACTCTGGGAGTTGGTGAGGGACAGGGAGGCCTGGTGTGCTGCAATTCATGGGGTCAAAAGGGGTTGGACACGACTAAGTGACTGAACTGAACTGAACTGATATATGAATCTGAATTTCTGTTTAGTAGGGACACTCCACTGTGACAGAGTAACTAGTATTAGACTCATATGTCCATCAAATAACCATAAAACTTGGATAAATTTTATTAGATCATTTTTGGCAGATATTGGAAAATGAAACTATAAAATGCTGTGCCCCTTAAGAGAATGAAGGCATAGGGGATTTTAGTCATATTCTCTCAGAATTTCTCCACAAAGATATTTCCTGGGCTCTAATACAGGGAAGAGGAGTCCAAGCAATGAAAAGTGATCTTAATGGCCAAAGGAAGGAAAATTAGAGTTCTGACTGAGATCTTTGGAGCAGAGTGACAAAAAATGGGTAAACCGCAGAGAAAGCATTTCAAAAATCGATGTGGAAATATTCCTTAAGTTCTAGGTCAACTTTTGGACTTTGCATGTGCAACAAGAAGCATGTTAGTGGTTGAGAACTGATCAGAGATTACAAAGATCCCAGAGGGGAGTGGAGGTACCTTGGGCAACACTTTGGACAATTAGATTTCCTAATATTTCCATTCTGTAGAAACAAGAATGCCCTGAGAATAAGAGGAATAAAACCTGAAATAGATCCACTTTGATAAAGCTTTTACCAGGCCTGAAAAGAATCAAGGGGATTCACCTTTGATTTAACCACCTACCAGAATAAAACTCAACTCCATGTAGAAGAATAGAACATAATTTGAAACCTCTGTAAAACATTATTTTAAATGTCCAGCATATCATCAAAATTTACTAAACATAAAATTAGACAGAAAAAAGTGACCGAGAAAAGAGAGACAACAGAAACAATAGAGTTAACAGGAGCAAATCCAGAGATACTCTAGATATTGAAATTAACAGATAAGAGCTTCAGAAAATGATGTTAAGGGAAACAAAATGGGGAAATAGATGACCTGTGTAAAAAAGTAAAATATTTCAACAGAGAATTAAAATCCATTAGAAAGTCATTAAATTAACATTCTAGGTGTACAAAATACAGTATCTGTCAAGAGGAAGGTGATATATGTATACCTATGTCGTCTTTGCTTTGTTGTATGGCAGAAACAAACACAACATTGTAAAGCAATTTTCCTCCAATTAAAAGATAAGTTTATAACTGTACACAGAAAGCTATAAGATGCTAATGAATGAAGTCAAAGGCAACATAAACAGATGGAGAGATATTCCATGTTCCTGAGTAGGAAGAATCAATATTGTGAAAATGACTATATTACCAAGTGCAATCTACAGATTCAATGCAATCTTTATCAAATTATCAATGGCATTTTTCACAGAACTAGAACAAAAACTTTCACAATTCATATGGAAACACAAAGACCCCAAATAGCCAAAGCATTCTTGAGAAAGAACAATGGAATTGGAGGAATCAACCTTTCTGACTTCAGATTATACTACAAAGTTACAGTCATCAAAACAGTATGGTATTGGCAGAAAAACAGAAATATAAACCAATGGAACAAGATAGAAAGCCCACAAATAAACCCATGCACCTATGGGTACCTTATTTTTGACAGAGGAGGTAAGAATATACATGGGGGCAGAGACAGCCTCTTCAATAAATGGTGCTAGGAAAACTGGACAGCTACATATAAAAGGATGAAATTAGAACACTTCCTAACACCATACACAAAGATAAACTCAAAATAAATTAAAGACCTAAATGTAAGACCAGAAACTATAAAATTCTCAGAGGAAAACATAGGCAGAACACTCGATGACATAAATCAAAGCAAGATCCTCTATGACCCACCTCCTAGAGTAATGGAAATAAAAGCAAAAGTAAACAAGTGGGACCCGATTATACTAAAAAGCTTTTACACAGCAAAGGAAACTATAAGCAAGGTGAAAAGACAACCCTCAGAATGGGAGAAAATAATAGCAAATGAAACAACTGACAAAGTATTAATTTCCAAAATATATGAGCAGCTCATGCAAATCAAAGCCAGAAAAACAAACAACCCAATCAAAAAGTTGGGAAAAGACCTAAACAGACATTTCTCCAAAGAAGACATACAGATGGCTAACAAACATATGAAAAGATGCTCGACACTGCTCATTATTAGAGAAATGCAAATCAAAACTACAGTGAGATATCACCTCCCACCAGTCAGAATGGCAATCATCAAAAAGTCTACAAACAATAAATGCTGGAGAGGATGTGGAGTAAAGGAACACTCTTAAATTGTTGGTGGAAATATAAACTGATACAACCACTATGGAAGATGATATGGAGATTCCTTAAAAAACTAGGATTAAAACCACCATATGACCCAACAATCCCACTCCTAGGGAACCAAAACTGAAAGAGATACATGCATCCTATTGTTTATTGCAGCACTATGTACAATAGCTAGAACATGGAAGCAACCTAGATGTCCATCAACAGAAGAATGGATAAAGAAGTTGTGGTACATATACACAGTGGAATATTACTCAGCCATAGAAAGGAACACCTTTGAGTCAGTTCTAATGTGGTGGATGAACCTAGAACCTATTATACAGAGTGAAGTAAGTCAGAAAGAGAAAGATAAATATCATATTCTAATGCATATATATGGAATCCAGAAAAATGGTACTGAAGAATTTATTTACCTGGCAGAAATGGAGAAACAGAAATGGAGAATAGATTTATGGACATAGGGAGAGGGGAGGAGAGGGTGAGATGTATGGGAAGAGTAACATGGAAACTTACATCACCATATGTAAAATAGATGGCTGATGGGAATTTGCTGTATGGCTCAGGAAACTCAAACAGGGGCTCTGTGTCAACCTGGAGGGGTGGGTTGGGGAGGGATATGGGAGTGGGGTTCAGGAGGGAGGGGATATATGTATACCTGTGACTGATTCATGTTGAGGTTTGACAGAAAACAACAAAATTCTGTAAAGCAATTATCCTTCAATTAAAAAAATTTTTAAAAATACAATATCTTCAATTGAATAGGTTTAACAGCAGACTGGATAGAACAGAAAATAGGACTACTGAATGTGTTTTTAAAAATACCCAAAATGAAATACTGGAAAGAAAAACAATAAAAAGAATAGAGCAGAAAGAAATGTGTGAGATGAATTAAACTATCTAACATATATATAATTGTGACCCTAGGAGAATAGGAGAAGAAAAAGAAAGGATAAGAAAGGAATAATATTTGGGGGGTAGGGGTGAAAAAGAATAGTCAATAATTCTTCAATACTAATGAAAGACACTTACAGATTTAAGAAGCTCTGTGAACCATATTGGAAAAATACAAAAATATTGTATCTAGGTACCATATAGTAAAACTTCTGGAAGCAAAGCTAAAGAGAACATTTCCTTGAAGAAGGATACTGGTATGGAGGAAGTTTAATTTTTTAAAATAGCCTTTTTATTCTGCCTTGCTAGGAATCTTTGGCAAGTCCTTTGACAATCTTTAAATGCTTATTATGATAAGATGGGAGAACATATTATACGCCCCTTTGGAAGTTACTCAAGAGCTGCCTCAATTTTCCATCCTCCATAAAGTCTTATCTAACTTTTCCAGGTTCCCTGAAAGCTGGAAGAGAGCCAGGTATCTCTTTCCTCTTGTTCTCTCAATGCTTTATGTCTATATTGGTTATGCCTCTCCTCCTCAATGCTCAGTTCTTTAAGGATGCATGAACATTTCACATAGCTCCTTAGGATTTCCATAGTTCTTAGGGATGCATGAATATTTCACATAGCTCATTCAAGGCTTGTTGCAATGTTAGAATAAATTAAACTCTGTATGAAATTTTGCTCATTGAATTAATTAAAGTGTAGAAGTTCTCATTTTAAAAAGAGAGTATAAAGTTTTTAGATATTTTTTCATTCCTATAATCCATACATTTTTCAATCAATATTTATTATGCCCTTTGTATGTGTGAAGCACTTGTACCTAAAAATTAATTTTCATTGTTTCATACATTTTCAAAATGTACATAAAACAGTCCAAATAAATATCAAATTCAGTATCCTGTTAAACATTATTATCCATTTACAATATCTATTACCCTTTTAAAATTTCAGTACCTAAGTCTTCTATAATCAATTGTAAGTGCATGAATACACAGTAACTTTTTTATTAAATCTGAGTTTAAATATTTGTTGTAGAGCCTTAATTTAAAATCTGACCCTCTTTTGAATGGAATGCCTTTTTGAAATTTAATAAAACATGAAGGTCATAAAATGTATTAAACTATTATACTTTTCATTTTTAATTCTGAACAGGCAAGATTCAAAGAGAGAAGTTTGCTTTCTTATTAGCATGACAGGCAAGTTAGGAGAGAATGGTTTCTCTTCTTCAGGGCCCTCACCCTCAGAAAGAGTCCTGTTAACTAGTGTGGAAAAGGCTGAGAACAAAAAGTCAAGGTAGGTATCAGACAACTCCCCAGGACCTTCAAGCCTGACAATTCCATATTACATTCTCTTGTTATGCAGGTATGGCCAGAGAAATTTTGACAGACAGTGAGATCTCAGCTGCTTGTGTTTAAAGATCATCAACAACCATATGAAAGGTCTGTAATAAACAAATAGTCTCATCAGAGGAAGATGACCTCTTCAGAGCAGGACTGACCCATTTTTGAAACACTAAATTTTGGGAGGAGGCCCTGAGGAGAAAAAAAATCATTACTGATTTTAGCCTTTAAACTATATTTATTCATCCTTATTGTCTTCTCAATCTGATTGCTTATGATTAAGGTCACCTGATAGGCAGTTAATAAGTTCTAGTGGAAGGAACAGATATGCAGCCCTGTTCTGCCACTTTTTTCTCATGAATATGATTCAAATCTAAAATGCTTCTGACAACAACTTTGACTACTTGAAAAAGAGTGGGTTTTTTTCCCCAACATCTTGTAAAAAAGTTCACTGAATAGCTGGGTTCTCAAACTTTGGTTATGACCCAAATTAAAGTTGCTGATGCTCTACAAAATGACTTGGAAGCATCCCCAGAAAAAGAAACACTCCACCCTCCGTGTTCCCAGACTCCAGGCCAACTGCAAAAGGGCAAGAAACATAGAGTCTTTACAGGGGGGAATCCTGCTCTAGAGTGTTCTCCACTCACAACTCCCAAACTATGGTGAGGGGCGAAGGGAGCAACTCTTTCTTATTATATAGATTATCACTAGCTGCCCACATTTAGCTGGCAATGCCATCTTTACTTTTGGCCTGAGGTTTTGGAGACAGAAGAGTGAGGGGGAAAGAAAAAAAGTATTAATGCATGTGTTCATTAATCATTTATCCTGTGACAGACATTGTTCAGTGGAATGTGCAGATGAGTCAGATACTGCCGTCACTGACTTGAAGAGATGACTTACTCCCTGGCAGAGAGTTGCTGTGGCTATCTTCCATTTATCCCTCCTGACTCACCAGCTACCCACTTCATTGTCCCAGAAGACTGAACATCATGGGCTGTTTGAACAGGTCCTCTTGCCCTCACTTCTTATGTTCAGTTAATGGGGAAGCTTGTAAAAAGGCAGTAGATTGAAAGTGGAGAGAAGCTGGAGAATATTTATGTCTCTGGCTCCCTCCATGCTTAGGGATCTCTCAGCTTATAACCACAACTCGACAATTATCTTTCCTTATGTTCCTTGCTCCTTTATGCTGAGAGGTGGAGGCACCACTTCTGTCACTAGATCCAAGATATTGCACTGTCCATCACAGGTCACTGTACCCTGCCCTTGCCTTTGAAAATAGTTCTTTTATTAGAAACTCCAGTTACCAGTGTTATTATGCCATCTGTGATTGATACAAGGACTTTCGCTTACTTGCTATATGATCCTGGCCAAGTTTGTCTCATCTTCTGGATAAAATAACATACATTTTGCACAACTGTTTTGAGGATTAAAAAAGTATATAAAGCATCCAACACATAGTACTATCCAGTGACTTTATTCAGGAATTGGACTTACTCACATTCAAGTATATGTGTTCGGCCCAAATAGAGAGGAGAGAGAGAGAGGGCACAACATTGAGCTACATAATTTGGAATTCTGCTGCCTATTTCCCTTAATTAGTGTCTGTCTCAGGCTGGCCTCAGTTCTCATATGACCTTAATTCTGTGAGAATCTTCCCATGTTGACTGGAAGTTTGCTGCTTGAAGATTTGTATTTTGTATTCTACATGACCACTAAACAGAAGCCAACCACTTCTCTGTGTCAGCCAAAGAACAGCTCTCTGGTGGGAAAACTAGCTGAAATAGACTTACTGAGAAGTTGTAAGTTGGTACTCAATGTAGTGTTTCTTAAGGGATTTAAAGATGATTTTGATTTTGTGTCACATTTTCTGGCTTTAGAAACCATTCCTCAGATAGAATAGCTCTCTACTGTTCAGTGTTCCATCACAGGGAGCTGCCACTCTACTTGTTTATGTGCTGGACTCCACCATGAGGTTCCTGTCCCCTCTTTGTCCTTGTAGATCCAATTCCTAGCTTACATAAAATGGATACTCAATCCATGCTTACTGAACAAATGCATAAAAACATGGATGAGTAAAGCCAGACCACAAAATGCTTTCGATTCAGTTCAGTTCAAGCGTTCAGTCGTGTCCAACTCTTTGCGATCCCATGAATTGCAGCACGCCAGGCCTCCCTGTCCATTACCAACTCCTGGAGTTTACTCAAACTCATGTCCATCGAGCTGGTGATGCCATCCAGCCATCTTTGTAAAGATGTGAAAGTCAAAATGCTTTACAAGATCATCAATTCCTAGGAAATATTTATTTCCATCACCTCCCCTCCTCCAGTGGAGAGCTAGAATACATGGTGGGTCCAGGAAAGCCAGTGGCTTATCTGGATACTCAATTAAAGTTGCAGTGTGGCTACTTTAGTCTACTGGAGCTCATGGGCATGAACTGGAGTCATATGTGAATGAGCATCCTTCTGTGTCTGCTCTGTTGTATATACTATGCAGATTTCATAAAACTAAACTTGGTCTCTCCAAGTCCTTGATTTATTTTTTTAATGGAAGACAGCATGCACTATTGTTTCCATTCTTGTTAGCTTCATCTAAGAAGCCCAAGATGGGTACTGCAGCATTGGTACAACTGAGGTGATGCGAAAGAGAAGCAATGCAGCTCTGGTTCCAGTCGTGTGACCTCTAACTTCTTGATGGTGACTTGTACTTTATTGAAATGTTTCTGGCTCCACCTCCATTTGCAGGGACAGTTTTCTTGAAATGGAGTAGTCTAAGTACAAATTCCTATCTGGAGCAAAGTACACATTTTCTCAACATCCCTTTTGATTCTTTCAGGCCTCCTGGTGTTACCTCCTAAGGCGGAAAGAAGCTCTAAAGAGCATGCAGTTTGTAAGCAATGTTAACAAGAAAAGCATGAATGAAGAGATTTTTAAATTCACTTTCTTGACTTATTTACAAGTTCTCCTCCCTGCATCTGTGGCTAGCTAAAAGGCATGTTATATGTTAGCCAAGGGGATCTAATGAACCAACAGTGTTCAAAGACCATGAATAAGAAGAATATTCTGCTCTGAAACTAGATAGCTAGATCAACCAACTTTGTCTCTCAGTGAACTCAAGACTTTGGGACATAAGTCTGTAAGTTGATCCTTTAGCATTTATTTAATTTATATGACCTCTATTTATTTTGAAAATGAATTTTTCTTTAGAAAGTCAAATCATGTTTCTATTTAGATTATCTTAACTAGTTGAGTTTCCGGATGTCAACTATCGTTCATTATATCATTCATTCATTCATTTATTCAACAAATAATAACTGAATTCTGCTGTAGGTACTGGAGGTACAGGAATGAACAAAACAACCAAAAAAAGCAGCAGAAGTCCCTGCTTTCATTAAGTTTATATGCTGGGGAAGCAGATGAAAAATGAACAGCACAAACAAAAAAATATTGTAGTATACTAAAAGCTATAAAGTGCTATAGTGAAAAATAAAGTGAGAAGGGAATAGGAATGACTTGAGAAGAAGCTTCACTTAAAAAGAGCAGCATGGGCAAAGTTCCCAAGTGTGTGACATCTTTGTTGCACCAGGAGTCCAGTGTAATGTCAGAAGAGTGGGGAGGAGAGCTTTGTGGAAGGTGAGGTCAGAGAGACAAAGGGGTTGGATGGTGTAGGGCCTTCTGTGTCTCTGTAAGGTCACTTTGGCTTTTACTCTGAGTAAAATGAGAAGGTACTACAAGGTTTTGAGCAAATTGAGCGACATGCTTTGATTTATATTTCAATAGAATCATTCTGTTGGGATTAGAATGAAGGGTCTGAGGTTACAAGCAGGGGAAGTTAGGAGAGCCCTATTGTGATATGGGCAAGAGATGAAGAGATGATAGTGGTTCAGACCAAGAGAAAGCAGGTAATGTGAAGTGATCATCTGAGCCAACAAGATTTGCTGACAGATAGAACATGGGGTGAGAGATATCAAGAAGTTGAGCTGACATTGATGTGCTCAACCTGAACAATTATCAGGATGATGTTATCATTAACAGAGATGGAAGCAAACACAGAGGAGTTGGTTTGACAAAGTTCAGTTATTGTCACATCAGGACCTTCCCAGAGGGTCTCAGCCTGGGCTGAGAAGGAAGCCTTGGGAGGACCAAGGCTGAAGAATCCAAACCCTGAATGGGCAGTCGTTCCATTCATTAAGCAGCATTTTGGAACACCTACTTTGTGCCAGGCAGGATTCAAGGCTCTTGGGCTGTAGCAATGACAAAATATCTCTGCTTAAAGGCTTACATTTTTGTGCAAGGGTGCAGAGGTTAATGATGGGTAAGTGGATAGATGGATGAATACATAGATATAGTCATATTGATAGATATACATGAAATAAATTCAGAAGGTGATAGTCTTATGAGCAAAAATAAAACAGTGGACAAAAAAAAAGAAAAGGGAGCCATCCATTGCAGCATTGCATATACTTTTTCATAGCTATGGTGGCCAGAAAAGGCCTCTCTGAGAAGATGACTCATGAACTGAGAGCTGAATGATGAAACAGAGCCAGCCACAGCAAGATCTGGGAGAAAATATTCCAAGTAGAAAAGACATAATTCAAGATCCTGAGCTGATGGTGACCTTGAAGTGTTTGGGAGATAGAAAGAAAGCCAGTGAGGCTGGAGGAATATGAATATGGGGCTGAGTGGTGGGGAGTCAAGAGGAGACAAGGTGGAAAGTTAGGTGAGTGCCAGATCAGATAGGACCCTGAGGACTGCAGCAGTTTAGATTTTATTATATATTGATACACACATAGGAAGGTTTTGAACAAGCTTTCAAATCTGGTTTGCATCTTTTAAAGATCTCTCCAGCATCTCTGTGAGGAATGACCTTATGGAGAGGCAAGAGAAGAAGCATAGGGAATCATTGGGTGGCTGTTAGAGTGGGTTGTAACATGAAGAGAGCAAAATGTTGGTATTTTGGAATATATTCTAGACATATTCTATCCAATACAGTAACTACTATATTCCACATTTGACTATTTATGCTTGTGTTGAAATTCATCAACATTAAATAAAATTAAAAATTCAGTGACTTAATCATATTAGCCACATTCCAAGTGCTAAATAATCACATGCGGCTTGTGGTTTTGTTATTGGATAGCAGAGCTAGAGAACATTCTCATCATCTTAGAAAACTCTATTGGAAAGTTCTGCTCTAAAGTCACAAAGACAACAAGCTGAAATAGCTATAGATAAAGACAGTGAAATGATTTTGGTGCCAAATATGTTCTAAGTTAAGCAGAAATGGGCCAAATACATTAGAACCAAACTGTCTAGACACTGAGACAAAAACTTCTGTAGATATGATATCTCCCCCTGATTCTGTTGGATTGTCAGATTCTCATCTAATGCATACTGACCTCCACATTTCATGTTCCTTCTGCTCCTGAGAAGGATCTAGACCTTTATTCTCCCTATATCAGTCACTTATTCTTTGGTTATAAGTATTAAAAGTCTTAAATTTTAGAAGGAGAGTTATAAAGATGAATGTATAACCGGAACATATAGCTACTATCATAGCAGGATGTCATAGGACCCAGAGAGTTGTGAGGTAGAGGTCCTCACTTGTGCTTCATTTTTCTATCATAGAAGGGCTCCTCTGTTCATGTATCCATCATGCAAACCAGAGAAGCCCCCAAAGTGGTCACAACCCCGAGTTTACACAGCCTTCTAGTTAAAGGTCTGGACATTGATTAATTTAATTTATTGACTCAATTCATTTTTTAAATTTTGAAGAGTTACAGATATTGGCTCCGCTTAACCTGGTGTAGTCAGTTATGACCAGGCTGCAGAGCCCTTGATACTTGGGATTGAGTCTCAACAAGGAGGTTCTCTAGAAGGTGGGAATGACTGGAGAGAGAATGAGAGGTAGAGATGTGGCTGGCATTTCTGCTACAGTCTCCTGTTTCTACTTTGTACTCACAGAACCTAATAAGCTACAACAACACAAATAGGTGTCTATTAATTATACCTTTATTTAGCAATAAGCTTGGCATTCCAGAAGACATGATTGCTATGCTCTGGGTGTTTACCAAATACTAGGTGTCACTTGAGCAGAATCCTTGGCTTGAGAGGCAAGGAATAAATCAGTTAAACAGCCTCTGACCCTCATTATTACATATAAAGCCAAAAAGCCCAGCATACTTGTAACCTCAAATAAGTCTTGAGGGAAATAGTTGTTCTTGTATTACTCATCAATCAGGTCTTTTCTTATCTCATTGCTAATTCCTTGCACTGAATACAAGTGGCCTCCCATCATCCCTGGAGCATTTGAGGTAGTTTCCTGGGGAGGATGCTCATATCTAGAAAGACTGGGACCAAGATTTTCCTTGGCGCAGTTTCTAGCATCTAGTAGATGTTCCATATATGCTAAATGATTGAGTGGATGGATGGATAAAAGTTTGGCATTCCTGAGTGCTGCTTTGTCCCCTTGGAGAGGCTGGATCCTGTTCTTCATCCATGTGTTCATCCTATTCTACCCATCTCTTTCAAGAAGAGATGGCGTGATTTGGTATTAAGGACTTCAACATTTATTTTACATATTATCAGCAAAAGACTAACCAACGGATCATGACCACATGGCCTGACAGGCTGGATAGTTCTCAGTTTTTGAGGTAAAGAAAACAACCTTCTTCTAAGAGTGTAAGTGCATCTTTAATTTCAATAATATATCTTTCACAAGCAGTAGAGGGAGTTTATTTATAACAAAAGGCAGGGATTCGTGGTTTCAATTTCTGTTCACTAATGGCCATTAGGCAGGTTTCTGACCTGCGCTGGACTGTTGTTGAGCAGTAAGTATATCACAACAAAGGCCAGGAAATGAGTAATTAATCCTACGGGAGATTGTAGAGACACATTTGCCATTCATCCAGCAAGTGCTGTTTAAGTGACGGTTGTGAGTATCTGAGGGCACTCGGGCTAAAGAGTTTATGGATTCAGTGTAAGAGGAGCTCCACAGTCCACCCCAGCTCACTGTCAGCCCACACCCAGGATGAGTCTCCCATGAAACACCTCCAAACTGGCCAGGTGGCAATGAACACCTTTCAGCCAGGTGATTCCCTCCCACCTCACCCTTTTAGGGGCAACACTGAGCTTAAAATTTGCTCAGTTCATTTTGTGCAGTATACCCTGTGTACCTCCAGCAGCTAAGCTGGCATTTGCTAAGATAATGTAAGAAGGCAGCAAATAAATGGGAAGCATGCACTTCGGGTCATTGAATCCAAACCGCTCTCTTACTTCAGCCTGTTTTCTGCACAGCAGGCTGTGGCTCTAATGACTGTTTCTCATTGAACTCTTAGAATAGCAGCAGTCTCAGTTTCTTTCAGTGTCTTGCCTGTCTCTCCTTGGGGGAAAATCAGCTTCTTGTGCTTTTCTCATTCTAGCGGAGCCTCCAAGAATTGGGAGCAAGTGCATCTTGGAGACATAAAGAGACCAGAGTGCAGCCACCTACACGAGGAAATGTGCTGTGGTGTTAGCCTAATTAGATTCAGTTCCATAGCATTTATGGAAGGTTTGGGCTTACTACAAGGGAGTGTGGGGGATTAAAATTCTTTGAGGGCTTACTATATCCTAGGCATCAGGGTGGGAGCATTACATGAGCCGGCTCATTTCATACTGCCTACTTGGTGAGGACACACCGCAGTATGCATTTTCGACATAAGAAAGGGCTAGGTTAAGCCACTTGCCCAAGGCACAGCCAGAAATGGCTTTGAAGCCAGGACCTTCCATTGACAACAAAGCCTGAACTCACTCCACCGTTCAGTCTGCCTCCTGGTGCTCAAAAGGCACAGGTAAAATGAAGTCAAACCAGCAAGTAGTGGGTGAGCACAACATAATTTAATGGGAAATTTTTTTAAAAAAGGAGTAAAGCAGCCCAGGAGAACCCTAAAGAGGCAAGAAGGCTGGTGAGCCTGGGTTCCAGGCCAGCCTACTTCTGCTACTTGCTTGTCCTCTTCCAGAGTTGGCTCTGAGTACTTTGTGAGTTGCCCCTCTTCTCACAAAGTCCCCACCTCACTAAGCCAATGCCTCCCTGCTCCACAGGTTGTCTGCCTATCTACCTTCAGAGGTTTCACCAATTTCCACAGTCCTCACTGATTCAAGCATTTATTAAATGTGCCTCTTGTGTGCATATTATGCATGCTTCCTACCTTTGGACACACACAGCAACTCCATGTCAAAGATTTATCTGTATATGTGAAATAAAATATATATCAGATTATTCATTGCAACATTATTTTAATAGCAAAATAGAGATTACTCAGTGTTTAAATAAATTATGGTGCCTCCATACCATTGACTATTCTGCAGCTGTTCCAAAAAAAATGAGGGAAAAATCTCCAAGTTATATACTTAAATGAAAAAGCAAAGAGCAGAGCATTTAGCAGGCAACATTTTGTGCACATGTGTGTAGCATCACACACATGTGTATGCATGTTTATAAACTGTGCAAGGATACACAGAATCTAGAGACATGTGTTGCCTCTAGGAGGGAACTAGAGTGCTGAGGCATAGGAATAAGAGGAAGACTTCACGACACAGCTGCTGTTCAAACTGCCTGTGGGGGGAAGCACCAATATTGCTTCCTCCCCTGCATCATAGACAAGTATGTGACCCTATTGTGCATGTTTGCATACAGTTTGCTCTGTGGGCCACTTATCACATGAGTTTGACAACATTCAAAAGGATCTATTCCCTTTTCTTAGACTGGAGTCCACCAGTGTCATGCTTATTTGACAATGTCAAGTTGCTATAAAAGTTTCTAATCTTTTAATTCTTTTTAAATTCTGAATTTTTAAATTCTCTGAGTTTATCTTGTGAACCAGAAGCAAACAGTTCATGCACTGACATATACTTTTCTGTCCTTTTGACTCTGACATATGACCTATCCAAAGAAATTTCCTTTTTAAAAAAAATGCCAGTGACCTACCCTAGCAGAGTAACACTGAAAGGAATGAGGATAGACTTGCTAATTTCAAATTCCCTTGGACTCCTTTTTCCAGCACCAGCTCTCTGTATAATTGTGAGTGTACCCCCTCTGCAGTGGGCTCTATCATTGCCCTCCAACAAATGAGCTTGTAATCACTCCATTGCCTCAGAGAGCTGCCTAGACACACCTCCCACCATCGTCCCTGCCACTTACTGTGGCTGTCAATTCACTCTTACACAAATGTGCAGTACTAACCCAGATGTAAGGAACTTCCTTTCCCATGTAAACAAGGGAATTGAAAAGTGGCTTTCCAAACTGAAGGAAAAAAAGGCATCTGAGTTGGGTGACAGATAGCAAAACTGAGTATGTTTAGCTGGCCACCACTGGTCCCCAGGTTGAGTGCATGAGGAGATTGAAACAGCCCAACGAATGGGGCTTTCCTGGTGGCTCAGATGGTAAAGAAACTGCCTGCAATATAGGAGACCCGGGTTCAATCCCTAGGTCAGGAAAATCCCCTGGAGGAGGAAATGAAAACCCACTTCAGTATTCTTGCCTGGAGAATTCCAGAATGGACAGAAGAACAGGGCGGGCTATAGCCCATGGGATCACAAAGAGTCAGACACGACTGAGTGACTAACACACACATAAGGAATGAGAGATAGTGGTTCTGCAAACTCTTCATGGCAGCCATGGCATGGAGGTGACAGGGAGGAGACTCTGAAATGGGGGACTAAAGGGAAAGATACTACCCATTGTAGATTCACATATTCAACAAACTAATGATTAGAACTGATTCATGCAGAGGTGTTTTAAAGAGCCAGTCACAAGGTCAATAGAAATCAGTCTGAATGGTTTAACCTGTCTAAAGAGAGAATGTATCCATCAGAAGCACAACAGGTGGAGTCCTGGGGTCCAATGTTGGCAGAGCCCATCTGAATCATAACGAGGGGAGGCGTGTCCAGACTGCAAACATAACACAGTAGGGGCATGCCCACTGTAGAGACAGTAGCATAAGCCTTGACTTACAGCTCACCAGTACTGGGCTCACCCTCTCTGTCTTCACAACATGTGAACCAAGCAATCTGTTAATACAGGTTGTGTTACCATGTGTCCTTTCCCACAGGGAGAAAGTGTGCCGGCTTTTCTATTCCATGTCTCATAGAAATTATTAAGCTGACTCTGTGATTTATATTCTAGCCTCTTGTAAACACAGATAATGTGAATCTCCTCTGGTGATACAGACTCACTTTGGATCAAGAAGAAAACTCTAGAGTATCAGCACAAAAAGCCAAACAACTGACCATGGACTTCCAACATGGCAAAGCCATGAGTCCTGTGGTGGCCAGACAGCTAGACACTGTGGAATCGGCATCACAATGATTCTCTCTCAAATTTCCCAAGTTCTTTTGGTCAAAGTAGAAACTCTGGGAATAATCCTCAGGCTCCGTGTTGGTTTTGATTTGGCTTAGCAGTGGAATGGAGTGTATCTGACATGCAATTACACAGTTACAGAAGCTGTATATTTAAGGCCATGTTAAAATGACCCATGTCAAAACAGCCGAGACAAAAAGTCATATGTTTTTTAAAACCTGTTTTGAATTTCTTAAAATGTAAAGAGAGAATCCACATACATGTTTCAAATATTAAAAATGTATCTTAAAGATACAAGTAATACTTCTTGCCCAGTTTCCATTACTCTCAACAAGGAACTATTGTGATTAATTTACTGTTTATTCTTGCAAATATATTGGCAAGTGCAGGCCAATTATATATATGTTATTTTTCCCCCCTCTCTTTTCAACAGAGTAGCATTCTCTCATGTTTGCTTCTCTTATCTGTTTATTTTGGTGATCATTGTAACAGTATATCTTGGTGACTTTTTCCATATCAATAAAAAAATGTTTTCTCTTTCAGGAAGTCATATTGCTCTTATACTAAACAAGGTAAGAATACAGGATTTGGTATCAGAGAGATTCAGCTTCATAACTTCTTGAGTGAGTTCCTTAACTTCTATAAATGTTTACTTTCTGAATCTAACAGAAGCTACTGCCAGTTAGATTTACTCCTCATGTACTGCTGGGATTCACTTACTTTCTCTAAGATTCAGTACTCTTGATTACTCCAGGCAATAAGTGCCCCTGGGTGTTTTGGCTCTCTATATCCTGACTTTAGAATAATTTAGATATTTTATATTGTATGTCAATCAGGTTTTGTACACAGGAGCTAGAGAAAGCTGATCAGCACTTTTTAAAAAGCCTGAGGAACCACTAGACAAAAATGATTAGATGTTCCTTGATTCAATGCCAGAATGCTATCATTGCCTCTTTACTTGTGAATCCAGGAAGATAAAGCACTCAGTAACTCAGTACATTCTTTCCAAGATGACACAGTCCACCCAAGATGGGCCCTGACCCACTTTTGAAGTTTGGGGTCATTTGTAAATACCACCCACAAATTGCTTAGGGTAGTGGCCATTCTTCTTGGACAAACGCTTTAAATATTTTAAGATTTTGGTTTTTAGAGCCGTTTTAGATTCACAGCAAAATTGAGAAAGATACAGAGATTTTCCACACATGCATAGCCCCCCCCACTAGTAACATCCCCCACTGGAGAGGTACATGTGCTGCAATCGATGAACCTATGCTGACATATCATAATCACCCAAAGACCATAGTTGACATAAGGGTTCACTCTTGATCTTGCATATTCTGTGAGTTAGACAAATGTATGATAGGTATCCATCATTATAGTATCATATAGAATATTTTTACTATCCTAAAATTCCTCTGTGCTACATTGGGCAAGTTCTTGAAGGAGACTTTCTTGTTGATGAAATAAAGTCACTTCTGACCAATTTCAAGACAAATTGCCAATATTTCAACTCATAAAGATTTCTTTCCTTTCTATTGTCAAGCATTTTTTCCTAAAAAGAGATAACAAGAAAAATAGATATTTCCTAATATTATTCTTTTTCTCGCCTTCTCGGACTGCTATTCTCCATGCCCTCTGCCCCCAAACCACCAGAAACACAAAAATGATCAACAGTTAGAGCAAAATTAGCTGAAAGTCGGTGATTTGTAGTTAGGTATATGGGACCAATTGCTATGATAAATGTTCTTTTAAGTAGGCAGTTCTACAAAGGATATAGACTGTTTATGTATGATTAATTAAGAAATAATTATCTTTGACTGGGGGAATATGAGACAATAAATGGACCATAAAATCTAAATAAACACTCAGGCTGCTGCCTTTAGTTTCAATTGGGGCCTGGAATATTTATGAATTATATAAAAACACATGGTAAACTCTTCCCCAATTCACCCATCATTTCCAAAAGCCAAAGGAATTATGATATTTTTCCTTATTTTCTCTGTTGTCTCTGACTCTGGATGTCCATCAGAAAGGTGTAATTTTGTACAATCATTATGATGCTTTCATTTTCTGTTTGTTGAATGCCATCACCTTAGAGGTCATTATCAGTGACATCTTCTGCCTCATCTTCATGTCTTACCTTTTTACTGGAAGGCGCCGCATGGAAAGCATAAGAAGAAAATGCTGGCAGGCTCTAGATGCTAAGACTAGCCCCTGAATGGCAGCCAGTGATGAAACAGTGGCCTTAGTCCCAAAATTGCAAGCAATTGAATGTGGCCAGGGTCTCAAAAGCAACAGGACCTTACTGACCCTTTAATTGCAGCCTAGTGAACCTAAACAGAGGACCCAAATGAGCCATGCTACGTCCAGACTCTGACTGAATGCTAAGTTTGTGGTAATTTGTTATAGCAGCAGTAGAAAACTAATGCACCATCTGATAGCATATGGGGAAGAGGGCTGAGGTAGCAATGAAAGTCCAGCCCCTTGCAACCAGTTTTCTGTTACTCACTCAGAAAGGCTTTTGGCCTGTGTTGGTGATCTGAGCTCTCACTGAAGATTTATGACACAATAATGCACACAAGGTTTATTCAAATTTATGCTATTTATGGGGGAGGCAAAAGCACAATGCAATCTTTCCCTCCAATTTTACCACTCACTGCCCCCTATGGCTATGCACCTCCCAACACACCCGATTCTCCAGGGTTTCCTTATTTGTTGTTTTTTGTTTTGTTCTGGTTTTAGTTTCTAGAAATACTAGTCTTTTGCTTCTTCAAATTTTTTAGTTAATTTGTGGAAAGGAGCCAACCACTGCCCTATTTCTTAATCTTTGTAGAATGAACTCTTTGGGTCTGTTTTATATGCCAGCATCTTATGACCTCATTTAAATAGTTACTAACTTCCTATGATGGACTTTCCAGGTGGTTCTGTGGTTAAGAATTGACCTGCAATGCATGAGACAAGGGTTCAATCCCTGGTGGTGAAGATCCCCTGGATAAGGAAATGGCCACCACTCCAGTATTCTTGCCTGGAAAATCCCATGGACAGAGGAGCCTGGAGAGCTACAGTCCTTGGGGTCACAAGAGTTGGACATGACTGACAACTAAACAACAACAAACTTCTTATGATAGATATTATACTACTGCTTAACAAAGAACCAAACTTGAGCATAATATATATAAATAATTGCCCAAGAGCACACAGCTAGTAGGTGGCACAGCCAGTTGGTCCTGGATATCCCTAAACAAGAAACCTATTCTTTTAAATAGGGTAGCATGCTGCCACCCAAAGATTTACATTTTAAGTCTTATTATTTAGTGAAGAAAGAGATGTTGGATGGGTAAAGGCATTTCAAGGGTTAGAGGTCCTGGAAAGCTAAGAAGATATTAACATCCTGTTGACAGTTTCCTATTTCGCCAACTCACGGGGCTGGTTTAATGAGTAAAAAGAAAACACTGACAATTCGAAAAGCCAAAGATGACTGTCTTCTCGATCTATTTCAAGTCCAGGACAAAGTGTATTTCCTTGTTTCCTTGCAACAGTAGCCCTGGATGATTGTAGATAAAGGTTAGAGACACCTTTTTACTTGGACCAAAGTGCAGTTATGGGACTAATGACCACCACCTATTAGCCGCACAATGTTACTAACTCACTTAACTTCTACACCTTAGTTTCCTCATCAGGAAATTGGGGGTAATAATGTTTTTCCCAGTGGCATGCACCTGAAAAAGATGACTCCTTAGAGTCTTTCTAGCCCTAAGATGTTGAATTCTCTTTTTCTCAATTGAGTCTAACAAGGTTCTGCTGTAGACTAGAGAGTCTGGAACTCTGCCACATGAGATCTTCCCAACTAAGTTAAACTAACCTTTTTTTCATTTTGCATTTGAGTAAATCTGGCTTCTTATATATTTCCCTTTATTTAATCCAGTTTGACAAGCGGCAGTGAACTTCCAAGTTACCTCCCTGTGGAATAATGTTCCATTGCCTATCTGCGTTGTTGTTGCATGTCACAGAGGAACTCCATAAAGCAAACAGATGACCCAGGTGTCAAAATACCACTTCAGGAAATAACTCGGAAATGAATTTTGATCACTAGAACACAGTGCATCTATTCAACCCAGGGAACCTTAATGCTTCCTGTGTCTCTCTTGGCTCTGAAATAGCATCCTAAAGCAAATGTGGAGGAAGCAATTAATTGTGTAAAATAACACAGAGATTTTACCCTGAATTGCAGAATCACCTTTGTTCAAATCCTGTCAGGATTTATATAAGAGCTATCCTTTCCCACAGTTGAGAAATTCTAAGCCAACCATGAAAATGACCACTGGCCAAAATGCTCTGGCCTAACGAAATGAAGGAGGGAGGCCTAGTGAGACATTGAACCCATCTTGCTTTCTTCGTTTTTTCCCCTGAGTTTGTGTCTGAGAGAAAATTCTCTTTCTTGGCCTCTCTCTTTCTTTTTCCATTTTTTTCCCTCTTGGTTTAGGCTTCTCATTCTACTACATCTACCTTTAGGTTTATTGGCTGAGATCTGATCACCTCCTAAGAGCAGTTTTGGGTGGGGGAGACTAGGAAAAGGATAAAGAGACACTAATTATGCTCAAATGAATGCCCTAGAGGAAACACAATGGAAGGAGCATATAAAACAGTATAGTAATGAAATTGATAGGTAATATACTATTTTATATTTGACAAGAAATTGATTCTAATACTTTCACTTGAGGATTCTAGAAAGACTATACTACTAATGCTACTACTGCTGCTATTGCCAATAAAAATACTACCACTTATAGTAGTGATGAAAACTCCCCTAAATTACCATAACTTTCCATTTGTCAAAGTGCCTTTTATTTTTTATTTTATTTGACCCTCACAAGTATCACACTGAAGCAGTTGGATCTCAGAAGGCTTTGAAGTAACTCAAATGCAGAGCAGAAGACTCAAGTCTGAACCCAAACCTCTGGATTCTTTGGGTTCATTGCATTATGAATGAGTCTAAGGCTTAATTAATGAGAACAGACTTTCATAAAAGCAAAATTTTGAGGGGCCTTAAGGGGAGGGAACAGTGGTTAAAGTAGAGGAGAGAAAAGCGTGAAAGGGCAAAAAAATTATCATACTGCTGTTGAGCTGACCCCCAGAGGCAACTTCTGCCACTAGATACTTGTGTGTCTGGGTGTGGAGATGATCATAGGCCAGACTCTGCAATCTCTTCCCCTGCCTCAGCGTTCCTTCTGTGTGCTGTCAGCAGAAAAGGAACAGAGAGAGGTGATGCTTTCATTGAAAATCAATTTGCACAATGCACACGAGATCACCACAACATGGCACCCAAATGGGCCAATTCCCTGCGATTTTCCGCAGAATTACCCTCTATTCGCCTTCACAGTCAACTAAGCTTATCTCTTGGAAAAAAGAGAGTCCAGAGTGTCTGGGTTATACTCTGATGCCAACTGTAAAGTTTCCTGTTGTCCTGACAGCTTGCAAGACAAGCAGGGAAGTGTGGCCTGTGCTGGAGATGCTCACAAGAGCATCTGACATCAACACAACTGAAGTCTTGTGCCAGGTAAAGAAAAGATGAGCATGCCAGGCTTGGATCAGGCCACCCATCAGTTTCCCAGGAGAAAGCTAAACTTTAGGGAGAAAAATAAAACAGACCACAAACAACAAAGTTCAGCTCTTGGGAAGATACTGTACTCTTTTAGGATGATGCTGATTGATGCCTTAAATAATAGTTTAAAAACTTAAGATGTCCTGCCAGCAAATCAAAATAAGAAGTCATGATGTCTAAACAATGCATTAAAGCTTTCAAAGAACTTGTACCTGCAGGATTTCATTTGGGTTCCACAATTTCCTGAAGAGCAAGTTATAAGACGTATTATCCCCGTTTGCTTGGGAGAGTCTAGATGGTTTATCCAAAGCCACACAGGAATTGGCCATGGAGTTAGACTGTGGCCTCCTGACAACTGCCCAGTGGCCTTTCTGTCCTTTCTGTGCCCTGGTTGTTGTATAGCTCAGTGACTTCTCAAAGAGTACTGAAAAAGGCCTTGCAGCAAATCACTATTTGTGATTTTCAGGCATTCATTGCCTGATTACAGTGCAGGGAACATGGTGTTGTTTTAAGAACACATTCTGATAGAAATAGGGTTGAGGCGGATGAAGTAAAAATTCTCCTAAACATGGTAAGACAGCTCTCTCAGTTCTGTTCACAGGCCCAAGCCCACCTGTTCTAAGAGCTGAATGACTTTTCTAGCTCCCCTGTTGCTACTCTTTAAATTTTATTGTCACTTCTTTGAGTTTTGATTCTTTGACTTTGTCCAAGTACCTTCCCTGGTCCAGTAGTTTTGACTCTATCTTAGAACGGCCACACAGCTTCTCCACTCTTATTCTCTGTGGTTCTTAGTAAATGCCTGACTTTTAAACTGGCTAGCACTAATTCATTCAACAAATCCTCAGGGGACACCTACCAGGCAGAGCCACATAAGCCAGTGCTGTCTCAGCAATGTTTGGACGGACTACTGTCTTTAATCTTGGTCTAGTGAAGAGAGAAGCCACTGATGCATTTTAGCTTAACATCTTGTCCCTATTTCAGCAGTTCCAAGGCAGAATGAATGGGGCTGGATAGCATCCCTTCTTTGGAAAGATGTTGGGATGACTGTTAAATAGGTTTGGGAGGAGGGCTCTGTTGCAATTCTTCATTTCCTTTGTCTATTGTTGCAGGTTTTCATTAACCTTTGAGGTTGTCTTCATTTTGTGGTTCTCATTTTAAGCATTTTCTGGTTTTGAAACTGCCTAGCAAATAATTTCTTTTGATCCAACTGCTTCCCTCAATTACTATTATATTTAACTCTTCTGTACAATAGCAAACTTCACACCCTCTGGATATCTCAAACCACCATTCCACCCATCTGTGGCCCTTATGGCTCAAGATTTCATTTAGGAAGTGAGCTTTGTGCACTTAAGGAAATGATCCACAAATGCTAGACTTCTGTTTCCCTTCCTAGCTTGGAACTCCTCTTGTTTCTTCAAGTCCTAACTGAAAGGAAGAAGAAAACAAAGGGGGGAAAAAAAAAAGAGGAAGGAAGGAGCAGAAAGAGGATAGGTGAATGGATAGATAATGTGCACATTTGCCATGTGGTTCTATAAACATAATGACATACACCTCACTAGTTACATTTTTCCTCTCCACAAATCCTGCCTCATACACAAATTTCCATGTTAACTGTACAGTCCAGGATGATCTTTGATTCCCTCAGTCATTCAAATATGAACATTTTATAAATTTTGCTCAAAGACAACATAGGACATGGGAATTCCCTAGTGGTCAAGTGGTTTGGACTCCATGCTTTCATTGCAGAGGGCTCAGGTTCAATCACTGGTCAGGGAACTAAAATCTCACAAGTTTCACAGCATGCCCCCCCACACAAAAAAAAGACAACCCTGGACAAAAATATAAATTAAACAATTTTGTACCACATTAATGATAAAATAGTTAACATTTCTTATTTATTAATTTGTTAATTTTAAAAAACATTTTCCTACATTATTTCATTTAATTTTTACTGCAAGAGTATGAGGAAAGTTTGTCAGGTCCATCCTACAGAAAAGGAAGCTGTGGTTTGGGGGGATAATCTAAGTTGTCCTTTCAAGGCAGCACCACTAGGAAATGGTAGAGCAACACTGAATCCATGTCTCTTTGCTTCCAGGATCTTTCTGTTCTCCTAAATAGTGAACTATTTATACTCCTTGCATCCATTTCACTTACCTTTTTCCCTTGCCATTTTCCCCAAACTCCCCCCACCCTAGTCCCACACCACCTCACTGCTGCCATTCCCAAGTATTTCTCTCTGTTGTGTGATCTCCTATTTGGAGAAAAAGTTTTGATAAAACACGTTTGCACTGACATACATCATTAGTCATTAATTCAATGAATTAACACAACTCACTCACATCCATTTAGAGCAGACACTGTGCTAGGCTGTAGAACAAACAAATATGTCTAGGTTTAATAAATAGGTCCTAGGCAGATCTGTGTCAGTACCAACAACATGACTCTGTGTGTTGAAATAAAAGAATTTCATTTTTTATTAAATAAAAGCCCAGCGCAAGGCATTCTGGGCACAGAGCAGGAGACTGCCTGAGAAGTTTAGGAAGACTTCAGAGGGAGGGATATCGGGCATGTATTTTGTAACATGACTATGATTTCAACACCCACGCATTCATCCAACACATGGTTGTTGTGTACCTGTTTAATGCACAGTACTGCGTGAGTTCACTAGTATATGCCAGTGGAAAAAAATAAATTTAGACCCTGCATTCGTGGAGCATGCATTATGACAGGGAAAACAGGCAGGAAACACATAAGTATCTAAAATAAACATTCAGTTATAAATCATTAAAATGTATACCACAGGTAAAATACATAAGAAAAGAACCTAGTTTAAGTAGTGTGGGTAAGAGAGGGAGAGTGTGTGTAAGAAAGTCCTTTTTAGAATGATGACACCGAGGGATGGGTAAGAATGAGGTGGGCAAGGTGCTCTAGCAAAGCAGCACTCTGTGACGGCCTTGAAACCAGGGCAAGCCGAACACATTCCAGGGCCTGAGAGGAGGCCACTGTGGCAGGAGAGTGGTCCTGGAGGGGGATCACAGGGAGTGAGGATGGAGGGGTAGGTGGGGCCTCAGCTTGATACAGAGAACAGCTTGTACTCCCAGTGCAATGAGGAGATGAGAGGGCAGGGAGTGGAGGGACCCAGGCCACGGGAGCAGCTTGTAATGTCAGATGTAGACATCTGGCAACCCCTTGTCAGGTGTGGAAATAGATGAAAATCAACCAAAAGAGGCTTGTTTTGGCAGAGGCTCAAAGACAGGCAGAAGAATGGAAAAGCTTTATGGTAGAAAAAAGTGAAGTCTTCAGGCATGTCTTGACTGGACGCTATTGGCCTGGCAAAGCTGTAAGATAGCTAACTAGAAGCCAGATGTCTTAAGAAATGGGTTATGGGTGCATCTTTGGTTTCCTCTCCTTGATCCTAAGTTGGAATTAGAGACAAAAGTCAGAGAAGCTGTTAGTTATTCATCAAGTCCTGGCTATTTGGGGTCAGTTATTATGGAAGGTATTCTTTAGCTTCCTATTTTGTCATTAGAGATAGCACTTTGCTTCCTGCAAATCTGACATCACAGTCTAGCATCCTGGTCTGTAGACAAGGGGTTGGTTTCCAGGGCAGGTTGCTGTAGGTTGTGGGTCAAAGTTGACTAAAATGTGATTGACGCATAGATTTCACTGGGGAAGAGAACTGGAGGCAGGGAAGATATAGGAAAATTACCTCTAGAGTTTGGATTTAATCCTCCAGACAATCATCACCAAATGTTTCTGTTTGCACATTACTGTCTACAAAATAGTTTTGAACATACATCTCCAACATTATCTATCTTTATTTATACCTAAATTTTATACATGTTCTGCTATAAATTTTAAGAAAATGCAAAACATTTTCTATATATTATTAGTAATTTAAATGTAATTTTGCAAAGACTTCGTTTGTCACATGACTCTAAATTTTGCTAAAGAATTATATTTATGATTGAAAAAGATACATACACCCTTATGTTCATAGCAATACTATTTGCAATAGCCAAGACATGTAAACAAACTAAAAGCCCATTGATAGATAAAGGGATAAAGAAGATATGGCCCATATTATGACCCAGAAATCCCACTAGTGGGCCTAGACTCTGAGAAAACCATAGCTGAAAAAGACACATGTACCCCAATGTTCATTGCAGTGCTATTTACAATAGCCAGGACGTGGAAGCAACCTAGGTGTCCGTTAACAGTTGAATGGATAAAGAAGTTGTGGTACATATATACAATGAATATTATTCAGCCATATAAAAGGAATGAATTTGAGTCAGTTGTAGTGAGGTGCACGAACTCAGAGTCTATTATGTAGAGTGAAGTAAGTCAGAAAGAGAAAAACAAACATCATATATTAATGCATATATATGGAATCTAGAAAAACGGTACTGATGAACCTATTTGCAGGGCAGGAATAGAGACTCAGACATAAAGAATAGATTTATGGACACAGCAGGGCAAGGAGAGGATGGGACGAACTGAGAGAGTAGAATGGAAGTATACACATTACCATATGCAAAATAGATAGCAAATGGGGAGTTTCTATATAACACAGGAAGCTCAACCCAGTGCTCTGTGACAACATACAGGATGGGATGGGGTGGGAAGTGGGAGGGAGGTTCATGAGGGAGGTGACATATACCTGTGGCTGCTCCATGTTGATGTATGGCAGAAACCAATACAACATTGTAAAGCAATTATCCTCCAATTAAAAATAAATAAATTTTAAAAAGAAGATGTGATACATGCATATACATACACACATATACTATACACTATGGAATACTACTCAGTCATAGAAAAGAATGAAATAATGCCACTTACAGCATCTTGGATAGATCTGGAGATTATCATACTAAATGAAGTGAGTCAGAAAGAGAAAGACAAATACCATATGGTGTCACTTATATGTGGAATCTAAAATCTGACACAAATCAACTTATTTACAAAACAGAAACAGACTCAGACATAGAAAACAAACGTATGGTTACTAAAGGGGAAAGGGGGATGGGAGAGGGATAAATTAGGAGTTCGGGATTAGCACATACAAACTACTATATATAAAATAAATCAAGATTGTCAGGAAAAATATAAACAACCTCAGATATGCAGATGATACCACTCTAGTGGCAGAAAGTGAAGAGGAATTAAGGAGCCTCTTGATGAGGGTGAAAGAGGAGGTTGAAAAAGCTGCCTTGAAACAGCATTCAAAAAACTAAGATCGTGGCGTCTGGTCCCATCACTTCATGGCAAATAGATGGGGAAAAAGTGGAAAAACAGTGACACATTTTATTTTCCTGGGCTCCAAAATCACTGTGCACGGTGACTGCAGCCTTGAAATTTAAAGGTGCTTGCTCCTTGGAAAGAAAACTATGATAAACCTAAACAGAATTTTATTTTTTTTAATTAATTGATTTATTTTAATTTGAGACTAATCACTTTACAATATTGTGGTCGTTTTTGCCATACATTAACAAGAATCAGCCATGGGTGTACATGTGTCCCCCATTCTGAAACCCCCTCCCTCCTCCCTCCCTATCCCATCCCTCTGGGTTGTCCTAGTGTACCGGCTTTGAGTACCCTGTTTCATGCATTAACTTGGACTGGTGATCTATTTCACATATGGTAATATACATGCTTCAATGCTATTCTCTCAAATCATCCCACCCTTGCCTTCTCCCACAGAGTTCAAAAGTCTGTTCTTTATATCTGCATCTCTTTTGCTGTCTTGCATATAAGGTCATCATTACCATCTTTCTAAATTCCATATATATATGCATTAATATACTGTATTGATGTTTTTCTTTCTGACTTACTTCACTCTGTATAGTAGGCTCCAGTTTCATCCACCTCATTAGAACTGATTCAAATGAGTTCTTTTTAACAGCTGAGTAATATTCCATTGTGTATATGTACCCTGACTTTCTTATCCATTCATCTGCCAATGGACATCTAGGTTGCTTCCATGTCCTGGCTATTGTAAACAGTGCTGCGATGAACATTAGGGTACAGGTGTCTCTTTCAATTCTGGTTTCCTTGGTGTGTACGTCCAGCAGTGGGATTGCTGGGCCATATGGCAGTTCTATTTCCAGTTTTTTAAGGCATCTCCACAGTGGTTGTACTAGTTTGTATTCCCACCAATAGGGTTAGAGGGTTCCCTTTTCTCCACACCCTCTCCAGCATTTATTGTTTGTAGACTTTTTGATAGCAGCCCTTCTGACTGGTGTGAAATGGTACCTCACTGTGGTTTTGATTTGCATTTCTCTGATAATGAGTGATGTTGAGTGTCTTTTCATGTGGTTGTTAGCCATCTGTATGACAGCATTTTAAAAAGCAGAGATATCACTTTGCCAACAAAGGTCTGTATAGTCAAAGCTATGGTTTTTCCAGTAGTCACATATGGATGTGAGAGCTGGACCATAAAGAAGACTAAGTGCTAAAGAACTGACGCTTTCAAATTGTGGTGCTGGAGAAGACGCTTGAGAGTCCCTTGGACTGCAAGTAGATCAAATGAGTCAACCCTAAAGGAGATCAACCTTGAATGTTCATTGGAAGGACTGAAGCTAAAGCTGAAGCTCTGATACTTTGGTCACCTGATGTGAAGGGCCAACTCATTGCAAAAGACCCTGATGCTGGGAAAGACTGAGGGCAAAAGGAGAGGGGGCAGAAGAGAATGAGGTGGTTGGATAATGCTTGGCATTCAACGAGCCATCAATAGGCACTGTTGCAGAAATAAATTTTTAAATGAGTGACTAGAGTCTGTCTGTAGAGATGTTCATCTCTCCACCACAATTTTCCTAAGACAGTGTCTTCACTGTGCCCCACAATAGTATTTTGTATTGTTTTACTATTACATTAAGAGCAAGTTCTTATTGCCCTGTACTAAAATATCAACACGTCTTGTAATTCTACTCTGTGGTCTTGAGTTTTCAGTAGAGGTACTCAGATCAAGGCTATCTCCTTTTCCATGGCAAACCTTCAGATCCTTGAAGACAGTTATCTTCCCACTGAGATTTCTATCTGAGTCAACACTATTACATATCATAATATTACATATTATTGCATATTACTCTGTGATATATAATGAAATAATTATACAACTCACTGTAATGCAGAATCAGATCATCAGGCACCAGAATCTCCTAAGGAGTGCACAACCTAGATCTCTTGCATGTACAGTTCTCAGTAGGCTTAGTGCTCCTATAAGAATCTAATGCTGCCACCGATCTGACAGGAGGCAGAGCTCAGCTGCTAATGTAAATGATGGAGAGAGACTACAAATACAGATGAAGCTTCCCTAGCTTCCCCACCACTCACTTTCTGCTGTGTGGCCCGGTTCCTAACTGGCCACAGATTGATATCAATTCATGGCCCAGAGCTTGGGGACCACTGTCTTAGATTTGTATGGCCAGTAGTATTAGTATTATGGGATGAATATCATGGAGGTATTAATAGCAAGGGCAACAGGGACAGCTTACACAGTACTGTCAGTTATACTAATACCGTTTCCCACTTTCATAGTAGTTAACAAAGTACTTTCACAGTCATGGTCTCATTTCACTCTCCTGGTGACACTGGGTGGTGGATATTACAGCCTCTTACTTTACAGAAGAGGGAATGGAAGGTATTGCTGCCCACATTCTCTTGTCCAGTGCTCTGCCTTTGAGCCAACAGGCAACATTCTTTCAGCCACAACACAGCTTTTGTGAACATGTTGCCACCTGCTAACTACTCTAGATGTGGCCAAGAACACCACAAACACTGATGGGGAAAAAAAAAAAGCAGGAGAGAAGGCAACACCTGGACACCAGAGCTGCCTGGAGTAGGGGTGGTGGGAGCGTTGGTTAGTCTGTACTTCCATATCAGTGGATTTCTCTCCACCACGCTCCCAACCTGGGCACCAGACTTTCTGCCCCTTGGCAGCTAGGGATATGCCCAGAGCAGCGGTGCCTACAGAGCCCTCAGGTCCATCCTGGTCTCCACTCTGGCTGGTCTTCTCCACTTTCCCTTGGAGAATGCTTTCCTCAGTTTCCTCCCAGAAAATTTAATTTAATAAAACCCTACAATACCCTTCAGCTCACTCAAACATTTCACTGAGCAGTGTTGGACAACTGTATTTCGCTGCAAATTTCCCAAGAGCAAGGGCTCAGGAAGCATCAAGCCCATCTGCCCTTCCTGGGGGCCCTGCCTACCTGCACTGGGAACAGTTGGCCTGCAGTGGGGCTGGGAGTGCAGAAACAGTGCTCTCTTTTGATGGGGGTTTCACAACATCCACTTCCTGGAATGGCGGCCGGCAGCTGGAAAAGGCCCTCAGGATTTACGAGCCTGCAGAAACTCGGCTCGCTGCTCCTGTAACAAGAGGGAGACAGAACGTTCTGTCACCACGTCAGGTTCTCATGCACCAGGCCTTCTGGAAATGTTTTCCCCATCTGAGAATTGAAGGCAGATGGGGACAAGTTGCTTTGTTCATGTGCACCATCTTCTCCCCTCCTCTTTTCAAATCCAGTGAACCCGGAAGGAACTTGAAGGAGAAACGGCAAAAAACAAATAAACACTGCCCCAGGTTTCACATGAGGGGCTTTCTGATCGCTCCTCCCTTATACACAGGCTGCCACCTCACTGGCTTAGCTGCTCAATCAGTTGGTTAATCAACAAACATCCTTATCATCTACTGAGGGACTGTGGCTGGCTCTGAATGGGAGGTACAGAACAAAATGCTCAGCAGAGGCTTCATTCCTGAGGTGCTCACTCTAGGCTTGAGCAGACATTCACTACTGCTGATAAAATGAGAGATGGTTCATTATTAATCAGGACTAGATTATCTGCCCTCAGAGCCTAAATGCTTTCCTCTTATAGAAAACAGGATGAGATTCTGGAGCCCAGGAGAGATTTAACTGTCTGGACATGATTGAAACATCAAGGGCTTGGTAAGAATAATTCAAATAAGTGTTACCAAAAGCAAGAGCTCTCTGTATACTGGTGCTGAATCAAATCCCAGAGACAGAGTTTGGGGTGAAGCAGAAAATGATAGCTTTATTGTTTTGCCAGGCAAGGGAAACACACTGGGTTTCTGCCTTGAAAAACTATGTGTCTCTAGCAGAAGATTTGATGAAGGGTTTTATAACAGTGGCTCTAAGGTGGGGTCTCTGACAAGAATAGGGTGTGAACAGGGTATGTAGACCCTTAATCTCAGGTGGTTGACTCTCCTAATCTTGATGAGCTTCTGTGGTTCCTCTAATCTTGTGGTTTCTTGGCAGCTCCTCCTTTGATTACCAATTGTTGGAATCCATCCCTTGAAACTCAAAGGAAGTCATGGAGGCTGGAAATCACCCACAAGAAATGGCAGACAGAACAGTCTCCATGCCCGGGAGGCTCATAGGGCCCTGTTTGATTTCATAAATAAAGCATAAGTGAGGAATTGGAAGCCTACATAACTGAGGGACACTGAGGATGGATGAAAATGATTGGATTGTGTGTTCAGTAGTTCAGTCATATCTGACTCTTTCCAAGCCCATGGACTGCAGCATGCCAGGCTTCTATGTCCTTCACCATCTCCCAGAGTTTGCTCAAACTCATGTGCATTGAGTTGGTGATGCCATCCAACCATCTCAACCATCTTGTGTCATCGCCTTCTCCTCCTGCCTTCAATCTTTCCCAGCATCAGGGTCTTTTCAAATGAGTTGGCTCTTCACATCAAGTGACCAAGGTATTGGAACTTTAGCATCAGTTTTTCCAATGAATATTCAGGGTTGATTTCCTTTAAGATTGACTAGTTTGAACCCCTTGCAGTCTAAGGGACTCTCAAGAGTCTTCTCCAACACCACAATTTGAAAGCATCGATTCTTTGGCACTCGGCCTTCTTTATAGTCTACCTCTCATATCCATACATGACTACTGGAAAAACCATAGCTTTGACTATACGGACTGTTGTTGGCAAAGTATGTCTCTGCTTTTTAATATGCTGTCTAGGATTTTCATATATTTTTCTCCAAAGAGCAAGTATCTTTTAATTTTGTGGCTGCAGTCACTGTCTGCAGTGATTTTGGAGCCCAAGAATATAAAATCTGTCAGTTTTCACTTTTTCCCTTTCTATCTGCTATGAAGTGATGGGACCAGATGCCATGATCTTAGTTTTTTAATGTGAGTTTCAAGTCAGCTTTTTCACTCTCCTCTTTCATCCTCATCAAGAGACTCTTCAGTTCCTCTTCACTTTCTGCCATTAAAGTAGTATCATCTGCATATCTGAGGTTGTTGATATTTCTCCCAGCAAGCTTGATTCCAGCTTGTGATTCATCCAACCCAGCATTTCACATGATGTACTCTGAATAGAAGTTAAAGAAGCAGGGCGATGATATACATCCTTGAAGCACTCCTTTCCCAATTTTGAACCAATCCATTGTTCCATACAAGGTTCTAATTTGTTTCTTGACCTGCATACAGGTTTCTCAAGACAGGTAAGGTGATCTGGTATTCCCATCTCTTTAAGAATATTCCACAGTTTTTTTGTGATGCACACAGTCAAAGACTTTAGCATAATCAATGAAGCAGAAGTAGGTGTTTTTAAGGAATTCTCTTGCTTTTTCTATGATCCAACAAATATTTGGAATTTTATCTCTGATTTCTCTCCCTTTTCTAAATCCAGCTTATACATCTGGAAGTTCTTGGTTCACATACTTCTGAAGCCTAACCTGAAGGATTTTGAGCATAACCTTGCCGGCACGTGAAATGAGCACAATTGAACGGTAGTTTGGACATTCTTTGGCATTGCCTTTACTTGGATTGGAATGAAAATTGACATTTTCCAGTCCTGTAGCCACTGCAGAGTTTTCCAAATTTGCTGGCATATTGAGTGCAGCACTTTCACAGCATCATCTTTTAGGATTTGAAATAGCTCAGCTGGAATTCCATCACCTCCACTAGCTTTGTTGGTAATAATGCCTCCTAACGCCCACTTGATTTCACACTGCAGGATGTCTTGCTTGGTATGGTGAGTGACCACACCATCATGGTTATCCAGGTCATTAAGACCTTTTTTGTGTAGTTCTGTGTATCCTTGCCACCTCTTCTTATTCTCTTCTGTTTCTGTTAGGTCCTTGCCATTTCTGTCCTTTACCTATATTTTCATGAAATTATTGGGATGAGAAATTATCAAAACTGAAGTGGGAATATTTGTTCCCTCACAGGGTCTGACTAAAATGCTGCCAGGTGGAGTTCTCAGAGAACTGAATTAATTGCATACAGCTTGTGTTTTTAACTCCTGGAGACCAATGATTAAGTCAGTCTATTCCCAAGGCCTCCATACTTTTTCTGTGAAGGGCCAGACAGTAAACACTGCAGGCTTTGTGGTCTGTAGTGTCTCTGTTGTGACATCTCATCTCTGTGGTGACAGGAATGTAGCAACAGGCAATATGTAAATGAATGACTGGGGCTGCATTCAAATAAAACTTTATAGGTGGACACTGAAAATTTAATTTCATGTAAGTTTCACAAGACACGAAATATTATTTTTCTTTTGATTTTTCCCCCCAAGTCACTTGAAAATGTAGCAGCCATTCTTATCTTGTGGTCTATGTGAAAATAAGCAGCAGACTGAATTTTGTCGATGAGCCATAATTTGTCAACTCCAGTCTTGTAGAAGCATTATCACTCCCTTGGTGGAAAAGGAGGGAAGAAGAGGAAGATGAAGAACAAGAACATTTATTAAGTACTGATACTTACTTCTATTTGAGTTTAAACTCATTTGGTCTTTGCTTGCTTCACATATGTAAGTGGTTCTTAAAAATAGCGTCACTTAAACATATTAATAAAGAGTGTGCTTTTTCTTTGGTTGAGCCATGCTGATTATCATTCATAGCCACACTGATTTGTAAAGTTTTTATATAAACTGTGTTCGCCATCATAGGATATACTTTCCTTGAAGGTTAGCACCTGCTTTACAGCTACCATATTTATATTGGCTGCTGCAAAATTTTTTTTGGAGTAGGCCCACAGTAATTTATTATTTTGTTGAATGAGCAAATTTGAGACTATTCTATCTGCACAGTACTAAGTATTAAAGGGAGCACATAATCAAAATATAAGACTTGAACCATAAGTTATAAGCCTATCTTTCTGGAATTTTGAATCCTGGTTTATTGCTTTTAAAATGTATCATAAGTTTGTAGCAATTCAGACATGTTTTTGTTATTGTTGATTTGTTTCTAACATTATGATGCTCTCCTATTTATTCACTTCTACTCCCCAGTAATTTTTTCTTCTTCTGTGACATCTACCCACTGGCTGGGCTTTTTTTTTGAAACAGAAGATGCAGAAGATGTCTCTTTTTTATTCTTTTTTTTTTGCGTCTATCCTTTAAGGGCATGCTCACCTTTCTACACCCACATATATATTTTTCTCTTTTCAACTCCTCAAACACTTGTGGTGCCCTGGTCCTTTCATTTTCTTTCATTTTGCATGTAATATCCACAAATACAGTTGGGGAAAACCCTAACTTTGTGCTGAGATGGCTTCTATCATTGTGGTTTAGTTGCTAAGTCATGTACAACTCTTCTGTGAGCCTGTACTCACAGAAGTCTGTAGCCCGCCAGGCTTCTCAGTCCACGGGATTTTCCAGGCCAGGAAAATCTACCCGATAAATAGTACATGGCCAATGAGAACATACTTAGTGGTCAAATCCCTGTGTCACTTAAAATGACACTAGAGAGAACAGGGATATTAGGTTGGAAAGAGATGGTTCAGATAAAAGTGGGAAGGGAAACAGCGTCAGGAAATCTTAGAAAACAAGTCAATATTTTACCACTGCAGGGAAATGGAAGGCTACAAAATTAGGACAAGGCTACAGTCTTGTCTCTTTAAAACTACAGGAAAATTAATTTCAGATAAAGATTAGAGACAGAAAACAATCAACTTTCAAATATCGCTCATAAAAGTTATTAAAAGAAAAAGAGAAATAAGAGTTAGAATAAAAATATACCAGTAAAACATATCCACAAAACAAATAAAAATGCTAACTTACCATCTAAAAATGAACTAAAAGATATGAAAAAAATGCTGAAAGACATGAAAGAAGAACATAGATTAGAGTGAGGAAACCTCAATAATGAAATGAGAGAACTCAGAAAAAAATTAAAAGAAATGGAAATACAATATAAAAATGAAGATGAAACCAGAAGGAATACAAGAGTGAATAAACACAACAGAAAATACTTGAAGTGAAATAGAAGATTAAATGAAAGAAAAATTTTAAAATCCAATAGAGATAAAATAAACAGATAAAAAGAATTCATGACATAGTGACTAAAATTGAAACTACAAAAGAAGATCCTAAATATTATAGGTGTCCCTAAAGAAGGAAACCAAAGCAAGGAGACAGAATAAGATCTAAAAATACGTTGCAAAAAATAATCTTTCCTTAAAAAAATTTAAATCACATTATTTAAAGATACTATTGACCAACACTAAAATCTATTCTAGTCAAATGATTGAATTTTAAAGGAAAAAAAAAAAAAAAAAAAGAAAACATTGAGTATCTAGACATAAAGAAAAAGTGACGTATAAGAAAAAAAACATAGATCGTAATTGTGTTTTTCAAAAGCAGCATTCCATTCCAGATGAGAATGGAGGAACTTACTTACTCAAAGAAAGAAAGTGTGAGTCAAGGATTTTTTTTATCCAGCAAAACAGCTTTTAAATATAAAGGTGAACTCTTCTTTATTTGGAGAGCTCAGGAAATTGTATTCCTATGAGGCTTTTCTTAGGAATTTATTTGATGGTGAGCTAGACATCAAAATAACTAGAGAGACACTGACATGTCTGGTGGTGAGCACTAAACAGTTATTTATAGAACTAAGATTGGATGTGTGCTAAGAGGGAACAAGTACATATGCTCTTTAGGTTCTGACAAGGAAAGCATATAGATATGGTGTTAAAATGAGAGAAGGAGTAAAGCACATGCTGTTTTTTTCCTCATCGTTTCATAAATCATATTGATGGTATCTATTAGGGATGTTTCACTGATACTGTTGTATATGTGTGGACCTAAAAGAAAAGATTCATTATAGTTTTCCTTGTATTTCCTTATATTTCTTGAGATGAAATTAAGGAGATACAGGTATAAGTTTTAGTTAAAAAAAAACAAAACAAAAAACTCTTACAATGCAAATACAGGAAGTTGAAATAAATTTGACTTAGAAGTATCAGTTTGAAACACACATACACAAACACCCCCTCACACACATGCCAAGTTCATACTTACATTTGCAATTCAAATTTATTTCAGATTCTGTCAATCTAATCTATCCCAGTGCCCAGATTGTGGTCTTGTAAGACCATTGCCCACTTTGAAAAACAAAGACTTCAAGAATTCTTAGAGAAATGGCTCATTTCATTTCATCTGGAAAAAAAAAAAAAGAAAAATTATGAGATGAGGTTAGAACATCTTATGACACCAGATAGCCAAGAAGCTACCAAGCCTACTATGATACATAAAACAGTTGAAGTTGTATAAAAACATTTTAGGAGCCAACTTGAAGAGACTCCAGCTGGACACAGATGGGTCAATTTGAGCTTCAATAATGATAATAATTGCAGTGGGCTAAAACCTTTCAAATATATTTGTCCTTGAGTTTAAAATAGTATTTTTAAAAAGGCACTTGGTCACCTTTTCAGGGTGATAGGAAATATTCACTATCCTGAGAATAAAAGAAAGCATCAAATATTTATCCTGTTTTTCTTGTATCAGCTGTACCATGAGGTATCCAAAGAGAAGACAAGGAAAGGCATGCATGAAAGCATGTCACCTAGTCAGTGAAGGTAATGACAAGATCAAAACATCACTTCTTTTCAGTCCCTAATGCTTGAATAGATTTCTACCTAAGCATCAAGAGCTGCTAACATAATAGAAGACAATCAGATATTATGCGCCCTTGGAAGAATGGCTACAAGTCTGCCTACAATCTTTCCAAAGGGATCCAGCCTGAGTCCTGCTGTCTTTGGATCCAGCCCTGAATTTAGCTGTCAATTTTCAGAGGAGCCTGAGGCCAGAGGAACAGAGGTTCTTCAATAGGTGCGTGTGAAGAAAAGAAAGGAATGGAGGGGAGGCACGTGGACTCAAAGGGTCCTACAAGCTTATCAAGGATTTCTAACTCTGCATGTCTAGGGATACATACTTGGGTGATCAAACCATAAAGAGCTGCGTGGAAGTAATTGCCATAAAACTCATGAGATGTGTGGAGGAGGGCTTGGTTCTGGGTTTCTCTGGTGGCTCAGATGGTACAGAGTCTGCTTGCAATGCAGGAGACCAGCGTTCAGTCCCTGGATTGGGAAAGATCACCTGGAGAAGGGAATGACTACCCACTCCAGGATTCTTACCTGGAGAATTCCATAGAGAGAGCAGCCTGGTGGGCTATAGTCCATGGGGTTGCAAAGAGTCAGACACAACTCAGCAACTAACACTTGGCTATGTTAGAATGAAGAACACCAGAGGGATAGTTTGGTGGTTCTATTTTTTTTTAACTGGGTGGTGCTTTATGAAGATTGACCTTACAGTGATATGTGAAGCCATATTTTATGTGTTTTCTATATCAGTGTTTTATTTTTACAATGTAAGTTTAAAAAAATGAAATGAAATATCCCCAGAGACACCTAAGGGCCCTCACATTTTTTTCTAAACATACTTATTTTCTTGATCACCATGAACACAGAGTATATAACCTACACTCTCCTAAGTCAACATCTTTGGCTCTGGGAGAAAGAAAAGCAGAGCCTCTTTCCCTGGCTCCGTGTGTCCATCACCACCTACCTTAGCTGGAATCTAGACAAGTCTGTGCTTGGGCATGTGTGGGAGGGTGGAGATGGGTGACAGGGGGAGCAATGGAACAGACATCTTGCTGCACTGAGGAAGATTCCCTTAGTTAAGAGAAATATATTTCAGTGTTTTGAGTCAGGATAACAGCTAACTATTAGGCACAAATAAACTCTATTAGGATTGTCACAGATATTGCAAGGGAATAAAAAATATATCTATTTGAGGTGCAGTGACAACATTCACAAGGTGTCAGCAGCCTCCACACATTCTCATCAGTGAAACTTCCAAGGCTCTTCTCGATATTCATGTGACCACATCACTTCCTTTGAAGTTCATCTGTCTTCTTCTTTTCTTTCCCTCATCCCTCCAAGGTAAAGAGCTCTTTTCCGAGTTCCCAAGTCATTATCCTTCCTGTCCCCTAAGCTCCTGGGCCAGGAGCATGCTGGACATGCGGAGGCTTAAGGCCTAATTAGAGAGAGTGTGGTAGAACAGGGAAACAACCAGACTGAGAGTCAAGCCTTGTGCTCTAGGCTGGACTCCACCATCAATTATTAAGCCATGAGTATCAATGATTCATTTAATCTCCCTGCTCTTAGTTTTTATCAATTGTAAACTGGGGGAATTGAGCTATAAGCTGTCTAAGATTCCTCCCAAAATAGCATACTATTTTAATTGAAAGACTCTTTGGCATCAAGAAAATTACCAAGTATGACATAACCAAGATGCCATTAAAAAAAAAAAAAAAGTACTGAGCTAGCATGTATGTAGTGAGTTCTAATTCCAGCTACGCTCTTAATAGTTGTGTATTTTTAAAAGCTCCTTACCTTGTTAAGCCTGTTTCCTCATGCTGAGATATGAAAAACAGTCATGTTTCAGAGTGTTTTAAGACTTTAGCAAATGAAAAGACAAATTACAGACTAGAAGAGTTATTTGCAATCACATCTCCAATAAAAATCTTATATTTAGAATATATAAGTGCTTGGGCCTGGTGCACTGGGACGACCCAGAGGAATCAGGTGGAGAGGGAGGTGGGAGCGGGGATCGGGATGGGGAATACAGGTAACTCCATGGCTGATTCATGTCAATGTATAACAAAACCTACTGAAATGTTGTGAAGTAATTAGCCTACAACTAATTAAAAAAAAAAAAAGAATATATAAGAAAATGTCTTAAAACTCAGCATTAAAAAAATGAGAGGGTAGCATTGTAACGTGTATATTATCATATGTGAAGCAGATCGCCTGTCCAGGTTTGATGCATGAGACAGGGTGCTCAGGGCTGGTGCACTGGGATGACCCTGGGGGATGGGATGGGGAGGGAGTTGGGAGGGGGGTTCTGGATGGGGAACACATGTGCACCCATGGCTGATTCATGTCAATGTTTGGCAAAAACCACTATAATACTGTAAAGTAATTAGCCTCTGATTAAAATACATAAATTTAAAAAAATTTTTTTAAATAGGCAAAATACAAGCACAGATATTCCAATAAGAGGATGTACAGATGACAAATACATGGATGAAATGATGTTCAACATTATTAGCCATTTCAGAAATGCAAGCAGTGAGTTATCACTACAAACCAACTAGAAAAGGTCATGATAACATCAAATGATGGAGAGGATGCAAAGAAACTAGATCATTCACACATTGTTAGTAGAAATGTGAAATAGTATGACCACCCTGAAATATAGTTTGACAGTTCCCTTCAAAACTAAAAATGAATTTGCCATATAACCCAGTAATTGGAGATTAGAGAAATTTTTCCAGAGAAATTAAAATTTATTTCCACACTAGGTTCTTATATATGAATATCCATAGTAACTATTTGTAATGGCCTCAAACTGTAAATTACACAAATATTCTTCAATACATGAACAGGTGAAAAACCCTTGTACCTCCATGCCATAAAACCCTACTCAGCAAGAAAAAGTCCACTACCGATACATACAACTTGGATGAACCTCAAAGGAATTGTGGTAAGGAAAATAGCCAATTTGAAAAAGATATATAATCATAGGTCAACTGCTCTGATACTGATATACTGGAATTAAACAATTGGGTAAATGAAATGGAAGAGTGAAAGCAAGGATTCTCATTATTGGAGTAGGACATTACAGATATGCAAGAGAAGGAGGTTAGAATAATCCATGGTAATGAATCAGAGATATCAGTTCAGACTCATGCTTAACAGATATTACATATGGAAATATTTCTAGCAATATACAGTGTATATACACTGGTTAGTATGCACACATACTTTGCCAGCTGAAAGGGCCAAGAAGTAAGGATACACTAGTATAAATGTGCATGCCTAGGGCTCAGATCTTGGTTTCTAATGTTGTTCTTTTAAGGGCTCCTTAGAGAAATGATTGATGCTAGGACTGGGGCAGTAAATAGATAAAGTGAGCCTAGAGCATCCTATGGTGCCAGAAAGTAAGAACATGCTACCAAAGGAAAAGCAAAACAAAACAACATACAATGTTGGGGGTATGTCAAAGGAATACAGGAGCCAATGGAAAGAATTCCCAATGGCCATAGCTATAGTAATTTGCTCAACAAACTAAAATATATAAATATAATATTGTTAATGCAATAATGATAATATATAAAATTGCAGAATTTCATTTATGTAACATTCTTGAAATTTAAAAAACTGTAAAGATGGAGCACACATTAATGGTTTCTAGGAATTAGTGATGGTGAGGGAAAAGGGAGTTTCAGTTCAGTTCAGTCGCTCAGTTGTGTCTGACTCTTTGTGACCCTTTGAATTGCAGCACACCAGGCCTCCCTGTCCATCACCAACTCCCGGAGTTTACTCAAACTCATGCCCATCAAGTCGGTGATGCCATCCAGTCATTTCATCCTCTGTCGTCCCCTTCTTCTCCTGTCCCCAATCCCTCCCAGCATCAGGGTCTTTTCAAATGAGTCAACTCTTCACATGAGGTGGCCAAAGTATTGGAGTTTCAGCTTCAGTATCAGTCCTTCCAATGAACACCTAGGATTGATCTCCTTTAGGATGGACTGGTTGGATCTCCTTGCAGTCCAAGGGACTCTCACAAGTCTTCTCCAATGCCACAGTTCAAAAGCATCCATTCTTTGGTACTCAGCTTTCTTCACAGTCCAGCTCTCACATCCTTACATGACCACTGGAAAAACCATAGCCTTGTCTAGACGGACATTTGCTGGAAAGTAATGTCTCTGCTTTTCAATATGCTATCTAGGTTGGTCATAACTTTCCTTCCAAGCAGTAAGCGTCTTTTAATTTCATGGCTGCAATCACCATCTGCAGTGATTTTGGAGCCCCCAAAAATAAAGTCTGACACTGTTTCCACTGTTTCCCCACCTATTTGCCATGAAGTGATGACACCAGATGCCATGATTTTAGTTTTCTGAATGTTGAGCTAACTTTTTCAGTCTCCTCTTTGACTTTCATCAAGAGGCCTTTTAGTGTCTCTTCACTTTCTGCCATAAGGGTGGGAGACAGGGAAATGTTTGTGGTGGTGGAACACACACTGAGCATCTTGACTGTAGAGGTGGTCATGTAGGGCTACACAGGCGACAAAATCACGTAGCTATGTGCACACATGCACTCACCACAATTAAGTTCATGATAAAATCTGAATAAGCTCTATGAATCATGTCAAGGTCAATTTCTTGATTTTGATATGATACTATAGTTGTACGGGATGTTGACACGGGGTGCAGAGAGGGAGTTAGGGGAGGACTGTGCTGAACTTTCTTATATATATCTCAGCATCCTCCAATGGAATCTATAATTATTTCAAAATAAAAGTCCCAAACTCTGGAAAATTGTAGACTCATCAGAGGTCTACTTGCTTATCAAATTATATTCATGGGGGTGTGACACTGAAACTAGTTGACACATTCATACAAAAGTGTTGTCTTGTATGTTGTCAGGGTTCTCCAGAGAAATGGAATCAATATGAAATATCTATCATCCATCATATCTGTCTCTATTATCTATCTATATCTATTATCTATGTATCTCTCATCTGTATCTATCATCTAGCTATCTAGCTAGCTATCATTTATTAGGAGGAATTGATGGTGGAGGCAGAGGAGTCCCATAATCTTTCCTTTTAAAGCTGGAGACTCAGGAAATCCAGTGGTATAATTCAGGCTCAGTCTATGACTTGAGAACCAGCATAGCTTATACTGTAAATCTCAGTTTAAGGACAGGAGAAAATGAGATATGTCCCAACTCAGTAGTGAGGAGGGCAGAACAAGGGACAGTTTTCTCCCTTCTCCTCTTGTCCTATTCAGTCCCTCAGTGGATTAAATGGTGCCCATCCAAACTGAGTAGGGCAATTTTCTTTACTGAGTCCATATATTCAAAGTCTAATCTCATTTAAACACATCCTCTCAGACTTACCCAGAAATAATATTTGATCTGGGAACCTATAGCCTGTCAAGATGTCACATGAAACATCACATCTAGTGTCACTGTTTCCTTCCAACTGTTTAGTTTGGGAGGGGATTCAAGATCTTCTGGAATACATGGTCTTGCTGACTAAAACAGAAGTCTTGGGAGACTGGTCTGGGAGGCAGCAGGGGCAAGGGCAGAATGGACTATGGTCTGAATGAGAAGAAGAGGAAAGCAGAGTTTATCCCCATCTTCATTGTTGCACAGTAGATCTTGAAAAAAAAATTTTAGGCATTATTCTCACAAAATCATCATGTCTATTTGGGGCAGATGCCACCCCAAGAGTACACAGTTTAACAAGGAAGTGCAGGTTAGATTTCAGCTCCCACTTTCTCAGACAGATCACCTTATACAGGGAACAATCAGTACAACTTTACATGGCAGCTCTGGCTGAGGAATGTACTCTGTTGCCTGTAAGGTTATTAAGAATAGTTACAAAATTAGTGATCTGAGAGATATTTATGGGTGTTTCTTGAGACTTCCTTGAGGAGGTGGGGTTTGAATTGAACCTTAAAGAGATGGGTAGAATTTGGACAGACAGAGAATGGAAGGAGGAAGTTCATGATCTAGACTTGCTTGGATAAAGCTCAATGAAACCTTGTCTTGTTCATCTTTATATTTCTGGTAATTGTTAATGTTCTGATAGGAAAGAAAAGAAGAAAGGAAGGAAAGAAAAAAGAAAGAAAAAAGCTTCATTATATGTTCTTAAGATTATATTTGTTTTCATTAATTTCCTCCACACCTTCACTTCTTTAGTCACACTAGGATAGGATAAACTACCCCAAAAGGTCATTGGATCTGTTAGGGAGAGATAAGAAATCCTTCATAAGTGAACAATGCAAAGAAATAGAGGAAAACAATAGAATGGGAAAGACTAGAGTTCTCTTCAAGAAAATTAGAGATACCAAGGGAACATTTCATGCAAAGATGGGCACAATAAAGGGCAGAAATGGTATGGACCTAACAGAAGCAGAAGATATTAAAAAGAGGTGGCAAAAATACACAGAATTATAGAAAAAAAAATCTTAATGACCCAGATAACCACGATGGTATGATCACTCACCTACAGTCAGATATCCTGTAGTGTGAAGTCAAGTGGGCCATAGGAAGCATCATTATGAACAAAGTTAGTGGAGGTGTTGAAATTCCAGCTGAACTATTTAAAATCCTAAAAGATGATGCTGTAAAAGTGCTGCACTCAATATGCCAGCAAATTTGGAAAACACAGCAGTGGTTACAGGACTGGAAAAGGTGAGTTTTCATTCCAATCCCAAGGATGGGCAATGACAAAGAATGTTCAAAGTACTGCAGAATTGCACACATTTCACACACTAGCAAAGTAATGCTCATAATTCTCCAAGCCAGGCTTCAACAGTATGTGAACTGAAAACTTCCAGACGTTCAATTTAGAAAAGGCAGAAGAACCAGAGATCAAATTGCCAACATCCTTTGGGTCATAGAAAAAGCAAGAGAATTCCAGAAAAACATCTGCTTCATTGACTACAGTAAAGCCTTTGACTGTGTGGATCACAACAAACTGTGGAAAATTCTTAAAAAGAGGGGAATACCAGACCACCTTACCTGCCTCCTGAGAAATCTGTATGTAGGTCAAGAAGCAACAGTTAGAACCAGACATGGAACAACAGACTGCTTCAAAATTGGGAAAGGGGTACACCAAGGCTGTATATTGTCACCTTGCTTATTTAACCTCTATGCAGAGTACATCATGTGAAACGCCATACTGGATGAAGCACAAGCTGGAATAAAGTTTACCGGGAGGAATATCAATAACCACAGATAGGAAGATGACACCACCCTTATGGCAGAAAGTGAAGAGGAACTAAAGAGCCTCTTAATGAAGGTGAGACAGGAGACTGAAAAAGCTGGTTTAAAACTCAACATTCAAAAAACAAAGATCATGGCATCCTGTCCCATCACTTCATGGCAAATAGATGGGGAAACAATGGAAACAGTGACAAACTTTATTTTCTTGGGTTCCAAAGTCACTGCAGATGGTGACTGCAGCCATGAAATTAAAAGATGCTTGCTCTTTGGAAGGAATGCTATGACCAACCTAGACAGCATATTAAAAAGCAGAGACATTACTTTGCCAACATAGGTCCATCTAGTCAAAGCTATGGTTTTTCCAGTAGTCATGTATGGATGTGAGAGTTGGACTGTGAAGAAAGCTGAGTGCCAAAGAATTGATGCTTTTGAATTGTGGTGTTGGAGAAGACTCTTGCGAGTCCCTTGGACTGCAAGGAGATCAAACCAGTCCATCCTGAAGGAAATCAACCCTGAATATTGATTGGAAGGATTGATACTGAAGCTGAAGCTCCAATACTTTGGCCACCTGATGCAAAGAGTGGACTCATTTGAAAAGACTCCCAGCATTATGCTGGGAAAGATTGAAGGCAGGAGGAAAAGGGGATAACAGAGGACAAGATGGTTGGGTGGAATCACCAACTCAATGGACATGAGTTTGAGCAAGCTCCAGCAGATGGTGATGAACAGGGAAACCTGGTGTGCTGCAGTCCATGGGCTTTCAAAAAGTCGGACATAACTGAGTGACTTAACAACTATCTACACAACAGATAAAGCTGGGAACTAAAGGTAGGGCTTGTTTGGAAGGTAGAACAATGACAGAATTGGAGAGTTAAACTTGTAAGCCATTGCAGATATCATTAAGAACTTAACTCCCCATTTTAGAGTAAGCAAGTGAGGCTCAAAGAAGTTCTGTTCTTTGGTGTAGAATTTTTTAGCGACCAAGTGGAAATACCTTCCAGATATGTTGACTCTTATTCCAGTGTTTTATTCTCTAAAAAGAGTAGAATTAAGGTAAAATATCAAGTTTAGTAATGATAAAATAGGTGAGGTTTCTCTATTGAAGTTTTAGTATTTCTTATTTGCTACTTCCCAATTTTGGTATATATGAATGACAATAACACTTTGGAACCAGTTTTTTTTCCTTTAATGAATCCTGAAACAAAAGCTCTCAACAAGGTGTGTTGCCACAGCTTTTTATAACAATTAAAAACCTGAATTTTGGCCTTTCCTACAAAAGTGAAAGTGTCAGTAATAACAAACAATGAAAATGCTTGCCGCTGTTGCCACCTTCCCAATTCTTTTCATACCCATTATCTCACCTCACCTTAAGAGACTTTTAAGACTTGGGCAAATCCTTTAGCTTTTCACTTCCATTGTCCTTATTCCCTATCACATGGATACCAGGTTAAACTTTTGGAATTAGTAACCAATTACCCATATTTCTACTTTTCTGCTATCTCCTCCCTTCAATTCAGGTAGCTAGGCTGATTTCTCCTCACCCCCTCAGGGTATGTACTTGACAGCAAAGCACAGAGGAGGAAAATTTAAAAATGAAAAACTTGTTTCTGGTTTTTCAATTTCAAATGCCTAGGGACTAGGAAAATAGAAAAGACTGGAACACAGAGAAATCATTTGGAAGAATTGGAGTCAAGCTTTCTGAAAGGCCCTTCTTTCCTTCCCCTCCAGGTTAGAAAAGAAATCCTAGGTCTGGAACTAAGGTTCATCCATGCTGGTAGAACAGGGTGTAAAAAATTGTACACTAAGCTTCGTCCCAGCAACATGTGTGAACACATCTGACTGTCTTCACAGTCTCTGTCAGCACGTTGCTATTCTCTGGACTGATGAAAAACCCTAAAGGTTGAGCCAATCAGTTTCATGGCAACAGCTTTGTCCCTACATGAGAAGTTGGTGGGAAGAGATTAGGTATACCCCTGGGAGTTCTTGCTGATTTCAGAAATACCAGCAGTCTAACGAAAGAGGACTATATGAGGTTTTAAAATTTCCTGGTTCAGTGCAGGCTTCCCTGATAGCTCAGTTGGTAAAGAATTCGCCTGCAACGCAGGAGACCCTGGTTCGATTCCTAGGTTGGGAAGATCTGCTGGAGAAGGGATAGGCTACCTACTGGGCTTCCCTGGTGACTCAGCTGAAAAAGAAACTGCTTGCAATGTAGGCGACCTGGGTTCAATCCCTAGGTTGAGAAAGTTCAGTGCAAGATAGTTGGCAGAGGAAAGAGGGCAAATTCTACTTTGATAGAGATTGCTGACTAAATTCTCTGAGTCTCAGGTGACTGTCTAAAGCATTAGGATTCTAACCACCCTGGGGACTGCCCTAATAATCCACTCTTGAAGACTGCTATTCACTCCACAAGATTCCTGTTATTCCACTGTGTGTGCTGCAAATATCAAAAGTCATAATAAATGTTACATTGGGTCAGGTTGATGGTTAAGGATGCAGAGCTGCTAATAACATTTCCTACTTACCTTGTTGGCTTTTTGATGTGGTGCATCAGAAGATAAAGAAAGGAAATGAAAAATATATAAATATATGTATGTTTACATGTTCTCAAAGTAGAATGTGCAAATCACACTTTTAAAAGGGCTTTTAAAACCTACTTCTGAATATAAAAATTATAACAGAAAGAGTAGGAACAAAGTGCCACCTCAAGGGCTCCACCCTTATTCTGAGAATCCATCACTCTTTAACTGCTTGCCATATTCTGCCTAGAACTATAGTTTATTTTCCACATGCTGATCTTATAAGTTCCTTCAGAGCAAGGATTGTATATTCCTCGGCACTGCCTTTCGGGTCTTGCTGAGATTGGGAGTTTTGGATATGTGATCAGTAACTGCCTGTGGTTGATTAAATAGCTTTTCCTATCACTCCAGTAAAACTTTAAGGCCAGCCAGGGATCCATCCTTTAGCTATTTAACATCATGGGATATTTAGTAAGAAAGCTTAATCCATAATGTTCTAAAATTTTAGGATAGGATGGGTCTCCAACATCTTATACTACATTTGGATTGCTTTCAGCAGAGTTCTGACTAGTTCTTTGAATCAGGCTTGGCTTTACGTCCAGGTGTAATATATTCTGAACAGTAACTCTGTAAATCAGACTCAAATCTTGCCCAAAATGTACTTCCCAGAATCATACAAAAGGCAGAAATTTGGTGAGAATTTTTTCAATGATTCTATATGCAGTTGGTGTGAGCAAAGACCCTTAAATGCTATTAAACTCCTTAGTGATGTGAACCAGATGGAAAATAAAACAAAAGAATTCACAACTCATGTTAGACTGAATTGAATGTCTTTAATTTCACACAATGAATAACATATGAATAGGATTAACTTTTTTTTTTTTAATAGTTAAGTGCTCTATACTGTGCTAACCTGATCTGGTAGCGAAAAAGACTGAGCTTTCTTTTAGAAAAAATGTTTAAAACCCAACATCTAAGACCATGGAGGAGCATGACAGTAAAGCATGCCAGATGTATCTACGCCTCAAATAACAGCAAGTCCATGTTCATTTTAAATGTACAAAAATGCTTTATGAATAAAAACTGTTACAAAAAGAACATTTCAAACAATGTACAATTTTTCTTGCCTCTATATTCAATAAAATACAAATACATTTTTTGTTCTAAAATATGTTTACATACAATCAAAGTAGAACATGCAAATTACACTTTAAAAAAGGCTTTTAAAAACCACTTATGAATACAAACTAAAAATTAGCCAGCACGACTTGTAAGACAATCTTGTGCCCCATTTTTTTCTTTTGAAATATATATATACATATTTAACACATCATGTGCATTTATTATTATTTAAGAAATAGATTTTTTTTTTTAAAAAAAGGAAGAAAAAGAAAGACACCAACCTAAGCTGGAACTGCCCTTCTGTGTTGACCAGTGGCAGCTCTTTTCAATTTTTCCCCCTTTAGTATTTATTATACCTGGGCAAGTGGGCAAGAGATATCCAGGAAGTTTCTTCCTTGGTTGATATGTGCTTCTAAGACTGTTCCCCAAGTGACTGAGTCCAACAAAGGAGGCAGACTCATCAGTAGGGCAAACTCTCCAAGAAACAAGAGGCAGAGGGAGCCTGGTGTTATGGAAGGAAACTTTAAAAAACACCAAGAAAATGCTACGGTATATTACAGTTCGAGTTTCTAGGCACTGTGATGACATTGTCTGTAAGCTCTGGCATGTGGACCATTGTGATATTATAGGGTAGAATTGAGAATAATGTCTATATTTATCTACTTTTACATAATGTGAAGGACTGAAAATCCTGCAATGTAACACTTAAATGGCTTTTGAGGCATTTCAGCTTCTGCCACCTCCCCCCCACTCCCATGCTACAGTTGGCATTTAAAGGCTTTGGAAATATATGTATAGACTTTAGACAGTTCCCAGGTAAATCTTCCTAGTGGTAGGGAAATAATATTCTCCAAAAGCTCATTATCTGAATATTGTCGGGTAATAAGCTGTAGGAGTGGATTTTCTACTTAAGTCCTAAAACCAAATCCTTTATGATCTCCATGTAGTACATCACCTTATACTATAATTCTGTCACCACTTGCTTATCATATTTATAGAACCAGCAATGCCCAGAACACAAACTCCGACTGCCATTGAATGTGGCCTCTCACTCCGGACAGCAGCCAAGTTAACATGCTAATCCTGTCGGCCCTTAGTCACCTACTTGGGGCTGTCAGTGGCTGCTGAGTCCCAGGCCTGTCAAATCACAAGCCAGCCCTGACATGCTCTCCTTTCCTTCAACCTGTCTTCCTCGGGTTGCAGTGGGAGCCAAGACATTAGAGGAAGTTAAACTCTGTTCCTCTCGTTTGAGATGAGCGGTTGAAAAACAAGTGGTTCCCCAGCCACTAAAAAGATGGCTCAGAGACCCATCATCACCCTCAAGGTGATTTTTATACCGATTTTACCCTTTGCTTACCCCTAATCAGACTCCATATAAGTGGGTCCATATTAAGTGCCTCCTTGCTGAAGGCAAGTCTTGGATGAAACAGAAAAGTAAACCAAGGAATTTCTCTTATTATGAAATACTTTTGGATCAGTTTATGGAGTCTCGTGCATTTTCTCTAAATATGCAGCCACAGAAAGCAGTGTTGAGTGGTTAAGAGACCTCCACAGTGTATGTCAGGAGAGTTGGGTTCTAATATTGGTTCTGCTACCAATAAGATGTGAAATGAGACTGGCCCCATATTGAGCCTGGACAGGAGAGGCTAATGCAAAGGGGGTAGTTAGAAAATGAGGAAATGGTCATACTAGAAAGATGAGTTAGGTTAATAGAAAGCAAAAGAAAAAAAATCAAAGTAATGCAATACTGAGGGAAGAACTTGATGGGAAAGAGAAGCCCTGCAGGTGACAAGACTTGCATACACCTGCAAACAGTGGATTCACTTATCTCAGTTTTGCTCCTCTGCAGTTTTCCAATCTAATCTTGGGGTCATAAATGTAGAAGATCTGCATTTGACTCACATGATCACTGGCGAACTGAATTTATGTATAAGTCTGCTGTATCTCTCCTGGAATACCTTTTGTTGGTTCGGAAATTCTAATGTATCCTAGAGTTATTTGAAATTTCTCACGTACTAGAGGTTAATGACAATTGAGCTTTAGGTCCTTCCTTAAGAAGCTTAGAGAGTGTCAGCTTATTCCTCTCTGTAGGAAGATTTAGTCTGCTCACAGATTTGGTTGGGGAAACAGTACAACACTGGAAGGAAGAAGGGCAAAAGAAAGAATGAAATCAATTATTTTCAAAATCCAACAAGAGAGAAACCTCTTTATGGCTTAATTGGAATGAAAATGGGTATTCTTTCATAGCAATGGTGGGGTGAGCAGGGATAATTTAAACCTTCCTCTTGAATGACTTTGGAACCACTCAGATATGGCTTGGGAATGACAAATTGAAAGTGGTTGGTTTGATTTTGCAGTTCAACCTGTGTGAAATGCCAAAGGTCAATCTAGGTCATAAACTGAGTATCTAAGATATAAGCTTTGAAGAACAGGAGACTGCATTCCTTTAAACTCACATATGCTGGGATTAAATGCTACTGACACAGTGGCAGCACACGATGTGAAGTCCATGGTGATAGCACACAATAGGATGACTCTGTGGGTAATTTCAACCAACTGCTGGTGCCACGACAGAGCAGTGATGTTTGCAAGCATATTAACTTGGAATTTAAACATTTACTCTGATAGATAACCCATCCCTTACGCTCCTATGTTCCTGACAAAAATCCTTCTTTCTCTAAGGGAATAATATTGTGTTCTGAGCTAATAATACAATTTTCTGCTGTTTCCAACTTCCTATAAAGAAGCAACTTGGAGGTAAACCAGATATTCTCATTCTCATCGGAAAATTTAATTCTGTCTCTTAGTGTCTCTCTTTTTATAATCTACCATACCAGGTATTTGATGTCTTAGGGAAGATAAGGGGGAGGTGTGAGGAAGGAAATTGAAAATACTTATTTGAAGTTTCCATATCTGACTTTTAGAAAACATCTATGGCAACGGAATAACTTTATATTCATTCTGAGTTTCTTAACATGTTTTACTTGGGCTGTGGAAATGGGTAAAAGAGATGGAATATCTGTCCACGCTAAACCAATGGCTAGAGTACAAGTTGGATGAGAAATGTACAGTTGAAATTGACCATTTAAAAGACGATTTGTCACACACAGTTTGCATCCATGCAGACTGATAGACTTATAATTACATTATGTACAATATGTTTCAGTTTATTAAGGCAACCACAACTTGGATACTTTGTCCAAGGTGATGTGATACGATTGGAGTGGTGACACCCTTTGAGCATTTCCTTTCTTTTTTTCCCAGATAAGAACACTTAATCCCATCTGCTTTCATGAAAAGAGATAATGGACTTCTATTGTCTTTTTGCCCCCCCCTCCTTTTTTTTCCAATGACCTTTGACAGTTATCTGTTTGAAAAAAAAAAAAATCACACACCAAGGCATTGCTAGACACTTGTCTTTCTGGTGGGTCTGGGGTTTCAATTTTTGGTTATTTGTCAGTTATTCCATTTTCTATGGGGCATTAAAACCATTTTAATCTGTCTATACTTCGCTGATATGCTTTAAGTATAAAAATAACCTGATTGATACCTGGGTCAATGTATCTTTAGTTGCTTTAAATTACTTATTTTTAAAAGGCTCTATCAATACTAAGTATTTGTTTCACAATGACTGGGATTCAAAGCCAAGTTCCTTGGAACAGCATGCCAAGGATGAACATTACGACACAGGTAAGGTTTACATTATTTAGGTATGAAAGGTAATGAAAAGGTACATGGAAGTACAATGTGCAAAGAAAAAGTTGGAACAGATGATGCTAAAAATCAGTATGTGTGGTAGAGGAAACACACACAAGAGTATGAATGCATGTCTGAGGTTGCCTATCACTAGAATTTCACCCTCCGATGACATCAGTCTATCTGAGAAACCGTATTGTTAACAGAAAGATTCGGGTCACCTGATGATGATTTTGGTGCCCCAAAGCCTAGCCTAGCTCAAAAAACCAGAAGAAATAAAAACCAATTAAATGGAAGTGGATTACAACGAAGCCAGTTGAGAAATTTGCCGCTTTTCTCCCCTTGGAATGTTTCCTAATTGAGGGCGTTTCCCTTTCAATCTTCCTGTCCAGTAACTGCAATGGAATCAAGGGTGCACCTTGGCTGCAGGAGGTCTGGCGGCTTTCAGGGAGCACCACCATCTTTTTCCTCCGGGATGGGTCTCCTGCTGCCTGTCAAGGATCTAGCCATTCTGAAGTGCTGCTTGGTGGGAACTGCTGTGGAACACACACGCACGCGCGCACACACGCACGCACACACCCATTCTTTTGAAGACGTCCCCTTGCTTTGCTTTGCCAAGAGCTCCTGAAGGCTCAACCCCGTCCTCTGGCCCGATTCTGCCCCTGCCCAGCTTCTGGAGAGCAGGGCATGGTGTCCCTGCGGCGGGGATTCCGCCCAGCCCGGCTCACTGCACTTCCAACGCGTCAGTCCACCCCCGGCCCCAGGTTCGGACCCACCCTACGGAAGGACATCGCTCTCACTCCCTCGCGACTTCCTCTGCCTTTTGGCTTTCACTTCCTCTTCCGGGGGAAGGGGCTGTGGCGGGGGCGCCTGCTGCGGGGACTGGGCCGGAGGCTGAGGTTTGTGTTTCCTCTTCCCGCCTCCTCTGGGGGTCTTGGGCAGAGGGGGCGGCGGGGGCGGCGGGGGAGGCGGAGGCGGCGGGAGGGGCGGGGGCGGCGGCGGGGGCAGGGGCGGCGCCTCCCGGGCCATGTGGATGACCGCCTCGATGGTGGCCATGATGGTGTCTTGGCTGGCGGCCGGCTCCAAGACGAGCGGGCTCAGGCTTGGCTTCTGACCCCGTTTGCTGGGAAGGTCGATGCATTTTTCCAGCACTGGCATTTGGTCTCTGGAGTCCTCATCGAACTGCGTGGGCTGCTTCCGGGGACGCCCTCTCCTCTTCTTGACGAAGTTGTTGCCTGTCTTTGATTGTCTCTGCAGCCGCTTGGCTTTCAGGATCTTGTTCACGTGGTCCAGGTTCTTCTTGGTGGACAGAATCTTCGTGTAGTTGCACATCTTCCGCACCTCACACTGGATCGCTTCAATCTCCCGCCGCTTAAATCGCTTCTTCAGGGAGGAGCTGGCTGCAGGAAGGGAAGAGAGAAGAAACTGATCACAGGATGCAGGCTGTCTTAAACCCAGTCTTTTCAGTGACAACTGGCATTATATTTGGCTATGAAGATGATGGAAAGTTGATGTTATGACTCACTACCAACTATTCTTTTTTATTAAAATTAAAAAAATAGAAATAAACATGGGTTGAATAGTATGTGTACAAAGTATATCATTATTTCATTCTCTACAGAAATCCCATGAAATACTCGTCTTCCCATTTTAAGTTTGGAAATAGGCTCACACCATGTAGAAAGATCTGCCAGGGAAGTCAATGTCAGAATCACAATATAAAGTCTTCCATTGTAGTTTTTCTATTATAGCTTTTATTTTTTTATTCAGCTCTCTGACCTCTGATCTAATTTAATTTAGCATTAGGCTATACTTTTTTTTTTTTTTTTTTTGTAAAAGATGCTGAAAAGATAAAATGACAAGCAGCCCTCTGGATCAGAGAATCTGGCTCATTCGTTTGTACCATCAACCTCAAAAAGGAGATGCCTTGACCTGAACTAGAATCCGGAACTGAACCTATTATATCCCTAACCATCCTCCCCTAACTGACAGAGGGAGAATTCTTTTAGGAACACTATATTTGGGATGACCCTATCTCTCTTAATTCCTTCCCCCCCCCCCCCCCGCCGCCACCCACAATGGTCTGGACTTGTCAACTTGCCTGATGATGTCCAATTGACCAGGTCTTAACTAGTGCATCTTCTGGAATCCCCAAGGAAAATACCAGCCAGGTGTTTCTGAATCATTTACACCCCTGCTACTGGGCTGTTGTTTGCAAAGAACTCTTTTCATGTCCTGGTGCCAGATGCGCCTCTATTTTATGACCAAACTTCTAGTCGCAGGAAGTCCTGTACTGCCGCCACTAAATAGCCTTCAGAACTGCTTCATTTTGAAGTTCAGACACCATAAAGTGTGAATAGCTTCAAGATGGAGCAGACCTTGCCTCTAGATTGTTCTTCCTCCTTGTGTTGTTCACTAGAGGCACACCTGTATATACATGTGTATACACACATACACACACAGGCACTCACACACATCAAGCTGCCCTATCTTCACATTGGCTCCTCTCTCTGGCCACTTCCAAGCATAAAAAGTCCTTAGTTCTTTGCTGCTGTGATTTACGCTAAATGCTCATCCCCAAAGAAGCCCACGTAGTTGTTGTCAACGCTACAAAAACACTGCAGGCCTAAAAGCAAATGTGTTTCATTTTAGCATGGTGGTTTGTTGTGTCATCCTGCATTTTTTCAACTCTTAGTGGAGAAGCAGAATAAATATCTTAAGGGAGATGAGGAAAAACTGGCAAAAACACAGACAGCATTGTCACTTACTCTTGGGCACTCTGGCATGATTCTTCCCCTGCTTTTCCCCATCTCTCTCTCATGCTGTGCCTGACACAGATCTCCTGGAGGGTTTTATTTGAAGTTATTTATGCCATAGGCTTCATGGAGTGGGAAGCTCTGAGTTCCATAGGACAGGCCAAAATGGTACTACTTTTGGCCAAAGGTCATTGTGAGACTTACTGTGCAATGAATACCTACTGAACAATCTTTAAAATAAGTTATCAAGATCAAAATAGAACAAAGCCAGAGTGAGCTTCTGACTACAAAATAGAATTTTTGTAGTTAGTGTTGTAAAAAGAAAAGCTTGCTCAATTGTAAGTTTTCAGACACAGAGGCCAACTTCTGTTGGTCTTCATGTCCCTCACAGGGCATGCCATGGCGCCTCGTACATGGAAGGGATTTAAAAATTGTTTCTTGACTGATGAATCACACTGATCATTGCTGTCTTATATTCTTCTCTAAAGGAGTTTTAGTTTAGATTTTTTAACTGACTATTCCAAATAACTGTGACACTAACAGCAAGTTTCCATGTCGGAGCCAAGTCATTTACCTTGTCCACACTGCTCGTGAGGAAAGGAAAACTTGTCAGAAATACTCCACAAAACGATTAGCATCATTCCAAAGAAAAGTTCCACTAGCAGTTTACCTTCTTTTTAGTTTATATCATCCAAAGAGAAGAAAATGCTATGTGACACAAAATAAAGCATGCAGTTCCAAAACAAATCATTTGGGGCAATTAGCTGGCAATGTTCAATGATTAAAGCTTGACTGGAAAACTGTGAGCTGAACTGGAGGTCATCTGGAGCAAATACAACCAATGAATATTTCATCTCAGTACTTTTTTAAGCATGAAATGTCAGACAAAAAGGAACATAGTAGATAATCCCATATTCAATAATTTCTTATATGATACATATTTTTTATTAAACTCTTGCATTAAAAATTATGAAATAATTCATTCTGAGTATTTTAAACTTACCAAACAATACTAAAAATACTATAACCAACTCTTTTGTACCCACCATTCACATTTAATAAGCATTACTTTTTGCCATAGATGCTTTAGAAAACATTAGAGTCAGTTCAGTCAGTGCTCCATCATCAATTCTATTTCCTTCCCTTTCCCTGGTTGAATTTGTACTTTTACTGCATATATGTGAACTCATATTGGTAAAATTAAAAGTCCGAGACTACCTGATATTTGTAATTCTGTAAGGAAGTAGGAAGACTTGCACAGTGTTGGCAGGAAAGCAAATTGTCAGGATCATTTTGGGAGGTGATTGGGCAACACCTACTAGCGTTGAAGATGGGCATGCCCAGTGCCCCAGAGATCCCACAGCCAGGTTGCCTCCTTTGCTCATGTGTGACAGGAGGCTGATGATGTCCCTTGAAGCGCAGTGTATGTTACAGAAGACTTAATCTAAATATTAATTTAAAAGGTAACGAATCACAGAGACATTCACCCAATGAAATACTGCACATCTGTTAAAAAGAATAAACTACATATCAACATGGCTGAATCTAAAAACAATTGAACAAAAAAAGAAAATGAGTGTTTGTAAAGCATACCACTTATGTAAATTAAAAACACACAGATCCCTTGAATTTTTATCTCATTTTCAATGACCAGGTGTGAAAGTTTAAAGTGACTCCTATGCAGATTAATTGAGTGAAAGACTGAGTGGCCGAGATTTCAACATTTCTTCCCTCCAAAGCTACCTCATGGGACTTTATGACACCTCTAGAGTAGCATTGCCCAACAGAAATGTCTGCAGTGGTGGAATTGGCCTGTATTTATGCTGTCTCATACAGTAGCCATTTGGAGAAGGCAATGGCAACCCACTCCAGTACTCTTGCCTGGAGAATCCCAGGACGGCGGAGCCTGGTGGGCTGCCGTCTGTGGGGTCCCACAGAGTCAGACATGACTGGAGTGACTTAGCAGCAGCAGCATACAGTAGCCATTAGCCACATGTGGTTACAGGGCACTTGACATGTGGCAAGTGTGACTGAGGAATTGACTTTTTAATTTAATTTAAAGCTAAATAGCTGCATGGGCTAGTGGCTAACATATTGTGCAACTCAGCTCTAGCCCAAGGACCATAGAATACTGAGGACAAACAGGGATCATCCAGTAAAGCACAGACTCTGCGAAACTCCTGGCAAACAACCTGGTGCCTCAACAAATAAGTGGGGAGGAGGGGAGGGTAGAGCTGTAAATTAAAAGAGAGAAGATATAAAATGACCACATGTGGATGCCAATTTAAACAAACTGTCGAGAGATACTTTATAAATTCATGGAAATTTTAATAACATCTAGGCATTTCTTGATATAATTGTTGCTAAGTTTCTTAGGTATGATAATTGCACTGTGATCATTTTTAAAAGTACCTTCCTTTTAGAAATACCTACTAAATTATTAATAGGTGAAATCATATGATATCATCTGGCCCTGGCTTCAAAATAATAAAGGATGGAAGAGGGGAGTGGAAGTATTCTTGAAACAAGATTGCCATGAGTTGATTATGTTGAAGCTGAGTATGCTATCCTACTACTCTGATATATACTTGCTAGTTCCATAATACATGGTTTAAAAATAGAAATAATTAGTGTCAGTTAAACATCTTTCTTAGGATCTTAGGATTGCTAAGGGTCAGAGTGTTCTGCTTTTCATACTCTTGGGCTCTATTTTACCTAAATAACTTTAGAAGAATAAGAAATGTCCTCAGAAAAGGTCATATATCATCTCCTGGAAAACTCCTGCTGGTAGCTATCCTCCTGGCTGAGTGGGGTGGGAGAATGAATGAGTGCTCTGGGTTTTATTTTCTAACTAATTGCATAAACATGCATCATGGTTTAATCTCCATTGATGGCCTCACATGTTAAGACTAAATATCCCTCTATCTTTTTTATATTACAGTTTTTGAGGGGTTTCCCATCAACTGAACATCTGAATTTTACTGTAGCCTATAAGTATTATCCAAACTTCCAGTGCAAGCTCATTACTTTGTGTGTGAATAGCACCAGAGTGCAGGTCAGTAGGAAGGGCTCTGGGCAGGGACAGCTGGAAAGCAAGTTGAATTAGGATGAACCTCTTAGCTCCTTTTGGGTCTCTGAAGAATTGAATTTTTAATTTAAAGTTAAATAGCTACATGGGCTAGTGGCTAATGGCAGCTCAGCTCTAGACCAAGGACCATAGAATACTGAGGACACACAGGGATTATCCAGTAAAGCAGACTGTTTTTTCATCTGTTACATTGAACAGTTAAGACTAGATGCTCTTACTGTCCCCTTCTGTATTTAAAGATTGTTATAATTCTTTCCTATGAAAGAAAGTGAAAGTTACTCAGTCGTGTCCGACTCTTTGCGACCTCCTGGACACTACAGTCCATGGAATTCTCTAGGCCAGCATACTGGAGTGGGTAGCCTTTCCCTTCTCCAGGGGATCTCCCTAACCCAGTGATCGAACCCAGGTCTCCCGCATTGCAGACGGATTCTTTACCAGTTGAGCTACAAGAGAAGCCCAAATTCTTTCCTATACTCATTATCAATTGCCTTACCAAATGTGAGGTGGCTTTCTACAACATTTATTTCATCTCATAATTTTTAAATCCTAGTGTGGTGGAGAGGAAGGCTTTGGATTTGGCAGGGTTTGATAGTCACAAATCTTTCTCCTTATTGCTTATGATTTCACTGTCCCTCTAAATGTTAACAGATTTTTCTCTCTTCAAATTGTTTCATTATTAGACAGTAATTTCTGGTCTCTTGCAGCAAGATTGATTCCATATTTGCTCTCTTTCCTATAATTGTCCTATATCTTGCCTGTTCTTTGTTAGCCCGAAAGAATAATTATGAGTGGCCAAGGCAAAATATGAATTCATTTCTTCGTAACTCTGCAATGCAAATCACCTTTTTTTCTGTGCTTAAAATTGCCATGCAAATAGTTGAGTTGGTTTTGATACACAACTCGAATTTCTCTATCTGCTCCCATTATCAGATGATTGGCTCACCAGAATTTGTTGATTCTGCTACTTCTTTTATGATAATCAAACATTCGGCTTAGCACTCCTTTTGCACACTGACTTTATAGATGTTGTGTAAGCACTGCAAGCAAGATAAGGGCTAATGAGGCTTAGCTGTATATAGAATTTTCTTAAGAAACAGGTACTAAACTTTTAGAGACTTTGTACATAGGCAAGACACATTCTGGTTTTGTAAAGTTCTGGATGGGTCAGAGTGGGAGACAAATTTATCTCTAAACTAATTAGACTTTTTCTTGCTATTGGGAAGGTGAAGAAATTTTAGGGACTATTGAAATGCCCATAGTGAAGTTAGGCTTCAGATAGATAGGGCTGGAACACCACTGGCCTCAGTCAAGGAACAGAGATGCAGTGTCAAGGGCTTTGTATGTTGATACACATTAGATTTCTTTGCAGGCACAGACCATGACTTTCCTACGTACTCCCAGAGTTAACCATACAGCAGGACAAGATCTGGTATGTAACACATGGGCAACAAATACAGGTTCAAGGGAATCTGATTGTTTAATGTTTTCCCATGTAAATTGTGCATTTTGGAGATATTTCTGTACTTAACTCAGTGATAGTCTCTTGTTTTCCTAATGCTACTTTTTACTTTCTAATGAGATATATGAAGCTTCCCTGGCGGCTCAGCTGGTAAAGAATCTGCCTGCCAATGCAGGAGACTTGGGTTTTATCCCTGGGTTGGGGAGATCCCCTGGAGGAGGAAATGGCAACCCACTCCAGTATCCTTGCCTGGAAAATTTCATGGACAGAGGAGTCTGGTGGGCTACAGTCCATGGGGTTGCAAAGAGTTGAATATGACTGAGCTTGCATGCACGCTAGCATGCATGTAAACTGAGCATTTTATTTTGGATACTTCTGTACTTAACTCAGTAATGATTTCCTGTTTTCCTAATGCTACTTCTTATTTTCTAATAGGATATATGAAGCAACTTTCCTTGGCATGCAATCTTTCTTCCTTCTTCCTTAGAGTTTAAATTAACCTCCTGTGTCCTGGTCTTAAAAGCTCATTTGAAAAAGATGGCAAGTTCCCTTGGCCGGTGAGGCCTCTGTGGGCCAGGGCACATCAGAGTCACTGCCGGTCATCAGCACACGTGCAATATACCACTGCTTTCCAATTTGAAAGCCATAATTTAGAATTAAGGGTTAGCAGATGTGGGGGACTTGTCACCGATAGAATGGTGTGCTTCCATTCTGTTCTGAAAGTCACATTAATATAGTTGGGGGTTTCTTTGAAAATGTAACTAGCTTGTTTAAAGCATAGTAACTGCTTGAACCACTAAATGATAGCTTCCTCTTAGTGTTTTATTTTGAAAGAACATTCTATATCAGCTGCAATGCTGAGGGTACATTCTATCTCAGCCGCAATGGCTGAGGAGACCTGGTCTTTGTTTTGCTCCTATTTCACACGTCTCTGTGGGAAAAGGGAAGGCAGGAGGTGAGGAGAGCAGTGTGACTGTGGAGAGGTGGAGCAGTAGGTGTGTGCCTGTGTGTTCATGTGTGGGGGCTCCTCTCTGCCTCTCCAGATCTGGATCCTGTTCTAAATTGGCAGGCTCTCAAGTGGGATGTATGTTTCCCAAGGAGGAAACTGGGCTGCAAGAAAAACATGATAATATTTTAATTTATATTTTTATCTGAAAAATAAAAAACCATGTTAAGCAGTCTAATGCTTAATATAAGGAACAATAGTGGATGATGCCCATATTTGGGCTGCATATCAGATAATCTGTCACCTGTCACAGTTGGGCATGAGGTCCCTGGGAAAAGAGGAGACCACATGCATTCAAGGGACTGATGGCATTCCATCAGTTTATTCCCTTTGGGTGTCCTCAGGTCTTGTACATGGTTAAATTTAGAAAATTAAGATCTTTAAACAGTAAAAAAAAAAAAAAGTTTTTCACAAAAAATAAAAATACTTTGTAACGAGACCAAGAATATCAATGAAATATGTTCTATACCACACAGAGTTTCATTGGTTACCTTGCAGCAAACTTGTAGCAGTATAAAGAAGTTGCTATTTTCAAAGATGAATCTGACAATTTTCTTTTACTTTGAGAGAAGGATTCTAAATATTTTCACCTTCTTGGTGCTGTCAATAGGCTGTCTGTAATGTTACCTTGCAATTGTTAAAAAACGAAAAAAGCCCTTAATGTCCCTTTAGGGCAAAATGGGCAAGGAAGTAATTGCTTTTAGAAGCCAACTCATCTTATGGAGACAGCAGTTTTTGAAATTGATTGGAAATGTTTTCAGAGATCTGAACTCATTAAAAAATGCAATGCCTTTTGATATGCAAGACCATCTGACTGTTAATAAAGGAAGTTGGTTAGTCTAATTTCAACAACAACAAAAAAAACCTTTGCTTAGTTGATGGATGGGATTGAAAAAAACAGTGATTGAAACAAAACAATGCACTTTCTCCTTTTGGATCTATGTTTATATGATATACCATTTTAACCTATAACATCTACTAACAAGTATTGAAACAAACTGAATTTGAAATGAGACCTTCAAACTGCTTAGTCACAAGTGTTAAAACCCAAGATTTTCAAAAAGAAGTATTCAAATGCAATCACTTGGTTCTCTCTGAAACATTATTAAAAATATTAAAATTAGTATAAAATTTTGATGACAGTGGAAATATTTTTGTCTCAATAATACAGTTAAATGAAATTTCAATTTATTTTGAGAATATTATTTATTTCAGATTTGTCTCAACTTTTCAAGTTTAAATTTTAAAAGTGCACATATTCTAAATATGTATTTACATGGGGGTAATGTTCAAAATTATTTTACTGATATCACCTCATGATCAAAAATATGAACTGCTTAAAAAGTTTTCCTTTGTTTTTCTAGGCTCCTGAAGACTTTATTTACTGAGTATTTAATCCTAGAGGAATTTAACTTTCTATGAATCCATGGCTTAAGAAGTCATTAAAGCTTCTTGAAGACAGCATGTGTTCTTCTTTGTACCCCTCATAATGAAGAGAACTATAGTTTCTTTCTCATAGTAGATGCTTGATTAATATTTCCTGTTGGACTGTTTCAGCTTCTTAAACCCTAGAAACCAAAGCCTAATATCGTTAATCTTCATATTCCCTAGAGCACCTTGAATTGAATTGCATACAATTCCAAGACAGTCAAAAGAGTGTTTCATTCATGGAGAGCCTCTGGAGTGGGATTTGATGCTGATCTCCATGTTTTGGAAAGGCAGTTCTGAGGTCCTGGTTCTTAGGTTTTCAGAATCCTTGACTTTTTAACCATGGGGTTAAAATGCCAGTCCTTTCATGAGCCTGCGTTTTGGACAAACCACCTACAGTTTTGGACAGAAAAAGGCGGTGGTGACTAGCCTCTAGAGACAGACTAAGCCACTAAGCCAGGTTGCTCAGAGAACCTCTAAGAAAGGGAACCAGGACTTCAGCAGACCTGAGAAAGCTTGGTGAAGGGAATGAGCTCAGAGATCAGAAAACAAGAATAGGGGCAACTATATCAACCTCAAAGTGAACTGTGCATATTATTAGTAGGAATTGCCCAGGATGAATCTACAGAAGAATTTTAAGTCTGGGAGTTTTTCTGAGAGTGATACTTTTGAGTCAGAGGGGCTTGGTGAGGTGTGAACTGAGAGTGGAGGCACACATTAACTGAGGAATACTAGAGCCGTTTAGCCTGACTCTGTTCAATCAACTTTGGTTTTTGTATGTTGCATGTGGCTCAAGCCCCAGCAGACTGACTAGACAACGTGAGAGGCTGGATAGAAGTGCAGTTAATGCCAAAAAGTTTGACGCTACATCTGTTGAGTCTCACAGCATGCCAGGTGGTCACGCGGCGGGGGTAGCTGCACCCTCTCAAAGGGCTCTTTATTTCTCTTTTCTTTCCTCTCAAATGTGGCAGAGCAGTATTCTTAACTGTAAATACCATCACTTATATAATACTCCAGCTATTGTAGATATGTGTTCATAAGTGATCATGAGAGATTTTCTTTCTCTCTTGTAAGTTTTGAAAAAGAAAATAGAAAAATACAGAAGAACAAAGAACAATGTAACAGACATGATCTTATGAAAATTTTCACATTTCTAATATTTAGGCTTGGATAAAATAAATCCTTATTGACCATGCTAGAACTTTAAGAATTAGATCAAATGGTTGGTATTCATGTTTTGTTTTTCTATTTGGTCTTAATAATTGCATTTGTTTACTTAAAACTCAGACTTTTATTTACAATCTGATATAAAACACATTGACCAGGACATTAAGAGAATAAAGTTCTCATCTTGATTTTTCACCGCTCAGTACTGTGCGTTCAGACACATCTCTCAATTCCTTGGCAGGACATTTTCTTAGGAATAAATATGATTCTGTAGAAATAGTTATATACCTCCAAGCCTTCTCTGTTCTAGGTAAAATGTCCTCAATCCCTTTATTTATATTCATATGAAATTAATCTAGACTATATTCCATTTGATTACCCTCCACTGGAGATTTAATCATCTGACAAATCTCACCTTAAATTCTGTTGCCCAGGATGGAACTGATTTTCCAAGTATGAAGTGATGAATGCATATGGCACTATACTTAATGTGAACTACATAAAAACAAACAACCAAAAAGCCTCCTTTTTTCTTCCCAGCAACATCACATGGTTGGTTCACATTAAATGGAAGCTCAATTAACTCTCTTAAACACTTTCATAAGTTTGGCCACCAAACTTGGCCATTGCTACATGGAATTGGTTTTTGAGCTTAAATGCAAGCCTTCTATTTAAATCTGCAAAATTTAATTTTACTGGTTTTAGTCTATTGTGAAAGTCTGGAATCTTATTTTTGTTTTCTCAGAGAGGGCCCAGGTTTGTGAAGTTTCCAGAGAATCTGAATACCCACATGTCAACGTTTGCTTTAACCCCTTCTAAGTATGATTCGTGGGACTCAAATGCATGCTATTTTTCTCTTTATTGAAGTTTTTCAAGAAAAGATGTCAATTTACACAGTGAAATATCCCTGAAACAATTTATACCCATTGCTTTAGACTTTCACATGTTTGTGTCTGGTTAGTAAAGGAAGGGTGTACCACAGAACCAATAACTTTGCATAGCCCACAGGTGTGTGCCCAACTCTATTATGTCTGCCAGAAAGGATATTGCATCTCATGTTGGAGAGGGAAAAGAGAAGTCTTACATTTTTCTTTTATCCAGAGGCAATTCTCCAGCCCTAGTGGGAAAAGAAAAGACAAAAACAAAACAATGCTAGTTGTGGTTCCAGTGCTTTCCAGTTTCTGCTGGAATTTGTTCAAATGAAGTCCTCTCCCTAAAAGCCAAAAGGACTCTCATTTCAGTGTGAATCTTTCTGGCCCCCTGCACATTGCTTGTGTCTCTCTGATGGCACATCACACAGGGTGCCCTGTTTTAAGATTATGGGATTAATCTGCACTTATCTCTTGTTTTAAATTGTTTTTTCTTAAGGCACAAGGACCATATCTTAGCCATTCTTAGTTATTCTTAGAACAAATAGGGACTGAGCCCTCCGCTGTGCTCGGCACTCAGATCCAACTCCCTCGGGTCAGGCCCTAGCACGGAGCTCAGCTCACTTACTTGAAATGGACAATCCACGTGCTTCAACCTAAACCAACACTTACCATCTATTTTATAAAATCTGTGTGTAAAATAGAAAAGGATTTATTGAAGGGGGTCCAAATCACTGTAAATTAAATTAGATCCTCACATATTTCAGCTGTTCACTACTCTCTTCAGAGCACCATTAGCGGTTTGGAGTATCCAAGCTACAATCACAAGCACTGAAGTACTATGAAGTACAGACTGAACTCCAAACCACCTCATAGGAGAAGTGAAGCTTTGCTGAAAGAAACAAGTTTAGAATTTATTAAGTGCCATTAAGAAAACAAGCTTGAACATATAAGTCCATTGATTAATTAACACTACGGTCCCCTGGAAAAAGGAGACAAGTACATGTTATATATTGATTATATAACACCAGAAATGAGAGTGACAGAGATGGAGGATGGGTGGGCAGAGGAAAGGTCTTCTCATGGCTGAACATCTGGATCAGAATTACAATGGCTTATTGTGGGGCGTGGTCATACATTCTCTTGGTAAATTATCTATACATTTAAGTTCTGAGCACTAAACCAATAGGTTGGGTTTGTTGTTATCATCTTTTTTTTTTTTTTCCAAATAAAAGCTTGGATAGACACAAGGCAGCAAATATTTCTTCCTCAATTTAAGATTTGACAATTTAAAAGGAAAACACTCGTTCATCATCTTTTCCTTTTAGAGACCATAAATTATTGGCTCATATACCATGTGGCTTGGATTCTAGGAAAAGTTAGTGTAAACAAACCCAAGTTACAATGCGTGGAGTAAGAGAGTGAGTCATAAACAAAACACAGACATATGTTCTCATATAAATAAGGGCCTGGATCATCAGCTTCCCAAAGTCTGCTTCCCATTAATTACACAACAAAATGAACTTTCCATATGTAAAGCCCGAATCACTTAACTCTAGCAACTTGCACAAGACAAAGACCAGGATTGTACCTAAAAGGCACTGACAAAAAAACTGAATTTCAAAATAATGAAAGTCCTCTCAGAATATCTTCAGGTATTGGAGGGCAAGTAAATCCCTTGGAGGAGTGTGTCTGAGCACTGAAACCATTCCCAACAACCCAGGAACACTGCTTGAGGCTGGTCTGATCCCCTGCTGAATTTAAAGGTATTATCAGGCTTACTCTCTTTTGTTCTGAGCTCTGTCATCTTTATGGGGCAAGCTCTGGGTCCAGGCCACACAGGGTGTTCACAGACATTGCTGGAAACACTAAGAGTTGAAATTCCCTCCATCAGTACCTTCTCACTGTCCTTTGAAATTGCCCATTGGTAGCACAGATTCACGTTTCCTTATTGGTGTATGAAGGCTATCTGGTTTCTCTTAATTTAAAGAGGTTTCAAGGAAACACAGAATAGTTCCTAGGGAAGAGGATTCTTGAACAGGTGAGGAGCTCTGAGAGAGATGGTAAGCAGCTAAGTTCTCTCCTTGTGTCTCTTTGAAAAGTAGACCTCAGAGTGTATATGCCCAGGAGTGAGAGTGCTGGGTCATACGGCAGTTCTATTTCCAGTTTTTTAAGGAATCTCCACACTGTTCTCCATAGTGGCTGTACTAGTTACACACCGAGGAAACCAGATCTGAAAGAGACCCGTGCACCCCAATGTTCATCGCAGCACTGTTTATAATAGCCAGGACATGGAAGCAACCTAGATGCCCATCAGCAGATGAATGGATAAGGAAGCTGTGGTACATATACACCATGGAATATTACTCAGCCATTAAAGAGAATTCATTTGAATCAGTTCTAATGAGATGGATGTAACTGGAGCCCATTATACAGAGTGAAGTAAGCCAGAAAGATAAAGACCAATACAGTATACTAATGCATATATATGGAATTTAGAAAGATGGTAACAATAACCCTATATGCAAAACAGAAAAAGAGACACAGATGTACAGAACAGACTTTTGGACTCTGTGGGAGAAGGCAAGGGTGGGATATTCTGAGAGAACAGCATTGAAACAAGTATACTATCAAGGGTGAAACAGACCACCAGCCCAGGCTGGATGCATGAGACAAGTGCTTGGGCCTGGTGCACTGGGAAGACCCAGAGGGATGGGATGGGGAGGGACGCGGGAGTGGGGATAGGGATGGGGAACACATGTAAATCCATGGCTGATTCATGTCAATGTATGGCAAAAGCCACTACAATATTGTAAAGTAATTAGCCTCCAACTAATAAAAATAAATGAAAAAAAAAAAAAAGAAAAGTAGACCTCATAAAACAAACTAACAACATTACTTACAGGGACATTAAAATAACAGATGTCACATTTTAGGAGTCTTGGGTGGGGAAAAGAGAAGAAAAAGAAATTTTATTCTTTGCTGAGGGTGTAGTGTGTGTGTGTGTGTGTGTGTGTGTGTGTGTGTTTAATCATTAATTTACTCAATGATTGTTTTTGTAGCATTTACTCTTTGTGTCAAACCATAGACCATAAAAGGTAAGTGGACTGTATCATCTCTGCTTTCATATGAAACCATAGGAAAGGGGGAGAAACTAATATTTTTGGAGAACCCACAGTGCAGTCTGCAGTATTTCACATATTTCCTCATTTAATTGTGATCACAACCAAGTGAAGACATTACTATCTCTATTGTACAGAGATGAAAACTGAGACCTAAGAGATTAATTGCTCCAAGGGACACATAAGTCATGGATTCATGGATTCAAGCAAGGGCTGCCCTATTTCAAAGTGAGTTTCATACCATATTTCCTTACTAAGAAAGCAAAGAAGACAAGGAACTGGACAAGGAGAAATCCTGGGTTTCCCTGGTTTTCCCAACTTCAAAGGCTTTTTCCAATCCCCCAAATTTCATAGTTAAATAACACAGGTATTACTACAGATCACCTGTTCTACTTCTGCTAGACTAGGTCTTCTTCACATTGTTTTGATCCTGTTGCTGTCTCAAAGTCACATGCCTTTAAGGGTTCTGTATAGGGACCCAGACAGACAATATAATGAGTGAGGTTGACCAGGATGATGAAAGAAGGTGGGGGGAAATAGAAGAGGACATGGAAAAATAATAAGAATATGGCCCATCCAATGGGACAAATGTTATTCTGTATCAATCATTGTTTTCAGGTAGGAATCTGAGTCCAAATTTATCAGATAATCTGGTTTCCAAAAAGCCAGAACTCTGATTATTATGTAAACCTTCTGATGTTGAAAATCTACAAATTAACTTTTTAAAAAATGTATAAACCTGTGTAGGTCAATTGAAATACAACTGCAGACAGCTATTGGCCCATGGCTTTATTTTGCTATCATTGTCCTTCAGAAGAGTCACGACTCATTCTAGAATTTCAGGGACTCCATGTTCTGACCCGAAACCTTTCTTCCAGCTTTATCTGTCATTATTTCCACATACACTTCTATCTTAGAGATGCTGTAAACCTGTCTTTTCTGCTTCTGTCTACTTATTTAATTTAATCCATCCTTCAAAGTTCATCTCAATTCTTCTCTCCCCAGATTATCTCACTGCCCTCTAAACTCCCTTAGTGCCATTCAGCTGGAAACTAATGATTCATTGGTTGCTAAATGATAGCTCTGTTAGTATCTGAGACTGTTATTCAATCTATTAATTTAAAAATATGATTTGGCCATTTCATGTTTCAGAGTCAGTTCTTCCCAAATAGTGTGAAAGTTTCCCTAGGGCAAGGGCCAGTATTTACTTGTATGTATCATTGTGACAGGCACTTAAAAAATATTTGACAATTTGTAACAAAATCTTCTAGAAGTATCAGTAAGATGAGCTTAACATGAAGCCTTTAACAGGCGGCATGAAGTAACCGCATTTAGAGGAGGTAGTAAGAATGAAGGGGCTTCCCAGGTGGTGCTAGTGGTAAAGAACCCACCGGCCAATTCAGGAGACATAAGAGACTCAGCTTCAGTCTCTGTGCTGTGAAGATCCCCTGCAGGAGGGCATGACAACCCACTCCAGTATTCTTGCCTAGAGAATCCCCATGGTCAAAGGAGCCTGGTGGGCTGCAGTCCAAAGAGTCAGACATGACTGAAGCAGCTGAGCATGCAAGCAAGCAGTAAGGATAAAACTGCTGAAGAGAGTTAATGGGTGTTATGATCTGAGTCATAACATGACTAAATTATGACTTACATGATTAAATTGTAGCATGACATGACTTCATTTTTGACATGAGAGGGGTCATAAGACAGTAATATATTGTTTTGAGTATGTGATTGGTGTTTTTATCTGCTTTTTCATTTCTTTTTCACCACTGCCTAAAAAGCAGAAATTATTTTTCCCATCTCACTGATGAGGCAACTGAGACTCAGAAGTCTTAGTTAGACTGTTACTCACCTAAGGAAATTAAGTACTGCAGGCTATTCAATAACACTGGTCCTTGAATTTCAAATCCAGTTTTAACTTCTGTGTGGTAGCCAGAAAAAGTCCAGGTTTCCTAATTTCTAGCAGGTAATATTTGTAATTCAGTTCACTTCTCTGGGCTCAATTTCCTCAGCTGCAACATGAAGGGGTTTGCAGAGATCCCTTCTAGTCTATTCTAAACCAGTCTTGTCAATTCCAGTATAAGTAGGAGAAGGAATCCCCCTGGGAGGTGCTCTGGGATTATCACGATGACTCTCAAAGGTAGAGTGAAGTGGGCTGCGGGTGAGTTTTATCTCTCTCTATGTCTGTCTGTCTCTTTGTCACACCTGTTTATTCTCTCTAAACCTCTTTCTTCAGTCTCTTAGACTGACTTACAGTCTGCCTGGACCACTCAAGATCATTCTTAATGACAGTCATTACACAGTTCTTCCACACTGCCTGAGGCCATTTCTGCAGCAATAAGCAGGAAAGACCCTGTCCCCTTTCACAGCTGGGCTCAGTATGCCAACTTCACTGGAACCAAGAAGTTTTTCAAAAACTCTCCATTAATTACAGGAAACCAAAAGCACTGTCCCCCCTCCTCATTAACACAATTGCTTTCAGTTGCCACTAAATTATCTCACCACCATTAAACTAACAATCTAATTAGACTTCTGGAAATGGAAAGAGCCAATGAATAAGGCAGGCGTGTCACTTTCATCTCAAAACTGATCGTAAAATATTTGTGCCCTTTTGTTCTCGGCCACATAAAATCTGCCCTGGAAGAGTGTCGTTTCACTCTCTCCTATTTATAAAGAGGAATTTGAATATTTGATATAAAATGAGTATCTTAATAGAAATCACTTCATGTGTGGGAGGTTTTCTTTCCCACATTTCTGAGTGTGGGATCATTATTACAATGATCACACCTGACTCCCCCGGTGTGTGATGCCTCACAGCCAAACCTCCCACTGGGCTTCGGTGAAGGTGTGAATGATACTATCACTAGGAAGATGATAAAATGTATTATTATCATTACTCTGTTTTTAAGAGGGTCTGATTGTGGCAAGAGGTGTTTGGGAGTGTAATCTGTACAAAGCATTCGGAGAAGATAAATTGAGTTAAACTTCTCACAGGCATAGCACTTTCCAACCTGTCATTAAACCCTCTATCTTTCCTAAAATTTCAACTCTGAAGAGAGCAAAATTAGTTAAATCCAGTCCAGGCACGTTTACTGAGTGTATACTATATAACCCAGCACCGCACGAGGTTCTTGACGCCCAAATATGACTAAGTGTTGCTTAATAGCAGTATTCTTGCGTTTTTTCCTCTGTTTTCATCACATTTAGCCCAAGGTTCTGGAAATTCACGGGTTACTCAATACTCATTGAATGGAACAAATCTTAAATAGGAAATGGTTGCCGCCCTCAGGAAATCAATACTTCGGACAGAATTCAAGAATGGTATATATAAAATAATAAAGTACTCATAGGCCAGTACAATCTCCAGCTTTCCATTGAGAAGTTCACCCTGAAAACCCCAAAGAATTTCTGAGTAAAGGAATACATTTATGTGTACAAGCTCCTCCTTCTCTGAATAAACACATACCCATTTACCAAATATACCATGCCATTTAGGCTGGTTTTTTTAACTTGAAAACAATCTTCCTTGGAGGATATCCTGGTGGATTAGCCAGAAGCTGGTCTGCTACTACTGAACAGAAGATTCTAGAGGCCCCAGGGGTCCCTCTCAGGTTGCTCCTTTTGCTTGTGGAACAGTCTCAGGATGATTTGCTGTTTCTGGGGCTGACATGGAAAATAAAAGCAAATCAATGCCTCTCAACTCTAGTAAATATCATGCTAGAGTATGTGTTTTCATGTACCAGATGGCTTTGTGCAGGAGACAGTTGTTGTCCAATTCATTTTGACTAATATTTAATGATTAGCTATTGTTTGCCAATGCCATGTCAGAGCTAGATACTGGGGTTTCAAAGTTGAATGAGGAGTACTGGGTTTGGGCTCCCTGCAGCATATAGCAAATTCCCACTGGCTATTGGTTTGACATATGGCAATGCATGTTTCCATGCTACTCACTCAATTCATTTGTCCCACCCTCGCCTTCCCCCACTATGTCCACAAGTCTGTCTGTTCACTATGCCTGCATCTCCACTGCTGCCCTGCAAATAGGTTCATCAGTACCATCTTTCTAGATTCCACATGTATGTGGTGGGATGAGGTGGGAGATAGGAGGAAGGTTCAAGAGGGAGGGGACATATGGATGCCTATGGCTGATTCATGTTGATGTATGAAAGAAATCAACACAATATTATAAAGCAATTATCCTCCAATTAAAAATAAATTTTAAAAAGTTGAAAAGGTCTGACAATAGGGCAGTGGACACTGCAGCATGGGACACAGACACCACATTAAATATAGGGATCAATGATCAATAGGCTTGTAGGGAGCCATGGGGCACAGAAGATGGGGTGTCCCATTTGCTCATGGGGTGATTCTCAAAGTGGGTGTAAGGGAAGGCTTCTTAGAGTTGAAGACACTTACGATGAGTCTTGAAGAAGAATAATCACGAATTCAATATCCAAACAGCTTGAGGAGTGGGTGAAGGAGATAGGAACATTCAGGGTGGAAAACAGGTAATAGCAATAACAATTTCTAACAGAAACAAGAGTAGCAGCGACAATAAGACTTATTTGCTGAACTCTTCCTATGTGTCAGGCCCTCTGCTAAGATTTGCTTAAGGCTTACTTCATTTATTCCTCACCACAATCCTCTATGCTGGGTACCATGCTTTTCCCCGTCCACAGATGTGAACACTGCTTTAGTGCCGTACTGAGCTTCCAACGCAGGCAATCAGAAGCAACAACACATGCGTTCAGCTAGAGCATTGCACAGCCCACAAGTGGTGTCAAGAAAAATGAGCCAAAACTTAGAAGCAAGGTAAATGGAAGGGTGCATGTCCTTTTGGAGTCTTAGTGTCATTTTACAGGCCTGCCCAAGGATTATTAATTATCCAGGGAAATGTACCCTTATTGAATTCACTATCTACTGCTGATTAAAGGCTCAGATTCTGCCAGGTAATATATTAACTTGTAGACTTTTGCCCAGAAAATATGCAAATTATTTCTTTCCAGTAGAAAATATAAGCCCAGAGGTTATGGTTTTATTGCCCATTAGGACATTCACTGAGCAATCTTGCTGAGGATTCTTTCTCCAATGCCTACATCCCTGCAATGCCGTTTTCTTCTAATTCTTTCTGGACCAGTTTTATCACCATGTTGGTTTCCTCATTAAATAGCTGAATGACTCCTTGACATGAGTTTTTAGTTTTTTGCAAAGTACACTCTGACAATGGGGATTCCAAAGGAGTTTCAGGCTGGCTGACATTTTCAAGTAAGTGGGGTTGGAGCAGAAGGCAGGGGCCAGATCCTGGAGAATTTGATGTTTCTTGGGGATGTTTACAGCCTTGTTGTTCAGTCGCTAAGCTGTGTCCAACTCTTTGTGACCCCATAGACTGCAGCATGCCAGGCTTCCCTGTTCTTCACTATTTCCCGGAGTTTGCTCAAACTTGTGTCCATAGAATTGGACAGCTTTGGTCATAACAAGAACTCAGTTTTTCTAGGATGTCCAGTTTATTTTAAGTGATTAATCTGGACTTAGAGAAATTTATTTTACAATTTGATGACTTCTTTGGTTTGTATACTTATGGCTCTTAGATGTTCCAAATCCTATTAACTTACACATATATTTGCTCTATTTTGGTTCTTTTTGAAGGACAAGACTATTGGCTGAATTGACCTGCTATTTTGATCAGGAGCTTCAGATCATGATTCCCCATATGACAAAAACAAATACATTACTTTACAATTCTGAAATTCCTGCTCATTGCTTCTTGCATTTGCACCTGGATATTATTTCATCCTTTTGCTTTTAGAAACAAAATGTCTAAACATTTGATAGACTTGTGAAATTTAAATATTTTCACTTACTCTGATAGTTCTAAACAAGACATATCATGAAGTTTGAGAGAATAGTGTATTAGCCTTGATACAAAACCGATACAAACTATAAACTAAGAGCTATGCTCCCTCCATTGCCCCTATGTCATCTCTAACAAGACTATACCTTGAATAGGTGAGATTTGGTGGCAGCAACTTTGATACATGTCTTTTTTCCTGTTTGAAATTAAGATTAGAGATTATCAGTGTGTGTGGGTATGTGTGTGTGTGAGAGAGAGAACAAGAAAGGAATGCCTGCCTATTTGCCTGTTTTTCCATCACTACTACTCTAGACTCTTGGTGTAGAAACCAAAGAAATTTATTTTCTTGGTGTTTTATGAAGTGCCTACAAACTTTGTAATTTACTTAATAATATAGTCTCATCCTAAATACAAAGTGTGGGGGCATGTTTCAGTAGTGAAATCCTATACTCTCTGCACATCCCATAATCTCCTTGAGAAATCAGCTCAGTGTGTAGAGGATCAGAAAAATCAGGCTAACTTATTCAGGAGCACATTATCTGGTGTGGTTATTCAATCACTATTGGAACAGGGCAATAGAAGTTATTTCAAGTTATGCATCATTTCGAACAAACTTTATTGAAGCTTTCACTGCATTAGCCCTAATTACTCACAATAATGATGCCGAGCAGCCTTGAACCAGAACTCCCGTGCTGTGCCAGGGGACTGCAGCTGATCAATGGCTATTGAGCAGTTTGATCACGAACGCTGACCTGTTTGAGCACCAGTGGCAGCCACTGCTTCCCCTCCCTCCCAGAAGTTCACAGACTGATTTGTTCTCAGTCTGGTCACCCTCTCTTCCAGCCCCTCTTCTGCCTCCTCCTCCAAATCAATAACTTCATAAGCAGCATGACTACCAGACTCGGAGAAGCTAAAAAAAAAATTCCCTTAAACAAATAAAAATACACACATACACACACACACCCCAGCTAGAAAAGACATATTTTTAAGCCTCTGACCTACATTCATTTCTTCCATTTCATATTTATAAAATGAAGTGGGAAACGGTCCTTTTTTTCTTTCACCTGTCTAAAAAAAAATACCATTAGGACTGTAGACTGATAAATTATTTGGCAAGTATTTACCAACAGCCTACCACATGTCTGTCAAATGTTTTCCATTTGCTTGTTAAGCAGTTCCAATATCAAGCATGTTTTTCTCAGATGTCTCTCATCTTGTTTGGTATTGAATACATATTCAGCTAGCCTCGTAATCATTCATTTCACTCAGTGATTATTTATTCAGCACCTACTATGTGTCAGGGACTGTACTAGATACCTTAAAGTAAATGGAATTTCAAGTTAATTGAATCATTTTAGCATTTAAAAAATCTCAATAGGGAATTCCCTGGCAGTCCAGTGGTTTAGGACCCTGTACTTCCTCTGCAGGGGGGATGGGTTCCATCTCTGGTCAGGAAACTAAGATACCGCATGCCATGTGGCCAATAAAAAACCCTCAATAAATGATTTCTTCAATTAACTTTGCTTCATAAGCAACTTATTTTACTCTTCTTTCCTTTTCCTTCTCTGCCTTTGTCTGGGTCTTCAAAATCATTCCATAGAAATGATGACCTATTGGAAAATAAGTTGATTTCTGTAGACAGCCAAAGTAATTTCTAAATTACTTTATTTATAATGAAAGATGGTACTCTAAAGAAAACAATAAAGTGAGTTTTCTCATCAGAAATATGTATGATTAGTGTACAAGCACCCAATTGAATGAAATCAAACCCAGAAACTATTTATTAACTGCCTTCTGTATGCTTGACTTTGGTTAAAGCATCCAATTATGAGTTTCACTCACTGTTCTCTAAAAAAAATTAGAAGTTCATAATTAGGGAGAAAGAAATCTGCCTTTGCTATTGTTGGGCCTATGACAGAAATGAGATTCCACTTGAAATCAGGCAATAAATCAAGAAATTTGAATTCTAATCCAAATGTATGACCTCAGGCAAATTTCTGAATCTTGGAAGCATCAATGTCTTCACGTGTGAAACGGGGCATTGGGCATGATCCCGGGTTGTGCAACTCTAACTCTCTTAGATTTGTGGGAAGACATTTGTCTGTGGGGATTGGAATCTCAGGAAGGTCTGGTCTCCAGCACCTGCAGTAGATCTTTAGCTTATTTTCCCATAAAGTTCTGCTCAGCAGCCTAAGACCCGGAAATGGACCAAATCTGTGAAATTCTCTCCTTTGAGCACTGCCAAAAATAAACAGCCTATTCCTGTATCCTGAAACAAGAGGGCTTTGGCTCAGCTCTTATTATCAGAAAGGCGGGTTTAAAAGTTTAATATCCACCTGTTTCTACGCCCGTTTGGCATATTTGTAAATTATTGAATGCAAATAGAGGAGGCAAGCCTGTAGAAGCTTGGGATCCCAAAAATGCATTCTCTCACTCAGCACGGAAAGAGTTCAGGAAAGGAAAACAGGGGATCACCTGTCTTTTGCCTCTGGGAAATATCTATTCTTGGCAAGCAAAGGTGGAAACACACAGGCTAATTTTTAAATCCATAAAGGGAGGTCTCCAGAGCTTAACTGATGGAGTTCAATAAGCCGTTATCTGGATGGGTGTGCATACTTTGGGCTTCCCAGGTGGCACTAGTGGTAAAGAAACCACCTGCCAACACAGGAGACATGAGAGACGTGGTTTCAATCCCTGGGTTGGGAAGATCCCCTGGAGTGGAGCATGGCAACCCACTCCAGTATTCTTGCCTGGAGAATTGCATGGACAGATGAGCCTGGCGAGGGGAGGGGGGGGGCTACAGTCCATGGGGTTGCAAAGAGTGGGACACAACTAAAGTGACTTAGCATGCACACACACACATGCAGACTCTGGCCCAAATCTTTTGCTCCAGCCAAGTGATGAATTCCTAGAGTCCTAGGCATGGCAGCAGTGCCTACTTCTCTATCCACGGATGACACAAAGGTGCTGCAAGTCTCAGGGGCAGCTTCTTTGCCTTTCCTCTGTGAGTCTCCCTCCTAGAGGGAGAGTTGTTCTCATAGCTGGCATCCTTTACCTGGCATTTCCATCAGAAACTTTCATTTCACACCTGGCATGTGAAAGATGCTAATATTCTTGATCATATTGGAGAGACGACCCCATTTCTTCAAAGCAAGATTTCCCAAGTGGTGGGGAAGAGTACCATTTCCAAGAGATGTTAAGAACTATTCCCAGAAAAAAATGAGCTGTATGGTCAGGTAAGATTGTGAAATTCTGTGTCTCACCCTCCTGGAACTCCACAGTGCACACTGGTCAATTAAAGGCTTAGGAAACCCTGCAGAAAGGAAGCAGGTACAGAGTAGCATTCCTCACGCACACCTAAGTTTGAAAACATTTATCACAAAACACCTACTGATATTTTGTGAGACTCAACATGGGAAATCATGCCAGATACTTCTTTCTGTTACTTCAGTTGGCCTCCTTTTCTGATTACCAATGGTCTCTGTGAAAGAGGTAGGTATGTAGACAAGTCGAGTTCTCTATTTAAAGCAACCTGCTGAATTAGAGGGCTTTTCTGGTGGCTCAGATGTTAAAGAATCCACCTGCAATGCGGGAGACCTGGGTTCGATCCCTGGGTTGGGAATATCCCCTGGAGGAGGGCATGGCAACCCACTCCAGTATTCTTGCCTGGAGAAAGATGGGTTTAGCATGAATATCAATAATGAGTGTCTTCTTGGGCTTCTAATCATAATAGGCATTTCTAAATACTGCAATATGCCGAAGATTTACCAGTACATCAATTCAACACATTTTATGGAATGTGCCATCATTCTGTGTGCCATGGAGACAGAAGAATCTAAATCATGGGTTCTATCTCTAAGGTACATACAATTCTGCCATGAGAGAAAAGTTAAAGAGAAGCATTTCTTATGCAGTCCAAATGCACGACAGAGATGCTGGACACTATTGGTATTCAGAGAAGGTGTGACTTACTTGCTGGGCCTTGAAGATCTGAAGGATGTGAATAGGAATTAAGTAAGGCTGTCTTCAAGAAAGGTGTTAAGCCAAACACAAGGTCTTCCTTCCTGGTGGTAGGGATGAGTCTGGCACACTGGAGTTGATACAGGAGATGATGTGTGAAGTAATGGAAGGCAGAGCATAAGGGATGTCTGAGTGAGAAGCTTGTATTTTATAAATCGCTAGTGAGGAGCCAGGTGGCTATTGAGGAATTCATGACATCATGAGGTAGAATGAGCCAAGCCTCGGGGAAGCGCTGATTATAGTCTCCTAACCCTGGTGAGCACAAGAGGTAGTGAAATGCAGTGGTTGAGACCATGTGTTTTGGACCTGAGTTGGAATCTTGACTGTCTAAAAGTTCCTGGGGCAAGTTTCCTTACCCTAAGCTTCCTCTTGTGGAATGAAGATGCACAGATTTGTTTCAGAGGGCTCTTTTATGAGTTACATGAGATGACACATATAAGGTCCTTCATGCTGAGACTAGTAGTTATGAAGGCTTCAATGATTAATACTGTTACTATTACTCACTGACCTCTGCTTCCAGGTTCTGAGATGATCTCCTTCCTTTCTTAGACCTTGTCCCACTTGAAAAATCCAGTGCTGAAACAGCAGCGGTGCCCAGTGGCTATGGGAGGTTGGCTGAGCACAGAACTCTTACCTGTATTCAGCAGCACATTCCCAGAGGGCTTCGCCATGCCCACTTTCCCTGGGGCGAATCCAAAGCATCTGCAGTGCTCACCTGCATCCGACGTTGCTGCCGAAGCAGCAAGGAGAGATAACACTGGGGCAGGTGGGATCGCAACACTGTCCACCGCGGCTGGCTTCTTCCTGGTCATCACGGTGGACGCTGAGCCCTCGTTCTTACTATGCGTTGCCGTTTGGTCCACTTTTAAGTGGGGACTTGGTATCCCTAAAAAAACAATAACCCCAAAGCCTACAGTCACTTTAAAGAAACAGGAAGACAGACAACATAAAATCTCAAAATGACCCAAGGTCACATCACCAAATGATCTGATCTTTTGCTGCAAGAATGACATTTTAGAATGTTAAAAAAAAAAATGAATTAGAAGCATGACTGGTTTTGGTTTTGTCGCTGCTGTTAGTGGTGACAACATTCCGGGTGGGCTACGTGGAAGTAGGGGTCAGGGCACAGGTCTAATGGAGTTATTCATCACGTACACTTTATCTTCCATGGGTCAAGAAGCCTGTTTTTACAGAGGTTGTGGTATACACAGCATGGAGGGGAGAAGGGGACCCCATCCTAGTGAGGCTTCTCATCTCATCCAGCTGAGGAGACAAGACTAAATGAAAAGGAAAAACTGGGCAACAAGTGTGGGCAGGTCTGCATGTTATTCATTCTAGGTGCTTGGGAGGCAAGGGTTAGTGTGGGAAGAAGTGGGGAAAGGCTTCCCAGAGCAGCATGGTTGAAGGAAAGGCATTCTCAGTGCTTAGGAGAGTGTCTCCTAAGTCATGGGTGGGGAATGAAGATGATTCAGGCAAGAAGTCAGTTTTCCGGAGGCAGAAGATGCCCTGTGGGGACTGTTGTGTAAATAGTCATTAGACCAAGTGAGAGTTGTCCCTGGGGGCCTTTGAGTGTCTGGTCATAACAGTCCCATCTTTATGATGCTGAAAAGCCTCGGTAGGCTCTTATAAAGTGCCTGTGGATGGGCCTGGAAATTTACTACATGACACATTATAAGAAGTATTCTGGAGTATTGTTTCCTGGGCTTAAATCCAGGCCCTCTTTTCAGCTGTGTGATCATGAGCAAGTTGCTTAACGTCTCCAAACTTCAAGCTTCCTTAACTGTGCAGATGGGATGGAACCACATTCACTCATAGGGGTGGTTTGGAGCATCCATAAGTCAGTCAATATAAATGGCTTAGAACAATGTCTGACACATAGTCCATGCTATATAAGTGCTTCCTGTTATGATTATTGCTATTATAACTACTATCACTATTATAACTTGCTCCACAGGTCAAACTCAAACCAGCCAGCAAAGCCTCAGTTCTCCTACCTGACATGACCAAGGATTTCTGGGTACCTTCTACATCCCTAGCTGCAAAAAAAATCTTTATTAAAATTACTCTCCAACTCATTGAGGCATAAATTCAGAGACTGGAGGTATCTGAATCCATGTCAAAAGGTCATCTACTCAGAATTTCTTTAATGGTAGGCTATAGACCACTGATAGCAACAACAAGAAACGGGGCTATATCATAGCAATTGTTGACCTTTTTTCCCATCCAACCAATGTGAGTGACGCTGGTCCCTCCCAGACTGTCAACTTACCTCCAAGTGAGATCTGCTTACGTGGGCCTAACAGCAGCCCTGTGAAGCATGTAGTGTAGAGATGACTATTTTCTCAATTTTATAGAAGAGGTCAACACATTTCTGGGATGTTAAGAGATAACTGACTAAACTCATCCAACTGTTATTGTCAGAGCTGGAAGTTTTCAAGTAGCCAGATGCTAAACTCAGAGGTCATCTTGGTGCACTGGCCATCTTCCAACATCTGCCCATGACCCAGCCTACCGAGAGCATGCTTCACACTGAGGAGACAGAGGCCCTGTATCACACCTGCATCTGTAACCACCTAAGGAAGAAATACTGACATTTTCATTTACCTTCTACTACCTTCCTCCTACTCTCCACCCCAACCTCTGCAGCTTCCACTTGAGGAGCTATAAATGACAATACCATTTTTGTTTTTTGATTTCATAGAGTTTTTGACAGTGGGGGTGCACAAACATCAAATTCTATGACAGAGACTGCAAGGCACAACCATCAAGAAATCAGGAAGTGCAACAATCGTGGAAATGATCCCTGGATGATGCCTGTTTGAAAATTTGCATGTGTGCAAGGGATAGGCAAGGTAAACATAGGGAATATATGTAAAATGCAAACAGAATCTTCTGCCAGGAGATACATCCAAATAGCTAACTGTGGTTATTCCGAGGAAGGAGAGCACAGGAAAGATTACTGTGGGAGTTTTTACTTCTGCCCTTTAGCCTTCTTTATTGTTAATATTTGTTAAACTACAAACATATTTTTAGTTGTTTTTCCATTGAGAAAATACATATAGTTTAGAAAGAATCGAGGAGTCTATCAGAGTATGGTCATCAGGGTAGACTGACTGATGCACTTTGACTGGGGATGGCTAACAAATCTAGCAACGGGACAAAAAGCCTAAGTCAGGAGAATCCCCCCCAGTGGTACCCTGCACCACCCTGGACCTGTTACCGTCAAACGGGTGCAAGCATCCTTGGCACAGCACACCTCTGGAACTTTAAGCTGCCAGAGGTCTGTTGTATTATAGGTCCTCTCCCTGATCTGTCTGTCCTCTTTTTACCTGTGGACACAGGTGGGACAGGTAGGTCTTTACTCAAATTATGACATGCACAAGGACTGTGCCATAAACAGGATCAGCAGACAGACATTTAACTTTCACTTGGGAACGCAGTGATTTTAAGCCATTTTGGTTGTACCCTTTTCAAGCAGAGATTCACAACCCACATCATGCCATTAAAACGGATCTGATCACACCTCTTTTGGGTGTACTTTGCTACTCAAGTGTTTATAGTACAGAATATGTTAAAAATAATAAAATGACACTTGGAACACTTCATAATTCAGATGGCCACTATTTAGCTATCTTGAAAGCCCTAGATAATTTAGGATTTTCTAGATTATAGTAGTGTTTGCTAATTGCCATCCAATGAATTTGAAAACAAACAAAAAAATCCTGATGTTTTCTCAGACATTTTTCAGTCTTGAAAGCACTAGGGAAACAATTCCAGAAGTAGTGTATGTGGGCAAGAATATTAGATAAACTTTAAACGAAGGCTAATATAACAGTACTAGCAATTCACAAACTCTGTCTAGGAGCAGAGGTCTCAGGAGACTGGAATGGGTGACTTCTCCTTGGGAGACAGCACTGGACAGGCTGGCCACTGGAAGTCTTGGCTTCCCTTCATTCCAGGAGGCAGCCGATGCTCCATGGAGAGGTACCCAAAGGACCAGACGAATGTGAAACATTTCAGAACCAAGCTCTCACAAATGCTAGGTGATGGCAGAATGGGGGGGTATTTGGCAAGTTCCTTCCCAGCATGAGCCTGACTGCTCTCTCCAAGGGAGGAAGATTTTTGAGGCTGGAGATCAGTCATGAAGAAACCCAGATTCAGCACCGTCCTGACTAGACCACTGAGGTGTGGCCCTGCTGCTTATACTGGGCCATGAGGAAAGGCAATGATGGCTTCGATCTGGGAAAGGATCACTCTGTCAAATTCAGACAGCAGACTGTACATAGAGCACACTTGATAGATGTGTTCAGAGCAGCCCCAAACCCCAACACAGAACAAACTGTACTGAGGCTTGCATATCTGGAGGCCAGTACTTTTTTAAAGGAGGAAATAACAATGCTAATAACTTTGTGGATCCAACATCTGTTCATAATTAAGACAGATGAGCCAAAGAGAAATAAAAAAAGTTAAACTTATATGAAAATATTCTACTATAATCTGTTGATCTCAATTGATAAAATTTTTTTTAAAAAGTCTTGAAACTGTGCATAGCCTATCAAGGGACAGTCACTCATTTTCAAAGGTAATTTCTCATAGATCACTTATCCTCTTAAACCTCTACCTGCACACTGTGTTTGCATTAGAGACTTGATTTATGGATTCCAGCTCCTCTGATGCAGAAGCTGACTTCCTGTTGCCTTGGTTACCTGGAGCTCAGTTCAAGGTTAAAGTACTCCCAAATCAGAATCAGTGGCAGATGCTGCATCTAGAGGCCAGGTTATTGACTGCCCCAGGATGCGGAAAGGTCAGAGACCAAAGCATTGTTTACTGCCTTAAGGGTGAGTCAATATCGAGTCAATAGCTTCGATATCTTGATTCTGTTTCTTCCGAAGTAGTAGCTGCTGTTCAATTACCTCTTCCCCAGGTTGCTCAAGGTTACAGGGGTCATGCAGGAAAAGCAGGGTCTAGCAGTGGCTGATTTTCCCAGGATCCCTGTAATGAGCTTTGTGACCTTGAATAATAAAAACCAGCCTCACCATAGAGTAATCTGTATGTCGCTCAGGTTTATAAAGTTAGTTATCTACTCATCTCATGTTCTCTATGGAGAAACAAACAAACCTTATGGGACAGTTACTATTTACTCCTCTTTTCTAGAAGAGAAAATGGGGGTTCAAGGAGGTGAGATAACTCATCTAAAATCACACTGCTGGTAAGAAGTAGTAAGAACTAGATCTTAACTCCTGGCTGAGTCTTCATTTCATACTTTCTTTAAAAGCACTGATAGAGTCATCATCCAGGGATCATACATAATTCATTTGGTAACATCTACTACAGAAAGCAATATATCTGTAGAACAGCATGCAATTAATATAGACTTAGTTAATTTTTTAATTCTAAGATTTGCAAATGCAGATGTTTCCTGTAGACAAAACTCAGAATGGCATAGTGAGAAAGGCTGACACCACTGGGGTGGTTAGTTCCTTCCATCATCTTTTTGATCCTTTCACAGTAGAATGTAGAACTTGGCATGATTTGAGAGGTATGTTTTGTTGAACAGTAAGTGGCTTTTAATCTTGCAAGGAACAATGATATCCATTATGCCATTTGCCCCTTGCAGCATCTCTATTGATGGATGACAAGAGTCAGAGGGTGAAACTCCAGATTCACAAATAAGAAAACCAAGGCACAGATGACCAGGTGATGTGCCCAAGCTCACATATCACATGTGCAGGAAAAAGCAGTGCTGAGATCCATGTCTCTTGACTCATTTCAAAGTTCTTTTCTATTCCCTAACACATTGACTTTTGGGTAAGCCAGTATAAAATATATTTTTCACGAGGAGACTCATCTTGAAAACTTTATTTTAATCCCTTTTCTCATATGCTGGTTGTCTGTATGAATTCTCCCATTTCTCTTTTATTCTTGTTTGCAAATGAACTTCACTCATGGTAAATAAGGGGATACACATTATAGAATAAAGTGAATTAATAGATGGATTCAGAAAATAATGTTCTTCTGTGCCAAAGTCAATAAAAATGTTATTCTTGTTACATCATCTTATTCATTAACTCAACAAGTATTTATTGAATATCCACCATACCAAGGATGTGACACTAGTCAAAACAGTTGAAGCCCCTGTTTTCTAAGAATTACATTCTAATTATCTCTGCATGGCATAAAGGTAGCTGTTACTTTTTATAAGATTTCTGAAGTATCCTAAAGGGCCTCTTTAATCATCAAAAAATCAGAACCTTTGAGACCCATACAGAATCTTTGGGTAAATTTGTAAAAGCCACGACACCTAGGTGGAGATCCCCAAAGGCCCAGATCTTAGCAAAGAGAGGGTATGATTGTAAAAGTTCAAATGAAGTATGACTTCTTATGTGCAGTGCAGCCCCACCGCTCACGGTTTGTAGAGAGGAGCATGGACCGATCTCAATATCCTTTTCTCCTCGAGCCAGGCGCCTACATACTGCGAACAACCTGCTCAATTGCTGGTGATGGCCTTATCAACATGTGTTTTGTGTCAAATGAATTTTACTTCATCTCAGGATCTTGAGAGATGAGGTTCAGCCAAGGTCACCTGTAAGTAGGATGTATTCAGTGAGCCTGGAGTCAATCATTTTAAAATCAGCAGTTATTTGAGTGCTGCAGAACACAACTCAGAAGATGTGATCTCTGTCTTCGCAAAGAAGGTTGAGAAGTAGAGAGTGGGATAAAACAGAAACGCTTACAAAACTGATAAACCAAGTGAGATAGGAAGCCAAAGGAGTCCTCCATGAATTAGGAGGAAAATGAGATCTCAGTGGGATCTGAGGTGGTCTTGTGTTCATTCATATATTAATTCAACAATCACTAAGAGCCAGTAAGTGCCAGGTACCTTTAAGTACAGGGAACATGAACCTTCTCTGAATGGGGCAAACCCATCCATGCAGGAAGACAGATACAGGCACAAAAAGCCCAGTCTTGAATGATGAGTAGAATTCAACAACTAAAAGTAGAGAGAAGGCCTGCCAGGACTGGGAAACGACAAGAGCAAAAGCAGAAATAACAATCCTTTGTGAAACTGAGATAAGAGTACTTGGGCTGAGTTGTAAAAACCAAATACTGAAATATATGTTTGGAAAGGTAGTTGGGAAAAATTAAACCCATATCTTGTAGTTAGGTAGAGTTAGTCCCTCCCTTCCACATATGTGTCTTACCATCTTGGAGAAACTTCTACAATAGGATTTATCTCCTATTGTATAATTACTGTTCATTGCTCTGACAATTCTTGTAGGTAACTGCAAAATCTAAAAGTCAGGAAGCCATGTCTAACTTTATTTTGATTCCCCAGAACTTAGCTTGATGGGTATCAGATACTCAAAAGTGTTGGATGGACGAATGGACAAATGGAATATACATTTATTCTTCTAGGCCCAAACCTTCTGGGGAAGTTGCTGTAATTACTTATGTCCACACATGGTCTTCTAACCTAAAACTCCTTTTTCAGCACAGTGCAGAGTACAGGTGAAGAACGCATTCTCTGGGGGTAAGACACCTGCATTACTAGCTGTGTGATTTAGGGCAATTCATGTCAACTCTCTGTGTTCAGTTTCCTCATCTGCTTAAACGAGGTTACTGAGGATTAAAGAAGTTTATATATTGTAGTAGAAGATAATGCACCTCTTTATAATTCCTAGAACCTGTGAATATGCTATGTATCACGGCAAGGGGGAATTAAGGTTGTATTAATTCTGTTAATTAATCAGCTGACCTTAATATCCAGAGAATATCCTTGATAATGAGATGGTCAAAATGTAGTAAAAAATTTAAATCCATTTAAGTAAAAGGAGATAGAAGAGTCAGAGAAAGAGATGTAGTGACGGAAGTAGGGTAAGCGAGCAGCTAAGTTGCTGGCTTTGAAGATGGAGGAGGAGGGATAAGAGTTAAGGCAGTGATCCCCAATCTTTCTGGCATGAGGGACTGGTTTTGTGGAAGACAATTTTTCCATGGACGGGGGTGGGGGCGGTGGGGAAGGTCAGGCAGTAACATGAGCAACGGGGAGAAAGGAAAGTGGCAAATGAAGCTTCACTGGCTTGCCTCCCACTCTCCTCCTGGTGTGCAGCTGGGGTTCCTAACAGGCTGTGGATGGGTACTGGTCCATGGCCCAGGGGTTGGGGACCCCTCAGTTAAGGAATGCAAGTGGCCTCAAGAAGGTTGAAAAAGCAAGAACATAGACTCTCTCCTATAGTTTGCAGAAAGGAAGCTGATACTTTGATTTTAGCTCAGTGAGACTCATTGGGGACTTCTGACCTCTTATACTGTCATATAATACATTTGGGTTGGTTAAGCTACCAAGTTTGTGGAAATTTGTTATACCAGTAACAGAAATATTAACACATTCAAAACCACTTATTATGGTGCCTAGATATAGTAAGCAGTCAACTGTGTTAACTATTATTATTCAGCACTACAGTCTTAGTGCTGTTTCATTTTAAACTTATTTCAGATGTTCAAGTCATGTGTATCTCCTACATGCTTAATCGCTCAGTCATGTCCAGTTCTTTGGGACCCCGTGGACTATAGCTGCCAGGTTCCTCTGCCCATGGGATTCTCCAGGCAAGAATACTGAAATGGGTTGCCATTTCCTTCTCCAGGGGATCTTCCCAACTCAGGGATCGAGCCCGTGTCTCAGTTTCCTCTTGGTCAGAATCTATTCCAGCTCTACTATTCTAAGTTGTCCAGATTCAGAGAAACTGCTGAACAATCTGATTTGTTCTTGCTTCTCTTAATTTAGAAGTGAAGAAATGGGCTGAGAAGAGAATATTTTGTCTATGGGAACTTCAAAGAGATATTTTATTAAAGACTCCTTTATGCAGTAAATTCTAATGCTGTAGAACCAGTCTATCCTAATCCTACAGTGAAAAAGTCACATCAGATGAAAGGTATTTTCTAGATGTGCCCAATGATATCAGAATGGAAATACAGCAAACATCACAAATGCAAAGAGGAGACATCTTGAGTTAGAAGTTTTTAATCTTTCTGCATCTTAGACATCAGAAACTCTTCTTAGGAAAAAAAACATAGACATGGACACACACACAGATGACACATTTTGTACATAGCTGAAGGTTCAAAGTTACTTTTAGGTTCATGTTAGTATCCTGGCCTGCCTAAGTCAATTTCTGTAACACACACACACACACACACACACACACACACACACACACACAAAAGAAGGACCAAGCACAGACAGATGTAATCAAACAGAATGCTGATGAAACTGCCCGATGCTTAAAAAAAAGGGATAGTAAATTGGTACCTGTTTCTCTGAAAAATATAACACAGGAAATTTTCAAAAGATACTAGCAAAGGAAGGATACCTACAGGTAATTAAAACAATTTAGTAGCACATTGCACCAAGTATGGGGTTTTGTTACATCCTTGGTGATCAGGTAGGTTAGGAATCTGCAAATGATGCACATAAAGCAGTCTTCATCAATAGACAAGCACCAAGAAGCTTCAGTAAAGTAAAATCAAGGCAGTTTAGAGTTGGAAAGGAACTAGTCCAGTCCTTCCTGGGAAATTGAGGCCCCAGAAAGGGATGTATCTTGCTTTGCCCAGTGACACACAGGGAGGATGGCAGGGCCGTTACTCTGATCCCAGCTTTATTTTTTTACTGTCTACGGCCAGAGTGTTGGCTTTCTGTTACATGGGTTGCATTCTGAGGCTTCACAGAAGCAGTCTTCTTGCTCTCCTGGTACATGCTTATTATTCTACACACTACAGGGCAGCTTTAAAACAGACCAAGCCAAAAATGGCAGTTGTGATACAAGCTATAAGACCACTAGCTCTGGGGGATTCTTCCCTACTCTCCTTAATGTGAAGTTGATAATATAAGCATCTTTTGTAGTGTCTTCCTTTTTACCTTTAGAACACAGAGTTGCAGAGCACATCTGCATGGCAATACAGATCTTGATGCTAACTGGGTCACCTGATTTGCATTTTGATTACTGCTTATTTAGAAGCCACATTGAGAAAAGAGCTTGATATCAGAAGCTTAAATGCATGTGTGTCTATAAATATATGTATAAATAGATAAATGCATACTTGCTGGTTTGTGAAAGATCAGTCGAATATGTACTCATCTCTCAAGAACCTATCTGTAGGAGTCTGGCCATGTATGGGTATTAGGATTATAAATGCGGTTACAGAATCTAATTACTCTCAGTGTAATATCACCCACTGTATGGACACACCGTGTCAGCTAAAGAAATCAATTCAGCATACAGACCCCTAGTTAAGTAGTCTTAGCTTTATGTGTGAGAAAGTTGCATTGTTTTAATGGTTAGAGTGTGGCTCTCTTCCAACCATCTACTTTGTTCCACTATTTGAAATCATCCTATAAAATGGAAACACACTGTGACTGTGTGTAGGCATACACATACAGACACAGAATGTGTACTAGAAAAGCTCTCTTCTTTGCAACAGAAGAGAAAAAAAAATCACAGAAACTCAGACCCATCATTAGATAGATCTCCTAATCTTTATCTCTAGTAGTTCAGTCAGACGAGCTAATACCATGATGATGGCTTTGAAATCTCTTAGGAATTGGATGAGGAGAAGTGATAGTGATGAACTCCCAGCTAATAAACACAGAGTGCTTATTTCGGCAGAATGATCAATTTCTAGATGTCCTGAGGCTTGTCTGATACAGTTGATTTACTCATCCTTACTTACCTCACTAATAAAGCCAAAGTCTACCATCAGATTACAGAGGTGCCTAGAATTTCTTAAAGGGGCAGAAGAAAGCTAAGGTAAAATTCACCATATCCCTCTGAGCATCCTTCCCCACCCACAGCCCTTGAAACCCCAGCTGCCGCCTTCACTGGTACTCGCCACTCAATAGACTTTGGGCTAGTACAGTAATACAATTAATTTGTTATCTTGTTAGTGGAAATTTAATGCAATGATCTAAAAGAAATCTTACATATTGTGATAAACTTTAGTGCCGCCGGGCGGCTCCCCTTGCATTGGGCTCATTTCACTTCTCATCCATTATGTAAATGAGATTTGGAAATAGTTGAGTTTCACTAATGTAGCTCAACTCTGATGGATTGGAGAGAGTCAGTCCTACTGAAACTAATGAGGTTAAATGCATCTCAACATTTCTTTCTACTTGGTTGATTATGCAAGCCTCTATTCAATAAATGGGATGCAGTGCATCTTTTTTCAACCATCCTCTAAGGAAATTTCACCATTGCCAGACCCCAGAGTAGCCCCAAATAAGTTTTGTTTCTATAATGCCTGTGTTGTTTCCAACACTGCATGGTGCACAAACAGAGCTAATGGATGATATGCCATTATATAATTTAAGATATAAGGGGAGTATTTTAAAAGTTAGTGCAATCTGAGGAAGACTTTCGGTCATACAGAGAAGAGTGAAAGGAGATTTCAAGAAGTGGATGATGGAGATGAAAAGTCCTTGGTAGGACTTGAGATCAGAAAGGAAATAGTCACTGGCGAAGTATGGAACTGGAAAGAGACTATTGCATTTGATTTCTTTTTTTTTTTTTTTTTTTTTATTATTTTTCAGTGGGTTTTGTCATACATTGATATGAATCAGCCATAGAGTTACACGTATTCCCCATGCATTTGATTTCAAGAGTCACAAGACATCATTCCAGTTATTCAGGGCCAAGTCTTAAGACAAAGATATACAAGAAGGAGTTTTGCATTCTAGATTTCATTTCAAAGGCCAAACTACAGTTTGGAGGCTTGATGCTTTTCATACACACACACACACACACACACACACACACACACACACACACACACAGGAATAAACATTTCAGGAGAAGCAGCTTCAAACTCTCCAGGGTCATGGAATCATGGAGGTAAGGATGAGTTGCTAAATATCAAAAATATCCAGACAATTATTTTGTCTTTATTTAAAAAGGGGGGAAGGGTTAAGTGAAAAGAACTTTAACTTTCATGATAGCCCTCTCAGGTAGCTGGTTTACTAAACATTTTTTTAAAAAAATAAGAAAGCTGAAGCTTTGAGAGGTTATATAACTTGAACAAGGTAATATACCTAGAAAAGTGACAGAGCTGGGAATTAAATCCAGGGTCTTCCGGCTCCAAAGTTACAGCTTATCTACCCCCTCAAAACTCCTTTCCCAGGAGCAGTGTATTTCTTAATTACTGGTAGTACATTTGGATTCTGATTCTCCCACACAGAATGTTTCAATCTCTATGTCCTGGCATAAAGACGTGTGCAGAGAATGAGCTCAGAATGAGCCAGCCAGGAATGAGTAGAGGAAATGCTGGTTATTTACAAGGTGATAAGGATGGAGGCCACCAGATGCTCGACTGAAAGCCTGGAGAGTTGGAGGAGAGATTGTTGGTCAAATAATCACTCCATCTTTGCCATCTGAACTAACTACCAATTCTCTGAAATGTGGGACCCCAACAAGAAAGTTCATCAGCTCTTCAATATTCAACTTCGTATCACATTTTCAACAAGTTACTGGTGGGTGACAGTAAGGAAGCAGTTTTGCCTTTCTTGCATTAATTTATTCAGCAAAAGTTTCACTGCCCATCAGGAACACAGCCATTCCAGGTCCTTTTGGGTACCCTTAAAATATGAGTCCAGTTTTGGGGTATTCAAATATTTAGTTGAAGAAACAAGATGCAGTAATAAGAAATTTGAATAAAAATAACGATCTCCCCTGAGCTGAAAAGACTACCAATATTACCTTCTTTTGCACCTGGGGCACGCCAGAGATTTATTGGGGTGATTTTAACAACTAGCATGTACTGCAGAATAATAGTTTAAAATGGAACTTATTAACTATATATATACAAACATAAATAATTTATCTAGCTGATTAAGAATAAGAATTTATATTAATATAGATACCATAATAAAGGTAACAAACAAACAAAAAAAAAACACCAATATGATTAAAGAAAAGTAGCATTTTAAAGTAGATAAAAGGGTTTGTTCTGAGCCCACATTCCCTAAATTCACAGCACAGGGTTATACGTTACTGGTGTGTCTTGACTTGGGCAACTTATTTCATCTCTTAGTGCTTCTGTTTTCTCATTGATAGTGGAATTAATAATAGTACCTACCCCTTAGGCTTACATGTGAGGATACAAAGATACATCTCTATCCTCAAAGTACTAGAGGTAAACACATAAATACTAATTCTCAATATTCTGTGATAAGGACAACAGGGTCAGGCATAAGAACCAAGGGCATGAGTAACTTTCCTGTTAGGGAGGGAAGAACATCACAGAGGAGGTGATACTTTACTCGGGTCCTGAACACTTTAGAAGCGCTGGCTGAAAGGGGATGAGAGGAAGGAAGGGCAGCAGGTGCAAAGGCATGAAGCATAAAGTAGAATGGTATGTTTAGCAAAAAGCAAGGATTTCTCTGTGGCTACAATATAGTTTCTAAGGCAGGTGGGTGAAGACAGGGCCATAGGTCAGGCTGGGAATAATGCTAGGAATTTGGATCTCCATGTGGGTAATGTGCTGCGTGCTCAGTTGCTCAGTTGTGTCTGACTCTCTGTGACCCCATGGACTGCAGCACACCAGGCTCCGCTGTCCATGCAGATTGTCTAGTCAAGAATACTGGAGTGGGTTGCCATGCACCCCTCCAGGGGATCATCCCAACCCAGGGATCAAACCCAAGTCTCCTGCATTGCAGGTGGATTCTTTACCATCTGAGCTACCGGGGGTAACGAGGCGACACAAAGATTTCCATATAGACACATAGACACCCAGCCTTGGAAAAGAGATCGCTTGCTCTCTACAGGTACAACTGTGATTAAAGGGGACAAAAGCTGCTCCCAGTAGATTTCTGAGAAGAGAACCAACTGCAGATAAGGTTTCTACACTAAGGGTAGAAATTCGCCCTTTGATCCTGGATGCTTAACCAGTGTGTCCTAGTGTTCACAATTCCTACTTGCCCTCCCTGTTTCCTTTTCCCTCTCTCAACCTTTACTGGGCAAATTTGCATTAGAAGTTCCCTTTGAAGCACTACAGGGGAAATGCTGATGAGTAAGCTATGGGTCTTGTCCTGAAGACACTCAAAGCTTTGTTCAAATAGTATGTTTTGTAAACCAAATTTTGTTTTGTTCATTTGGATAGTTCACTGCCCAGAAGAAGATGGTTCAGTTCAGTTCAGTCACTCAGTCATGTTTGATTCTTTGCCACACCATGGACTGCAACACACCAGGCTTCCCTGTCCATCACCAACTCCAAGAGCCTACTCAAACTCATGTCCATTGCATCGGTGATGCCATCCAACCATCTCATCCTCTGTTGTTCCCTTCTCCTTCCGCCTTCAATCTTTCCCAGCACTAGGGTCTTTTCCAATGAGTCAGTTCTTCGCATCAGGTGGACAAAGTATTGGAGTTTCAGCTTCAGCATCAGTCCTCATCCTTCCAATGAATATGCAGGACTGATTTCCTTTAGGATGAACTGGTTGTATCTCCTCACAGTCCAAGGGATGCTCAAGAGTCTTCTCCAAAACCACAGTTCAATAGCATCAATTCTTTGGCGCTCAGCTTTCTTTATAGTCCAACGCTCACATCCATACGTGACTACTGGAAAAACCATACCTTTGACTAGATGAACCTTTGTTGGCAAAGTAATGTCTCTTCTTTTTAATATGCTGTCTAGATTGGTCATAACTTTTCTTCCAAGGAGCAAGTGTCTTTTAATTTCATGGCTGCAATCACCATCTGCAGTGATTTTGGAGCCCAAAAAATAAAGTCTGTCACTGTTTCCATTGTTTCCCCATCTATTTACCATGAAGTGATGGGACCAGATGCCATGATCTTAATTTTCTGAATGTTGAGTTTTAAGCCAACTTTTTCACTCTCCTCTTTCACTTTCATCAAGAGGTTCTTTAGTTCTTCTTCACTTTCTGCCATAAGGGTGGTGTCATCTACCTATCTGAGGTTATTGATATTTCTCCTGACAATCTTGATTCCAGTTTGTGCTTCATCCAGTCCAGCATTTCTCATGATGTACTCTGCATATAAGTTAAATAAGCAGGGTGACAATATATAGCCTTGACATACTCCTTTCCCAATTTGGAACCAGTCTGTTGTTCTATTTCCAGTTCTCACCGTTGCTTCTTAACCTGCATACAGATTTCTCAGCTGGAGATGTGGGCTTTTAGAAAGTTATAGGTTTTCAAGACAGCAAGTCCCCATTTAAAGTATATGTTCTACAAGTGTGGATCTGTATATCTCTGAACTGAGATTTTCACTTTTTTTCCTCCTGTCTTCATGGGCTGGTATTTGATTGCAGCTTTTGGAAGACTTCATTCTTAGTACAAAATCTCCTATTGATGCTCAGACTCAGATTATTAAAGATACTTTAACACAGGCTAGAAAATAGGGTTGGGGAGAGAAGAGGAAATAACTGAACAGCAACGACTGCGAGTGGACATTCCACCAACATCAGAGGATAGCTATGCAGATAGAAACTGTGATGGCAGCTTAAGCAGGAGAGTGGAGATGCCAGAAGAAGGCATGTGATCCCTTTCCTAAAGAAGCAAGTATGCTGCAGCTTTAAATCCTGACAACTTGCTAAAAATAATCAAGGTAGTTATCAGTTGATAGGTGCTGTTGCTGTCGTTATTGTTGTGTAGTAGCTAAGTGATGTGTGACTGTTTTGGAATCTCATGGACTACAGCCCACCAGGCTCCTCTGTCCATGGGACTTCCCAGGCAAGAATACTGGAGTGGGTTGTCATTTCCTTCTCCAAGGGATCTTCCTGACCCAGGGTTCGAACTTGCATCTCCTGCATTGGCAGGAGGATTCTTTACCACTGAGTCACCAGGGAAGCCCAATAGGGCCTGTAGGCCTGAACTAAATTCTTTTTACTAAATTCAAATTTCATGGCCTGTTTACTTTGTAAACTGAAATCAGTCCAGCAATTCATAAATACCACTGGATTGATGTGTGCTGGGAATATTCATGGATATATTCACTTGTCCATTTGCTTAACAAATATCTATTGAGTATCTATAATGCAGAATGAGTTTTAGCAGATCTTGGCAAAAATGCTATTGCCACACAGCAGAAAGAGGGTCAAGAATAAGCATAAAAAGTAAGAAAAGGTGTGATGCCTACCACCCTAACCAAAGACAAGTCGCACAAACTGAATCTCTGACCACTAAGAAAGAGCAGTAGTGAACACAGGGATGAGTTTGGCACAGAAATGCCTCGCAGTTCTGGATGCATATGCAGTAAAGACTGGGCCACACGGCACTCAGGTTTTCTGGAATATTTTGCACACTGCCCCAGTAACTCATTTAGAATCCTGCTGGACAGCAGTGTCTCCATACAGTCACTTCACATGTTCACTTTAGGGTTCATGGTCACGAATGAAGGCTGCTGGGCAGAGGGAAGGCCAACGCAAGATGGCGATTCCAGTTTATCTTCAGCTCTGTGACTTGGGCATGATGCTTCTTTTTGCCCTGAGTACCTTTATGGCCTCTGATTCCTTGTGACTCTGCATCTTGAGTAGACAGAAGAGTCTCTGCTGATCTTAAACAGGAGGAAAGTCACTTAGCCATCATGAGGAAGATCTGTGAGCCAAAATCACTTCTATTTTTGAGAAGACAACAGAGATCTCAGTTCTATCAGATAAACCAGATAAAATGCAAGTTACTGGACCTGCAAGGCCTGGGAAGCCGAGTCAGGTCTAAGCTCCTCTGGGTGTTTCTGTCATGTGTCCTCACAGGGCTGGTGCCTCATGGTTAAAGTAGCATGCCACTTTCTAATGAGGTCCTTCTGGCTACTTCTGGAAGGACTATTCTTGGTTGAAGATCAAACCAACTAAAACTCCCCACAACCCAATGAAATATCAACAGATAATACTAAGTGTATCTTATATATGAGGAAAACAAGGCTCAGAGATGTTAAGAAACACATTCAGGGTCTCACAAAATTAAAGCAGGAATTTGAACCCAAGTCTCTCTGTCAGGTGCTTTCCCTTAAACAGCTTTCCTGTCCCACGCTTATGAGAAATACAGATGGTTACTTCAGCATCTGGACTCCAAGAAGTTGACAGAAGGACTGAGAGATTTTCTTTAGGTAAAGGTTTAGGAAAAGAACTTTTGTCAGCAAAGGGCTTATTTCTCAAGTTTTTCTAGTTAGCCCTGGGTATAAGCAGATAATAGTCTAGTATAAGATTAAGAAGTTGTGGAACTTGTTGAAAAAAAAGTTCAGATGGAATGTGCAAGGAGGCTACCACTGTGGACAATCTCCATGAGCTCAGAGCTAAAAAAAACAGCTTTCATGTTTGACTTAGGCTTTCCTAAGAAAGGAAAGGAAGCCGGAAACCAGGATTCAGGGAGCAAATGGAATTGCTAAGAGGTGCCAATAAAGCAAAAACAAGACTTTACAAAAGGTTAAAAATAATTCCCTGACTATATTTCTCAAACTTGGAAATTATTACATTTCCCAACTAATAAAACTGACAATAAAACATTATTTTTTCAGCCTTGGTTATGTAATAAGTGGAATGTGTTTATTTTTATAAGCACCAATCTAAAAATAATTGAAGTTATCTGAGGGCATCCTTTGTCAAGCCAGGAATTTGCTTGAAGGACATCCAGCATAAAGGGTGACTGGGGTTGAAGCTTGGGCAGGTAGAAGCTCTCTCTCCCCAGGGGTCTTAGTAAAAGGCTTGCCTCTTGTTAAAGAGGATGGGAGGTGGCAAAACAGTCTTCCAGTGTTCATTTTAACATCTTCTATCAGGAGCCCATATTCTCCTTCTCACTTCTGAACTAGGACCCAGGGTTAGCTCCTGCTTATTCCTTTCAAGGTAAACTCAAGCAGCAGGTAACATCCCTTACTCAGAACTTCCACTTCTCTGGCCTTGCAGAGAGTATCACACCTACACCACAGCTCGGCAGACCTTGCTCATGCTCAGTGTAACACTTAGTTATATGATATTTCAAATTCATAGAATCAACCAGATATATCTTCAATCACCGTTCAGTTTTGGGCAGACAAATTGATCTACACCTTAGATTCCTTGTGAATAAAGTAGAACTAAAATGAGAAATTTGTTCAGGCTTAAATGAAGTAAATATCTATCAAGTATCTACCACAATGCCTGCCCCCTAACAGGCATGCTGTTATTAACATTACTATTATTACAATTCATAGTGATCTTGACTTTCCAATAAGATAATCAGTAAGCTGAGAAAAGAGCTTGTGTCTTATATTTTTCATAGTTCCAACAGTGTCCACTTGGCAAAGGGCTAACAAGAGATCAAGAGATTGACCAATATATGTTGAATAGAGCTGCATCTGCTTGTAAAGAGTTTGAGACAGTCTCACACAAAATCATATCACTGATACCACTACTTGAAGTAGAAACAAGATGGTGTTTTCCCCAGGCTCCATAAGAAACATTCTACAATTCTATGAATATTATAAATAAGAAGATATAATTTTTGTGACAGAAATAAGTTATTTATTATTCCATTTCAACAAAGTAAAACAGACAGAAGGAGGTGTCAAATACTATGAGAGTAAAAGATGTTCGAGGAAAACCACTCAAAGTTTGTCAGAATCACAGGCTGGAAAGATCCATTAATGAGGAAACAATGGCTCCCAGGAAACAACTGCATATTGTTGGTGAAGCTATCCCAACCTGGTGCTCTGCACTCTGGTCCTCTTCCCTAGTCAGTAAGGGCAGCCAGGTCTTTCATGTTGTTTATGTGTCCAAGCACCTGACTTCCAAGCTTCTTTGCTTTTTTTGTCAAATGACTGTGAAGGTCCCATTAGGGGATGTGATTAAATAAGATGGGGATGGAATGGGGATGTCAGATCACTTTTGCTTTTGACAGTAACTTCAAAAGAGGAAGAGAAAACAAAACCACTGGCAATAATAGAAGAGATTAGACTATGGTCTGTTCTTTGAAAGGAGAGAAATAGATGTATCTACTAGCAACAAGGCAGAATTTGGCCACCATACTGCCACCAGTAGGAAACCATGCCTCAGGCCCCAAAATCACCCCTTCCTGGAATGGTCCCTCCCTTCTGAGGGAATTCCCAGATGCCAACCCATAAGGGTCTTAAGTATTGTTCACTGTGGGCACAAAACTTTGGAGTTTCAGGTTTCTGAAGCTGCAGGGGGTCCTCCAGAAGAGGAGGCTGGGACCACCACTGGGGTCCCATTTTGCAGATCCCTCAGTTTTACCCTCTGTGGCTATATTTCCTGGAGGGTGGTGTCTGGAAGAGGTGTGCTGCAGGTCTGAGGTTGGCATTTCTCCTTTTCCTCCTCTTTCCAAGAAAGGGTGTCAGGCCCAGGGTTGCCTTTGTGGGTATCCCTCCTCATCCTTTCTCCCACCTCTCAGAAGCATGGAGTCCTGACTAGTCATGGTCAGTTAAGGGTCCTCTTATCTCCATATTAAGCCCCCATATTTAGCTGTTTTTATCTGGAAGTCTCCATTGGCTGGGCCAGGTCTAGTGGCCACTTGTGAGGAAACAAAGGAAGAGAAAAAAAGGGTGATGATGGTAGCTTTGGAGGTGGCTATAGTAATTCCAACAGAGAGGGTGGGGGGGGGTGGAAATGAAAAGATGGCATTTCCACACAGCCGTGAAACGAGGTAGAGGAATCCTTCCTCTCCTTGGACAATAAAGGCTCCTGCTAATTTAACCAGAGTCAGCTCTGAAAAACCTGCAATTGACTGTGAGTCAGTGGCCCTCCAGGGAACTGGAGGTGGGGAAGTGCGCGCCTGCGTGTGTGTGTGTGTGTGTGTGTGCGCGTGCACGCACGCGGTGAGCACGCACACCAGTGTATATAATCTCACAGTGCCCAGAGCCCTGGAGATCCTGGAACACTTCAGTAGCACAGGCCAGATTCATTAAAAAGCCTGGCTACAGGCCAGCAGTTAAAATTGAAGCAGCATATTTATTGCATTTTGTTCAAATAAATCTGAAAACGTGTGAATCATATTCCTTGGAGAGATTGGGAGAAGAAGTAAACAACATCAGGCTAATACTTACAAGCCGTGGCGGAGAGAGAACAAAGATCCAGAAGGTTTCTCGCTCCAAGAACTCTGGGAGCTGCTCACCCACCCTTCCTAGGTGGGAACTGGGGACCACACTCTCCCGCCACTTTGCCCCCCCCCCCACCCGGCCCGACGCTGGCTTCGGCATCCCTTTAGGGTAGGTGGCTCTGCCCTCTGCCCGGGTTTTCTCGGTTGCATGGGGCATATTTCACCCTGCTGTGTGGGCCTCTGTTGTCTCCCAGATGCGCCACTGCTATCCTGCTTTCTAACGGCAGCTGCAGAAATTAGATTCAATTATGGGCTTTCCTAAAATAGTATATATAAAGGGAAATCTCCCCCACCCCCACTAGCCCAGTTCTTATGAAACTCGGCAAGAGCTCAAACTAATTATTTGCCTCTATAAAGAAAATAAGCAGTCGGCCAGCTTTATCATGCTTGGGCTGTATTTTCTTTTGTTGTTTGGTATCTTTCGGTGATGGTTTGAGGGGCTGTGTGTTTTAGGAGGTAACCTCCTAGTGGTGGAGATTGTAGGCTAGACTTTGGGCCTCAGTTTCCTTAAGTGTAAACCATAATAATTCCTCTCCTGTGGCAAATATGAGGGCTGACTGTATGAAGACTTACAAAAACATCTAACTAAAGAACACAGGACCGCCAAGACCAAATGTCAAGTCTTTTCTTTCTCTCCGTTAAAGAGATGATTTATGGGCATCAGTATGTATATATACTGATCTATTTTTCTCTGATCAAACCAGGATTTTTTCCCACAGCATAATTTTGCCACCAATTCCCTCCCTCACTGCCTTTCATTACACACATGCGTGTTGGTATGAAACATGGAGAAAGGTAGATGAACTTGTATGAAGTGGGCTTCAGAACCTCACTTGTACTTCATACAAACACGGCTGCTGAGGCATCTTCAGAAGCTCTCTGAGCCTCCTGACAGTCCTGACAGGCCCAGGGCATGAGTGGAGCAGTTGGAAGTGTGAAACTCAGGCATGTGTCTGGAGTATTTTGAGGCCTCTGGAAAGGTGAGAGTCTTTCTCGGCACTGCACAGGTGTTAACCAGGAGAGATCTTAGGTAGAGGTTTCATGGGATGGCAGTGAAGGTGGATCAGAGCCTTGGTGCAGGTGTGAATATACGGAGTTAGCAGGTTTCTGAGTTAGGGCCACAATGTGGATACACTCATTTGAAGATCTCATCTGACTCATACCCTTCAAGATGGCAGAAATGACTCTTGAGAAGTTGGCCTTATTAGAGAATCTTAGTACCTGCTCCTTCTCAGTGTTGGGGCTCATCCAGCCCCTTCTGGTCTGGCCAGACCGAGTCATTCTTTTCTACTCTCTGCATTCTGAATCCTGGAAAACCTGCAGGAGGTGATCCTTCCTCCCCTCATATCTGGCACTGATCAGGAAACCCTGATGCAATGGTGAAAGGCTCCCCTGTATTCTAGTTGCCAAAACTTTTTCACAACCGTGCTGATAATAGTAATAGCTAGTACTTCAACTGCAAGGATTCTCTCACTTTAGATACATCAACAAGTCTATATGGGAGGGATATTATGTTTATTCCCATTTTACAGAGAGGGCAAGCAATTCACTCTTGGTTATCACAATGAGTAGATGGCAGAGTCAGAATTTGAAAGTTCCCAAGCTGATCCCATTAAGATGCCATACAGTCCTGGCTTGTAGCATATCTGTCCCTCTCAAGAACTGGATGATGGACCCCCTTTATGTATTGGTTTTCTGAGTGTGTGCCAGGAGGAAATTCAATAAGTAGCCACTAGACCAGATGGTAACAAGAAGCTAAACCAAGTTTGCTGGTTAAACAATAACATATTTATTAATTTATTCCTATCTATATGAACCATATCTCTTGATTGCATGGACTTCAGTGAATGTGCTTCATTTGAAAGGTGCCGCCTGATCCAACAGTGGGAGGACACATCTGATTATTTCCCCAGGATGGGGTGGATGGGCCTTGCTTCTCAGCCTGTCCTCTTCCTTTGCTGTTTGGGTAAGGTCACAGGTCAGAGTGAGGGAAGACCCTGTGGTCAGTGAAGCAGGTTATCTGGGCAACATGGGAGTAAAACCAATCCCTCAGAGACTGCTAAATCTCTATCTCCTTGCCAGAACTGTATAAAGTCCAGTGATGTTTCATGGATGGTCACAGACTGTGTTCACTGACTCTGTCAGCCTACATTCTGGCTGCTGATTGTATAGCAGACACTGGCTTTCCCCATCCTCCCACTTTGTAGAATTTGAGTCTCAAAGCTCAGTGATTCATTTTGCTGTATTGCCTGGGAATTCAGGGAAAAAAAAAAAAACACAAAACTTCTGCCAAACGTTATTTGCTTATTGAATGAAAGAATAAATGGATTATTGAATTAAGGCAGAACGTGAGAAGAAATCAAGTTGCTTAAACACATATCTATGTACTTCCAAGTGTCTTGGATACCACATGACTCTTCCTGAAAGCAAATTTTAAAACAGAGCATGAAGAAACCTAGTGAGGGAGTTTTGTTTGTCAACCACAAACAGACTCATAGCAGACTGGAGATGCCTAGTGACTGACACAAGGACAAGGGCAGTAAGTGGTGGCCACTGCTTAGAAAATATCAGATACTATCCTAACTAGTCTGTGTCCAAGTGGGTCCAGCTCTTGAAACAGATCTCTCAAAACTCCCACTGGGCAGAGGCAACCAGATTTTCATAGCACCGCTCATGAAATAAGTTATCAAAGGTTGAGCAGGTAGGTAGGATTAAAGGCCTAAACGGTGAGATTCTGGGTCTCCCCAAACCATCACTGGAATGGCAGTAGGGTGAGAGCACCATGACTGGAACCAACCCAGCATCCTACTCGCTAATATGGAGAAAGCCACAGGACTCCTTAACCCAGAAGCTGATTCAGAGGCACAGGACTCCTTAACCCAGAAGCTGATTCAGAGGTGAAGTTAGTTGCTCAGTCATGACCAACTCTTTGCGACCCTATGGACGGTAGCCCTCCAGGCTCACTCTGTCCATGGGAGTCTCCAGGCAAGAATACTGGAGTGGGTTGCCATGCCCTCCTTCAGGGACTCTTCCTGACCCAGGGATCGAACCCACGTCTCTTATATCTCCTACGCTGGCAGACGTGTTCTTTACCACTAGCACCACCTGGGAAGCCCGAGTCTGTGGTGAGCCGGACAGAAACCACCACTGTGCCTTTTGTAAGTACCAACTCTACTCCTGTCAATCAGGATTGTAGTGCCACATCTACTAACTGTATATTTTATTTTCCATATTTTATGATGCTCTGACATTTGCTAACCCTCAAGAGACAGTCCCTTACAGGACTAAGTTATCCTAGAGATAGTAAACAACCCCCCCTATAAAGCATGCTTTCCATGTGCAAATAAATACAGAAGCCATATCCTCCAACTACCTTCTTTATGGAGCTTCCCCACTGGTTCAGGCACTATGCTCTTGCTTTAATATCATCCCATGGCCGAGTGGAGAAGGCAATGGCACCCCACTCCAGTACTCTTGCCTGGAAAATCCCATGGAAGAAGGAGCCTGGTGGGCTGCAGTCCATGGGGTCACTAAGAGTCGGACACGACTGAGCGACTTCACTTTCACTTTTCACTTTCATGCATTGGAGAAGGAAATGGCAACCCACTCCAGTGTTCTTGCCTGGAGAATCCCAGGGATCGGGGAGCCTGGTGGCCTGCCATCTACGGGGTCGCACGGAGTCAGACACGACTGAAGCGACTTAGCAGCAGCACCAGCTGCAGCAGCAGGGCCAAGTACCAGGCAACTAGGGGCAATCTCTAGACCCCAAAATGTGATGAAATTATTCAAAACAGCTAACTCCAAATCTTCTTCACATGCCTCACACATTCCTTTGCATGAAAACCACAATAAAGGCTTTTGTCCTAGTGCTTACCCATGTAGTCCTACACACTACAGGCATGGCACACCATACTTTCAGTTTCCAGGGATCCATGAGTGTAAATTTCCTCCTTCATGACAATCACTTTCATGTCTGCGTGTCTTACCTTATGATGAAAACAAATCCCAGGTACCCTTTAACACACCAAGATTCACGTCTGTCCTTAACCCCCTGCAACTCCTGTGTTAAGGCTGGAGAATTAAAAGAAGTCACTCTCGAAGTAAGCCAGAAAGATAAAGAACATTACAGTATACTAACACATATATATGGAATTTAGAAAGATGGTAACGATGGCCCTATATGCAGGGCAGAAGAAGAGACGCAGAAGAACAGAACAGACTTTTGAACTCTGTGGGAGAAGGTGAGGGTGGGATGTTTCGAAAGAATAGCATGTATATTATCTGTGGTGAAACAGACCACCAGCCCAGGTGGGAGGCATGAGTCAAGTGCTCGGGCCTGGTGCACTGGGAAGACCCAGAGGAATCGGGTGGAGAGTGAGGTGGGATGGGGGACCGGGATGGGGAATACGTGTAACTCTATGACTGATTCATATCAATGTATGACAAAACCCCCTGAAAAATAAAAAAAATAAAATTAAAAAAATAAAAAATAAAAAAATAAAAGAAGTCACTCTCCTATCACTTCTTGATCCTTTAAGATAAGCTAAGATCTTTGGTTTTTATTTTACGCTAACATATTTATTTTGCTTGGATCTTTATTAAAAAAAAAAAAAAACCTTTACAAATGTTTCTAACAATAATACTGTCAACAACCACAACAACAAGAGCTAACAGGTATAAAGTATTTCCATGTATGAAGCATTTTCCATGAATTAATTTCTTTAATTCACACACTCTCCATCTGTGATTTTCAGAGAATTAACTGATTGCCCAAGATCACACAGCTGGACAGAGGTGGCACTTGGATCTCAGCAACTTGACCCGAGGCAGCACATGGGGCAGTGCACTTGGAGGGGCAGCCACCCCTGGGAAGCCGAGCTTTGGGAGCGCATCGAGACTTGGTGTGCTCAGCCTTAGAAAGCTGCTGGTCAGCTCGCCTACTGTTGGTCACTAGACAATTTGTGTCTCCTGAGAGAGAGAAAGAGAGAGATTGCACCTATATGTAAACCAACTACGGCACTGACCATACTTTATAGCTCAGCTCTTTATTTGTTTCTTTCTTTATTTGTTTTATTTGTGGGTGACAGAAGCTGTTAAGTGATTCCCACAAAGGCACCATTTCCTCATCTCACTCTCAGGATCAGCACTTTGAATGTAATACCTGCTATAAAATCGTATACACTGCCCCACACTCTTTAAGGCACTGGAGCTGCTGCTTTGGAGAATCCTTCACTGGAGAGACTGGCCAAGATGCTGGTTTATTCATTTAATATTGACTGAATCTTTATCAGATGCCTGGCACTGTGGTGCATGCTAGTGTCATAACATTTCATTTATCATGCTTACCTGGAGTGCAAGTCTCTCCCACCCTACAAGTCCAACACAGGCTTGTCTCAATCAAATAAAAATCATCACTCATGGGTTATGTTTATATTATGTGCTTGCATCTGCAGCCTAACAGGTTGTAGAATCTTTAGTCCTAGAACTGTGCTGCACATTTCTATGGCATCCCCACAGTATCCAAGCTAGGAGATTGTTTGACTTGACTTGATTACATGGGTTATACTTTCTTAGTAAATATCATGTGTAATTCTATCAGCAACCAGTTATAATATTAACATTTGCTTTCTGAAATTAGAAAATTTTAAGTATACAATCCAGGATTGTTGGCAAGCCTCTAAGAAGTTAGATCTTATGGTAAGTGTTCTTACAACAACAAAAAATAATAATAAGGTGGGGGGGGTGTTGGAGAAGAATTTGGGAGGGGAGGGAATGTGTCTATGGTCTTCATGATGGTAGTGGTTTCACAGGTATATACTTATTCCTAAACACAAGTTATACATGTAAACTATACCTGAATACAGTGGTAAAACAAACAATTTTTAGCTATAAACCTAAAAAATACATGAGAGTCTTGACTTCAGACTCCAGTCTAAGTCCACACCAGCTATGTTAGCCATGACCCTGAGAAATTATTTAACTGCAGTATCCAATTTATAGGATTGTTGTGAGGAATAAATAATGCATACACCATATTTAGCATAATGTCTGGCACATGGTAAATGCTCACGCTCATTAAGTGTTGTTAATATTTTCACTTAATTGTGAATTAAGAGAGAGGGGAGGAGTCCTAGAAACTGTTCCCTTGGTAGTGTCCAGGAGAACTTATATGATCCATGCTCTCTCAGGACCACGTTTCAATAAACTTTGTGGGTACTTAATTATTTGTCTAAGGAATGTAAACATATTTTAACATTTGTCTAAAGTCTAAAAACATCATGACAGATATCCCTGCCAAGTTCCTAAAAAGTTAGAGTAAAAAAAGTTATAGGAAGTATTTGTTATATGAGTATGTGAGTCTACATATTTAATTAGGGAGTGAGGGGCTTTCCTAGTCTCTGGCTTCCTCTTGTATCAAGAAGAGTTAGAAGGTAACCGTCCACCAGAGTGAGAATTTACTAGTGTGCCAGGGGCAAAAGCACCAGATGATCTTTAACCAAAGTGCTTTTGGGCCCAGGTTAAGTCCCCCTTGATGCCCCGTTTAGCCTGAGTCTACAGGCGGGCCATCAGTTCATGACCCAACACACTTTTTGGGGTGGCCAGAAGCAATGGAGATGGGGGCCTGCAGTGTGGAGGAGCATATCAAGAAGACAGGCATGGTGAAGAGGAGAGTCTGATTTTATATCTCGGGATTTATCCGTTCCTCCTCCTTCCACCGTTCTCAGTAACAAAGCCTTGGAGGCAGGCAACTGTGGCTAACAGGCATTGATCTGTGTACCAAAGGAGAGACCACAACCGATCAGAGAAAAAGACATGTGATTAAGCAGCTCACTGGCAACTGCAAACAAAAACATAGGAGCTAGCAGAAGGCATGAGCAGCATGGTAGACTGGAAAGGATGGGGTACTGACACAGAAGACCTAAACTTGGGTTCTAGCTTTAGAACACATGAGGTATACAACCAGGCAAGTCATTCTCGAGCCTCAGATTACACATCAAACAGACCAGTTCAGCAACTCCTCCTCTACCTCACTCACGATTTTCATAGGGAGCCCCAAATAAGATCCTAGATTTAAACATTTCTGAAAAACATACAAATGCAAACTTCATGTAGCTAGAAGCAGTGCGCTCTTGAGTCATAAACATATCAGCCAAGGGCCTGAGCAAACCCATGAATGATAATGAATTAGATTGAATGATGGCAACAATCCCCATTCCCCCCCCTCCCAAAATCCTTCAAACAAGAAACATCAATAAGCGTGTTACAATCTCTCATATCCTCTAAAAACCACCACTACTACTGAACCACCCACTGAGGTTATATTATGCCCCATAAAAACCAGCAAAATCATTATCTTCCCACCGTGGGGGGACACAGCTCCACTCCGTGCCTCGAGCCACATGCACTGGAGATGAAGGCCACCGCTCAAGGCAGAGCTGCTAACCTGGAGCACACCTGGGTTGCCGGGGGAACCTGGCAGCCAGCACCTGCTGCTGCAGCTGCAGCCTGAGCTTCCTTGTTGGCAAATGCAAGAAAGCATTTTGTGAGGTTGGCTGCAGGGCCCAGCGCTGAAAGCAAAACCCCTTCTGGTGCCCAGTAGGTACAGTTGGCAACTGGGAGGAAACACAGTTCTTCCTGTGTCCTCCCTTCTGAGAACATGACTTCTAAGGAGGCTTCATTAAAAGGAGTGTTACCCCCAAAGCACAAGGTGGCCATCACCTCCCAGCGTCCTCTGTTTTCTCATCTATAGAAATGGGCTCTGGAGTGAGATCCCACATCCTGCCCCATAGACAAGGAGACACTAGCTGTTCTGCGGCCTTTCTCTATAGCTCTGCTGGCAGATCTGCTGTAAAGCTACCTAAGTTGCAAACCCAGTCCAAGGAGGGGAGGTGGGCCTGGCTTCCTCCTCCCATCTGGCTGCTGCAGTGCTAGCCATCAAACCCTGCCAGGATTTGGGGTCTGCTATTTCTGGCTTCTAGTGCAGTCAGAACCTAGCCTTTGGCTGAAGAAAAGACAACCAAGGAGTTTGGGGATTTATTTTTGCTTTCTTTTTCATATCTTGAGGTGTGCATTATTACCCCCATTTCTCTGAGGAAAGAATGAGGCTCAGACATCTCAAACATTTTGCCTGAAGTTGAAGCAGTGAACAACTGGATCCAGACACAGGAGCTTGTTCTATTGAACTCCAGAGTTAATACTCTTTGGACCTTCTCAAGCTCTTTTAGGAGAAGAGCATGTGATCTTTAGCATCATCACTTCCCTGAAAGCAGTATCCAGCGTGACTTTCCTGGAAGTACATCTGGATTTAATCCTGATAGGAAAAAATGCAGGAGAGAAGCAAATATGTAGGGTAAAATTTCCATGAGACCCCTGATGAATGTACATGGCCCCTGATGAAGGCCACACAACATTTCAGGACCATGTTTTTGGAGGTCTGTGAATTCTCACTGAGACTTTATACCCATATAATTGTTAAAATAATTAGATAAGGAGGCCAATAAACTGAGGTGGCTTTAATGCCTTAGTTGCCTATGTCATAAGCAAACCAAAACCTAAGCCTGAAATGCTTCAAAGTTAAGAAGTCACAATGTAAGGACCACCAACCATAGCAGTCAACTAGGATTTCCCAAATAAGGCAGTCCTCCAGCCATAGCCAATCAAATCACTGCCTTGCTTTCTTTCCATTTCTTCCCTATAAAAGTCTCTCTTCGAGCTCCTATTGGTAGAGTGCTCTAAATCACTTTAGGTTTGACACTGCTTGATTTTAATCAATTTCTACTCACATAAACTGTTAAAATTTTTAAATGTCTCAGCTTTAACAGATTCAACACCCAAGAGATTGATGAAGAAAACTAGACACGGGATAGAATTTGGCTTATGTTGCTCGAACCACAAGAAAAGGGGGTGGAGAATCAAATACTAATAGCCACGGAGTTATCCTGAGCTCTCTCTGAACCTTCCTGCTGCTTTGCACAAGTGAAGAGCACTGGATTTCTCAGAAATTCATAAAAAGTTTTGTGTACCAGCTGTTGGGACAATGTGGAATTTTGGTAACTTAGGAGCTCTGAAGGAGATCTTGCCATGTTTCAGAAGGCTCTGTAGGCATCACTGGCTTATTTCTGGAGCGGACACAAAGCAAAAAGCAGGCCTCCTGGGCCTGAACTGACAGGTTTACTCTGACCTTGGGGAGTCCAAGTCTTTGGGGAAGGAAATGGCAACCCACTCCAGCATTCTTGCCTGGAGAATCCCATGGATAGAGGAGCCTGGCGGGGGCCCTAGGCCATGGGGTTGCAAAGAGTTGGACATGACTGAGCAACTTCCATTCCACTGGGAAGTCCAGTCACAGTTCAACCCAGATAACTTTTGAATCTTCAGAATAGTTTACAGGTTACTGGATCATGTTGGATTTAAGCAAGAGTTTGGCCTTAATATGATCAGTTGACTTAATTTAGAAGAGAAAATTCCCCATTTTTGAATGTCCATAATTATAAGTGTCTCCAGGTTAATACATGAATAAATCCTAATAGTGGTAGGAAAAATGGGATGTAAAAAAATTCACAGCTGTGATCTGGAAAAGACTAGACAGAAGAGATCAGGAGACCATGTTCTGATGTTAAGGATTTACAAAGGGACATAGGCGAAGATAGGTGGAAAGAAATACAGAAACATGATCTAGAGGCCTTGATCATCAAACTGAATACATGCCTCATCTGGTGGGTCCTCTGGAGTCAATGTAAGTTCTTAAACAGAAGAACAATCATCAGAGTGGGATTTAAGCATTACTGGAGATCTTTTGTTCCATGTTAACAATAAGCCCTCAAAATTGTATATTGTTTTATAGTAAACATATTTAGAGGAATGCAGAACAAGACACGAAAAAGAATACTTGCCTAATGTTGCATACTACTATATAAGATAAACAGAAAAATAACAGCTTCACAAAATAAATGTGCTCCACTGACTGGAATCAGCTGTAACTGGAAACAGCTTCAGAAGGAGTTGGAATGTAGTGGAGGAGGAATGAGGTGGTGGGTACTCAATGCTAACTCTTCCACTAATGGCAAGACTGAGTCACAGAGTTTTCTCAGCTTTGCAGTTGACAAATGAGGAGGAGTACAGCTGGAGGAAGTAGGGGATATATTGGTGGAAATTCTTACAGTGTCAGTTCAGTCGCTCAGTCGTGTCCGACTCTTTGTGACCCCATGAATCGCAGCATGCCAGGCCTCCCTGTCCATCACAAACTTCCGGAGTTTACTCAAACTCATGCCCATCGAGTCAGTGATGCCATCCAACCATCTCATCCTCTGTCGTCCCCTTCTCCTCCTGCCCCCAATCCCTCCCAGCATCAGGGTCTTTTCCAATGAGTCAACTCTTCGCATGAGGTGGCCAAAGTATTGGAGTTTCAGCTTCAGCATCAGTCCTTCCAATGAACACCCAGGACTGATCTCCTTTAGGATGGACTGGTTGAATCTCCTTGCAGTCCAAGGGACTCTCAAGAGTCTTCTCCAACACCACAGTTCAAAAGCATCAATTTTTTGGCGCTCAGCTTTCTTCACAGTCCAATTCTCACATCCATACATGACCACTGGAAAAACCATAGCCCTGACCAGACAGACCTTTGTTGGCAAAGTAATGTCTCTGCTTTTCAATATGCTATCTAGGTTGGTCATAATTTTCTTTCCAAGGAGTAAGCATCTTTTAATTTCATGGCTGCAGTCACCATCTGCAATGATTTTGGAGCCCCAAAAAATAAAGTCTGACAGTTTCCACTGTCTCCCCATCTATTTCCCATGAGGTGATGGGACCAGATGCCATGATCTTAGTTTTCTGAATATTAAGCTTTAAGCCAACTTTTTCACTCTCTTCTTTCACTTTCATCAAGAGGCTTTTTAGTTCCTCTTCACTTTCTGCCATAAGGGTGGTGTCATCTGCATATCTGAGGTTATTGATATTTCTCCCAGCAATCTTGATTCCAGTTTGTGCTTCTTCCAGCCCAGCATTTCTCATGATGTACTCTGCATATAAGTTAAATAAGCAGGGTGACAATATACACCTTGATGTACTCCTTTCCCTATTTGGAACCAGTCTGTTGTTCCATGTTCAGTCCTAACTGTTGCTACCTGACCTGCATACAGGTTTCTCAAGAGGCAGGTCATGTGGTCTGGTATTCCCATCTCTTTCAGAATTTTCCACAGTTTATTGTGATCCACATAGTCAAAGGCTTTGACATAGTCAATAAAGCAGAGATAGATGTTTTTCTGGAACTCTCTTGCTTTTTTGATGATCCAGCGGATATTGGCAATTTGATCTCTGGTTCCTCTGCCTTTTCTAAAATCAGCTTGAACATCTGGAAGTTCTCGGTTGACGTATTACTGAAGCCTGGCTTGGAGAATTTTGAGCATTACTTTACTAGCGTGTGAGATGAGTGCAAATGTGTGGTAGTTTGAGCATTCTTTGGGAGTGCCTTTCTTAGGGACTGGAATGAAAATGGACATTTTCCAGTCCTGTGGCCACTGCTGAGTTTTCTAAATTTGCTGGCATATTGAGTGCAGCACTTTCACAGCATCATCTTTCAGGATTTGAAATAGCTCAACTGGAATTCCATCACATCCACTAGCTTTGTTTGTAGTGATGCTTTCTAAGGCCCACTTGACTTCACATTCCAGATCTTTTTTGTACAGTTTTTACAGTGTACTCTCCCACAAACCAGCCTTCTGCAACTATACCAGAGGCCATACCCTGAGCTGGACAGACCATGTGTTCATACCTCATACTGCATCTCTGATTACCTAACAAACTTGCACAGTTAGCCTGGTGTAACAAAGGCCATATAAATATAAGACAATTCCTGTCCTCAAAACCTGGAGGCTTAGCTGATACTGTAAGTTGAAGTGTGTCACCCCCAACAAAGAAATATTGGAGTTCTAACTAATCCCCAGTACCTCAGAATGTGGCCTTATTTGGAGATGAGTCTTTACAGAGGAAATCAAGTTACAGACAAGGTCACAATGGTGGGATCCATCTAATATGACTGATGTCCTCACAAAAAGGGAAAATGTGGACACAGAAAAGCATACAGGGAGAACAGAAGGTGGACATATAGACAGAGATCAGGGCGATGTGTCTATAGACCAAGGAAAGCCCATGTTGGCCAGAAAACCATCGGAAGCAAGGAGAAGCGTGGGACTGATTCACCCTCGCAGCCCTCAGGAGCAACCTGTGGAAGTCTGCTGTTCAAGCTCTCCAGCTTGTGGTACTTTGTTATGGCATCTCTGACAAATTGATCAGTTGCAGAGACTCTGAGTATACTTACAAAGAATAATTAAACAGCAAGCTAGCAGGTTATATATTAATTAAAAGTGCAAAGTAAAGGGAGAAACATGCCAGAAAGAGAGCTTTTAACCTTTCCTGGGGGTAGGGGTCTTTTGTCAGGCCTTGAATAACTTTAAAGCTTCTTCCCTGATTTGATGATTCTGCAGATGGTTTTACATTCTTACCTTCCAACCACTGTTTATGGTACTTATATCTCTTCGAGTTTCAGTTCACCTTTTCTTTTTTTATGCAAAGTTCTGAGCCCAGATCCAGTGTGAACTTTCTGGAAGCTGGTATGGGTGACCTAGAAGTTCTTTCTAAATTTTAAGAGTCTATTTACCCTATGACCAGAACTCTATCCTCAGCTTAGTCACTCGGTCATGTCCGACTCTTTGCGACCCCATGGACTACAGCACGCCAGGATTCCCCATCCATCACCAACTCCTGGAGGTTGCTCAAACTCATGTCCATCGAATTGGTGCCATCCAACCATTGCATCCTCTGTCATCCCCTTCTCCTCCCACCTTCAATCTTTCCCAGCACCAGGGGCTTTTCAAATGAGTCAGTTCTTCTCATCAGGTGGCCAAAGTACTGGAGTTTCAGCTTTAGCATCAGTCCTTCCAGTGAATACTCAGGACTGATTTTCTTTAGGATGGACTGGTTGGATCTCCTTGCTGTCCAAGGCACTCTTAAGAGTCTACTCCAACACCACAGTTCAAAAGCATCAGTTCTTCAGTGCTCAGCTTTCTTTATAGTCCAACTCTTACATCCATACATGACTACTGGAAAAACCATACCTTTAACTAGACGGACTTTTATTGGCAAAGTAATGTCTCTGCTTTTTAATATGCTGTCTAGATTGGTCATAAATGTTCTTCCAAGGAGCAAGCGTCTTTTAATTTCATGGCTGCAGTCACCATCTTCAGGGATTTTGGAGCCCCCCAAAATAAAGTCTGTCACTGTTTCCATTGTTTCCCCATCCACTTGCCCATGAAGTGATGGGACCAGATGTCATGATCTTAATTTTTGAGTGTTGACTTTGAAGTCACCTTTTTCATTCTCCTCTTTCACTTTCATCAAGAGATTCTTTAGTTTTTCACTTTCTGCCACAAGGGTGCTGTCATCTGCATATCTGAGGTTATTGATATTTCTCCCAGCAATCTTGATTCCAGTTTGTGCTTCATCCAGCCCAGCATTTCTCATGATGTATCCTGCATATAAGTTAAATAAGCAGGGTGGCAATATACAGCCTTGATGTACTCCTTTTCCTATTTGGAACCAGTCTGTTGTTCCACGTCCAGTTCTAACAGTTGCTTCTTTACCTGCATACAGATTTCTTAGGAGGCAGGTCAGGTGGTCTGGTATTCCCATCTCTTGAAGAATTTTTCACAGTTGGTTGTGATCCACACAGTCAAAGGCTTTGGCATAGTCAATAAATCAGAGGTAGATGTTTTTCTCGAACTCTCTTGCTTTTTCGATGATCCAGCGGGTGTTGGCAATTTGATCTCTGGTTCCTCTGGTTCAGTCTCTTGTGTGGTACTGCTCCTTTCTCCTGGGTCCTGGTGTGCACAAGGTTTTGTCTGTTCCCTCCAAGAGTCTGCAGCCTTGTGTACATTCTGGTGGCTCTGTGATGAGGTTGATGGTGTCCTCCTCTAACAGGGCTTATGTCATACCCAGGTCTGCCGCACCCAGGGCCCCTGGCCGTGCAGCAGGCCACTGCTGACCCCGTACCTTTGCCGGAGACACTCAAGCACAGTTCTGACTTGTGTCCTTGGAGTCTCTGGGTCCTGGTGCACACAAGACTTGTTTGAGCCCTTCAAGTGTCTCTGGCAGGTATGGTGCCTGATTCTAAATGTGATTTTGCCCCTCCTACTATCTTGCTGGGGCCTCTCCCTGGATCCAACATTCTCCTCTCGGCAGTTGTTCAGCAGCGAGTTATAATTTTGGAGTTTTCACAGAAGAAGATGAGTGCACGTCCTTCTACTCTGACATCTTGTATATACTTATATAAAGGTGAATATCTAACAAGGACCTCTTGTATAGCACAGGGAACTATACTCAATATTTTGTAATAACCAACAAAGGAAAATAATATTGATTTTTTGACTAGGTAAAAAAAAGTCCTCATCTTCCTCATCACCATTATCCCCTTTGCAATGACCTAGGCCTCATCTTAAACTAGGCCCCTCTTCTGGCCAGTGTACTGAATAGTCTTTTGCTCTGTTTCCCCATCAGAAATACCACTGTAAACACCTCCTCTCACTTACCTGATGGTGAACCTGAGAATGTTTTGAAAATTACTTCAGTTTGAGGGATTCTTTTTTAAAGTATTGACTGTCAATACTTTTGTTTTAGTAAACTCCAAGGAAAGCAACATGTGACTAATTATTGAGGCTAATATAAAGTTCTTCTTTGTGCAGTGATGACAGGTGGTGTCTGTCTCATCATAATATTGGTTTCACTCCTCCAGTGATATACTGTGGCAAAACCCTTAGTACTCTTTAGATTACTGGGTTTCTCTAACCTATTTACTTTTAAAATAGCAACCACAATCCATGAAATTCCTTTGTTGCACATCAACTCTATTCCCAGTATGTTCCCTTACTATGATGATAAAGAAGCTTACCAGGATTGCTCCTAACATCAATTAATAATGTTTTAAAATGACACGGGGAGTGAACTGAAGAAAAAATACATTCTTTAATCTCAGCAGAGAAGTGAGGGAATTGAGCTTTACAGTTCAGAGGGTCCAGCAGGATCCAAGAGCAGAGAGAAATATGCTATGCTCTCACCCTTGAATGGAGCCTGTGATTTCACTGCCTAGGCATGTAAAGAAATCTGTTATGAGCTGGGTACAATCAACCTGGGCCTGCTGCTCTTCATGCCTACATGAAGGAAGTATGGTAAAAATACAGTGGTGAGATAAGCAGTGGGTTGGATCCCAGGAGAGCCAGTTCTTCAATCTGGCTCTGTTTCAATCTACCCAAAGAGTTAGCTGAATTCTTGAGATTTCCTTTTTCTTACAGCTAAGATAACTAAAAGGTCCTTTTCAGTTCTGACAGCCTCTGATTCTATAATTGGCATCTGGTTACACGATAAAAAGTGAAGATTATTAAAGCATGGATAGCAGAGATGTCATGTGTGTTTAGCACAGTGCATGTGATAGAATGAAATAAGTGCAATGTTTACAACAAACATTGGTGCAGAAAAGATGAATTTGGGATGCCAAGGGCATCATTGACTTGTAACATTCCTATTTTCAGGGTATGAATTGAAGAGAATCACAGTAATTGACCCCTATTCTAAATCTTGCTCAAAGAAGGCAGGAGGGTACTTGGTATTTTGCCAGGGCTAAACTTATGCCCTTATGTTGCCTTCATTTTTTCACCAGCTGAGGCTTGTTCAGGTGTAGTTTCTTGATTTCAATGCTCTTGGCATTTGGATCAGATAAATCTTGGGGGTTGGAGGCAGACTGTCCTGTGATGTTTAGCAGCAACCTTGACCTCTACGCCATAGATCCCAGTAGGAACAACCCTTCCCTAACCCAGTATGACAATTTAAAAAAAAAAAAAGTTGCTAATAAAAAATGTTTCCTTGGGGAAAAAAATTATATCAAGGTGAAAACCATTGCTCTAGTGGGATATAATCTTGCCAAAAGACAACCACATCCACATAATAGAAAACAACTTTAAGACAGGTCACCTCTCCTGAATTTCGAAAGAAAGTAGCCACGTTTACTTATAGTATCAATGGACTTTTGGGTCTCTGTGCAACTGAATGGCTTCTAAAGATTTAAGAGAAGTGGCTTTCAGATTCCCTGCTCTTTTGGTTTTTCATGACATCACTACTCTTCGGGCATTTTACGTAGAAGGGAAGCAGGTCTTTTGTTGGATCCACAAGAGGACTTCCTTTGACTATGAGGATGTAGGTGGTTTTCTTCACATGTTCACAGTGGGAAGCACTTACTCTGAAGCTGTACCCAGAGCTGACACTGCCCACACAGTGGGCTCCTGATGGTGCTGGGTTGCACTGACTGTCCGTGTAGTCACGCTCCTTGAATAGGATAATGGTCCACTGAATTGGCCTGGACTCACATATACAGATGTGTTGTAATGAAAGGGAGCTATCAGAGAAAGGAAATCACCCATCTCGATGACACTGCTATTGTTCAAATGTTGCTCCAAGTTTGGAACCATTAAAACCGGATTCTGAGCCAACCAATAAAGTCAGTCTCAGAAGACTGTAATAATCATTAATGGGACTAAAATATTTACTGATTCACTAGTATATCAGTATACTAGTATATGCTGTGTGAAAGGGAAAGTCTGAAAGCCCACTCAGTCGTGTCCAACTCTTTGCAACCCCATGGACTATACAGTCCAAGGAATTCTCCAGGCCAGAATACTGGAGTGGGTAGCCTTTCCCTTCTTCAGGGGATCTTCCCAACCCAGGGGTTGAACCCAGGTCTCCTGAATTGCAGGTGAATTCTTTACCAGCTGAGCCACAATATGCTGTGTAGAGAATGAATATTTTTCCTGATTGAGAATACATAAAAGAAAATACACCAGAGTTCCTGGAGGCAATTCCAAAAATATGCCAAAATTCCTTGAGCAAAGGTAGCTTTGTGGAATGTGATATACCCTTCTGAGACAAGGACTTATGCATTTGGCTTGGAACTTATCAGCATATTTCTTAAATGGATTAACAGAATTATTCAATATTAACATCTCATATATACCAAGGTACTCATCACCCACAACACATGTTCTTCACTATAATCCCCAAAGAAGTCATGGGAGTAAAGGCCCCCATTGTTCTAGTCTTCAGCCAAGCTTTCAGTCTCCTGAGGTTCATATTTTCAACTAATTCCTTAAGCTGACCTGAAAATGTGAAAAGAACCAATGTTTTTTCATGTAAAGGAAAGAGGTTCAGTATTTTCTTCAAGTGAGGTGGCTGCTGAGGTCCGAGTACTTTGGCGAAGGGACTACAAAAAAACGAGGCTGTCGGTACAGGGTGGGGGGGAACCGCCCACACAAGGTAATAAGAAGCAGCACTTTAAATCTGGCACTGCTCTTGGAAACGTTTACAGGCTTAAAAGCGTAATTATAAAAGATAGAGGGTGTGGAGGGAGAGATGAAGGAAAAGAGAAGATGAATGAAAGAACTGTTCCATTCCTGCCACCATTAATAGCACAGATTATAATAAATCCCAAGCGAGTAGGAAGAACAGTACTGAGACAAACACTAAATTCCAGGGGAGACCGGACCTGTGTTTTAAAAACAGGGCCATGTGCTTCGGAAGGAATGCTGTGTGCTTAGTCTTGTTTATAACATGGTGAAGGATTCAAGAATGTAATCTGTTCCTCTTGACAAAAAAAATTTTTTTTTTCCTCCTCAACCCTCATCATCCACTACCCCTTCACCTCCTGTCCCATTCTAATCCCAGATCAGAAAGATTGGGTTCCATAGTAAATTTCTGGAATGTTCGGTTTGGGCCTGTTTTTCATCAGTGTAGCCAGCTGACAGAGTGGCTTTGCTTTTGCAAAAAGAGATCAATGCAGGGAAGTGAAGACTTTCTGAGGGAGCTTTTTAGACTTGTCAGATCTGAGGTATTTTTAGGCAGGTTTTTTTTTTTTTTTTCTTTTTAAGGCAGGGGCACAGATCTAGAGATGCAAAAAGGAGCATCTCCCCTAACTTTGCAGGAGCATTTCATTTTGGTTTCATTTTGCCTTGGACCACTTTCCTGAGGATTCTTGAAATGAATTCACTGAAAGTGAATGCTGTGCAGTGAAAGACCATGGGTTTGGGAGCAGATGTCTTTGCAACCTTTTCCTGCTTCTGCCATCTTGGGTGCATCACTTGGCCCCGCTAAGCCTCAGTTTCTTTAACTGGAAAAAAAAAAAAAAAAAAGAGCACCTGCATCTACATTGCCGAGGTTTTGCAAGGCTCAAATCAGAACACATCTGTAGAGTAAAAATCAGTGAGCCAGCACGCAGGGTGCCATCAGAAGTGTGACTTCCTATCCCGTAGCAGTTGACTGGGATAGAGTTGGAAAAGCCTGGACGGTGCATTTGTCCCAGCCTCTTCCTCAAACAGGAGTCCTTTCACCCACATGCCTGATGCTGGGAAAACCAGGCTCTGCTTGAGACAGACAGGGGTGGATGGGGCAGCTCACCGCCTCCTCAAGCCCCATCCTGCGTGTAGAGCGCTCACCCTGAGAAAGCTCTCACTGCGAGCCCACACTTGCCCCTCCACTTTCTGCTCAAGTAGAAGACTGACACTGAACAGCAACAACAGAAACAACTTACACTTTTTGTGCATCTACTTTGTACCATGTGAAAGTCACTCAGCCATGTCTGACTCTTTGAGACCCTGTGGACTATACAGTCCATGGAATTCTCCAGGCCAGAATACTGGAGTGGGTAGCCATTCCCTTCTCCAGGGGATCTTCCCAACCCAGGGATCGAATCCAGGTCTCCCGCATTGCAAGCAGATTCTTTACCAGCTGAGCTATGAGGGAACCACTTTGTACCATGCAGTGGCCTAAAAACTTTTCAGACGTTATCGGATTTAATCGTCATATATCCAATAAGGTTGCAGCTAATACTGTCATTTTACACATAAGGAAACCAAGGCTTTGAGTGGCTATGCAACTTACCAAAAGCATTCCACAGAGCAAGTGGAAGAGCTGAGACTTTAACCCAAGTTGGTCTGACTTGAAGTCATGCAGCCATCCCTATACTACACCACTGTCCTCCACAGCTCAAGCATTTAGGGTAGTGTTGAAGGCCCAGAGGGGATGCTCAGCAAACGGAGAATTAATGAATGAACGAATACAAGTATATCCCAAAGAAGCATCCTATTTGCAAAATAGTCAGTATTTGGACCTTTGTAACCTCAATTGTGTTGAGTTCTTCAGAACCCTCAGCCTCATCTTTGTTGCTGATGCGGCCTTTGTAACTCTGCACCACATTTAAGTGGATAAAAAGGTAAAGCAAGCACCCTGCCTAGTGTAAAGTTTCCTAGGGGTGTGTGTGAGCTCACACATTTCAGTGGTATATTGCAGATCTAATCATATATATTTTTTAACAGCATGTTAGCTACCATTTAAGGTCTTTATTATATTCCAATACAACTTCTCTGCTTTTTTTTTTCAATGAGAAAATCATAAGATGGGAAAGCTGTAGGGCTCTTACAGGTTTTCTTACCAAGCCTTAAACATATGTGTACATTTTTAATTTAAAATTTCTATTTAGTAAGATTTGGATACATTTTGAGCAGATCTGATAGGGAGGGGGCTTCGTAATAATCCCAGGACTCTAACTGTAGTCTTCAACACTACCCCGCACCCCCTCCCCACCTTCGTAACCCCACCCCCCCCCCCAACTCTGTTGTCAGTCAGGAATATGCAGAGAAAACCTCAGGGCAACACGTGGGCTGCCGAGCATCCAGGCTGCTCCCTGCTGCCCTGCTCTGCCCCGGCCTTGGTTCTCATCCCTGGCTCCTGATTTTCCCGTGTGGCTGTGCCTCTGTCTAATGACTTGATTTTACTAACTCTAGTGTGCTCGTGTCTGTCCAAGTTCCAGGTCTGCACTGGTTCCCTAATAACCAAGACAAGTGTCCTGTTTCATCCTCTACTGGAAACAGGAGTTGTGTCTCAGAAGCTCAGCCTTGGCATCCCTATGCCATATAAGATCCCTCTTGTTTAAGTACCATCTGAGACCTATTGCTGACCTTCGGAAATCACAGTCCAGTGGTAATGGGGGAGGCAGGCACACAAATAGAACTTTGTCATATAACACCAGACTATGGACAAAAGAATATCAGCAAGTATGGTCTTCAGTCAAATAAACACTAACAAGCTTTTTGTGTTCTGTTTTTTCTCTCTTTTGGTTAAACATCTATATTTAATTTCTTTATGATCAAGTCTTAAGCTCTTGATAAGAAAACCTCTAGACTGTAAGCTACTAGTGGCAGGGTTATCAGTTAGCATTACATAATGCAGAATTACATCCTCAAAGTACCAGCATGAGATAGTGGGGGCTCTGCATACACAGACAAATTGAATCAACCAGTATAAAATGGATTAACCAGGTCAGCTAATTTTAGCAATGCAGGCAAACTAATAACTATCATTTCCTCTATTACGATGGAGGGTTTCCCATGAATTAGGTTGTTCTAACTTTCTATTCTGTTGTATCTATGTGGAGACAAAGCTCAGAATTCAAAATTTATTAATATTGAATAAAGTAATGCAAATGGTAAGAACACATGCTGCACACGTCCAGAGTTCTTTTCAGGTATCATTTGGCAGACAATATCAAGATGGCATCACCGACTCAATGGAGACATGAACTTGAGCAAACTCTGGGAGATGGTGGAGGACAGAGAAGCCTGGCATGCTGCAGTCCATGGCATTGTAAAGAGTCGGACATAATTTAGCAATTGAACAACAACAATCAAGATTTCAGACTTCTTACATTCCCACCCTCTCATACCACACAATATTAATCTATGTATATATGCATATACATTATATGCATATATTCCACATTATATTTAAGATACTGTGAATAATATAAGAATATAAAATTTATATATTTATAGTTTCTAAGTGTCATTGTTATGCTGAGCTCTGGATGATTTTTGAAATGCTTCACTAATCAATGAATCAGAACTTCTTGGAAACTTTGGTCCCGAGTCAGTGGCCACTGTAGGGCTTAAAAAGAATATGACACCTGTGGACTCCTGCTTTTGAATACCAGATAGGTCTGGTTAGGGAGGCCAGGCTTGCCTATAAGAGTGTCATCAAACAACATCGAACTATGTAAAAGTAGCTCTCATATTGCTGGTCAGAGCTACAGGAGTCTTTTTTTTTTCTTTAAAAAAATTTTTTGATGTGGACCATTTTTTAAAACCTTCATTTAATTTGTTACAATGTTGCTTCTGTTTCCTGTTTTGATTCTTTGGCCACATGGCATGTGAAATCAGTTCCTTGACCAGGGATCAAATCTGCACTCCCTGCATTGGAAGGTGAAATCTTAACCACTGGACTGCCAAGGAAATCCCTATAGGAGTTGTTTTATTTTTTTTAAACTCCTTTGTTTAAAACTCATTTTTAATGGATAATTTTTACGAGCTAGAATAAGTAGCAGGAACTACTTTATTTAGAACTAAGGTCTTAGTTGAGGCTAGAAGAATGTTCAGAATTATTAATTATTCTATGAAAACCATAAGACTATCTCCAAATATATAAGGTTTAACATTAACAGCAGAGAAGGCAATGGCAACCCACTCCAGTACTCTTGTCTAGAAAATCGCATGGACGGGGGAGCCTGGTAGGCTGCAGTCCATGGGGTCGCTAAGAGTCAGACACGACTGAGTGACTTCACTTTCACTTTTCACTTTAATGCACTGGAGAAGGAAATGGCAACCCACTCCAGTGTTCTTGCCTGGAGAATCCCAGGGATGGGGGAGCCTGGTGGGCTGCCGTCTATGGGGTCGCACAGAGTCGGACACGACTAAAGCGACTTAGCAGCAACAGCGGCAACATTAACAGACTAAGACATCAGTAGCTCTGATTCAACTGGGTCCCTGGGAATCTTTTGTCATGATTTATTTCTCATCAAGGCGTCAAACTAGTGGTAGAATAACAAGTGTTTTCTGTTAAGAGTTATTTTAGGACTACTTCTCATAAAACAGCAGTAAACAAAATTATTGTGGAGGTCTGGTACTGTAGGTGGGTGCACATAAATGAACATCCCTGTGGATTTACTTCCCCATCCAACCTTCCCCAGCACTACGCCCAATGTTTGACTTTAGACTGCTCCACAGCATGGGGGAGAAGGGCTGGAGGCACACTGGAAGGTGAGTGGATTTCTAAGCATCTTTCAACTGAGGCCTCGAAAGCTATCTACGGATCTAGCTGTGCGTGGAAAAGGAACGGCAGTCGTTAGGATCAGTGCTGGAAGCTGTGAATAGAGTCAATATGTCTACTGAATGGTGCATATGTCTGACTAGAAACAGACACATGGGTTTATGTGTATACACTTTCAGTCTGCGCAGGGCAAGGGAATTCTCTGGGGTCCTTCCTGCTCGCCACTCAACCTGGAAGAAAACAGCTCTATCACTGGCCCCAGAGCAAGAGCCACAGAGAGTCAAATGTGGGGCAAGTTCCTGAAGTAACGAGACTCCCCTGTAACTGGGCCACCAGGCCCCTCGACGGGAACTGCTGGAGATGCCCAGTTGGGGCGAAGCTTAGCTCAGGATTCTAAGTCTCTTCTCTGCCCCGGAAATAGCACACAGACTTTCTCACCACGGCGCTCCCCCACCACCGGCCTGGCTTCTTCAAAGCCCTGAAGAACTGAAAAGATCCCAATCTCCCTTCCCTTTAACTAGAGCAGGGGCTGCTAAACGGCCTCTCGCTGCCTTTTGCGTGTGGTGCTAATTAACATGATCCAAGTTACAATATGTGTTAAAGATTCCAGTTTTGTTACTTATTTAATGAGCTTCGTGGGATTTGAACATGAGGCTCAAAGTAGCAGGGGAAACCTCATAATTAGTTTCAATTACAAGAAGTTCCTACGCATTAAGACTATTTGATGAACTGCAGAGGGAAGGAGCTACCGACCAGATACAAATCACTAATTTTGTTGCATTTATTATTATACTTATTTTCTTCCTAATTAGTACTGATTGGCTTATGATCCTAATTAATGCAAAGGAATTTGGAATGGTATACAATGGTATGGCTTAGAAGATGCCAGCATGTACAACTGCTAAATTATTGCTAATTGTTATTTACATGAGGCCTTGAAGACTAAGTAATGCAATGGCTAATTAGCATTAAAGATATGGTATCCATTTCCAATTTACACTAAGGCAGATCAGACTGTTAGTTGGAGATCAGATTGTTAGTTTTAAAAAACTCAATCTTTAGATTCCAAGAATTGCACCATTATATAGTGACCTCCACCTAAGGGGAGACTGTTTCTTCTTTTCTTCAATTGCATCTTGCCAGGGCTTGGCTAGAACTTTGCAAAAAAAAAAAAGTTACACGGGAATACTCAGCATCACACTGGCCATGCTGCACTACTTAAGGATTAGAGCTGAAAGCCAACGGGCAAAGAGGCCAAGCATAAGGCCTCTGTTTGCGCCAACAGTGGAAGGTGTGTGTACTTGCTAGAGTGGGGTCCTGGGGTGAGAGGTTTCTGCAAAGGCTCAAGTCCATCTCGAGGTTATGGTGGCTCTAAGGGACACCCAAGGGGACTAGCAATGCCTATTTTGGAGGGCTGGGTGATCAGCCGGTGTCTCAGGGGCTGATGCTGCCTGCCTCACGGGGGCTACTGTGAAGGAGAAAACAAAGAGAAGGTCCTGGAACACAGATACTTAAGTTTCAGTTCTCAGTCCCATACCCCCAAGAGAGCCTGCTCATCCCTGATAATGCCACTCTCCGTGTGGCAAATGTTGTCCCTCACCTTAATCTGCTTAAGAAAAGAAAGAAAGAAAGATAGCACTAAGTTGTGTCTGACTCTTGTGATCCCATGAACTGTAGCCCGCCAGGCTCCTCTGTCCGTGGGATTCTCCAGGCAAGAACACTGGAGTGGGGTGCCTTTTCCTTCTCCAGGGGAACTTCCTGACCCAGGAATTGAAACCAGGTCTGCCCACATTGCAGACAGATGCTTTACCAACTGAGCTACGTGGGACGCCCCTCACCTTTACCTGCTTATGACAGGGCTGAAAGGAAACACTGCAAGATATGCTCTGGCTGAGACCTGCCTCTGTAATGCTCACTCATTTTGTCTTTTTCCTCCACCTGCTTTCTTCAGCTAGCCCCCTATCTTTAACCTTTTCCCCTGTTTTCTCCTCTGCTTCTTCCGTAACTCAGTCCTCCATGGAGTAAAAAGGAGGAGTGCTGGAGAAGGAGCCTGAAGACCTGACTTCACAAGTCACTTTCGCTCCTGGGAACTGAGGTTCTCCATCTTACGATGTGGGAGATGCTAACACCTGCTGTTTCCTCCCTTCTTCACAGCTGTGCTTGGGAACGCAAATGGGGTCCCACATGTGAAAGTCTTTGGGAAGTTATGAGGTTGCATATGAAAGGAAAGGATTTTTAGAGCCGGTTCAACCATTTCATCTCCACGGGTAGAGGCAGCAGTGCTCATGGCGCTTGCTTTCTCCCTGTGGTGCTGACACGGGCGCAGAGCAGAACTCCTGGGGATGACTGTCAGGGCTGAATGAAGCCAAGGGGACAAGCTGGCTCCCACCCAGGCCCCTGACTCCTCATGGGAAATTCCTCTTCTCCACAAGCCCTGGGGACATTGTGCACTGAAGCCCAGATCTACTGACAACCTGGACCCGGGGCAAGCAGCCTCTAGCTCATCATTCTCTGAGCGTTTGGAGACTTTTCGTCTTTCAGGCAAACATTGTTCCAGACCATCATGCTTTATTTATTTATTTATTTTTATTTTTTATTTTTCAGTGGGTTTTGTCATACATTGATATGCTTTATTTAAAGATGCTATTCTCTTCAGCTTCATAAGCGTTATATTTTTAGAGAGAGAAAGCAATAAGGACGGCAGCTACTCGCTGTCTAACATAACATAGGCTCTGTACTGGGTTTTGGGGGCTGCCTCATCCAGATCTCATGATGTGCTTGCTTAGTGCTCATAGCTCAAAGTTGGGAAAAGACAGTTGCTGGACAAAGATCAGTTCAAATCATTTGGCAATGATCTTCCCCACCCAGGGCTTCCCTTGTGGCTCAGCTGGTAAAGAATCCACCTGCAATGCAGAAGACCTGGGTTTGATCCCTGGGTTGGGAAGATCACCTGGAGAAGGGAATGGTTACCCACTCCAGGATTCTGGCCTGGAGAATTCCATGGACTGTATAGTCCATGGGGTCACAAAGATTCAGACACGACTGAGTGACTTTCACTTTCCCCACCCAGGGATCAAACTTGGTTCTCCTGCATTGTAGGTGGATTCTTTACTAACTGAGCCATGAGGGAAGCATATATGTGTTACAAAGTTAAAATATACACTATTTCCCCCAAAGAAATAGTGATTATCCATAAGAAAAACATTATTTACTTCCTTTTTATTGGTTAATAAAATAGCCATATTAAGAAAACTTAATGCCCTGTGCCTTATGCAAATTATTAAAATATATATCAGATGATCATAAGATATATAATACATCATACATATAAAGTTTATACAAATATAGATAGCATGCATCTACTCCATGTATTAAATTTAAACTGCACACATTACATATGTAATTATCCATGTATATTTTATATATATGCATGCATATTATATTTAAAGAATGTGTCCTTCCTATGTTCACTTAGAAAACAAAAATAACATGGCTAATTATGTACCACCACCAGCTTCCCTGGTGACTCAGACAGGAAAGAATCTGCCTGCAATGTGGGAGACCTGGGTTCGATACCTGGGTCGGGAAGATCCCCTGGAGAAGGGAATGACTATCCACTCAAGTATTCTTACTTGGAGAATTCCACGGACAGAGGAGCCTGTCAGTCTACAGTCCATGGGGTCACAAAGAGTCCGTCATGACAGAGTGACTAACACTTTCACTTTCATCCAGCTTAAGCTACAAAATACTGACAATTCCTTTGACACTTCCATGTATGTTATCACCACCCTGACATGGTGGAGATAAACTTGGAAAAGGTCCCCTTTCCTCTGAGTGGAGTTGTGTCACTCACACTAGGGTAAACGGCTTAGCGGTAACTATAAAGAACTAATTACCATCTTGGGTAAAAATCCCTGTGCAATGTACAAAAATACATAAGCAATACTATCCAACCTCCCCTTCTTTTTGTTTTATCATACATACATGGATCCCTGAATAATAAATATATTGTTTGGTTTTTCATACTTGTGAACTTTATGGAAGGAGTCACATGTCTTGGTTAACATCCAATTTCTGAGATTTACCCTGGGTGATATGTGTAGATGTGGCTGGCTCATTCATTCTCTTTGCTAACAGTATTCCTTTGTATAAATAACCCACAATTTTTTAATCGATTTTTCTATCAGTGGACACGCAAGCTGTGTCCAATATTTAGTTATTACACACAAAAAAATTCCCCCTAGTATTTTGATGTTTATTTTCTGTGCATGTGTGCAAGAGCTTTTCCAAAGTAGATACCTAAGGATGGAAGGGTTGTGTTAGTAAGATGTGGAGAAATTACATCTTTAATCTTACTATATAAAGCCAAATTGTTTTCCAAATGATTGTGCCCACTGATACTTCTACATGCAGCATGTAAAGACTTCTCCCTGCTATACAGCTTTCCAACCATTGGTATCAGCCTTTTATAGTTGACAATCTGGTAGATGTGGCTTTATTTGCATGTTCCTTGTTACAAACAAGCTTAACAGTTTTTCCTGTGTCCTCTTATGTGAAAAGCCTTTTTATGTCTTTTATCCAGGTTGTTTTCTTTTTAAATCAGGTTGCTTGTCTTTTTTTATTATTTCTTAGGCGCTCTAAATATTCTGAATCTCCTTCCTTTGTTACATGAAATGCAAACATTTCCCCAGCTGATAGGTTATCACTTAACTTCATGTCTTTTGATAAACATTTTCCATGAAGATAGTTAAATATATCAATTCTTTATGGCTTGTACATTTTGTCTTAAGAAATATTTCCCTATCCTGAGGTCATAAAATGTTTTCTGAAAGTTTAAAGTTCCACCTGTCCCAGTTAATTATGTAATTCAGGTAGTGGTCGTGACAGTGGACATCCTTTTTTGTTCCTGGTATTAAAGAGAATGGCAATCCACTCCAGTATGCTTGCCTGGAGAATCCCATGGACAGAGCAGCCTGGTGGGCTACAGTCTGTGGTATCGCAAAGAGTTGGACACGACTGAGCAATGAACACTACTACAATTCCTACTACTGTTTCGATACTATAGTACAGTGCCTACTGGAAGATTTTTTCTTGATATCCTTTATCAGGATAAGGAAGTTTCCTTCTATTTTTAGTTTATCAACAGCTTTTATCATGAATGAATGTTGATTTTCATTGAATGACTTCTGCATCAACTAAGATAATCATATGGCTTTTCTCTTTGGTCCTGTTAATAGAGGGGGTTATATTAATATATTTTATAATGTCAAGTCAAAACAGTATTCCTGAGTTAAACCAACTTGGTCAGAACATATTTTTTTCAAACACAGTTAGATTAGGGTTGCTATTATTTTGTTTGGGATTTTTATACCTATGTTTGTGTGAAACTGTCCTGTTTTATTTTCTCAGTTTATGTTTGACAATGGTGACCTAGACTGTATTTTGAGGAGAGTTCCTATTTCTATGCCATGGGTAAGAATGGAATGCTTGGTAGAGCTCAATGAAAATCTTCTGGACAGACAAATAAATGACCCAATAAAAAAATGGGCCAAAGAACTAAACAGACATTTCTCCAAAGAAGACATACAGATGGTTAACACATGAAAAGATGCTCAGCATCACTCATTATCAGAGAAATGCAAATCAAAACCACAATGAGGTACCATTACACGCCAGTCAGGATGGCTGCTATCCAAAAGTCTACAAGCAATAACTGCTGGAGAGGGTGTGGAGAAAAGGGAACCCTCTTACACTGTTGGTGGGAATGCAAACTAGTACAGCCACTATGGAAAACAGTGTGGAGATTTCTTAAAAAACTGGAAATAGAACTGCCATATGACCCAGCAATACCACTTCTGGGCATACACACTGAGGAAACCAGATCTGAGAGAGACACGTGCACCCCAATGTTCATCGCAGCACTGTTTATAATAGCCAGGACAGGGAAGCAACCTAGATGCCCATCAGCAGACGAATGGATAAGGAAGCTGTGGTACATATACACCATGGAATATTACTCAGCTGTTAAAAAGAAATCATTTGAATCAGTTCTAATGAGATGGATGAAACTGGAGCCCATTATACTGAGTGAAGTAAGCCAGAAAGATAAAGAACATTACAGTATACTAACACATATATATGGAATTTAGAAAGATGGTAATGATAACCCTATATGCAAAACAGAAAAAGAGACACAGAAGTACAGAACAGACTTTTGAACTCTGTGGGAGAAGGTGAGGGTGGGATGTTTCAAAAGAACAGCATATATATTATCTATGGTGAAACAGATCACCAGCCCAGGTTGGATGCATGAGACAAGTGCTCGGGCCTGGTGCACTGGGAAGACCCAGAGGAATCAGGTGGAGAGGGAGGCGGGAGGGGGGATCGGGATGGGGAATACGTGTAACTCTATGGTTGATTCATGTGAATGTATGACAAAACCCACTGAAATGCTGTGAAGTAATTAGCCTCCAACTAAAAAAAAAAAAGAAAAGAAAAAAAAAAGAAAATCTTCTGGACAGGTTTTATTGTGAAAATTTTAAACTACTGATTTAATTTCTTTAATGATTAAAGAAATGTTTGGGTTTTCTACTTCTTCTTAAATTGCTTTTGGTGAGTCACATTCTTTTCTAAATCTGTCCCCGTTTCATCTAAGTTCTCAAATATATTGGCATCTAGTTGTTCATAATATCTTAGTCTTTTCATCTCAAGTGCATCTGCAGTTTTATACCATGCATAATAGTTCTTTCCTTTTTTCTCTGTTATCTTATTTTTCCTTCTGTCCTTCCTTTCCCCTCTCCATTATTCTTACTGTAAATTAGTTTATCAATCTTTCAAACAAATGTCTAACTTTGTTAACCCTCTCACTTACATCTGTGTTTTTCCGATTTCTGCTTCTATCTATGATTACTTTTCTTTCTTATGTTTTTACTTTCTTTGGATATATTCATTTAAAAATAATTTCTAAATTTTAATTTGTACAGTAAATCTTTTTTCTTCTAGACTTTCTTATTTTCTAATATAAATCTTTATACATTTCTTTCCAAGAACCTAGATGCATCACTCAAGCTTTGCTACACAGTATTTTTACTAATATTAAATTCTATATTTTTTAATTTTAATGAGTTAATTAGAATATATTTTCTAATTTCAGATAATTTGAGGTTTTTAAAATTATCCTTTTGTTTTATGCATTTTAATCTAATTGCTTTTTGTTAGAGAATATGAAATCTATGACGATGCTTTGAAATTTGTCATTAATTTTCATTATTGCTTTCCATTTGCTTTGTTGTATTTTCTGTTAGTTGGATCTGGCATTCATGAATGCTTATTAAAATAAGATTTACAAGTTGTTTTTCCTCCAATTTATTATATCCTTACTCAATCTGTTTTTCTTTGCTTAATCCATCACTGAGAAAAATGGGTTGAAATATTTCATTCTGAGATAAAATTTATCAATCCCTCTTTTTATCATCTTTCTCTTATATTTTTTCTTTGATTTAATCTATGTTATTATATACATTCAACTTGGGATTTATGAACCTTGGTTTTAACTGAACATTCTGTCATTAATGCTGTATTATGACCTATATGGGACTTCCCTGGTGGCTCAGACAGTAAAGAATTTGCCTGCAATGCAGGAGACGTGGGTTCAACCCCTGGGTGGAGAAGATCCCCTGGAGAAGGGAATGGCTACCCATTCCAGTATCCTTGGCTGGAGAACTCCATGAACAGTCTACATGGCAGGCTACAGTCCATGGGGTCGCAGAGAGTCAGATATGACTGAGTGACAAGCACACATACACACATGACCTTTATGGCTGCCAATTATTTTTTAAGACAAAAGTCATTAAAGACTATTTTACATTATATTAATACATCAGTATGTTGCTGCTGTTGTTTAGTCTCTAAGTTGTTCCAATTCTTTTATAACTCCAGGGACTGTAGCCCGCCAGGCTCCTCTGCCCATGGGATTTCCCAGGCAAGAATACTGGAGTGGGTTGCCATTTCCTTCTCCAGGGGATCTTCCCGACCCAGGCATCAAACCTGGGTCTCCCTCATTGCAGGCAGACGTTTTACCTAAGCCACCAGGGAAGCCCAACATATCAGTATACTGACTTTCTATTACTATTTTTCCAGTGTGTTTTTTCCCCTACCTTTATTTTCAGTCATATGTTTTCATATATTTTAGGTATATTTCTCATGATTAATATATTTCTGGATTATGAAATTGAGGATCCTATCTGATCTTTGTAAAGTTTATGTTTGCTGTGATTACTGATTTGTAATTTTACTGCACAATTTTCAGTTTCTTCTTTTTTGATTTATTTTTTTTCCTCATTCCTTTTCCACCCCTCTCTACTGATTTGTAGTTTATACCATTAATGCTATCTATTCAGAGACTACCCTAGACATTCTAAAAATTCTAAAATATTTAATGTAATAATGTTGAAAGTTAATATTGTTAGCCTTTTTCAAAACATTAAGATAATCTTTGAGTATTTTAACCTTATTACTCCTAACCATTTATACTATAATTATTCAGCATTTACCTCTATCTTTTCCTTAACATGGTAAATTAGACAGTTTAAAAACTATTTTGTGTAATTGATGCTTGCATATTTAAATTTATCCACAATTTTTCCATTCTCTTTGTTTACTATATCTTCTTACACCAGAACTTCTTCCTAGTATATTTTTTTCTTATTGAAGTACACATATTAGGGATTTCTTTAGGGAGAGTGTCTTCAGTTTTGTTTTATTTGAAGTATATTTATTTTTGTTTTTGAAAGGCTATATTGTGAATATTTTTGCTTTTGATAATTTATCTCTCTTCACTTTGAAGATAGTTTTCAATTGTCAACTGGATTTCATCATTATTATAAAGAAGTCATCCAAAAGACTAAAAGGTTGTTTTGTTTTATAGGATTGTTTATCTTTTCCTTCTGTTTGATTACAGTGTGTCTATTTTGAGATTTTTTTTTTGGACAGTAAACATATCTTATTGGAATTTCTTGGGCCTTTTAATTCTAGAGATTCATGCCTTTCATTTATTCTGGAGGTTAAGTATGATAGTTTTTCTTATTCCTTCTACTATCTCCTTTTGGATTATCAACAAAATGCATGAAAAACTGTTCTTTATCCTATGATCCTAACCTTTGTTTATGAATTTCTTCTATATATACTGTCTACATTACATATAACTTTTTGGACCTATTTTCCACTTCAGTGATTCTCTCTTCAGTTTTGATTAATTTGCTGTATTATCCATCACTGTGTTTCTAATTTAAATTATTATATATTTGATTTTTAGAATTTCTACTTGTGTACTTTTCAAATCTATCTTGTCATATTTCACAGGCTATTGTACTGATTCTTCTTTTATGTCTTCTGGTGTGTTTTCAGACTTATCAAGATTACTTAGTTTATATTTCAGGGTGATTCACACTTTTGTGGACTCAGTGCATCTAATTGTATTCCTTGTTTCTGCTGAGTTTTTTGAAAGCTTGTTCTTTTATGCATTTTGCATTATATTTTATAATGACTCATGTTTTTGGCATTTTGTGAGTCAGCAGTGAAGTTGCTCAGTCGTGTCCGACTCTCTGTGACTGCATGGACTGTAGCCTACCAGGCTCCTCTGTCCATGGAATTTCCAGGCAAGAATACTGGAGTGGGTTGCCATTTCCTTCTCCAGGGAATCTTCCCTACCCAGGGAACGAACCCAGGTCTCCCACATTGCAGGCAGACTCTTTATTGTCTGAATCACCAGGGAATCCCTTTATGAGTCAAGGGATTTCTAAATGTACTTTTCCAGATATAATAAATAGATCTGCTAGATGTGTAAGGGTTCCACCAAGCCAAGAACAATTTTAAACCAAAATTTTGGCTTGGTCATTCTCAAGCTACAAAACGTACATCTTTTGGCCCTTATTCATGTGAGAACTGTCTTGGGGGTAAAGATTTCTCAGAGGTTACAGGTTCTTCCAACCAGAGTGGAGATGGTTAAGAGTCCTTTATCTTCTTGTGAGGTGGGTTACAGTCACTGAGGATTTTGCCTTATAAACTCTAGCATTTATGAAGGGATTTTGAATTATATATCCCACATTGCAAGCACATTGCATTTTTTTTTTCTCTATGTGAAGCACAATAAACCAGAGTCTGGACACTTAGGGATAGGCAGATGCCCCCAGAAACACTGTCAACTTTAATACAACCTACCTGTTGGTATTAGTGCTTTCTGATCAACTGTATCTTCTAAGACGCCCTCCTGCAGCCTGTATACACATTTTAAAAGATATCTTTTATGCTTTATTCAGCTTTTAAATGTTTTGTAGAAGAAGAGTGTTAAAGTATATCTTTCTTGCTATATCTTCCTGTCAGTACAAAGTGACCCACTCACTTTTCTCCTTCTTTACTATCATCACATTTTCTTAGCCTTGTTTAGGTAATCTAAGTCAGTTAATTAACTGAAGATGCTATTTAATAAATAATTTAGAGCTTTTATTTGAAGAGTAATATTTAACTCCTTTCTATAAATATGATATGGAATTTGAAGTCACTTTTCTTTCTAATTCCTAAAACAAAACTTCTGGACAGGGAGTTCATGTCCCCTCCTTTCCAAATCACATGAATGTGTATATATTTCTATTTTTTCCACAAAAGAGTCTATACTTTCTAGCAGATTCTAAAATAAGTATGTAGCCTTTAAAAAAAGAAAAGGTTAAGAATTCCTTATCTTAGAGGAATATCAACAAATAGGTCCACATTTTTAGGAGAATTAGGGAAACTATGTCTGGGAAAAGGGAGTGAAAAAAATCCCATGAGAAACAGTATACATAGCTATATCTATCTATGCATGTCTATTTGTCTAACTGCAGATTAAGCTGCCTATTTATACATAATCAACCCACACATGTGCCCACACTTTTATAAATGTATGTATATGCTACTCTGATAAAATGTAATCATAAATGGGAATAAACACTGGGGTTATCAATCATAAATTTGTTTTAATTATGTGTATTTTTCTACTGTAAGCTTAAGGATAATAAACTGCTTGATCTTCACTGAGAGAAACAAACCAGTCATCGCTGAGAAAACCCTGACGGCACTCTTATCTAAAATGGGTAATTCTAAACTACATCACCCATCTTGACCTCCTTGCCAGACTTGGCTCCGAGTGATTCAGCCATTTCCATAAATCACATCTTCCTTCCAAAGATGAAGATAGTTCAGATATTCAAAAGAATGTGCTGGGCCTTTAAAAGAATTTCCAAGAGGGCTTCAAAACACTTGAGCAGAGACAGCTGTAACAGAATCTGTGTTTTCTGGTCACTGCTGAGCAGACAGCAGTCCTCGCTTTGGGGGTGGGTGCCATGGCATTGAATTCCAGTGTTTTAAAGTCACTTTATTCCTGTATATCTCAAATATCAAATATATCTAGGAGTGGTCAACAAAGTATCTCAGGGCTATTCTTCAGAAGGACCTTTGACTATGTTAATCTATGAACATCCCTGGGATATGATGACACAGTGACATCTTGAGGAGCAATGCCCACTGGGATGGAGTTGTTCAGTTATGCACACCAGAAGAAGCAGCATCACTTTACAGTTGTTCTTTGGATAGTCTATAGCAAATGTATATTTTTCTCCCTCACTTTAAAACCAAAACACCTGGACATAGGCTGTGTCTTACTTCTGGCAACAAGATTCCACTAGAATATTGAATACTCTAGTTCTCTGATCCAAATATCATTTTAAAAACAGAAAGTTATGTTAGCTTCCCCTGCAGGATTTCTCTGGCCAGCAGTGTAAATCTGGGAGGAAATCAAGGTACTTATGACAATGTAGCTGGTTAAAGGTTGACCACTGCAAATAAACAACAGAGAATCTATAGTCCTAAAAGCGGATTAAAAGTAGCCCTGCAGGTACTAAATGGAGGATTACAAAGTGATTATTGAAAAGTGGAGAGGCTGGCATCTAGACACTGTAAATACAGAACCATTGTACTTCTGATTTAAATTAAAACCATTTGGGAGAAGGGAAAGAATCAACACACAGGTTAACTGTGGCCTGGGAGAGGAAAAGTAGAATCTGGACAGAGTCACAAGTTATTTGAAAATGGAAACAATAGTTCTTGCTACTTATCTCAGAGGCAGGGAGCATTTTCTGCAAATTGAGCATGGACTGAGCCTTATATGGAAACTTTAAATCACTGCAGGAGACACTGGTAATGATAATGATAAAAATTAGTAATATAGTAACCTGTATGTGCATACTATGTGTCAGGAACTATTAGAGCCAAGTTCCTTAGATGTATGACCTCATTTAATCCACATTACACCCTTATGATATACAATCGCAAACATAACAATGTCAACACCTTATCAGTGCACACTATTTTGTAGTTATACCATATATATATATGTAGTTTTACGATTCTGTACCTTTAATAAGACTGGCAGGGTAGAGATAATCATCTTTTGACAGATAACAAATCTGAAATTCAGAAAAGATGGGCCGTTTGTGCAAAGACAAACAGTAAATAGGGATTTACCATTCTGGCTCTTCCCCACTTTCATACCAGCATAATCTATTGGAAAAGAATGGAAAGCAGGGTTTACTGAAACAAGCAGATGGCTTATAGTTGTCACCACATCCGGAAGAAGCCACTTGAACTGGTGTGGGTGCTGGCCATTTCTGCTGTTTCTTGGCAAGAGGAAGAACTGATGCTGCATGAAGGGTCTAGGTTCAACAGGCGGACCTGCCCTGAATGGTGGGTTTGTGATAGAGAGCATGAACTTGCAACGAGGCTGGCTTGGGGCAAACCTTGGTTTATTCCCTCTGAACCCTACATTCTCAGAAACCTACCTCACCTCTATGGGCCTCATTTCCCTGATCTGTATGATGGGGATAATAATAGTACCTGTTCGTTAGGGTTGGTCAACAGAAAAAATAAGATTATGCATATAGAGCATTTAGAATAGCGCCTAACAAGTAGTCAGTCCTTAACAATGACTTACTATTTAGTAAATTATTTCATACCTTTTCTCTTCTAGTCATGTTTTAATACACACAAAAGCATTCAATTCTATGATCGTGTAAACTAAAATAGATCCCTTCATGTTCTACCTCCACTCATTTTTCAGTGTCCTTATTGAGATTTACTCACTAGGTCTGGTTCCAACTTAGTAAGTTCCCTACAAGGCTTGAGGGTCTGGAGCCTGAGGGAAATACTAGACAGGGGCTTTCAGCAATTCCTCGGAGGACTCATATACTGCAATCACAACTACAGTTGTGGCTAAAATTAACTCATCCTGTGATCTTGGGCAAATCCTTTAATTGTTCTAGGCCTTCGAGTTGCCATCCATAAAATCAGGGGCAGAAACCCAAGGTGACCTCAGGACTGTGTACTTGTTAAAGCTTGGAATGCCCCAGACAATGCCACACTCCCTTTCAAAGCCTTTAAGATGAGAGTCAAAAAAAGGCTTTTAAAAATTGCCTTCATAAGTCAGCAGGGAATTATACGACCTCCTGGGAACAGGAATGAAATAAGAGGAAGAGTCAAATATATTCAGCTATAGGGGAAATACATAAAACATAACTCTTTCAGTCTCTATAATTATCTACATGAATAACAATTTATCTTACAGCTTACCAAATTTGTTCTTTTACCACTTTAGATACAATCAAAAAGTTACACTGTTGCTCAGTTTAATATGCTTTTCAACTACTCATGCCAAACTCTTAAGAGTTGAGGAGGTGGGGGGAACAGAACCATGAATAAAGAGGAAAAAAAAAAAGACCTTAGGCAGGGAATACTTAAATGATATAATAATCACAGAATCATCCAAATTAGGAGTGGAAGATGGAGCTTGTGCTCCTGGCTCCTCCAAACAGCCGCAGTGTGAGGACCCTCCAGTGTGCCCCCGCCTCCCAGGCCGGCTCTCTGCCATATGCTTGCATCCTAGGCTCTTTGCTTTTATGCATTTCAATGATGCTACCGTTTTGCTCACCCAATTTGTGTATTTTACACCTGTATAGAAGAATGTTATTGGAAGTGTCATTTATTTCAGAGTTGTGAAACCACAAATGGTGATTCACTCTACCAGGAACTTCAATTCACACAATCAAGCAACTGAGGGGTTTTTACTACCTTCAACTCCACCCCATCTTCCCTAAACTTCGGCTTTATGGGGAGCTATTTTATGCTTCCTACAATAAGCCCGCTCTGAATATAAATGCACATTTCCAATGTATATGGCACTTTCAAACAGCGTGAAGAGAAAATCTTGGAAAGATGCTACAGTGAAGCAACTGCAAACGTAACACCCTGTTGTTTTTATTGCTAATTAGAAGCAAAACACAAGTTCGACCTCATTGCAGGCTAATCAGCTATTAAAACTAAGTGCTTCTTTAAAAAAAAAAATCAAATCTGGTTGCCTTCTTTAGATGTATGAAAAAAAGGGGGAGGCACATACATTAAAATTCTTTCCTTATTCTTTTCTATGCTGATGCAAATTCTCCGAATGGTTCGCATGTAAAATGTAAACATGGGCAGGATGGTCAGTGATCTCAGGGCAAAGATACAGCTGCCGCAGTAACACCTAGATGCTCTTGTCTTGGTAAGCCCTGTTATTGTCAGAAAGATGAATTCTAAAACAACTCTATATTGTGCAATCTGCAGATTTTATTGACAAAGGTGTCAAGTCCTGCAGAACTGAAAGTTGTTTCCCTTGTCATGAGATAAATAAGCACGTTTGCTTGAGCTTCCAGCTTTATTCAATTTGCTTAGATACAAGGTGACTGTAGCATTGATTCCACGTAAGACCGGATATAGATTTTTTTAACGGAGTTGCATGTTCTGGGAGTGAGAGTCACCTCTGGAAGCTGATGGCCTTGCAGCTTGGCTCACAGATGCAAAGAGAGAAGAAACCACTGGAACCCGAGAGATTATGCTGAGATGGGGCAAACGGGCTAGCTGGCTTTCACTGCTCTGCCTTGGGGATTCACAGCCTGTTACGGCTAGAATAAAGATCATCCTGCTTTTCTCTAACTTGAGCATGTGTGGAAGTCAGGGGAGAGAGTCTTGTTAAAACACCGGTTGCTGGTGCCCAGTCCCAGAGCTTCTTATTGGGTAGGTTCTGAATGAGGCCTGAGAAGTTTCATCTCAGACAAGTTCTCAAGTGAAGGTGATGCTATCAGTCTGGGACTGCACTTTGGAACACACTGTCTAACCCAACCCTCTCATTCCGGTGACTAAACAGACAGACCCAGAAAGAAACACTGGTTTGGAGAGGCTGCACCCTCACAGGCCCAGAGAACTGGTGTTTCTCACTTTCATACCTAGAGGCTTTGTCATTTGCCTAGAACGACACTGGGCAGACTGTCTACCTGATGCACATAAATATAACCTGAACCGAGAGATGAGGAAGCTGTTTCTGAAGTTGGCAGCAGGTGTGGAGTGCTTGCCTCCTTGCTGGAAAATTCGACATATTCCTTCAAGGTAAGCAGCTCCAAGACTGCACAAAAGGAAAAGGTCTTTGGAGATTCCTCTCTATATTCTTGCTTGTTGGAGAAAAGGAGGGGCCAGGGAAGCTTGAGTCTGTTCACACATGGACTTGGGTTGTTATATACAGTAATGAGTTTCTAAAAACTAGAATTTTTTCTTTGCAGAGGAATGTGGCATAGGTATTTATGAATAAGAGAAGCTATTAATATTTGGGGTTGGGTGACCTCTAAGTTCTTTTCTAACTCTGTGATTCTAAGATCTATGAAATTGGTTCTTTTAATATATAATGTAGTTAAATTTCCTCATTTCTATCTTACTAAAGCCACAGTTTGTTTAGTTCAGTTCAGTTGCTCAGTTGTGTCCGACTCTTTGTGACCCCCTGGACTGCAGCATGCCACGCCTGCCTGACCATCACCAACATCTAGAGTTTACTCAAACTCATGCCCATTGAGTCAGTGATGCCATCCAACCATCTCATCCTCTGTCATCCCCTTCTCTTCCCACCTTCAATCTTTCCCAGTATCAGGGTCTTTCAAATGAGTCAGTTCTTTGCATCAGGTAGACAAAGTACTGGAGTTTCAGCTTCAACATCAGTCCTTCCAATGAATATTCAGGACTGATTTCCTTTAGGATGGACTGGTTGGATCTCCCTGCAGTCCAATACCTCCTTCTACAATACCACAGTTCAAAAGCATAGTTTTTAATAAGAAGCAAATTGTAACTGAATAATAATGCTGAGCCACGAGAACAGTTTACTGTGCAAACTATTACCTGAAACTTATTTCAGCAAGCAATTTACAAAATACATGTCACAACATTTGTATTAAAATACATCCAGTCACTCCACATCTTCTTAACGTGCTTTATTGCCTTCTCAGAATTTATTGATATCTGATATTTTATTGCAGACTTACTGCTTTGTCTAGTGTCTGTGACCACCAAGACTGGAATATAAGCTGTGTGGGAACAAAATGCCACCCCTCTTAGCCACTGCTCCAATCACGGTGCCCAGTACACAGTGGCACCAGATCAGTAACTAGATAGGAACTCCAATATTTATAAATCTATTAAATGAAGAATACAGATAAAGAACAAGATCGCTACATATTTCATCTCTGTCAGTCAATATATAAATTGTAGATGGTGTTTAGAAAAAAAATAAATATTAAATCCCATCAGGTGAGTTTTCTTGAAACCGAAATAAGTTTTGTTTGTCTCAGAGGCTTTCCACATAACAACTATTTGTGATTCTTATGTCAGTGTGGATCATTTGCTAACACTTAGGTCTGGAACACTTTCTTCCCAAATTCTTACAGTAAAACCACCAGCTCTATCAATGTGGCTCAAAACTTCAGATTTGTTCAACAAACAAAAAAATTACTCCACTATATAGAGTAGAATCTGACAGCTCTGTGATCATCTCCATGGACCAAAGTTTACTAAACTGCCTTTGAAATTATGAAAGAAAATACTATTTAGAAACGTTCATTGACTACCATTTTGTTTCAGGATTGTGTGCTGAGCCTCAAGCTGAGCTACACTTCTAATGGGCACAGCCACTGGCACATTGAATTTGATTAAAGTCAGGCAACTCCTTTGAAGTCATCCTAGAACAAAGGGCCAAAAATATGAAGGGCTTAGGGATAAAGTTGAAAACAAGCAGTTTCCAGGAATACAGTTCCAAGCAGAAAAACTCTGAAGAGACGGGAGTTGACTTCTTGGATTGCAATGGGAAGCAAATGCAGATCTGGGTTGGGTCTGTATGGGCCAGGATGTTCATGAGAGTCATTTCAAAGAGCCGTTGAGGTACCATTCACCAGGTATGAGCCTAGCCCTGCTCTGTGCTCAGTTTCCAGAGCAGAACACCAGAAACGAGAGGAAAAGCCCATCTGAGGGGACAGGCCCATAGGCACACCAACCAAAACCTGTGGAACAACTGGTTTCAAATCCACACCTTGGTGAAGGAGAAAAGACAGCAGCTCTGAAGTTAGATTTGGGTTCAGAACTTATTATACACATGACCTTAGACAAATCATTCATTCCTTGAGTTTCAACGCCTTTACCTGTTAAACAGGAGAAGTTCTAGGGGATGTGATGGTCAGCACAGGGATTACAGTTACCAACACTGTATATTTGAAAGTAGCTAGGAGAGATCCCCAGGCCAGGAAGAGCCCCTGGACAAGGTAATGGCTACCTACTCAAGTGTTCTTGCCTGAAATACTCCAGTATTCTCCAGGCAAGAATACTTCATGGACAGAGAGCCTTCTTCATGGACAAGAAGGCTGGTGGGCTACAGTCGACGGGGGTCACAGAGTCGGACACCACTGGACAGGGCTTCCCAGATGGCTCAGTGGCAAAGAATCCTCCTGCCAATGCAGGAGACGCAAAAGACATGGGTTCAATCCCTGGGTCAGGAAAATCCTCTGGAGAAGGGAATGGCAACTCACTCCAGTATTCTTGTCTGGAAAAATCCCACAGACAGAGTAGCCAGGGGGTTGCAAAGAGCTGGACTCAACTGAACAACTCAGCATCCACAGGAGAGTAGATCTTAAGTTTCTCATCAAAAGGGAAAAAAAAAAAAAAAATCTGTCACTATGTGAGATGATGAATGCTAACTACTTATTGTCGTAATCATCTTGCAATATATACATATATATCAAATCATTTTCTTATATACCTTAAATTAATATGTTATATGTCAATTTTATCTCCATAAAACTGGAAAAAAGTTGTGATAATAGTGTCTATTTCAAGAGATCTGAGGTAATTAAAGATATTTTATGGGAAATGTCAAACAGCATCACATCCTGGAGCTTTATACAAATGTGGCCGACTGTTTTTATTTACTGAGAGCCACCACAGGTAGGCACATCAGACAGGGGTGGAGGGGACTGACAGGGCATGGTAAACATACATCTTCACCTCTACCCACAAAGTTCACGATGCCTGATGTTGTCCACTTGGTTAGGAAGGAAAGCGATGCAGCTTTCTATTTTGAAATCCAGTAACAGTCCCCTTTTGAAATTCTGCCTCCCTTTCTGATAAATGGGCTTCCCTGGTGGCTCAGATGGTAAAGAATCTGCCTGCAATGCAGGATACCCGGGTTCGAACCCTGGATTGGATCCAGATCCCCTGGAGAAGGAAATGGCAACCCATTCCAGTATTCTTGCCTGGAGAATTCTATGGACAGAGGAGCCTGGCAGGCTATAGTCCATGGGGCCAGAAAGAGTTGGACACAACTGAGTGACTAACTTTTCATCTGTTAAACAGAGCTAATCATATTCAGTCCCGCCCACCTCAGGGGGATCTAGTGAGGATCAGCAGATAAAGAAGGTGAAAGGTGCTGTAAAGAGTGTAAATTTTGGGTGGAATTATGCTATTTATTTTAGATTCTGAATACTCACTTTCAGGGTTTTGTGATTATTATCACTACAAGATGTAAGATAAAATGACACTGCTTTCTCCGCAGAGGCAGACACCTCATTATGAAGCCTGGCTCCTGGCTTCACTCCTGCCCTCTCTGCAGAAGGAACAGGAGAGAAGCTAGCCTGTAAAAAACACGACACAATGCCTCTTGAAATCTGGGCCTCTGAGGGAGAAGTTTGTATTGACATTCTTAAAATATGAGCCTGTCTCAGTGTTTTATGTCATCAATTGTAACTGTCAGTTTCATCTGCAAGGAGAGGAATAATGGAGCTATTTATTCCCTCGCTCTTCCCAAACTAGTGTTGGCTTATGGGCTGGGTACTGCCCTGGCTGTAGGGGGAGGAGGGATCTGTTTTTAGAATATGGAAGGTTTTATGATGTTGTGGATTTAATCTCAAACTCAAGAACAGGAAGAGTATGTGACCCTCAAGCTGAAAGCTGTGTCATGCCACTGAACTTTCTGGTACTGGAAGACTGTTCCTCAGAAGCTGGGAAAGAATTTACAAACTCAGAACTCATCTGCAGTGCCCGTGATGGGCTCCCGGGACAGTCTCCTCTCAGCTGGGTGGCCCAGGGTTAAAGCTTAAAGGACACCAGTGTTTACAGGCTGAACAGGCCTCTGTACACTGAGCTTGGTTGCCCTAAGATCTGCCCCAGGTTACAGAATCATTCTGGGAAACAAGGTTTAAACTTCTACCAGGGAGACATAAAAAGCACAGTGATTTACTAATAAATCAGGAGACAATTAAGGTTAAAAAGTCAATGCTCAGGAAACATTAAGGATCTGAATTAAATCAACATATCAGAGTAATTCAAAGGCTAGTGCCTGGAAGGCAGCATTTTATTCACAATCCAATTCATCTATCAAGCAACATTTCCCCACTCGTGGGTTCTCATTCTACAGGATGATTTGGGATATTTGCCAGCTGTAGCCAGTTTTTTTCTGGCTGGCGCTCATTCTGGACTGAACATTTGCCAGGGTTTATAACCAAACTTAGGCTAAATTTATCTGCTGTTCCTCCCTTCTCTGCTCTCTTTTCCCCTTTCTCTTTCCCCAGAATATCAGTTGTACACACATACTTCCTCTTTTTCTTTTCCTGTAAGGATCCAAAATAGCCCTAAACAGGTCCAAAAGACATTGCCCTAGGCTCTTTCTACTTGGTATCAGAAAGAACATACAACAGAACACCTTCCTTTCTAGTACATCCTTGAGGGTCAATTTTAGTACATTTCATCTGATGATTAAGCAAAGCCTTTCAATGCCCTCCCTGGGAGATGGTCCCATAATGAAAGTTAAGGAATCATTTCAAGGTTTGAGACAGGAGAAACCTGAAGACAAAAACAGCTGCCTGGTATTGATGACTTCCGACAGGTTAGAGATTTCTCTATATGTTCTTTATATACATTAACTCTTTTAATCCTTACAGGAAGTCCCAGAATAGACTTCATTTCCCCCCATTTTACAGAAAATAAAACATGCTCAGAGAATTTAAGTTATATATTTACATGGTCTCAGAAGTAGTAAGTTACAGAGTTGGAACTCAACTCTGTAAACTGAGGTTAAGGTTTGTCTGAATCCAAAGGCCATGTTTTTTATTTTATTCTCAGGGTCCAAAGGCTTCAGAATAACAACAACAACAGAAATACATATATGCTGGGCTCTATTCCAAGCATCTTACATGAAGTCCCTTCTTTAATTCTCACAGCGCATCTATCATGTAGGATATCATCATTCGTGTATTACAGATGTGATTAAACTAGAAGGCACTAGTGGTAAAGAACCCACCTGCCAATGCAGGAGACACAAGAGACATGGGTTTCATCCCTGGGTCAGTGAGATCCCCTGGAGGAAGGCCTGGCAACCCACACAAGTATTCTTGCCTAAAAGATCTTACAGACAGAAGAGCCTGGTGGGGTACAGTCCATAAGGTCACAAAGAGTTGGACACGACTGAAACAACTTAGCACGCATGCACAGAACACAGGCAAGGAAGAGACTCACCCAGATCACCCAGCTAGTGAGCGATGGACCTGGGAAGCACCCAGAAGTCCGTGCCCCTAACCACTACTAACCGTAACTCCCAGTCTGGAATGGAACCTTGGCCCTCTACCTGTCTCACCATTTGAAGGCCACAGACGGGACTGCTCCTTTGTGTCCTGGTGCACATAAGGGCCACATTACTTTCGAACAGTGTGGTTCTTCGAAGTTTACCCCAGATTGCTATCATTTTGTTCAATACTGGCTTTTTCTTTGCGGTTTAATTATTTGCTCACTCAGGTTCATTTGATTTGGAGCTTCTTGAATGTCAGAGCTTCAGATCTCAAATGTGAGCCAAGCTTTGGCCTTTGCAACAGCCCAAGGTTAATGCAAACCACAAACAAGGGGCCTCCAAAACTCACTGCGGCTGTGGATCTGGTCCCCGCACCTGCTTCCTGCTTCAGCGCATTTCCTGGGTCTTGTGTGAAAGCAGTCTTGATGCCCTAAGGGGCTCTGGTGTGTGTGTGTGTGTGTGTGTGTGTGTATGTGTGTGTCTCTATACATACACACGCATGCCTCCCCCAATGGGGTGTGTGTGTGTGTGTGTGTGTGTGTGTGTGTCTCTATACATACGCACGCATGCCTCCCCCAATGCTTGTCTCACTGCTGACTCAATACACACACATCTGGTTTACTGAAGGTGGCAGTGGGGATTTGAGGGAATAATTCCTCAATAGAAAAGGGAAAGTGCCCAGGCTAGGCATCAGGAGACCTGTGTTCTAGGCCTAGCTTGGCCACAACCACTTGATCTCAGCCAGGACACGTAACCCTCTGAGCCTTGATTCTGCCATTTTTAATTTTAGAGGATTAAGCTAGATTAGTATTTCTCAAACCATCTTCTGCAGAATGTTGGTATTCCTTGATAAATTAATGGGTGGGTTTGGAAAAATGACTTGTGCAATCAGATATATTGGGGAAGGTGACTTTTCTTCTACTGGTGTGTCCAAAACTATGAGGTGTTTGATGCAGTAGATAATCAAATATTTTGTTTATTCCAATATTTAATAAACTTACTTGATAACCAAACTGTCTTTTCATACAACACCTATGAACACTTCATAGGGTGCTGGACAATGCTGAGGATGAATTTTAAGATATCAAGCAGCCTTAAGCCCGGCATCCTCCACATTCAAACTTCATTAACTTAATAAATGGCTAATGAATTTGCTAAATTAATGCAACACTTAACATGAGAAAAACAGTAAAAAGTATTTAAAAGTGAACTTATTTCCATGTGAGGCAATCAACTGACAAGATAGAACTGAAGTTTAAAATCCATCTCTGTGGTAAATGGTAAATGAATGGTCCCCACAAGTGAGGTGAAGACAGTGCCCTATATCCAGCAGAACTGAAGATGCAGAAAGTGTTTACCATAGTCCCAGGTTTTTAATGATGAATTTATTTTTTAGTGCAGAAGTGCTCTTAAGGTCAGAGAAAGTCAGACATTTGAACAGAGAGCTTATCTCCTTGGATATGAAGATTTCCAATCCTATCTTTTTATCCCTTGTTGTTCAGTCACTAAGTCCTGTCTGACTCTTTGCGACCCTGTGGACTGTAGCATGCCAGGTTCCTCTGTCTTCCACTATCTCTCAGAGTTTACTCAAATTCATGTCCATTAAGTCAGTGATGCTGTCTAGCCATCTTATCCTCTGCTGCCCCCCTCTCTTTTTGCTTTCAATCTTTCCCAGTATCAGGGCTTTTGCAATGAGTCAGCTCTCTGCATCAAGTGATGAAAGTATTGGAGCTTCATCATCATCCAATGAATATTCAGGGTTTATTTCCTTTAGGATTGACTAGTTTGATCTCCTTGCTGTCTTGAGAGGGACTCTCAAGAGTCTTCTCCAGCACCACAGTTTGAAAGCATCGATTCTTCAGTGCTCAACCTTCTTTAGAGTCCAACTCTCACATCCATACATGCCTACTGGAAAAACCATAGCTTTGACTATACAGACCTTTGTATCCCTTACTGATCTTCATATATCATGTGACATTGATAATTTGGTTACACACACAGAATTTAATAAACAGATGTTGGTCAAATCACCTTTCAAAAAGTGTCTTCGTGTGGTATGCCTGTTAACAAAGGCCAAAAACATAATAATCCAATCTTTAAAGAGAGCTCCCTGCAGATTTAGTATTTCTACTTATATATCTTTGTTTTATTGCTTTTCTTTTGTTCTATGTAGTATATTTTATATTTGAATGGAAAAAATTTATTAAAAAAGTATAATTTAGGTGAAACTGTTCTGCTTCTGACCCATCTTGCTCTTAGTTGTGACAGTTTTGGATTCTCTTAATTTATTTTAAAAAGATCAGGTACCACCCTTCTCCTCTTATCAATGTATTTGTTGCTTGAACTAGTGTTTGCTTTACCAGCCTTTGGTAGATCTAATCATCTCACCTGGATGGGGCTCAGAAAGACACACCAGTCACATCTCCTAGATCTGAATGAACAGAGAAGCTCTCTGGACCTCAATTGATAACCTCCAGGACTTTGATGCAGTGAAAGCACCCTGGTACAACACCTTCCTTTTTCTTCCTCTCTCTCTGCAGTTCTGAGTCCTATAGCTCTTGACCACAGATAGCTTGAAAAGCCCTGTTCTAAGGCACAACTCCCATCCTCCACCCTCTACCAGTTTAAAAACTTTGACTGGAATCCCAAAGCACACGGTCAAAAGGCAAGCTCCTCAGCTTGGCGCGGCAGCCCCTCCTCTTTGTTGGCCTCTCCAGATCACTCCTGGATACTTTTCAACATCCTCTGGCCACCTACCCCTCTGCCCAGCATCCTTTTGTCCCCAAGAAGACAGAATAAGGCAACTTGGCTCCAGTCTTTATTCTCATTGCCATCAATACTTGGATCTGTTCTTTCTCTCTATCGAGCCACGAGGCCCTCATAACTGCATCCAAATGCCACCCTTTCTGGCCCTCCAGGGAGTACTGTCTGCTCCCTGGGGCATTTGTCCCCATGGGTCCTGGGCACACACCACGGCAGCACTGAAGGCATCCAATGTCCTTCTCTGCTTCTAAGTCTATCTCTCTCTCAGACTGGCAACCTGTGGACAGCAGTGATTCGGCCACAGAGTTCTTTCTGTGGTACAGTCCCTGACACCAAGTAGGTAGATTTTTGGTGCACATTTGTTTAAAATGATCACATGCATTTGAAATTATACCAACAATGATATATTCTACTATTGAATATCAATTGGAATCACTGTATACCAAACATGAACAAGGTACACAAAATGGGTTTAATAATAACAAGAATTATGACCATTGACATTTATTGCATGTTTCCTATGAGTCAGACCTTATGGTATACTTTTGTAAGCAAACATATCCTAAAAGATGGAAATGATTATTATCTCTAAAGCCGTTGACTATATGGATCACAACAAGATGTGGAAAATTCTTAAAGTGATGGGAGTACCAAACCACCTTACCTGTCTCCTGAGAAACCTGTATGTGGGTCAAGAAGGAACAGTTAGAACCAGACATGGAACAATAGCCTAGTTCAAAATTGGGAAAGGAGTACGACAGGGCCTTATTTTGTCACCCTGCTTATTTAACTTATATGCAGAGCACATCATTCAAAATGTGGGGCTGGATGAATCACAAGCTGGAATCGAGATTGCCAAGAGAAATATCAGCAATCTCAGACATGTAGATGATACCACTCTAAAGGCAGAAAGTGAAGAGGAACTAAAGAGCTTCTTGATGAGGGGAGAGAGGAGAGTGGAAAAAACTGGCTTGAAACTCAATATTAAAATAAAATCATGGCATGAGTCCCATCACTTCATGGCAAATATTAATAGCAGGGGAAAAAGTGGAAGCTCTGACAGATTTTATTTTCTTGGGCTCCAAAATCACTGCAGGCAGTGACTATAGCCATGAAATTAAAAGACACTTGCTCCTTGGAAGGAAAGCTATGACAAACCTAGATAACATATTAAAAAGCAAAGACATTATACTTTGCCAACAAAGTTCTATATAACCAAAGCTACAGTTTCTCCAGTAGTCAAGCACAGATGTGAGAGTTGGTCCATAAAGAAGACTGAGCTTGATACTTTCACACTGTGGTGCTGGAGAAGACTCATGAGAGCCCCTTGGACTACAAGGAGACCAAACCAGTCAATATTAGAGGAAATCAATCAATCAAAATCAATCAATTTTGAACAATTCAGGATTGTTGATGAAGCTGAATTTGAGCAAACTCTGGGAGATAGAGGAGGTGTGCTGCAGTCCATTACGTCACAAAGAGTCTGACATGACTTAGCGACTGAATAACAAAATACCCTATTTGACAGAAACTATTAGTATCTCTGTTTTAAACTTGAGAAATGAGAGGCAGAGATTGCCTAAGTCACTTGCTCAAGATCTCTTGGTTTGCTTTCTCTGGTCAGCTTCTCTTTTTCCCCAGTTCCTTCCAGTGATAGCTCCCTGCCCTAAATCAGAGGGTGTCTGTCACTTTTTGGCCTGCGTTGGTAAGCAAATCCATGCAGGCTGCTTGCTAAGGAAGTAATATGAGCTCTCAGCTTATGAGGCTATAATGAATGTACTTGGCAAAATAGAAGTCACTATCCCCAAGTGTGCACAATAACCAGATATGGAGATAGGATGCCCTAACTCCGAGGCAGCAGCAGCTTTAGGGCATTTGTTTGTGTCTTTGACCCTAAGTGGACATTATCTGGAATTTCTCCTGGTGCAGCTACACCTGAGGTCACAGCTGATCAGCTGCTACAGCAAAGTTGAAGGCGAGTGCTGTATACAGGCAGAGTCAGGAGGTCAGGGGGAAACAGAAGAGGAGGAAGTGCAAGGCCTGCTGAGGTGACCTTCAGAGTAACTTTATCTTCCAATCAGGAGGGTGATTTCAGGAGTCCAGTAAGATTTCTTCTGGGCACAGGGCTACTAAATCAAAGCTTCACAAAGCAGGTAGCTGGTGTAGGAGGGACAAAGAAGATTTTACAAATAAAAACCAACCCAGGCCCCAGCCAGCTAAAGTGTGCCTGCTTTTCTTGGGACCACCTCTCTAGCATGCAGCCAGCAGAAACAACGCCCAAGGACCCAACCTAACGTCTGTACTTTATGTGAATAAAACCGTCTCTAAATGCTGACATTTATAACTTCACAGGAAAGGTTTGGGAGGAGGGAGAAAGCGTAAAAGAACATTCTGTGTAGTGCCATGACGCTGCCAACAGTTTGTGGGTTGGATGGGGCCCTGCATTCCTAAAGATTAGACAAAACTGAAGGTTTCTTCTTCTTTAAAGTGAGGAAATACAAACCCTCTCCTCATGTCAGTCTCAACTCTTCAGACTTTTTGTACAATTTTCCCCATTCAGGAGTAATATTTAACTGAAGAGAAATCGGAAAAGCTGTAGCTTTTTTTTTTTTCTCTAGAAACCAAAAGAATTTAAAGATATCAAGTTTAGCTTTCTAATTCAATTTCTGAACTTTCTATTTTTTAATGAGAGAAAGAATGTTAGTGGATATAAGGAGAAAGCACATGTTTTTGTGATTACTAGAATTTCAGTGGTTGGTATTTTATGAACATGCCACAGAGCTGTACTACGAGGACCAGAGAGTGATCAGAGTGACCTCCAATTCCTGACCCCTACCAAAGAGAAATGTCAGCAAGAAATCCAAGCAAGGGAGTTATTTGCCTTTCCACATTGGATAAACCAGATTCTGAACTGTGAAAAGAAATTAAGGCTGAGAAGTATTTTGACTTAATACACGTTCCAAGTTACCTCCTCCTAGCATGTGAGCTATACCTGAATTGTAGACTGAGATTTGGTTAGCTTTCAGGGTGAGCTCAGAGCAAGTCATTATAACTCAATTGCTCAGACGGGGATTAAAGGAAAAGCCACTGTTACCTACTCATGAAGACGGGGTTCATTAAGCCATTCAGACATGTCACAGAATTACAAGATGGCCCAGAACTACATAAGCAATCAAGGTAAATAGTATCATGGCCAAACTACTCTGTGGAAGACACAGTGATCACCATGCCATTTCTTTGATCTCAGTGGTCCCCTCTTGCTGGTAGAACCCGACTGAAACCTACCATTCAACACAATGCTCTCTGACAAGGCCACTTCTCTAGTCCTCCACACAGATAGGCAGTCAAGCAGATCATGCCCCTACTAGCCACATTCTTTTTTTCTCCCAAAATACATCGCATTTTGTTATTTAATTATCTTATTTGTTCTTTTTCTCCTCCACTTCAGCTAGTAAACTCCATGAACACAGAAGCCCTATCTTTCTGGATCATTTTTATATTCCCAAGAGTTTTTAAAAATATATATGTAATGAATGAATAAACGCTATAGCTTTTCAAAGAACATAGTATATATATTCATATTAACCCCAAGCTGTTCATCTCTATTCATTACTTATGTAAATCCAACCTATTCTTCAAGGTCCAGGTATGGTACCACCTCCTCCATAAAGTGTACCATGTGCAACTCCAGTCTACAAATGAACTGTCCCTTTTCTGAGTTTTTTACCATCCAGCTTAGCAATCTATGGCTTGATAATTGACTTTTTAACTGCATTTTTAAAATTACCCATGAGGAAATTATTTTAAAATTATCCATGATCATCTACCAGATCACAAGGGGAAATCTACAAAGAACACAGGTAATTAGTCACGAGGCAAATGTTAGTATCAGCCCCTCTGAATAGTGTTTTGAAAGGAAGGCAGAGCATGTGTAAAAGTTGGGAGGTTTGGAAGCACAAGGTACCTGTGTTCACAGACCAGCAGAGAATACTAGGAGCTAGCATGGGGGTGAGGGGGGTCCAGGCATCAGAGATACGCAGAAAAAGGAAAAACAGAGAGACTGGCACTTCTGCTGGAGAGGCCACATAGAAGAAAGAAGAACTAATGCAGGTAGCCTCTAGAAGCAAAGACTAGCCCCTAGCTAATAGCCACCAGGTACCTTGGTGGCTCAGTGGTAAAGAATCCACCTGACAATGCAGAAGATGCAGGTTCGACCCCTGGGTCAGGAAGACCCCAGGAGAAGGAAATGGCAACCTGCTCCAGTCTTGCCTGGAGAAGTCCATGCACAGAGGAGCCTGGTGGGCCACAGTCCATAAGGTTGCAAGAGTCAGACATGACTTAGCGACTAAAACAATACCTAGATGCTAAAAGCACAAGGAACTAAATGAGAACTCAACTTGAATGAGGCTGGAGTCCCATCCTTGTCCACAATCTCCAGCCCTGCCTGCACCTTGATTTCAGCCTCATGAGACCTTAAGCACCTGAGGTTCCTGGACCTTTGACCTACAGAAACCATGGAATAATAAATGTTCGCTGTCTCAAGTTTCTAAATCTGTAATAAACCTTTATAGCAACAATAGAAAATGAATACAAATTTCACTATTCCTCTTTTCACTGCATTTTAATGACTGGGGTTAGTAAGTAAACTGGTCTCTGAGACAGGTGCCATTAACTAGTGCTCACAGACTCTGGCTGCAGCAGACCAAATGTCATAGGGTTGAAACTGTCTCCCTTTTCAAGAGAACTTCCAAGCTCTGCAGATGATGCCAAAACGGTGAACCTGCAGTTATCTCTGGGTGAAATGTGTATTTTCTCACTTATCCACTATCACTGTCTAACCCTGACACCTTATCTTTGTCATCAAATACAATTGTAGTCCAGCAGATGTCTGTCCCTCCATGTGCATATGTGTGTTCACAGGGAGATTTAACTTCACCCCAGGATGAGCATAATTGGGAGAGAAAGCCTGCTGTTCAAAGAAGACTTCTGTAGAAATCTGCTGTGTTGTATTTTCTGTGCTTGAATATATTATCCAAAGTGGAAGTGAAAGGAAATGAACATTATTAATGACCATGTGGTAAGCTGTGCCCTGGATGCTCTCGTGTATACTCTACTTTCCTTTGGCTCTCATAAAACTCTGCCAGGTAGGTATTAATAGCCTCATTTTTCAGATGAGGAAAACGAGGATCAATGAGGCTCAGTTGTCCAAGGTCATGCTACTAGTAAGTGGGGATTTAGTATCCAAATCTGCATCCAAGAGACTTTAACTCCCTAGCATTTTAATGCTCTAGTATGCTGCCTGAGACATTGCTGGATTTATTCTCAACCTAGTGAGTTATGTCCTGTATAACTCAGATTTTATTTGAGTGAGTCAAGACATTCTTACCTAAAATAAACAATACAAGGCCATAAATAAATAAGCACTGAAATGAAAGTGAAGATATTAGTTATATCAGAGAAGTAGGAGATGCCAGAATGGTTAAGGAAATAAGTAAGATTTGGAAGCCAGATTGAAAAGAAGAGGTGTTCTATGTGAAGGAGGCAATGGGGTGACTGGAGATTCAGATCCAGGGTAATTATGGTATTTTCTGTAGGATAAGGTAGAGATTTAGCAGAACTCACAGCAAGTCACGAAGATGAAAATGATCAGGAAACAAGGTGAGATAATGGAAGGTCTTTTAAGCCAGATAGAGAATTTTGGGCTTTATGCAAGAGAAATGGTTATTTCTACATCTGGCATCAATTACTCATTTTGTTATGGTTGCCTTCGTGGATGCTTATTCATTCTTCTTTTTCCATTTCAGTAATTAATATATTTATTTAGTTAGAGGTGGGCTGATTATTTCCAAAAGGATCCCCCAAATGAAAAACGGAGTAGAGAAGAATTGATGTGGACAAAGAAGGTGCAACCCTGGCCTGGTAGAAGCTTGGACTACATGAATGAAGTATTTCTGGGGCTTGAGGGGCTTCCATAAGCAGGTGGAGCTGACATGCTACACTGGGGAAATCACCTGAGGGAGCCATTCTTTACTCAGTGTCCTCACCAGTATCAGGAGAGAACACCCAGAAATAAGCTATTTCCCTCTAAGACAGACCACTGGAACAGAATTTCTTTTATTATAATTAATATCAATTGGTACTAGAAAAATAATGGGTGAAAAGTAAACACAAAAAGTTATTCAGCTATTTTATTTAATAAAATAAAATTTTATTTGTACTGTCCATGAAAATGGAAGAAATCTGGAAGATTTTCTCTTCTCCTTTGCCTAATGCCCTATGCAACTACTCATCTAGAACATATGTTGATGTAGGCTTAGATATATCCACTAGGTATACGAGGAAGAAAAAGAAGCAAGTACAGGTAGTCCTTTGTGTCACAAACCTATAATCAATAGCTAGCTCCCTCTCTTTAAGTGATCTTGGTGTGAGTGACAGCAACGCTGACCACTGAGTGTAGCTATAGTGTGTGTGTGTGTGTGTGTGTGTGTGTGCAAGAGAGAGAGAGAAGGAAAAGTGGGGGTGGTATTTGTAACAGATATTGGCTGGTTGCATTTTTCACTTCCATGTAGAATTGTGGATCTCAAGCTTTGGAAAATTTATTGCATCCCCCCCTTGTCAGATTCTGATTTGAGAGAAATTCTTAACACCTGGAATCTCTTGGGAACCGTCTTCAGTTGTGATTATCCGGCCCCCTTCCCGATTGCTGTCCTGGCACTTGAACTCTCGCGGAGATTTTATATAAGACAGCCTGGAAATTGGGGTGGCTTTTATGCCCAACTGCCGCTGCATTTATTTAAAAAAAACTTAACCCCCCTGTTTGGGCAATGACACAGAATGCAGAATGAAAGGTTATGGCCATAGAGTGGTCAGTTCTGGGAAGGCACTTGAGAGAAAACTGAAAAGACCAAGCAGTCGAAGTGGTGATGGGGAAGAGAGGAGAAAGAGGGGTGGTGGAGGAGGGCAGCATGGGCTGGCTTTCCTGGGGAAGAAAGGGAGGTAGGTTGTAAGGTGACCAGCTACCATCACCATCAACTAGAGACCTGTGTGTTTACCTTATCATAATGGCTATTTAGTGGGACTGTAGTTGATTTTATTTTTCTTATATGAATTTTTTTCTATATGTTCCAAATTTTATTCACTGTTTTTTTTTTTTTTAGATGGTAAAAGAAACAATATGTGTTTTCCCCGATAATCCTTTGCTCTACACAATGGGTAGAGAATCCGTTTTTACTGTTGTTCTTGGGTCTTCAATGAGAAAAATATACCTAGTACTAAAGGGGTTGGTTGCTGAATTAGGAGAAATTCTGACAGACTTTTAGGACTGCTGCTGCCGCTGCTACTGCTGCTAAGTCACTTCAGTCGTGTCTGACTCTGTGGGACCCCATAGACGGCAGCCCTCCAGGCTCCCCCGTCCCTGGGATTCTCCAGGCAAGAACACTGGAGTGGGTTGCCATTTCCTTCTCCAATGCATGAAAGTGAAAAGTGAAAGTGAAGTCGCTCAGTCGTGTCTGACTCTTCACGACCCCATGGACTGTAGCCTACCAGGCTCCTCTGTCCATGGGATTTTCCAGGCAAGAGTACTGGAGTGAGTTGCCATCTCCTTTTAGGATTATGTCACTCCTATTGAAAGATGACCAGATGTCCCTTACTTATTTGTAGTTGTAATACTGCCCAAGACTGTGTCTTACACATTTCAGACACTTGATGCCTTTAAATTGTATGATTAGAAAAAATAAAGAAAAACTACAATAGCACAAAGAATTATGTCCTGTAAGAGAAATTTCCTTGGCCTACTGATCTTTCATGGAATATAAGACATGACAAACTGGTTCAGAACCATAGTTTTTCACTATGGAATCCCAATTTCTGGTAGATGGTTAAAACGGGATGAAGTCTCCTAACACTTTGCCATATGTTTTAGATATAAACTCAAACCCATGGTTTCCTTAATGACTTACTCTGGTCTGTTTTTATTTTTAGCCTATGTCACTCTCAAGATACAAGTTTTGTTTACTACTAGTTATGTAGGTATGTTTTTCCAGTGGTGATGTATGGATGTGAGAGTTGGGCTATAAGGAAAGCTGAGCAACAAAGAATTGATACTTTTGAATTGTGGTGTTGGAGAAGACTCTTGAGAGTCCCTTGGACTGCAAGGAGATCCAACCAGTCCATCCTAAAGGAGATCAGTCCTGGGTGTTCATTGGAGGGACTGATGTTGAAGCTGAAAATCCAATACTTTGGCCACCTGATGCAGAGAGCTGACTCATTTGAAAAGACCCTGATGCTGGGAAAGATTGGGGGCAGGAGGAGAAGGGGATGACAGAGGATGAGATGGTTGGATGGCATCACCGACTTGATGGACATGGGTTTGGGTGGACTCTGGGAGTTGGTGATGGACAGGTAGGCCTGGTGTGCTGTGTTTCATGGCGTCGCAGAGAGTCGGACATGGCTGAGCGACTGAACTGAACTGAACTGAGGTATGTAAAATTCCTCAAACTTTTCTTTAAAAAATATCAAAGTTTTAAGTATTAGGTTTAGTGTTTTGTGATTTAGTGAATAAGACCATTTTTGTTTTCCCTTTGCATCTCCTTTGTGATTTTTCATAATGTCCAACCTCCATCGAGTCTCTGTTCACCAGATGAGACACAGGCTCTGTACATAGAATTGGTATCACACCCTGGGTCCAGCTAACTGGCTCCAAAGAGATCCTTTCCAATTAAAAAAAATGTAAGAAGAGCATGGAAATTCTTAAAAAACTAAAAATAGAACTACCATGTGACTGAGTAATCCCACTACTGGGTATAAACCCAGAGAAAACAATAATTCAAAAAGACACACGCACCCCAATGTTCATTCCAGCACTATTTACAACAGTCAGGACATGGAAACACCTTAAATATCCATCAACAGAGATGGATTAAGAAAATGTGTTACATATATACAATGGAATATTACTCAGCCATAAAAAAGAATGAAATTGGGTCATTTGTAGAGATGTGGATGGAGCTAGAGACCATCATACAGAGTGAAATAAGTCAGAAAGAGAAAAACAAACATAGAATATTAACACATATATGTGGAATCTACAAAAGTGGTATAGATGAACTTATTTCCAAAGCAGAAATAGAGACACAGATATACAGAATAAAATCTATGGATACCAAGGGGGGAGGGGGATGAGCTGGGAGACTGGGATTGACATATATACACTACTGATACTATGTATAAAATATGTAAGTAATGAGAACCTGTTGGTAAAGAATCTGCCTGCAATGCAGGAGACCAGGGTTCGATTCCTGGGTCAGGAAGATCCCCTGGAGAAGGAAATGGCAACCCACTGCAGTATTCTTGTCTGGGAAATCACATGGACAGAGGAGCCTGGCAGGCTACAGTCCATGGCATTGCAAGAGTTGGACACAGCTTAGGGACCAAACCACCCACCAATGAGAACCTACAGTATAGCACAGGAAACTCTCCTGAATGCCCTGTGGTGACCTAAATGGCAAGGAAATACAAAAAAAGATGGGATATGTGGCTGACTCACTTTGCTGTATGGCTGAAATTGACACATTATAAAGCAACTATACTCCACTGAAAATTTTTTAAAATTGTAGCAAAGATCAAATTGCTTAGCCAGTTCCTTATTCTGAACTCCAATATTTAACCCACAGACAAGGCCTCTTGAGGGTTCTTTTGATAACTCAAAAGCTGAGTCATGCTACTGATCTTGCAAAGACTTTGGAAAATACAGTGGGAAAAACGGAGGTGATGGGAGAAGTCAGGAAACCTGGAACCTAGCACTTTCTCTGTGCAGAACTGGTTCAGTGACTTGGGACAAAGACTTCAACCCTCTGGGTTTTGATTTCCTTGCCTGGCAAGTGGGAGAGCAACACTTATCTGCAAATCTCAGTGGAGCAGGAAGATCAAATAAAAGTTGGGAAATGTGCTTTGAAAAGCAGAACGCCCTCTTCAGATGTAAGGGGTCACTGGGATGTACCCCCAGGGAAAGCTTTTTATCTCTTTGTGTCCTCAGATCCTCCATCAATACAGAAGCCCCACCTCCTGACCCACTCATGCCCACCTTCTCGAGCTCTCCAGGCCCTTCAGAGAAGAATGGGAAAACCTCAGCAGAGGCAGCTCTTAGACCTGCTTGTACTTTGTGGATCTCCCCCTCTTACTTTCTTCTTTTTATCCAATTGGTTCTGAATCCTTATGTAATAAACACTCACATCAACTTGCTTTTACAACACACAACTTATTATTCTAAAAGTTATTTTCCTGTAGACCTGGTGTTTATTTCTAGTCATTAATGGGTAGTTTGTCATTATTCTCTATAGTTGTTTTCCACATGTGTATATATCCATTTCTTGTCTCCTGGAAGCTTTACAAGGTCTTTGAGGGAGGCATGTTTCCTGGGACTCCATCATTTCACCCAGCACCAAGCTCACCACCCTTCATGCTGGGCCAGCACCCTTTAACACCAGTATGTACTTCATCCCTCCGGGATACAGTTTCATAATCTCTGGGTGCAACTCTGCCTTCTTAAAAGTCCGACCGAACCCATGGACTGTAGCCTGCCAGGCTCCTCTGCTCATGGGATTTCCCAGACAAGAATATTGGAGTGGATCGCCATTCCCTTTTCCTGGGGACCTTCCCGACCCAGGGATCGAACCTGAGTCTCCCGCATTGCAGGCTGATTCTTTACCATCTGAGCCACCAGGGAAGCTCTCTTAAAAGTCCATCCCCACTCAACTGCTAATGTCAACCGAGCTAAGTACCATCCTGTACCAGCCACATATGCCCAGCTCCAGGTCTTCTCCCATGTGAAATGGAATATCTCCAGTCATATCAATAAACAAGGATGTAACAGCCAACAGTGATTTCAAGCTTCCAAAAGTGAATGAGGGCTTTGGAAAGGGAACACAATGCCTGAGATCCAGCAAGCCACCACCCCCTGGTGACTGCCAAAGAGCTGGGGGTGGGGTAGTGTGGTGGAGCAGGTGTGAGAAATAAAAAATAAAACAAAACAGGATTTGGCCCCAGATAGCTAAGGTGCATATGAAAGGAATGACTTCAGTGAGCCCAGAGGCTTGCATCTCCCCAAACACAGAAGAATGCTAAATTCCTTAGCTTGACATTTGGTTTTCCTTATTGTGTGAGCTGGTAGCTCAAATGATAAAGAGTATGCCCACAAAGTCGGAGACCTGGGTTCGATCCCTGGATTGGGAAGAGCCCCTGGAGAAGAGCATTGCAACCCACTCCGGTATTTTTGCCTGGAGAATCCCAAGGACAGAGGAGTGTGGCGGGCTACAGCCCATAGGGTCGCAAAGAGTCGGACACGACTGAGCAATTAACACACTACTGTGCGTGCCATGTGCTAAGTTGCTTCAGCTGTGTCTAACTCTGTGTGACCCTATGAACTGTAGCCCACCAGGCTCCTCTGTTCACGGGGATTCACCAGGCAAGAATACTGGAGCGGGTTGCCATGCCCTCCTCCAGCGGAGCTTCCCAATCCAGGGTTCAAAGCCTCATCTCTTATGTCTCCTGCCTTGGCAGGTGTGTTCTTTACCACGAGGGCCACCTGGGAAGCCCTTTTCCTTACTACTTAACAATAATCTTTAATGTTCAGAATGCCTGCTCCCTTTGTTGCCAACCTGTGTATCGTTTGACTGCCTCTCCTGCCTCCTGGGCTCAGAGTCCTTCACATTACCGCCAAATAAAATAACTCTACTTTCAGGTTGTGACTAATTTTTTAGTTGACATCCATCTGGTGCCTCACTGAATCACTATGCATCCACTCTCATGGGTTCAAGTCCAGGATTTTGTTTTTTACTAAACACTGTCATCCTTTCTGATCCTGGATCACTACGGCTCCCGTTGTTGTCCACTGAGTTGGCACAGATTAAATTTGGTCTGCATTAATCCTTAGGTTGTTTTATGTATGTTAACTTCATCTCTTTTCAGTATAGTATAGGGAACTTAAGATCAGGAGCCCTTTCTTGCTTTTATTTTGCTCTGGTCTCTCTATGTGTTGTATCTTGGCACCATGTCATATGTTCAGCATATGAGCTCATAATCACTTGCAAGAAGGTAAGCATTTTATGAACCAGCATATATATATATATATATTTATTCCACAGAGTAGTAAAGACCTCTGAAAGATCAACAATTAAGCTTTACTGTATAAAACTTTATACACAGTAAACATTCAGTAAGATTCATTTACCAAAACTTGAACTATTCCTTCACACACTCAAGGTAGCACAGCACATATCCATGGTACCACAAAGAGAAACTTTCAAACAGCCATTACCATGACCAAAAATTAAGTGCCTGTGTGTCTGTGGGACAAGCAAGGTGGAGCCTGCCTGGAATCTCTGACCTCTTTTAAAACACTAAAACCCTTTCTATGCGTGGCCTTCACAGGGAGGCAGAATGACATAGGATAAAGAGTTATGGCATTGTTTTTATGCTCCCTGAATTGGGGGAACCTTAGACTGAAGGCCTGCTAAGAATGAATGTGTTACTTCCCATCAAGGGCTCACTATAGAACAAAGCCTTCTAAGAAGTTGGAGCTTCTAAGAAGCTAGAACCACAACCGAGTTTCACTTTCTGCACCTTCACCCCCTATTTTCTCATCATCTACTTATTCATTACCTCTTTACCACCTGAACTTGGCACACAGCCCGACCCCCCCTTAACCATACAAGGCACTAAATACATCATTGCGAACTTTTCTGCTGTCTCCAGAGCCACCAATATATTCACACCAGTTCTCATATAACCCCACCTTCTATGAACTCTGCAGTTCAGGCCCTCATGCCCCGCCACCCCCATTCTTCTGAAATTCATTCTACTCTGTGCCCTTGTTTCTTCTCCAACAATTCTGTCATTCCGTCTCTGTGTCTGCCCAATCCCCTCTCATTCTGCCTCTCTTTTTAAGGTGAACCACAGGGGTCCCCCCTTCCGCTCTCTTTCCTTAATTTCCCACCGTCCTCCCCTTTGGTGAATCTCTAGCTGTACTCTGTGCAGGGCTGACAACTGCTGCTTCAACCACTCATCTCCGCACACCCCAACCACACTCCCTCTTCAATGTCCATGGTTCTATTCACGTGCCATCATGCTTCCAGTTGCCTGAGGCCAACATATTGGAATCCTCTTTGATTTTAGCTAAAGAGGGAAACAGATGAGTCAGGAATGACTCATTATTATTTTTTTTTTTCTTTGAGCACCTAAGTAGATATGATGCTTTTAAGAGGCTTATAATCTAGGGGGTGGGCTGGGGGAAGAAGGGCAGGTAGTGGGTACAATTCAAACAAGAAATGAATTGTTACAATGTCATATGAAAAATGCAAAGATGGGGTAAGTTTGCCCAACCCAGACAAGATGGAGGGAGCAGTCAGGGGAAAAGACAATAATTTGGTCATTTCACAATTTTTGCCTGAATAATGAAATGGCTGCCCATTGTCTACTTAATTAAGCACAAGCCTCAGAGTGTGGGGTAAAACCTTTAAACTCCAGTACAACATACTCCTTATCTACCATGATTCCCCAACTGCAGATCCTAACCTCAATAGAACTAGGCTAAACACCATTTCCCAAGTGTTTCTTGGGTATTTCCTCCTAAATACCTGTATTGACATAGCTTCCTTTCCACTCTATGCTTGACTCCAATCCCTCCCATCACCATCCCACCAATCTCCATGCTCCAAAAGACTCTTCCATCCTTGAAAAAATGCCAAACAAAAGCATTTCCTGGTTTCACCTCTCCTCCAGCACTGAAAATACGGCAGTGGTTTACCCTCATTGGACAGCTCAACATCTTCTCTATGATTTCCTGATCGTCCTTATAGTCTATAGTATGAGTTGCATCTATTTTCCTCCCTCAGCTTATTCAGGAGAGCCTCCTGATTGTACCCTCTTTGAGGGCAAAAGCATTGAGCTACTTAATGCTTTTTTACTATTATTCATTAATAGTAACGCATCTTTGATCTACTCTCCCAGGACTGCACAAACCCATGCATATACTAGACACTAAATTAATAATTTTTAAAATGTCCCTTGTCTTTATTAGTTCCTCTTCAATTCAACTACTTTGTGTGAAATGCTATACTGGCACAAGTCTAAGCCACGATCCCAACAAGTGTTCAGCCCTATTGCTTGTTGTTTTACAGAGTGAAGACATGGTTTTCTGGAGGTTCCTTCCAAAGGCACTATTCTTATCATGGCCCAGTGACAGGCATGCTTTACTGATTTTTCTGGCCAAGAAAAGCTCCATGTTATATCAAAGCCAAGTCTGTCAAAATTGTGACTTCTCTGTAGATGGCTCAGATGGTAAAAACTCTGCCTGCAATGCAGGAGACCCGTGTTCGATCCCTGGGTCAGGAAGACCCCCTAGAGAAGGAAATGGCAACTTGCACCAGTATTCTTGCCTGGAGAATCCCATGGACAGATGAGCCTGGCAGGCTACAGTCCATGGGGTGGCAAAAAGTCAGACATGACTGAGCGACTAACACTTTCACTTTCTGTACCTACACCTGAATCTTCATAACTCTCCAAAGCCACAGAGGTATACATAAAATATTCCAAAAGGATGGGGGAAAGTTTGCCAACTGTGGGAAGACAAATGGCCCGGAGACTCCATGCTCCAAAGGCAGATTGCTGGATTTCTGGTTCAATGTAGCAAAAGAGATGCTATTTTCTTTTTTTCATTGTCAGAAAGTATGGGTCACAACATTTAATTTGATTAATTCCTGGTTTCCAAAAGGAAACCTTAGGAGGAACTGTGCGAGGCTCCATAAAATAAGTATGTGCCATTGTGAAGGCAGAAAAGGAAAAAAAAATTACTTCCATCACAGTCCACAAAGATCATTTCCAGTCCCAAACATGGGTCCCCAGAGATAGCCTGGAAACCAAATTATTGTCAAAGAGATACTTACCTTTTACAACAGCTCACAGCAAAATAAAACATATAGCTTAACATCGCTCCCACACTCACCTTTCTCTCTCTCTTTTATTTTTCTTTTATTCTCTCTCTCTTGCTTCCATTTCTTTCTGCCTGATGTTAAACTTCCCAGTCTGAGCCCTTCTACCAATTAGATATGTATCATTGGATGAGTCGCTTGTCCTTCCTAAACCTCAGTATTCTCATAAGCAAAATGAAGTGTTTATACTATATTTGTACTCTTTTACTTCTAAGTGTGACTATAGGTGCAAGTTTGCTCAATCTGCTCTCATACAATTAGTCATATTGGTGCTCTAACTTATTTGGTTCTAAGATGATGACTGTGGTTTCAGCTTGCACAATGAACAAGTTAATTTGTTGGTATAATTATGAGGTCTCATCTTTTGGAAAAGTGAGATCAAATGGTTAAGTGAAGTTGCTCGAGCCAAAGATGAACGGGATGTCACATAAGTTAAGACATGGGCCAGAGGAATCTGCTTTGAAACTTCAATGAACAGCTAATTAATTGGTCAACTAGGCTATAATGTGGGTATTTTCTCTCTAACTGCACAATCTGGTGTGTGTATGTGCTCCAATTCCATTGCATAAGTTCGAGAATCTTAGACTATCAGGTCTGGTCAGAACCCTTATTGTCCTAGTATTACTTGGGAAAACTATGAGTAAAAAAGATCTTCCAGCTGGTTAGCAGAGGAGACAAGACTGAGGCAGGTACTCATCATCTCACTAAACCACACAGCAACCATTAGCTAATTAATCTTTCACTTCCTCCCACAGGATGACCTAGAATTCAACTTGGATTGAGGTCAGACAGACCACACTTCACCACTTTTCTATTTTTTACTCTTTCTTCTTTCCTGGTTTTAACTTTCTCCTCCCATGAGTCCTCTTCTTCCTTCTATTTCAGTTTTAGAAAACTTCCCACACACATGTTTCTTTTGTATGGTTTTCACGACATTTTGTCCATGTGGTTAATATTCCCTCATCTGTATGACTGATTGGAGGAGGCTTCTGTATTATTTTTGGCTTGGGCATCCATTTCCTGCCTGTGACTGACAACAGAGACTGCCTTCTGAAATGCCCACAGTGCCTATAAGAGGAGCTGACAGAGGGCAAAGCAGAGCCACAAGAAGAGGTGGAGTCACCCAGGCTCAAGGGAATTCAGCTACCTACATAGCAGGCCTCTGATATCTGAGACGTGAGCTAAGAATGAATTCTCAGCATCCATTCATTATGGGGAAAGTACTTGACATAAGGATGGCATTGGACTAAGAGGTAACAGGTATAAACTTAACTCTCCTCACTGTTTCTCCAATATCTGATGGGAGCCTGGACAGAAGCAGTCAAGATATCTGAAGCTCCTGGCCTAACTTTACATCAAAGTATGCAAGGACTGTTTTCACTAAGAGGTAGAAACAGGAAGAACATCATTCACACTAGAGGCTCTTCCACTGCCTCATGAGACCTTAAACAGACCTTAATCTGAGAGCATGTAGCATCATCTGAATATGCATTGTCACCCTTGGACACGTTTGCTCTCTGGAATGTGCTGCACATCAGCGTGCATGAGATGGTGGTGCCTGGTGAGACAGCAGCCCAGATGAAGCTTTTCCCAACTCTGAGAGTCTGTGCAATTCACCTTCCCACTATTTATCCATTATTTGGCTCCAGGCAAGCATTTTTATAGGTGGAGATTCACCAGATGGTGTGTATGTAGAAAATAGGTCAAAAGAGTCACTGCCTTTTGAAACCAAAGAAGCAGTAGGACAGGAGTAAAATACAGGAAAAAGGTAAAGAGTCTGTGTAACTTTCCAGCTCTAGGTATGTGGTAAGTGGGCTAACAAGACAACACATCTATATACTGGGGCAGGGGGATGGAGAAAGAATGACTTTCCATGCAGAAGAGAAGAAATGAAGTGTACAATTGCTACTGTTGCTAAGTGGGGTCTCTAATTCCTCTCTCCATAATGGTAATGATTTCCATTTGGGCTTTCCTCATAGCTCAGTTGGTAAAGAATCCGCCAGCAATGCAGGAGACCCCAGTTCAATTCCTGGGTCGGGAAAATCCCCTGGAGAAGGGATAGTCTACCCACTCCAGTATTCTGGCCTGGAGAATGCCATGGACTGTATAGTCCGTGGGGTCACAAACAGTCGGAGACGACTGAGAGACTTTCACTTTCATCAGTTCTGATCTCAGGGAGTGCTCAAAGTCCTCTTTTCACTTTGCTCCTAAATGTGGTCCTCAACAGGGTAGAGAATGGCATTTATATTTATGCCATATCAATTTTGGAGAAGACTAGCTCGTGTGAAATTAGACATTAAGATGCTATGGAAATGAGTCATATGGAGAAGGAAGAGGTGGAATTAGAGAAGGTGTGGAAAGACAGATGCTTATTTTCTAATCAGTACCAACTATCCAAACAGATACCTCAATTTAGATAAAGTCTCTGAAAATCTTAATGCTTCCAGTAACCTCAGTCTCATCTCATCTGTCTCCCAGCTTTTAATGGGACTTGGCACTCTTTGGAGTGTATTACATTAAGGTGAATGCTTTGGGTTCGAAGTGCTAAGGACATTTTTTTCCTGATGTTTCAGGGGTTCAGGAATAGAAGAGGGCATTTAAGATATCAAGGACAGGCCATGACTTAGAAGGAAAGGGAATGATAGGGAATCTGGTCTGTTCCAAGAAGGTATTCATCAAGATGTGTAGGGACAACAGGTATAACTATATAGACACAGAAGCCACTAACAATTAAGATTCATGATAATGTTCACAAAAAAGATTCAAAGAACACAAAACTAACACAAGCAGTGGCAAAAATAATTCAGGGAACTGGATTTTAGCAAGGACAGAAGTGGAAACCTTATCAGCATACATGTTTCCAGGCTGATATTTAGTGAAGTTTAGTCCATAAGAAATCCTCCTTCATTGGCTGGCAGCTAAATCAAGGGATGTCTTCTTGTTTTAATTACTCTCTTATGCACTCATCACATAATCACTGTGCAGATGCCCTAGGGGAAAGCATGTAATCAGAGGATAGATGAGATTCTGAGAGGAAGGGTGGTAGTGAGATATAGGGACACTGACTGGGGACGAGGACCTGTGTTCTAGACTTGGCCTTAACTAGCTGGGTGACATGCAGCTGAGTTGCAATGCAGCAGGCAAAGCCCTAGGCTTAGAATTAAAAGTGACAGCTTTTCTGAACCTGACCAGGTCACTTGATCTCTGAGCCTCAGTGTCCTGTTTCATAAAATGGAAATGAAAGTATTTCTCTTCTAAGATTGTAGGAAGGGCACTCTAAGAAATACATGTGAAATGGCTTTAAGAATTGAAATATGCCATACAAAAGAGATCTTGCCCAATTCTTTGAGTTATAGGTTGGCAGATAGTACCCCCAAAGAGGTAGGATATCATGCCTAAGGTCATAACAGAGTTGGGTGCAGAACTCAATTTCCAGGCTGAGTCCAGCTTTCTGTGGCTAGCTGCAAAACAAGAAAGAAGTTGGGGTAGGAGAGGGAGAATTTTAAATGAAGTAGCAACCACCTTGTGAACACAAATACAAGGAGTTGTGTATGGCTAGAGTGTGGCTGCCCTCAGACACAGGGCCCAGAGATAAACCTCTAGCTGGCAAACTTTAGTCAGAGCCCACCTGTAATACAGTCCAAACACACAGAAGTCCCCGTAAGACTGCTGAGAACCCTAATGTAACAGCAGCTGGTTTTAGCTTCTGAGACCTTGTTTCTCAGGTTAAGTTAGGATTCTTGCTTGCAGGTTCTCAGCAATAACATACCATTATTGCTTTCTAACTAAACAATGCTAAGAAAATAGAAATAAGAATGCCCTCTGCTCATGGCAAGTTCAATTCCACCACATTGTAAGAGAAAGTAACAATATGTCTCATGTGAAAATTTAATCTTTTAGCAACTCTTGTCTGTGTGTGTTAGTTGTTCAGTTGTGTCCAACTCTTTGCAACCCCACGGACTGTAGCCTGCCAGGCTCCACTGTCCATGGAATTCTCCAGGCAAGAATACTGGAGTGGGTTGCCATTTTCTTCTCCAGGGGATCTTCCTGATCCAGGGATTGAACCTGGGTCTCCTGCATTGCAGGCAGATGCTTTACCGTCTGAGCTACTAGGGAAGTCCAACTCTTGTTTGGATGGGCTTAATAATTTAGGCTTTGCACAAAAAATAAGCACCTTCAATAAAGTCTGACGATCAGGAATGGGGAAACCCAGAAGAGGACACCCATCTGGGCAGACATGAAGTGTGGGCCATTTATCACCTTTGGCAAGTGCAGGAGACATGACTGCTAATTGGTCTCGTCATTAAGCAAGGAGACCATCTACCACAAGAGCAACTCACAAGCTAGTGGCGATTTGGGGCAATCTTTAAGTGGCTTCTAACTCATAGCCATATTTCCTCCTGAAATCTGCTGGCCTGGAAAATGTCTCTAATCCTCATGAATAGATTGCCTTCACTTTCACTAATTTGACTCCCTGTGAAGGAGGAGGATGAGCAAGGGATATGTACCATACACAGAGGTCAAACAGTACACTCAAATCTTATCAGGAATGATCAGCCCTTTAAACTAGACTTTGGCCAGAGAGCTTATCTGTCCTAAGGAGTTTTGACTCTCTTCCTAGTAAATAACTACTCTGTTCTACAGGAGTCTTACCATCTGTGTGATATATGGACAGGGACAAAGGGATATATGTGTAGAAGTGTGAGGCTTCTGTGGCAAGGAAGATTTACGTGGGTGGGCAGATTAGCAAGGAAATTCTGCCAACACCTGACAAGGAATGAGCAACCAGCACTTCAGTTTAGAGATTAGTGGGCAAATCCCAACCCCAGTGGATGTGCCAAGAGACACGGTAGTAAAGTCCCGCGGAGGCAGGAGACTCATGGTGCTGACAGCCAGGTTCCGCCCCGGCCCCACCTCTATGCAGGGAAATGACAGGTCAAGGTTTCACTTGAGGGGTCTACAAAGGCCTGCTTATCAAACGCCCGTGGACAAAAAGAGGAAAGCGTGGCCTTGGTCTGTGGCTTCCTTTACCACGCAGCCTTCAAGATTCACTAGTCATTAGCTTCCAATGGCTCTGCTATAGATGTTTCAACCTAGGCTGTGTGACATCTAGAGCTAGCATGTCAGATAAACTAGATTATTCATTTGCATGCAGCACTGACATTCCTGGGATCTTGTCGGTATTTCTAGTGAGTTTTACAAGATTTACCCAACTCGCAAATGCACCATCCGATCAGATGAGGACCTAGGCAACGATATTTTTCATTAAAAGCATAAAGGTAGGGGGTATGGATGTAGTCGAGGCAGCTACTGGGGCTGCCTCTGGGCCCACAGTTCTCAGGCAATAGCTCCAAAAGAGGCAAGATAATAAATACTGAGTAAACAAGGCCCAAAACGTATAGCAGACTCCAATGTACAAGAAGACCCGATGTCACATGGTTTCTACCTCTCTGCTGAAACTAGTGAGTGCAATAACGTGCCAAAGACAGCGGACTGCTGAATGGCAGGGCCCAGCAACCAAGTCACAGGGCAGTCCGAGTCTGAAGAAAATTCGGCCTTACCTGGAGGTACGGAGGAGTCGTAGGAACTTCTCTCCTTGCGGTTCATCTTGAAGGCTTGGATGTCCTTTTCCCTGTATGTTCCAAAGCCTTCGTAGCTCCTCCTTTTACTCGTGCTCACATCACTGTCCCACTTGTCGTTTGGAGGGTTCATCTCGCTGAACACGTCCAGGCTCTCCGGTCTTGCGCTGCCCCCGTCCCCACCACTGCCAGAGTACCTTTTCGCGCAGGAGTCCGCAGGTTCGCTGCCCAAGTCCCCCTTGTCCTTGGCCTGCGTCCAATGCTGGGCATCCGAAAGTGACAGCGTAGACAAGGTGTCCACCTCAAAGTTGTTCTTGGACGCTTTGTGGCCGGCTTCACTGTGCTGGTGTTTCTGCTTCTCCTTATGCTTGTTCTTCTCACTCACCAAGGAGAGCTCTTTGTCCGCGCTGCTCAGCCGCTCGCTCAGGATGTGGCTGGAGAAGCCAGTGGCTTTGCCTGCGAAGAGACCACTCAGGTTGTCATGGGTCCCCAGGAGCCGGTCTTCCTTGTGCTTATGCTTGTGTTTGTGTTTCCTCTTGTGGAGCCGACCGCCGGACAGACTGGCGCTGCCCACCTTGGGAGGATTCAGGGATGGCTGCCTGTCACCAAGGCCCAGGCCCACGGGCCCCTGCAGGTGCACCCCGTGTTTTGCTTTATGCTTAGCTGTACCAGACATCTTCACGTGGGAGCTTGTGTGGAACTGAGGTGGTGGCACTGTTGGCCTCATGAACGGGGACGCTGCTCCGAGCGTGTGTGACAGGTACAGAGGAGCTGGGTACTGACTGTAATAACCAAGGTTCATCATAGGCATTGATGTGTAAGGCATTCCATAGGGTGCATAGTAACTTCCACTGGGAATAGGGTAGCTGAACCCTTGTAAAAAAGGCACCTTTGTCATGGTGTCATTGGTTTTTGCAGGCCTACCACGCTTCTTCTTTGACTTTAAGTCTGAAGTCCTACGAAGATAGAGCAACGGGTCATACTGGATATATGGCACCGGGTAATAGTGATCAAAATTAATCCGAAAAATGCTGGGATACGGATTCTCATGGTAAAAGGTATAACTCCGGTGGGAGATCCTGAACACCTGGAACTTAGTGATGAGCTCTTCTAGGTCTGCCAGAAACTGGAGATCATCACGGTTTTGCAGGCTTTTCCGTTTCCTCTTGTGCTTTGGCTTCTTGAGGCTTTCGTGGGCCAGGAAGTTGTCCACGATGAGATGCTTCTGCCGGTGGCCATGCCGGTTCTTTGTGCTGGTGTCAGATGGGATGGCCTCCGGGTTGTCCAGGGAGCAGAAATCAAAAGAGTACCTCCGTCGGGATTCAGAACTCTTCTCTGCTTGGTCAGACGTGCTGTTGTTGTCCGTCCCAATGCCACTATCACTCGGGATCGTCTCTTCACTGTGGGACTCGCTCACAGGGGACAGTGTTATCTCCTTAAGTGACCCGATCTCGCAAAGGTGTGAAGGGGAGTTGGCCATCAGCCTGGGTGGAGACAGCTTCCAGGTCCCACTATGGATTCCCTTTTGGGTTTTGGTTGGAAGAGCACTGATGGGCTGGAGATTTGGCATAGTTTTCAACTCTGAAAAATTGGTTTCAGTGCTGGCGGGGCTCAGGTTGCCATTGGACCCACCCAACTGTGTCGAAAGTGGGTGCATAGCTGCTGGTGAAGACGCCACAAGTGACTGAAAGTTGGAAGGCACGGCGGGAACATCCGGCTGGCTAGAAACAGGCCTCGGGTGCTTGATGGCTGTTTTGGGTTCTTCGGATGGGGGTGGCAGCTCTGCCCTCGGCTTCCTGCCCCTTTTCTTGCCGATGTAGATGGTGCCCCTCTTGCTGACATTAATCTGCTTGCCCAGTTTGCTCTCGATCGCTGCTGCTCCAGGGCTGGTCTCCGGGGGAGCTTTGGCCTTCAGTGCTATGCTGCTGGAGCAGGACAAGATCTGGTTCAATATATTTTTCCTCTTGAGTGTTTTCATCTTATTAATAGTTTTGATGGTCTTCTTATCCAATACCCCAAGCTTTCCAACTTTTTTGTGAAATTTCATCTCGCTCATGGGTTTGTCCTCTCCTGGCACAAGTTGGGCCAACTTAGCTAAACTACGTCGTCTCTTTCTCTTCTTGGTGCCAGGAAACTCCCGACTGATGGGACTGACTGGACTGGTGGACGTCCCCTCATGAATTGTCTCAACTGTGAGCAAAGGCTGCTTCTTTGGTCGCCCCCGCTTCTTTTTGACTGGCGTGATCACAGTAAGACTGTCTGTGTTGGTGTAGAGAGGGCTGGATGGAGTGATGGGATAAGCAGACGGTGGTTCCACCATCAGTTTATCAGAGGTGGCCATGACTGCCTCCCGAAGCAGACTGGTGGGTTTTGGTTTGCTGCACGTCCACCTCCGCTTTGCAGCAAATTTGGGGTGCTGGATTTCTGGCAGCTTTCTTGGAGAGTGATCTGTGCATGTTGGAGGCGTCATGACCATGGGTGGCTTTCTCTGCTTAGGTACACCACTTGGGACAATTTTCTCGGCATTTACACCAGTTTCAAGGCCAGTTGAGGGCGACTCGTTCTCCATCATTTTACCCAACTTAGGGACACGGGGATCTTTCTTATTACCCTCAGGGTTGGAAAATAGCCTATTAACTACTTCACTGCTCATAGTGATTCCAGAAGTCAAGGCTTTCTCTGGCATGATCTTTTCCACCACTGCTTTGATGGACTGTCTCTTTTTCCTCTTATGGCTGCTTGGATCGAGGCAAGGTGCCTTGATAGGAATAGTAATCCGGACATGGCTTGAGTCATTTTCAGGATTACTGATGGAACTCACATTCTGCCTGGCTGGTGAGGCCTCTTGGGCATTATCTGCAGAGTAGCCTTCCCTTTTCCCTTCTGTACTGTCAAATGCTTTCTGAGCATTCTTGACCCAGTCTAGGTCTGAGTTTGGTATGGTTTGACTTATCACATCTTTTTTACTGGACTTTTTCTTGCTGCTTATAGTAGGTGGTTCAAGGGGCTCCTTTGTATTTCCTCCATCTTGATCTACCAAGGGCTGAATCCCACTGCACTCAGCAGAGCTGCTGGGTGGGGCTGGTGAGCTGTGGTTGCTTGGAGATGGAACCACACCTCCCAAGAGCAGATCTTTGTTACTGTTAGACAACTGATTCCATGTGCTCCCTGCACTGCCTTTCTTACCCTGGGCCTTTGCAAAGGAAGCCATGGGCTCAAGAGCTGGGATCTTGCTGGTGCTTGCAGTTTCTCTGCCAGACTCTGGACTGATGAAGCAATTCTGAGTGGCAGGTCCATTGTCAGAGTTGGTGGACCAGTCCATGTGGTTCTGGCTGCTGCTTTTTTGCTGGTGCTTTGGTTTTAAGGTGTCACTGGTGAAATCCTGTGGGAGGCCTGGGTCATAGTGGAGAGCTGAGTGTTTCTGTGGCCGCTCATAAGCCTAAGGGTGGGTGGAATGGAGAAGGAGAGAGAGAGAAACAAAGATGAGCATGTTGAAACTATTTAAAATTTCATATCAAAAGTCTTAATTATTTATAAGTTGGAAATAGCCACCTTTAACACCAGAATGCTTTGTGGAGGTATTTTTCAGTTTCTTCAGTAAAAATATGTTGTGTTGATTTTGAACATTAATAAGGATGCTTTAATCGTTGCCTTTCTTGCCCTAAATAGCAGGATCTATCTTGGTTTAATGCAATCTCAAGAACAAGAACTGTTCAGAGATGGGAGTTACTCTAAAGGTCCCATAGTCCAATGCTTCCATTTTCCAAATGAAGAGGCCAAAACTTCAACCATGGAGCATCCTGCCCAAGGTGGCAGAGTTCAGAAGAGCATCTTAACTTCTCAACAACCTGTGCTCATTTCCATAACTCCAGCTGCAGCTTATTTCTGCCCCAGCTTCTCAAACACACATGGTTTCCTACTGCAGTTCATGTCTGTTTGGGGTTTATCCTGGAGTACAGCATCTCTGTGCTCAAACAAGCAGCTCATTAGGAACCAAGAAACAGAAACAGCACAAGTTGAGGAATTAAGAGGGGAGGTTTGTTGTGAAGTATGGGCTTTGGAAAAATCTGGTTTTCATGAAATAGAATGAAAGCCTAAACCCAGTGTTGCTTACTTTGCCCCCAGAAATGACAGAGCTTTATTGAGACAATCTTCTGGCAACACAAAAGTCAAGGGAGGAAAAGCAAGCAACTCAGGGTGAACTGTGGCTCCTTTAGAGCGATAAAGGGACTGTCCTCCGTTACCAAATACCACTTTAGCCAGGGCCTTTGCTACATGCGTTATTCTTGTCCCAGTTCTGGCACCTTATCATTTTGATAAGGACCTTGTCTTTTTACCAACTTATTACTTGAAATGATAAGATTGTCTGTTTACTGTTTCAAGACTGTCATATATTTTCCTAGTGGTTTGGTTTTAAAAATAAATAAGACTTAATTTTCTTCCAAAAAAAAAAGAAAAGAGGGAAGTTTGATGACTGCGACTGCATGGGGGAAAGGGGCCTGTCAAATGTTCTCATGTTTTCATGAAACAATGTATCTCATCTTTGTTGTACTCATCATAGTTTTAAATTTACATTTGATTTTTGTGCTAATTTAATTAATGCCTGTTTTCCTTTCTAGCCTGTATACACCATCGCAGAGATACCAAGCACAGTACCTGGAAAATAGTAGGCACTCAATAAACATTTATTGAATAAATGAGGGAAGACCCATTTTACTATGGGTAATCCATTTTATCATTAGTGAGATTAGTGACCTGTATATTGCAACATATTGCCTGCAGACACAGTTACCCTCTCCAGCCCTATTTCTTACGACATTTCTTCTGCATGCACCATTGTCTCTCATGAAGACATCTATCACAATCCTTATAATGCAATGTGCTATTTTTTGTGTACTTTTCTGTCTTCTCCTAGACTGGAAGTATTTTGAGGTCAGAGATGCTGTCATTTATCCTTTTTTTTTTTTTTTTAATTTTTTTATTTTTCAGTGGGTTTTGTTATACATTGATGTGAATCAGCCATAGAGTTACACGAATTCCCCATCCCGGTCTCCCATCCCACCCCCCTCTCCACCCGATTCCTCTGGATCTTCCCAGCCCAACAGGCCCGAGCACTTGATACATGCTGTTCTTTCGAAACTTCCCACCCTCCCCTTCTCCCAGTATCTACTACAAAGCAAACCACCCAGAAAGTTCTCAATAAATGTTTGTTGAGTGAACAAACAAAATGATATTTAAGATGCCTATTACCATGACAAAATACATGGCCACATACAAAAGACTGTAAGGCACCAATCACTCATTTCATAATGGCACATAATGAAACTGGAATGCTCAGATGCATTAAATGTTGAACAAAAGATCCTTCCCAAATACTTAAGGACTAAAGATACTTGAACGGTAACTCCCCCTCAAAGCAATTTTTACCGTTAGCTCTCTTCCATCTCCCATTAATTGTTTCACTTTCCAATTAACTCTGCCTTTGGGGAAACCCATGTGACTGTCAGGAGGGTGGATTTCACTCTGGCAGTTGAAAGGTGAGTCCTGCTCACTTACACTCAGGGCAGACCAGCTGAAAGTAAGCAGTTAAGCATGCCTGGTTCCCAGTGCCTCCATCTGGACACTGCCGGATCCCATTGTTTCTACCATTTCAGCTGCAATTTGCCCTGCTGGGAGAGCCTGGCAATCAAAGGGCAGGGTGCACAAAAGGGAAGCACAACAAAAGATCAGCAGTAACGGGGAAATGGTGCTTTAAACCTGGTGCTCAGAGGGCTGCGGTGAAGGGGCAAAGAGGACTGAGGAGGAGTGCTTTTTAAGGGGTTCAGGAGAACAAGGCTTTCCTTCCAGCAGTGGCTGATGGCTATATCCAGTTGCATTTCACAAAATCCCATTTCTTCATCTGTCAGCCATGACAGATTATATACACAATGGTGAGGCTGTCAGTTCCAATATGTCCTTCACTGAGAATTGAGCACTTACTCCATTGAGACAGAGATAGACATGGCAAAACAGGCTCTGAGCTCAGTTGCAGGGGTGCGAGCTCTCCCTCTCGTCCTTCCCCAGAGGTCTGGGGGATATTATTCCACATAGAAGGCTTTGACTGGGGCCTTTATTAACCCACATAGCACATGTTTCCATTTCCCCTTTAGACTGTGGGGTTTTTTCTGGGGGATCAGACCTGAATCTTTTAGGGACTTTATACCACCCTCAGTCCCCAGCAAGGCTATCTCTGAAATGGTTAGCAAATAAGGGAAGAGCTGATGATATTCTATATTGGGCTAGATTATTTTTATGGAAAACTTTTAATATAATCAAGTTCAGCATGGCTCTTGGTTGCTTCCCCATCCCCGCAAACTGACTGTGGAATTCACAGTCATTCTGAAGGTCTGGCTTCCTTTTTATATGTGCTTTCCATGCACATTGAGCCTAGGCCAAATGTTCATCAGGGAAATACCATTTTGAAAACACTAGACAGATTTCTCTCCTACAGGATGTGTTTATGGAAGCATGTCTGTCATGTGAAAAATTACTTTATAAAGTAGATAACTATACCCTCCCCCATAGCCAATGTATAAATTAACTTATATAAATTTAAATTTTGTACAAGTCAGATTTCTTTTTAAAGAGCATTTTATTTTTTTACATAATTTAAAAAACAAGCATTAAATCACTGCATAAAAACTTAAAAGTCTATGAAAATGGAGTAAAGGAGCCTTATCTCAGGGTTATCTAAAGAAAGTCCCAATTTTTGTCCCAATAAGAGGATAACATGATGATTCCGGTTTGAGGAAAATCATATAACTCATCAAAAATCAAGCATGACTTTGTGGATGAGAGACGACTTTTGGGTTAGCTGTGTTTGTGCTACTTTTTGCTGATACCAGTCATTTTACTGTGCTGTCTGTGAGATATTTTGCTTTTACATGAACAGGAAGATGTGTTTGGGTATAAGGGAATGAGGGGAGCTTTATCTCTTATTTTGGCACGTGGTACTTCTCAAGATGTGGTCCTGGATCCCTGCATCACAGTCAGCTAAGGTTCTGGTTATTAATACAAATTCCTGCGCCCTGCTGCAGATACACTCATTGGCCATCTCCCAGGGTGGGACGAAGGAGTGTGCATTTTAACATGCTCCTCAGATAATTCTGAAATATAACTGAGTTGTGAAACCACTCATCTACTGTTTTAACACCATAATTCCTCTGGGGTGGGTCTCTTATGTGGTTGCTACGACATTCACAGCACTTTTTGGTGGTAAATATGCAGAGCTACCACAGGCCTGTTAGGATATGTAGTTTGGCACCACTGAGCATTCCTGATTGCTCTCTGAGCTCTTTGTAATTCACATAGTTAGAAACTCTTAACACAGTCCATTCTCTGTTCAGGTTTTCCAAGTATACTGTGCAGTGAGCAGAAGAGTCAATTACATGGGTGGGTGAGAATCCTGTCCTCCCAGAAAGAACTGGGCATGCAGAGGTTCATGACCTCCCACCCTGGGATTTCTACTTCCCCATCTCATCCAAGTCAACCCCAGAGCTCCGGGAATCCCGGCATTCCACCCCTGAGGCTTGAAGCGAGTGCTCAAGCCTAAGCGAGAGGTGAGTGTGGGAGAAAAGGAATGCAACCCCACGCTGTCTGATTCAAGGTTCTCAACCCTGGCTGCACGTTAGAATCATCCAGGAAGCTTTGTAAAGAACACCACAGCTCGGATTTGACCCAGGCCAATTAAGTCAACATTCTAGAGGTGGGACCTGAACAGTAGTACATTTTTCAAAGCTCTCAGCTATCCCAATGCGCAGACAGAGTTGAGAACTACCAGATTATATCAAAGACAGGGGTCTGGGTTAGGGACTAAAGAGGCTCTGATATTATCAGGAGATGTTCCAGCTCAGTGGTTTTCAAATGTGTTCCACAGAGTCCCAGGATTTTGTAAAGACATTTCTGAATTGTAGCCAGTGAATTGGGCAACAGAGAGGCTCCAGGCCATTCTTTTAACCCCCAATTGAACAGAGCAGCCGTGCAAAGGATTTCATTTAAGAGAAAGGAGGTGGAGAGAGATGGGTCTGTCATTTAAGAAAAGACTGAAAATTACCATTTTGGCACATGAATTGGAGGAATGCTCATGCCAGCTTCCACTGAACTTGCTCTCAAAGCATCTCTTCTAAGCCCAGTTTGTTCTGCATTTGCGAATGGTAGGTAGAGAAGAATGTCAACTAAGTACCTGATTTAAACCATGGCTTTATGATCCTCTGAATTCAGAGAATTCCATGAATTCTCTGTGTCCCTTCAAAATTCCTGTGTTGACATCCTAACTCCCAATGTCATAGTATCAGGAAGTGGGGCCTTTGGGAGCACAGTGTTGGATTAGGTCATGAGAGTGGAGACTTCATGAAAGGGATTAATGCTCTTATAATAAAAGAGACCCCAGAGAGTTCACTTGTCCTTCACCATGTAGGCACACAGAGGGAAGAGGGCCATCTATGACTCAGGAAACGGGCTCTCTCCTCACACTGAAGCTGCCAACACCTTGCTCTTGGAATTCCCAGCTTTCAGAACTGTGTGAAATAAATTTCTGTTTTTACAAGCCACTCCGTCTACGGTATTCTGTTATAGCAGCCCAAACAGACTAAGACAATGGAACATAGAAAAGCCCCTAAATGAACATGACGTTTCCAATTATATATATACAGTTCTCATTTCCTGCCACATGAATTGCCCTCGGAAGTTACCTTAATGTGGTTCCCATAGGAACCATTCTTGATTTGCTATTTGGGGGCCGTGAATGATATTGAAGTACTCCATTTATTGGGGGGTGATAACAGCTTACACAAATGCAGAGGCCACTATCACATGCTTCCTTGAGTACACAGTAATTCTATGTAATTAAAAATGATTGCTGACTTGTTTCCAACCATAATGGCATTAATAGGTATTAGACTTGACTTTGCTACGGAAATAAACATAAAACTATAAAATACATGAAACAACTATTTTCAGACATTGGGCAATAGGCAATATAAGCTGTGATTCTAGATAGAAGGGAAACTTAAGAGGCTCTGCCATATCCCTAGTTTTCTGCCGAGAAGAACTTTCTAAACCTAGGCACAGGGAAGTGGAACCCAGAGAACTATGGGTAGAGGACACAGAGATCATAGTGTGAGAATCTTCAGGGGACTAGAATCTGGGGTCAGGGTACCTGAGAAGAGGGAACCATGTAGAAAAGTTACCCTGGAAACCTTAATAGAAATACCCTATGTCTTTGGCCAAACTTTAACTTGCACTTGAGGGCAAGACTCCATGAAGCACAGCAGATATTTGCTATCAGGGACTGAATGTAGCTAGAGTTCTAAGGTCACATAATATTAGGCAATCTTGCATTTCTGACTAGTCAGAATGGGGAGACTTTAATAAACATCCCAGACAGGCAGCTGATATCCCAGATATAGTTCTCCTTAAGAGTAGGGCTACTTGAGCCCTAGAATAAAAGCTAGCAAGGTCTAAAAAGAACCCTTAATAAGATAAAGCTAATTTGCCAGTAAATTAACTACCAAGCAAAACAAAAGCCAAACTCTTTACAGGAAAATTATAAAATCTAGAATCTTTACAATATACTATCTACAATATCCAGGACACAATAAAAAATATTAGACAGGCAATGAAGCAGATAAATATGACCTGTAATCAGGAGGGTAGATATAGATCTAAGGCCCTCAAAACAGCCATTTTGCAGATGGCCAAATATTATGGAAAAGACCAGAACAACTGATAAACATATGGGAAGTCTTAGCATAGAGATGGCAACTATACCAAAATAATAATGACATTATAAATTGGAAAAATACAATATCTGAAATGAAAAATTCTCTATGGGCATAACAATTTACAGGACATAGTAGAAGAGAACCTCAGAGAACATGAAGAAAAGATAGCAGAAATTATCTAAATTGAAAGGTGCATGAAGTGAGGGAGGGAGATTTAAATAAAATGAGAAACAAACAAACAGCACTTCATTGATCTATAGAAAACTATCAAGTGGTCTAACATACATAAAATTGGAATCCCAGTAGATAGAGAATAACACATGTGGATTCATACAGTTCAACAAATCCCAAGCAGAGTAAGCACACACAAAAAACTACATCTAAGTACATTGTAAACAAATTGATGAAGACCAAAGAGAAAATGTTAAAAGCAACTGAGAAAAAACACACATTATATACAGGGAAATAGTGACAAAAATAATGTCTGACATTTTATCAATAAAAATCAAGCCAGAAGACAAGGAATATCTTTAAAGTATTAAAACGAAAATAAAGTCAACTTAAATTTTTCTATCCCAAGAAAAGATTCTTCATATATGAAGCCAAAATGAAGGTATTTTCAGATAAATAAAAAGTGAGGAAGCTCACTGCTGGTAGACTTGAACTGTTTTTGTCGTTTAGTTGCTAAACTGCATCTGACTCTTTTACGAGCCAACAGACTATAATCCACCAGGTTCCCCTGTCCATGGGATTTCTCAGGCAAGATTACTAGAGTGGTTTGCCATTTCCTTCTCCAGGGAATCCTCCTGACCCAGGGATGGAACACATGTCTCCTGCATTGGCAGGCAGATTCTTTACCACTCAGCCACCAGGGAAGCCCAGATCTGAATTAGAAGAAATGTAAAAGGAAGTCCTTTAGGGTAAAGCAAAATAACACCAGATAGAAACTCAGATCTACATGAATGAATGAAGAACATGGAAATAGTATATATGAGGGCATATAACATAATACTTATTCTTGGTCTTAAAATCTTCAAAAGGCCTGCTTAAAGTGGAGGCATTAACAATGTATCATGAAGTTTATGACTTTTATAGAAATAAAATGTAAAACAATAAAACAAAGGGCAAGAGAAGGGTATATGGAAGTATACACTTATAAGGTACTTATATTTGAAGAATACACATAAATACAAAGATACAGCTTAAAAAGATGGAATGAGACATACCACAGAAACATCAAATTTTAGAATGCTGGAATGACTCAATAATATAGTGCAAAATGACCTTCAGAACAGAGAGTATTACCGGAGATAACTAGGGACATTTCAAAATAAGAGAGTCAATTCATCAAGATTAAACAATAATCCTAAATTTGTTTGTACCTCATACAGATATACGGTAATCAAATACTGGAAATGAAGACTAAGAGAATTAAAGGAAGAAATAGACTACCATAATTAAAAGGATTTAACACTCTTCTTTCAGTAATTACTAGAGCAAATTGACTTAAAAAAAACAAAAAAAAATATACAGAAGATTTGATCAATGCTCTCAACCAACTTAACTTCACACAACTGCAAAATATATTCACCCAAATATGCTGGATCATAAAACGAGTAGGAATGGACAGGGAGCACATATGAGTGTCCTCAAACATCATTTGAAGCAAGAAAATGTCAATTAAAACCACGAGATACGACTAAACCCCAAGTAGGATCAGTTCAGTTCAGTGCAGTCGCTCAGTCGTGTCCGACTCTTTGTGACCCCCATGGACTGCAGCACACCAGGCCTCCCTGTCCATCACCAACTCCCGGAGTTTATTCAAACTCATTCCATTGAGTCAGTGATGCCATCCAACCATCTCATCCTCTGTCATCCCCTTCTCCTCCTGCCTTCAATTTTTCCCATCATAAGGGTCTTTTCAAATGAGTCAGTTCTTTGCATCAGGAGGCCAAAGTATTGGAGCTTCAACTTCATCATCAGTCCTTTCAATGAATATTCAGAACTGATTTCCTTTAGGATGGACTGGTTGGATCTCCTTGCAGTCCAAGGGACTCTCAAGAGTCTTCTCCAACACCACAGTTCAAAAGCATCAATTCTTCGGCACTCAGCTTTCTTTATAGTCCAACTCTCACAACCATAAATGACTTGGAAAAGCCATAGCTTTGACTAGACGGACCTTTGTTGGCAAAGTAATGTCTCTGATTTTTAATAAGCTGTCTAAGTTGGTCATAACTTTTCTTCCAAGGAACAAGCGTCTTTTAAATCATGGCTGCAGTCACCATCTGCAGTGATTTTGGAGCCCAAAAAGATAAAGTCCAGGTAGGACAGCTAACATTAAAAATACTGAAGATAACCAACACTGATAAGGGTATGGCCAACTGAAACACTCATCCATTGCTGGAGGGAATGCAAAATGGTACCACTTTGGAAACTGTTTTGGTCATGCCTTTTAAAGCTAGAAATACTCTACGCTTGCTATTGTGTATAGTTGCTCAGTCATGTGCAACTCTTTGCAACCCCATGGACTGCAGCATACCAGGCTTCCCTGTACTTCACAATCTCCTGGACTTTGTTCACACTCATGTCCATTCAGTAGGTGATGCCATCCAACTATCTCATCCTCTGTCACCACCTTCTCCTCATGCCCTCAACTTTCCCAGCATCAGGGTCTTTTTCAATAAGTTGGCTCTTTGCATCAGGTGGCCAAAGTATTGGAGCTCTAGTTTCAGCATCAGTCCTTCCAGTCATATTTGGGGTTGATTTCCTTTAGGATTGACTGGTTTGATCTTGTTTTTGTCCAGAGGACTTTCAAGAGTCCTCTCCAGCACCACAGTGTGAAAGCATCAATTCTTCAGTGCTCAGGCTTCTTTATGGTCCAAATCTCACATCTGCACGTGACTATTAAAAAAAACCATAACTTTGACTAAACTGACCTTTGTTGGCAAAGTGACGTCTCTTCATTTTAATACACTGTCTAGGTTCGTCACAGATTTTCTTCCAAGGAGCTAGCATCATTTAATTTCATGGCTGCAATCACTGTCTGCAGTGAGTTTTGAGCTCAAGAAAATAAAGTCTGTCACAGTTTTCATTGTTTCCCCATCTATTTGCCATGAAAATGGGCCCAGATGCCATGATCTTAGTTTTTCAAATGTGTAGTTTTAAGCCCACTTTTTCACTCTCCTCTTCTGCCTTCATCAAGAGGCTCTTTAATTCCTCTAAGCTTTCTGCCATTAGGTGGTGTCATTTGCATATCTGAGGTTATTGATATTTCTCCATGCAATCTTGATTCCAGCTTGTGATTCATCTAGCCTGGCATTTCACATGATGTATTCTGCATATAAGTTAAATAAACAGGGTAACAATATACAGCCTTGACATACTCCTTTCCCAATTTAAAACCAGTCCATTGTTACATGTGCAGTTCTAACTGTTGGTTCTTGACTTGTATACAGGTTTCTCAGGAGACAAGTAAGGTGGTCTGGTATTCCCATCTCTTTAAGAATTTTCACAGTTTGCTGTGATCCACACAGTCAAAGGCTTCAGCACAGTTGATAAAGTAGATGTTTTTTCTGGAATTCCTTTGTTTTTTCTATGATCCAATGGATATTGGCAATTTGATCTTTGGTTCCTCTGACTTTTCTAAATCCAGGTTGTTCATCTGCAAGTTCTCAGTTCATGCACTACTGAAGCTTAGCTTGAAGGATTTTGAGCATTACCTTGAGAGCATGTGAAATGAGCACATTGTGTGTTAGTTTGAACACTCTTTGGCACTACCTTTCTTTAGGATTCAATACAAGAGACCTGGGTTCAATCTTTGGGTCAGAAAGATGCCCTGAAGAAGGAAATGGCAGTCCACTCCAATATTCTTGCCTGGAAAATCCCATGGACAGAGGGGCCTGGCGGACTACAGTCCATAGTGTTGCAAAGGGTTCCACATGACTGAGCGACTAACTTTTCACTTTCTTTAGGATTGGAATGAAAACTGACCTTTTCTACTCCTGTGGCCACTGCTAAGTTTTCCAAATTTACTGACATATTGAATGCAGCACTTTCACAGCATCATTTTCTATAATTTTAAATAGCTCAGCTGAGATTCTATCACCTCCACTAGCTTTGTTCTTACTAATGCTTCCTAAGGCCACTTAACTTCACATTCTAGAATGTCTGACTCTAGTTGAGTGACCATACCATCCATCATGGTTATCCGAGCCATTTAAGATCCCTTTTGTATAGTTCTGTGCGATCTTGCCACCTCTTCTTAATCTCTTCTGCTTCTGTTAGGTCCTTAATGTTTCTGTCCTTTATTGTGCCCATCTTTGCATGAAATGTTCCCTTGGTATCTCTAATTTTCTTGAAGGGATCTCTAGTCTTTACCATTCTATTGTTTTCCTCTACTTCTTTGTGTTGCTCACTTAAGGAGGCTTTCTTTCCCCCGCCCCCCCTGCTGAGGAAGGCTTTCTTATCTCTCCTTGCTATTCTTTGGAACTCTGCATTCAGTTGTGTATATCTTTCCCTTTCTTCTTTGCCTTCCCTTCTCTTCTTTTATCAGCTATTTGTAAGGCCTCCTCAGACAACCATTTTGCCTTCTTGCATTTCTTTTTCTTGGGGATGGTTTTGGTCACTGCCTCCTGTACAGTGTTAAAGAAACTCTGTCCATAATTCTTCAGGTTCTCTGTCTATCAGATCTAATTCCTTGAATCTATTTGTCACTTCCACTGTATAATCATAAGGGAATTGATTTAGGTCATACCTGAGTGGCCTAGTGGTTTTTCCTACTTTCTTCAATATAAGTCTGAATTTAGGAATAATAAACTCATGATTTGAGCCACAGTCAGCTCCTGGTCTTGTTTTTGGTGACTGTATAGAGTTTCTCCATCTTCAACTGCACAGAATAAAATCAATCTGATTTTGGTACTGGCCATCCGGTTATATCTACAGGTCGAGCTGTCCCTTTTGTTGTTGGAAGAGGGTGTTTGTTAAGACATTCTCTTGGCAAAGCTCTGTTAGCCTTCGCCCTGATTCATTGTACTCCAAGATCTAACTTGTCTGTTACTCCAGGTATCTCCTGACTTCTTACTCTTGCATTCCAGTCCCCTATGATGAAAAGGACATCTTTTTTTGTTAGTTCTAGAAGGTCTTGCAGGTCTGCATAGAATCATTCAATTTCAGCATTAGTGATTGGGGCCTAGACTTGGATTACTTGATGAAGAATAGTTTGCCTCGGAAGCAAATTTATATCATTCTGTCATTTATGAGATTGATCGAAAGTACTGCATTTCAGACTCTTCTGCTGAATATGAGGGCTACTCCATTTCTTCTGAGGGATTCTTGCCCACAGTAGTAGATAAAATGTTCATCTGAATTAAATTCGCCCATTCTCCTACATTTTAGCTCACTGTTTCCTGAAAATGTCAATGTTCACTCTTGCCAACTGCTGTCTGACCACATCCTTTTACCTTGATTCATGGACCAAACATTCCAGATTCCTATGCAATACTGTTCTTTACAGCATTGGACTTTACTTTCACCACCAGACATATCCACAACTGGGTAGAGTTTCAGTTTTGGCTCAGACTCTTCATTATTTCTATAGCTATATCTCCACTATTCCCTAGTAGCATACTGGACAGCTACCAACCTTGGGGTTTTCATCCTTTAGTGTTGTATCTTTTTGCCTTTTCATACTGTTCATGGGGTTCTCAAGGCAAGAATATACTCTGTGACTGAGCAACTCCACTCCCGTGCATTTACCCAAGATATGAAAACATGTATCCATAAACAGACTTTTAAAAAAACTTTAAAGCAGCTTATTCAGAGTAGAAAACACCTGGAAACAGCCTGGGTGTCAATCAGCAGAAGAACACACAAACTCATCAATGCAAAGAACGAAGTTTGGATATATTCCACAATATGGATACGTCACACACATGAATTATGCTGAGTGAAAAAAGCCAGACTCCAAAAAAGTACATACTGTATGATTTCATTTGTGTAAAGTTCTAGAGCAGGTAAAACTAATCTATTATGATAGAAATGAGTACAGTGGATGCTTGAAGTTGGGTGGGATTTGGAAAGGACAGGAGGAAAGTTTATAGGGATAATATACATATTTTATATCATGATAAGAGTGTGAGTTACACAGCTGTGCGCATTTGCCAAAACTTTTTGAACTGTATACTTAAGATGTATATATTTCAGTATATGTAAAATTTACCTCAATTATGTAAAAGAAAATACATCAAACAAAGAATTATAAAGAGCTCTCTCTCTCTCTCTCTCTCTCACACACACACACACACACCCAAAGCCATTCAGTAGAATTTAGGGACACTTTCTTTCCAATGAACACCTAGGCAGGCAGTAGGTAGTGTTGCCCTATCACAGATCTCACTCTCTCTTTGCTCGGGGACAGCTGAAGGAGCTGACCCCAAACAACGGAGCCTGAATTTAGCAGACAGGTGCCTGTGGCTTTTGCAGGCCCCATTCTCTCCTTTCCTCATCCTTGCTGGATTCCCTGACCTGGGCCAACAGGTAGAAAGATGAAGCCTACTTCCATCTCAGCCACAAATCCACCTTTTTTGAGGTAAGAAGGAAGCTTGACAAGAACCTGCTCACAAATCAAAGTTAAAGCTGCCCCGCCTCCTCTGTAAATCATGTGAGATCCATCTGGGTAATGACTCCTCCAGTGTAATTCCCTATTAAGAGGCTTTATCTGGAGAGATAAGCAGCTGGTTTCCGTGTCACTAATTGCTGTCTGCTGTGATTTTAAAACATCTGCACCATTGTGCTCTTCATTTTCATATTCTAATCACCCTGAAACTTGAAAAAGGTACATCATTGATTGTTTCTATGGGTTAATTAGTACACAGTCTCCTTGTAGAGACAATTTAGAGGCAGCCAGAACCTCAATCAGGAAGTTTGTTTTAAAAATTAATAACATCAGCAGTGGCTGGAGGGACTGTCACTTCAGGGACATGCCAGGACTCGACCGCTTGGGGACCCCCCTTTGTTATGGTCCGAAGAGGAACGAAGCCAACAGGGCAGAGGGCAGGAGGGCAGAGAGTGGCAGCGAGGGCAGCGGGGCGACGGACAGGCCCGGCCCCGGTGGACGCGGCTGCTGTCTCCACTGCCTCCCTCCCTGCGGTACCACCCCACTTCAACCAGCCCGAGTCGCTTTCTCTGTCAGCACAAATCAGGACTCTGACAAGTTAAAGAAAGTGAAAGTGAAGAAAGCGACTCGGTTGTGTCCAACTCTTTGTGACCCCACGGACTATACAGTCCATGGAATTCTCCGGGCCAGAATACTGGATTGGGTAGCCTTTCCCTTCTCCAGGGGATCTTCCCAACCCAAGGATGGAACCCAGGTCTTCCACATTGCGGGTGGATTTTTTACCACCTGAGCTACAAGGGAAGTCCAAGAATACTGGGGAGGTAGCCTATCCCTTCTCCAGCGAATCTTTCCAACCCAGGAATCGAACAAGCGTCTCCTACATTGCAGGCAGGTTCTTAACTAACTGAGGTATGGGGGAAGCCCAGGACAAAGATGAGGACTGAACACAGTAGCTGAAGGTGAGAGTGATTTGTTAAAGCAGCAAGAACATGAGAAATGATATCATATTTTAAAGTCCGTTCATTGTTCTCCCCTCCCCATGAAAGACCTGGATCATATAGAAGAGACACCAGAACCCTGAACTTCTCAAATTTAAATTGCACATGATTCAAAACAGAAGATCTTGGGTGAAGCTGTGATTCTATATTTCTAACAAGCTCCAAAGTGGTGCCCAGGGTGAAGCATTTGAGATGTGCTGGTCCAGACTCTCTTTTCTTAAGCCTACATGTGAGATCACTATTCCTGAGATCCAAGGGACAGCTGAGAGGCCACAGTGCGTGAGGGCAGGCTTGAGATCTACACAGGAGTCTAAATCCCAGGCTCACAAGTCCTGTGGCCTCTCCTATCTTAGCTCCCTTATCTAGAAATTAATAGCAGTATCCATGTTAAAGAGGAGTTGAGAGGATTAGCAGTTGGTGAGCATCAAGTATTTAATAGTGCCTGGCCCTTAGTAGGTGCTATGTTAATATAGTTATTACACTTACATATTTTTCAATAAACTGCTTTTCTGAAAAGTAACATCCAGCAGAAATTTGGGATAGGGTATAGACATTCAGCCTCCAGTACTCTTGCCTGGAAAATCCCATGGACGGAGGAGTCTGGTAGGCTGCAGTCCATGGGGTCGCTAAGAGTCGGCACGACTGAGCGACTTCACTTTCACTTCTCACTTTCATGCATTGGAGAAGGAAATGGCAACCCACTCTGGTGTTCTTGCCTGGCGAATCCCAGGGACAGAGGAGCCTAGTGGGCTGCCGTCTACGGGGTCACATAGAGTCGGACACGACTGAAGTGACGCAGCAGCAGCAGCAGCAGCAGCAGAGACATTCAGCAGGGAGAGCCTCATTTAATCTCAGATGGTGGAGTCTTGCAATCACTCATTCTCGAAGTCTGTTGCCACCCCTCCTCCAAATTGACCTGATGTTCAGAGTTCAAAGTCTTCCTTCACAGGCTCCTGGTGGTTATCTGACATATAACCTGACATATAGGGTCACAGTGAGCTTACTTCTGCACAGAATACATTGTTTTATCTATTAAATGTATGCGGGCGGTGTGCTCAGTTGCTAAGTCATATCCAGCTCTTTAGGACCTCATGGACTGTAGCCCTCCAAAGCTTCCCTGTTCATGGAATTTTCCAGGCAAGAATACTAGAGTGGATTGCCATTTCCTACTCTAGGGAATCTTCCCGACCCAGGGATTGAAACTGCGTCTCTTGCATTGGGAGGTAGATTCTTTACTAATAAGAACTACCAGTGGTCTCTGCTAAATCCACATTTCACCATGCCTCTCTCCTGCAAGTCTGGGGTCACAATTCTGGGCTAGAGCCCAGAGAGTTTTACTTCAGTCAAATTTGGTAAACACTGGTAACCTAAGGGTTTCTACAGGGAAGGGGTTAAGAACTGTCCCCCAGGGTGGAGGAATAGCAGAGACCAGGCAGGAAAGGGCCCAAAGACTCAGCCCAAAGATTATATCTAGTTTTGCTTGTTAGAAGACAAAAAAACTTATGTGGGAGAGGGCAGAGGAAAAGAACTTTTTTCCCCCCCTTTACCTGATGCTTTCCTTTTTATAAATCCATTTTAGTGCAAAACTGGTGCTTTTTACCATTAGAGCAAAAATAACCATTGATGATAAATCAAGTCAAAAATGGCATGAAGATGCTGAATTAGCCTGAAGATAACAGCTTTTAAAGTTTCCCATAAACACTGCAAACTGCAAGCATTTGGCACATCCTTCATTTTGCACGAGTATCATTTAGACGGCAAGGGAGGCAGAGTGAAGGCAAGGGGCTAGCCTTGTGGGTGAGGGCTGAGGCCCAGAATTCTTGCCCCTGGAGTGTGACCGTGTCCTAGGTGGTTGCCCACAGTGATGTCCCTGGTGTGGCAATCATGTGGGTCCCCATGTCAACCAATGTTGACCACACCCGGAACCTCCTATTCAATTGATGCCCCTGAACTTTCTCTGGGAGGCTTCCTGTTGAAGGTAGTATGGCATCTGTCACTTGCGGACTGTCTTCTACCTTTTCTTGAGAGACAGTGAAGCAGAACTGTGTAGCAGTGAGGAGCTCTGCTCTTGAGCTAAGCTGACTGGGTTCAAATCTTACTAGCTGTGTGACATTGGGCAAGTTGCTTCACCTGTCTGTGTCCCAATTTCCTTAGCTGCAGAACAGGGTTTATAACACATTTGTCTAGTAAGGTGAACAGGTGAATCAAATATGTCAACCTATGTAAAGCACCTCATCCAGTGTCAGGCTCACAGTCAAGGCTATTCCAGTGCTCACTCTGCAGTGGAGAATCCCAAGGGCATGCTCTGACTCAGGAATCAGAAGGAATTCAGTTCAAATCCCAGCTTCACCTCATACAACCTGTGTGACCTGAGACTTGTTTCTTATCTTCTCTACTTCTAAAATGGGAGAAGTGACACAGCTATCTAATAGTGTTGTTTAAAATTAAACAAGAGAATATTGGTTAAAATATTGTCATAGAACACACTGTAAGTGTTCAACAAATTCCAGTTATTATGAACATTATAATTTTATGATTATTAATTACTGGTATCACCCTTCCCCCACCCCCATCAGAAACTCAGTTCTCTTATAAGAGGGGTCAGGATACATGCACCCTTTACTTCTAGTTATCCTCCTGGTATGAGTTCCAACTCAAATTTCCGGGTGTGATGACAGGTCTGGGAGGAGGTTTCTGATAACCAGAGGGATAAGAACTAGTATGAAGGAGAATCAGCCCAAGCACACTCCCTGGCCATGATTCTGCTGTTATTCTGGGCCATATCAAGGGCTTGCCCTTGATCTCTCCAAATATACCTGGTGCCTTCCTGCAGTACAAATATCTTAGAGTGTCAATCAGTTGTCTAGAAGTTATAAACTGGACACACATTCTCCCCATTGTCTTTTGCCATGATTTAGCTTAATAGGGGTTTTAGGATCTTTCTGCATCAATACATAGAAAGCAGAGCGTTATACAGGGTTTCTGTTGGTGTGCTTTGGGGTTGGGTGCTGCCGTTCTATAAAGTCATGAAGACAAAATGTGCTACTTACTATGATGAATGCTGGTACCTGTCTTTGGGCAGTTGGCATCACTGAAAGGTTAACAGGGAAGTTTGGATGTAGGTTGAAAATCTATGTCTGCCTCCATTAGGTCAGAGTCTGATGTATCTGCCTCAATTCATTTGGAGTCACTCATGAAGCAAAGGTATACTTGACCACATCACAGGTGAGGTACAGTGTTCTCACAATCCCAGACCCTCTTCTCCTATTACAGATGAAGATATTGAGTCAGAAGACTGATGGGTTGCTTAAACTCACACAGATAGTCAGGGTCAGAGTTGGTTCAGAGTCTCCTGATTCCAATCTCCAACTGCTCCTTCTAGTCCCTTGTGAAAACCTCCTCCATTTAGGAGACTAGGTGCAAGGCACTGGGAAGACTCCCTCTGCTCTGATGTTATTCTCTGGGACCTACAAGCCGATGCACTTCGCTGAGCCTTGTTGTACCTATTGGACCTAGTCCCATAGGTCTGATTCTTGGACCTGCCTCCAAGGTGATGCCAACCTGAAGCTTCTGTTCCAGTTTGGTTGCTGGACAATCTCATAATCTGTTCCCGCGTTTCCTTCAGCTGCTTGTCAAGTTTGGTCAGAGAGCTTGACCTTAATAATTACACTTGCTCATTCAGTACGCCTATTCTCAGACACCCGGCTTGCCATTAACTGTTTTAGGAGCAGCCATCTTGTGGATCTCCTGGCTAAATCTCCTGTGGATCACCTGTGGATCTCCTTCCTTGGTCCACTGGCTTAACCACGTCTCAGGTCAGGTAATTCTGGAATGGTTTTTGGCAATTCCCCGCATGCAAGAAGAGATAGGGCTGAAACGTATCCCACGTGCAGCTGCAGGTCAACAGAAATTTATCCTTGATGACACTTACATTCAGACTAGTAGTGTCTTAGCCTTGCCTCTCCCTCTTTCTAATGCCACCCCCCCCAAAAAAAATGCCCATTTCCTACATAAGGATCTTAATTACATTTCCTTTTTAATTAATCTGGGTTTCTCTGTGTTTCAGCTTTTGCTCGACCCCTTAACTAGTGGTGTAACCTTGGGAAGTAACCTGACCTGCTGGGCATCCATCCTTCTTTCTGTAATACAGAAATGATCACCCGCTTGGCTCTCCAGGTTACCCTGAGGATCTAAGGGATGTGAAAACATTTTGAAAACCGTAAAGCACTATATAAATGCGGGTTATTGCAGTTGTTTGTTATTGCTTGGTTGAAAACTCGTTTAATAATTTCAGAAAGCCAAGAATGCTGACCATACTCCCTGTAAAATCAGCATGAGATGCAGGGAAAACTTAGGATAAATTTTAGTAAATTTAAAAAATCATTTATATACACTTTCTAAGGACTTCTAAAATCTTACCATCCATCTTTCAGTGTCTCAGCTGAAGGTGAGGGAAGAGAGAGTATGGAAGGGGAACAGAAAACGCTAACAACAGCCCTCCCCACTCTGGCAATAAACTTCTAGCTCCAAAGCAGGTTTTATTTAGTGCGCCATAAAAACAGTCGTTTCTCCCATCATAAAAGAAGGCTGACTACTCAGTCTCATTTTTCTGCAGTAAGTCTGTGGGTTGAGTGGTCTTATTTCTGGAGCAGGCTGCCCTTCCTCCTCAATCCTACGCCCCCTCCCTCACAGTCCTGCATATATTGAGAAATAAAAGGCAATTTTAAAGTATTTTATTACGTGTGAATTTACAGGGGGAAAACATATATGTTTTTGGAGATGGAACTAAGATTTAATTGTCCCTCTATTTTATGGTTACTGCCTCATGGGTATGTTCCAGACATCTTGGGCACTGTGGTTTAAAAAAAAAAAAAAAATTCAGGTGAGACTGTTGCAACTTTCCTAGCCATTAAACAGATCTTGGAAATTTTAGGTCATTCTGGAAATAAAAAGCTCAACACAGGCTCATGAAAGTAGGTTCCACTTGTCTCTGCACCTACCAAGCTCTTCTGGGCTTAGGGAGCTAACTGTGCTCCTCTGAATTACCTGGCAAAATACCTGATGCCATACACGAGGTAATTTACTGAGTTTGTGCCTAAATGAATCATTTCTCCTCACAAGGAGTCAGCAGTGCACTTTGGTCTGCTCTCACTAAAAAAGCAGAGGAGTTAGCACTGAGATGTCTGCAACTAACGCTGTATTTCAAGGTTTCTTCTAAATGAACTCACGACCTGTCAAGTGGGCAAAGTTGGCTCCTGGCATTCAAAGGGCAGAAAGCATCAGGGTAAGCATCAGGAAATTTGATTTCTAAAGCATGCACTGCTCCTCCAGGCCTCAGTTTTCCCATTCATGAAACAAAATGGCTAGTGTGACAGAGGATGTCCAAGGCTTTTCTGGCTCAACCACTGTAAACTCTGAAGTGCAACTATTCTTTATTTAGTATTAAACAGGTGAAAGAAAAAGTGTTAGTCACTCAGTCATGTCTGAGGGGCTCTTTGCGACCCCAGGGGCTGTAGCCTTCCAGGATCCTCCAGCCATGGAATTCTCCAGGCAAGAATACTGGAGTGGATTGCCATTTCCTTCTCCAGGGGACCTTCCTGACCCAGGGATTGAACCTGTGTCTGTAGCATGGCAGGTGGATTCTTTACAATCTGAGCCACCATGGAAGCCCTGGAACCTCATTCTTAAAAGCCCTAAATACAGCTGAGGTAGTTTTGTCTCTTCAGTTATTTCTCATAGGGTTTGCCTGAGCGGATCCTACAAAAAATTCTAGGCTGTGAATGACATTTGATTCCCTGATCCCGAAGTCTACTTATCAGTGGGAAGGACAGAGTGACAGGAGCCTGGGGAGCTGGAAGTTCAGAGGTGCCTAACCTCCAACCTAGCAACATATATTAACTAGATGGCAGTCACCCTCTTAGTATAAGTTGAAAGAAGACCATAGTCTCAAGGGTCCCACATACACAACAGGGTCATCCAAAAGTTTTTCTATTTGTGTCTATCTATAACTAAATAAGGGCTTCCCTGGTAGCTCAGATGGTAAAGCATCTGCCTACAATGCAGGAGACCTGGATTCGATCCCTGGGTCGGGAAGATCCCCTGGAGAAGGGAATGGCAACCCACTCCAGTATTCTTGCCTGGAGAATCCCATGGACTGTAGCCTACCAGGATCCTCAGTTGCAAAGAGTCGGACACGACTGAGCAACTTCACTATACTATACTACAACTAAATAAAAAGCATTCCTGCAGGGATTCCTGAAAAGTAGAATACCTGGCAGGAGAAGGTAAAAATGCTTGGAGAGTGGGTCTCCCTGGCAGATACAGAGCTTCTATAAAAGCACCCAACACCCTAGCTTCTTAACCTTCAGACCATTATTCTGCTGGCTTATTTCCCTAAGGAGATCAAAGATATTTCATTGTAATAGTTCTTCCAATCAGAATTGGAGCATGGTGGAGAGGTATTATGGATTCTAACTGATTGGATATCTAACCTTCAATAATAAGTTCTCAAGTGAAAAAGTTCTCAAAGCTCTGGCTAACTGAGGAGACTAAGAATTCAATCATGTTCATAGACAGAAGAGTAGGAAGCATATCAACAAGACTAGTGTTCAGAGCTGAGGGCTCCATGCTCAGCGGTCTGTCAATCAGTTATCTCCACTCAATTCTACTTTCAAATGTAGTAACCCTGGCTTGTTAGCTGGCTCAAAAATACACATAAGAATAATTAATTTAAAGGACATGGTTGGCTCAGGACAAATTTATCCCAAGTAAACGACCAGATGACTGTGACTCAATGCAAAGACTCAACGGCATTAGGACACCTGCCTGCTGGTACACAATGCAATGCTAAGTTCTTAATGATCTTGGGTATGCTCTCTAAGCCCAGTTTACTCACCAGTTAAATAGGAATATTGTCTCTGCCTATCCAGTGCTCAGCCATCTTGCATTGGAGAAAAGGAGTTAATGCCATACAAACGGCATTGAGCTGAAATCTACGTTTGTTTGTTTCTTTTTTCCTGCAGGGGATATTACATGTCTTTCAGATGCCCAGAGGGTCATACTCTTCGACCTAGTGATTCACTTCATTCCCTGTATGTTTCCTCCAATTTAAAACCATGTGGTCAGATGAAATGATCTCTAAAGTTCTTCCCAGCACTGCCATCCCAGAAAACTGTAACATCATGAGACCATAGTTTTTTTTTTACTACATACTAACCAACATGGCAGCTGGTCTATGACAATTAGGCATATGGCTCTTCTCAAGGTTGGGTTTGAGGATCAACCTTTGGAATCTCTGATCTCTGGGTCAATTACTTTCAAGAGGAGTCCCTGACACTCTTCTTCTCATCACTTGGAGGATACTGTCATCTCTGGTAAGTACCTATCCTAATGTTTCTGCTCTCAGATATTTTATAAGCAAGAGCATCTTAAAGCTAGGACATGTGCCATGTAATTAGATTTCCTTGCCTTACGGACACTGTGCTCCTTCAGCTTCAAAGAAGAGGACACTTCACCTAAGGATGAGAGCTGAGCAATGCTGTGTGTCTGCTCACTAGGGTTCGCTTCAGCTAGGCAAGAGAAACACTGTCATTAAAAAACAGGGTCTTTGTCCTTTCAACAGCTGCTCCAAAGAACTGGAAAAAAGAGATTTTTTAATCAGGCTACACAGAGCTAAGATTCTAACCTCAGTGACTTTAGGGAGAAGAGGAGGATATAATTACATTAGCTCTTTATAAAGGTAATTTGCAATATCAACACTTTACATTCCAATAACTGCTATAACTCACATGGTAACACTTGATTGGGCAGAAAATATCTCTCTTCCTAGGATCTCAGTGAGGTTCACACACATGGCTAGCACATGCCTTATTAAAAAGACCATCATCAGTTTTGTGAATCTGCAGAGCCTTGTTCTGACTCTCTAATTAGTACAGAGGGATTTTGAACAAGTCACTAAAGTCTCTATTGCCCATAGGTATAAAGTGGGCATAAGAATGCCTTAATCAGGGTTATAGTGAGGAAGAAATGAGATACTTAGAGAGAGGCAGGTTATATTTCCTTTTCTCATCTCTCCAGGTGTATGTTCTCTTCACAAATCTATAAACACTTATAGAACAAGACCATTTTCAGTCTCTTTATCTTATTTTTACATAGCAAAATAACTGAAATAGTAACTAAAATAAACCGTCTGCGTTTTCCTTATGCTCATAAGTCCTTTCTGGTTACTTTTTGTCACAGAGAGTTCAAACTCCTCTGCCTGGCTAACCAATCCTTCAAACTGAAGTCCTGAAATGCACTCCACCTAGCAGACTTCAGTATCACAAAGGAGCCTCTACCTGTGACACTGGTCCCACTGTTCCCTCTACCCTGGAAAGCTATTCTCTGTCATCCTTGCAAACGTTTTTTCCATATGGAAAGAGTAAAAGTCTAGCACCACCTCCTTCATAAATCTCCACCCTGCCATTTTCCCTCCATCCACTGGGCTCCCATAATATTGTGCTGTATATCCTAAAGGGCTTAGCCCAGTCAGTCTTATACTAGAGTTACTTGCTATTGTTCTCCCTCTTGAACTATAAATCTTTTGAGAGGATCCCTTATAACATTTAGCACCTAAACTATGATGATTTTAAAAAAATGTATCAGCATCTCAGAAATCTTAATGCACTTCTGAAAGCAAAGTATTTTTGCTCTTTTGACTGTTAGGGAGTGCTCCATGCATCCCTTCTGCTCTGCCTTTAGCCTTTCTAACACGGTGGCTCTAACACCGGCTGCCACTGGAACCCCCGCCCAGTCCCATCAAGACAGAGTCTGGCCTCCTCCTGCTCAGGCTCACAAGGCTAGCTGCAGCGGGCTTTAGTGCTAGACACCCACCAGTCAGGCATGCTGGAGACTTACTGCACTAGCAGTAAGAATTCAACTACTTGCCCTTTAAATAGCATGTGCAACTTTTGCTAGCTATCCTGGAGAAGGGATAGGCTACCCACTCCAGTATTCTTGGGCTTCCCTTGTGGCTCAGTTGGTAAAGAATCCACCTGCAATGCAGGAGACCTGGGTTCAATCCCTGGGTTGGGAAGATCCCCTGGAGAAGGGAAAGGCTACCAATCCAGTATTCTGTCCTGGAGAATTCCATGGATTGTAGAGTCCATGGGGTCGTAAACAGTAGGACATGACTGAGTGACTTTCATGGGCTTCCCTGATAGCTCAGTTGGTAAGGAATCCACCTGCAATGCAGGAGACCCTGGTTCAATTCCTGGGTCCGGAAGATCCCCTGGAGAAGGGATAGGCTACCCACTCCAGTATTCTTGGGCTTCCCTTGTGGCTCAGATGATAAAGAATTCGCCTGCAATGCAGGAGACCTGGGTTTGATCCCTGGGTTGAGAAGATCCCCGGGAGAAGGGAAAGGCTACCTACTCCAGTATTCTGACGTGGAGAATTCCACAGTCCATGGGGTCACAAAGTGTCAGACACGACTGAGCAACTTTCACTGGGAACTTACCCACTGCTTGTTATATTATGGGTAGATTATTCACCACTGGTCTGCCAGCAGACTTTGAGAATTACCTCCGATTATAAATCAAGTGTTGACTTTACTATGAGAGAAAAAAAGACTATAGAATTTTACAATTAATTTGAGAATTAAAATGTCTTAAAATTGACATAGCCCAATCACATCCTTTTATGAATAAGGAAACTGAAAATCAGAAAGGTCACCCAACTAGATAATGACAGAGTGAGAACTGAAACCTAGACCTCAGACTTGTCAGTTTAGCTCAGTTTCCACACCATATCCTGGTTACTATCAGCAATATTTTAGTAGATGTACTTTAGTATATATGAGAACAAAGAGGAACATTGGAAAACTATGGTCCCGCAAGCAAGTCAACTGCAGAAAAGTTAAGGTGGCTTTACCAATGCTGGAAACTAGTTGGTAACTAATCTATGATTATATTCTAAAGACATAAATCCCAGGGAAGCCTGAGTGGAGGAGCTTGCCAGACTCCCAGTAAGCGGCTGTTGTCCTTGAGGGCTCTAACACATGTCAGGGCCCTTCTTGGCTGGTATTGGCAGAAGCTGCAAACCACAGTGGACAACCACGGATGACGGCCAGCCACTCAAATGATGATAAATCAGCATACAAGCTACTTTAACTGTTGGGCTCTTGCTAAGCTCCTTTTCTCTAATCTGCTTTTGATCTTGCTGCCCCCTCATCTGCAGAATTCTCCCTCTCCTGTTGGACTTGGCCACCTTCGAATCAGTCTGTAAGACCCAACTAACGTCCGTCTTGTCTCATTCTTTTATTCATTCATTCAAGAGGTATTTTGGGGAACTCTGAATTTTGGGCACCATTCTAGGATCTCAAGGAGAGCAAACAAGTCAATCCTAAAGGAAATCAACCCTGAATATTCATTAGAAGGACCGGTGCTGAAGCTGAAACTCCAATACTTTGGCCACCTGATGTGAAGGGTCAACTCTTTGGAAAAGGCCCTGATGCTGGGAATGATTGAGGGCAAGAGGAGAAGCGGGTGACAGAGGATGAGATGGTTGGATGGCATCACTGACTCAATAGACATGAGTTTGTGCAAACTCAGGGAGATAGTGAAGGACAGGGAAGCTGGCATGCTGCAGTTCATGGGGTCACAAAGAGTCGGACATGACATAGCAACTGAAGAACAATAACTAGGATCTCAAGACAAAGCTTACACTCTAGCGGGGTAAAAGAGAAAAACAAAAAACAAAAATTTATATCTATGGTTATATGTACATACATATAGTTGAAATATACAGAGGCATATTTACATACATATAGTATATACAAGTGTATGCTAAGTCACTGCAGTCATGTCCAACTCTTTGCAACCCCATGGACTGTAACCCACCAGGCTGTCCGCGGGATTCTCCAAGCAAAAATACTGGAATGGGTTGCCATGCTCTCCTCCAGAGGATCTTCCTGATCCAAGGATCAAACCCACGTGTCATGTCTCCTGCATTGGCAGGCGGGTTCTTTATCACTAGTGCTACCTGGCAAGCCCAGTATATACACATACATGCATATTAATTAATCAAATGACATTAACTACTAAGAAAAAATAAAATAGAACATAAAGACAAAGTTTAAAGATGAAAGATGGAGAGATCTGTCTGAGACATACTCCTTTTGAGAAAGTGACAAGCAAGCAAAGCTCTAATGGAAGTGAACACTAGTCGAGTATATGTAGAATCAGAACCCTATACTTAACCCCTTAATTCTCTTAGTGTATCATATTTTTATTCAACAAGTAAATATCCATGTGAGACCCTGTGTACTAGATGATGGTACCTAGTGGGGAATGAAGGGGGCCTGGCTCTGCCTTCTTGGAGCGCATGGTCTGCTGCAAGGACAGGTGTAATTAAACACATGAACACATAAAGGGCACTAGGACAGCTATGCTGCCTACATTCCTCCTTTATCTCTGAGGGGATTCAAAGTGGGGCTGGCAGGTATTAGGCCCTAGGGAAAGAGTTAGCTGATAACTGCCATAATCTCAGCTAATTGCTCCAGGAAAAGCAGATTTCCACCAAGATTGTGCTGAGGCCATTAACGTTGATAGCCAGAACACAAACTCTCACATTTTCATGCCATATTGTAGTAGTCAAATATTTTTCCATACATCACTTTGTGATTAGGTAGATCTGAGCAAAATGACCAGAACTGGAAATGTTCTGTCAGAAAGAATTTTTGAGGCTATTTGATCCAACCATTTACTCACTGCTGGTTCCTTTCTTCAGCATTTCTGAGCAACGGCCAACCATTCCTACTTCTACATTTCTAATGATGAGGCACCCATACCTCTCAAAGCAATCTTTCCCATTTCCTGGAAGCCCAGTGGCTCGTTAGTGGTCAGGTGGGATAAGTTCCTTGTCTGTTGACTCCCAGTCAAGTGCTCTTTGCACTGGGGCCCTCTCTCAGAAGGACTCACCTCAAGCCATGGCTGAGGAAGCCCTTGATTAAGGAGGCCTGGTCCCCTCTTCCTCAGGCGGAGGCGCTCACTTCACCCTGATGAAACTTGCCCACAAGTGCATATCCCCAGGAAGCCCAATCAGAGCACAATGAGCAGATCCAAATGCAAACACGTCTTATGCATAAGTACAGGCTGTCTGTGATCGAAATAGGGGTGTGTGTGTGGGGGGGGGGGGATTCATTTAATCAAGTTCTTTGACAACTGTTTATTGAGAGGAAAGCATGAATGGCTCAGCAGCAAGGGGAAGGATTCTGGCTTTCAAAAAACCTGATATACTTTCCTGAGTCCTCCAAAAACACAAGCGGAGGGCAGAATGCTCCAGGCAGGCCATGGTGAACAAGTCCATGTAAGGGCATGTGAGCAACCAGAGACTTTCTAGGAGAGAAGCAAGCCGGCGGCCATGGGGACTGACATGTTCCAGCCAGCCTTTCCTCTTCCGCTTCTCCAAACCTGGCTCCCGGGAGTCCTGGAAGTCAAACTGAGGGTTCTAGGTAGAACCCTAGAAGCCTTCTGTGCTGGCTCTGAGTGCAGAGGTAGAAAGCAAGGAGCCCTAGCCCACCTCACAGCCTCGGCTGCAGGAGGCAGACTCTGACAGCTGAGGAGGAGGCTGGAGAGGGTGTGAGGCTCCCACTGGAGCAGACAGGGAGGACTGGAACACTGAAGCCTTTGCACCTGCATGTGGATGGGGGCTGGAGATGGAAGCTAACTCACTCTTTAACTGGACTACTGGACCAGAGAATCAGATGCTTAAATATCACCTGGCCCTGTGCTTTAAAAAAATAAGTTTCATATTCCTTGATTTAAATGAAATCTCAGTTGGAACATAAATAAAGATTTTAGGAGCTGAGCCGCCCTGGGATCGGAGAGCTGGAGCCCTCCCAATTGCCTGTGCCAACCCACCTCACCCCAGGTGATGACCCCGATGTGGGCCCCACAAATCTCTTTGAGGGCACCATTCAGAAACCAGCAAGTAAATCAATTACCCTTCATTCTACAGATAAGGAAACTGAGGCCTAGAAAGAAAGGGCTGGTGCAAAGTCACCCTTCTGGCTCAAGGCTTACAGATGTCCCAGCCCAAGCTCCTTCTACCCCACTCAGCTTCTTGGGGAGGATGTCCTTCCTCTAATGTCCACCCAGAGGGACATTCAGGAGGTTCCCTGAGGAATGGGGCCACCTCCAGGCCATTACATCTATTAATTTTTTTTCTGTGATGAGGTTCCTAGAATCAAATAACAGACCGTGGTGTAGTCCAGAGGTCCCCAACCCCAGAACCATGGAACAGTACTGGTCTGTGGCCAGCTAGGAGGCAGGTGCTCAATAGGAGATGAACAGTGGGTGAGCGAGTAAGTGAAGCTTCATCTACATTCACAGTCACTCCTCATCGCTCGCACTACCACCTGAGCTCTGCCTCCTGTCAGTTCAGTAGCATCATTAGATTCTCATAGGAACACGAACCCTACTGTGAGCTGTGCATGCAAGGGATCTAAGTTGTGCACTCCTTATGAGAATCACCCCAAAACCACCACCACCACCCACCCCACTCTACCCCCCAGTTCTCTGGAAAAATTATCTTCCACAGAACTGATCTCTCTTGCCAAAAAGGATGGGGACCGCTGGTGTAGTCAATGAGTTGCCAAGTTGGCTTATAGTCATGTGTTTTATCAGCCAGCAAGGCAGCTCATTCAGCAAGTGTCACAGGACCTGGGGTGGACTTCAGTTTCTGGAATAGTTTTCACACATACACTACCTCTCATGCCTCCCAAAACCCTTGTAAAGTTCACTAGGGAAGGAATTATCGGCCTCATTTTATACTTGAAAAACGTGCAGCATAAATGGTTCACATGACTTCTCTGAAGTTGAGGGAATTTAATAACAAAGTTGAGATTTAAACACCGATTTGTTGACATACTTTATAACTCATTCAACCTCCTACTGACTGCTCTGAAAATACCCTCTCATGCCTGGGCTGTTTTGTGGATTCTACACCCTAAATAGGGCAACACCAACTCATGCATCATCTGCAGGTATAAGGCGGTGTCTCTATATCTGATTCCACTGTGACCTGGACTGGAATTATATTTACACAAATCATGTTTAGGAAATTTGAGTGTTTGAAAAGAAATTAATAAATATTTGTGGTAAGAAAGAAAGGAAGGGAGGGAAAATGGAGGAGGGAAAGGGAGAGGGAAAAGGAAGGAGGAGAAAGAAAGAAGCACTTAGGGAAGGCAGAAGTTGATTTTTTCTCTATGAGAAACCTGCAAGGAATGTTTCACCATGGAATCCCTGGTCACACAAACTCCAATCAGGCTGGCAACTGAAGATCAGAAAAGAACAGGTGTTTGTGTGGACTGAGAAAAGTATCAGTGAAATAACTGGAAAGGGAAAGAGAGTGGTTGAGAGAAAAGTTCCCAGAGTCATCCAGTTGTAGTTGGGATCTTAACTCATATTTGCTAACTGGGTGATAAGGAATACCTGTTCATGCATTGACTCTGTTTCCTCGTCTGTAAAATGAGGATGATCACAGCTCTCTCGTGGTGAATCAAGAAGAATGAGATTAAGGAGTGAAGTCCCCCTCCAGGGCACCTGATCAGTGAATGAGGGCAGGTGCCCACAGGTGACTTTCCCCAAGTTTCCCTTTTTCCTGCCTTAACCACATTCTGTTCAAGTAAAGCCCAGCTCCAGTGTCTGCCTGGAGCCTGCTCTGGATTCTTTATTGTTCAACCATCTTTTTATCTCATCTAATACCAGACTGCTACTATCAGTCAATACTGAACATTTGAGCCCTGTGATGGTTCATTTTATATGCCAACTTGACTGAGCTAAGTGCTGCCTGGAGAACTGGTAAATCACAATTTCTGGTATGTCTATGAGGGTCTTTCTGGAAAAGATTAGTATTTAAATCTATAGACTGAGTAAAGATCACCTTCATCCATGTAGGTGAGCATTATCCAATCTGCTGGGGACCTGAATATAACACAAAGACTGAGGGTCTGCTCTTTACTCGAGTGGGAGCGTCCACCCTCTCCTGCTCTCAGACGTTAGCCCTCCTTGCTCTAGAACCCTCTGATAACACCATTGGTTCTCAGGACCTCGGGTTTGGACAGGAATTATATCCACTGCTGTCTTTCCTGAGCCTCCAACTTGTGTATGGCAGATTGTGGACCTTTCACTATTCACAGTCCCATGAGCCAATTCCTCAGAACAGATTCTTTCTGTATATGGGTACATATTTAATTGCTTCTGTTTCTCTAGAGAACTCTTAGCACAAGCCCTTAATTATTTACTATTATTTTTATGTGTTTATATCTTTTCTCTTTTAAACAATGCCCTGAGCCCTTTGAGGCCTGGAGTTGTGTTTACTCTTAAATTCCCAGGGACTTAAGCCTAGGGGGGCACACTGAGCAGTGTCCTGTGTATACTTATTGAGTCAATGGTCAGCTGAGTGACTTGTACCCTCCACTTGCTACTAATGTCCTTCTGACTATGCAAAAAACCAAAAAAAAAGGTGCATGATGTTTTCCTGAATCACCAAATGAAACCCTATCCATCCTTTGGGGAGTGGTTCTTGACTATATTTCTGAAGTCAGGAGAACTTCTTGGAGAGGAATCATTCTAGAGCATAATGGAGAGAGGAGGGGAAATAAAGGGTGCAAATGTTTCCCATATTTTTCCCAAGACCCCATTCTATCAGGGATCTTTGTTTGCAAAGTTGGAGATGTAGTTGACCATATTTCCTCCTCATGAATTTTCACATATTCAAGTCAATGTAATGCACATATTTACCATGCAGTAATGATATCAGTTAAAACCTGAGCCATTTACTTAGTAAAATTTACTATTTTTAAAATGAATTCCTTTGTTTTCTATGATCTGTGAAGGAATTAAAACAGGGCTTATCAGAAAATGAGCGCACTCCAAGCGTCAAGTGCTTAGGCACCTTTTCTCAGAACACGTGACTGGGTAAAGTCTTGGCATAACAGTACTTGGAGAAAGCTTCCTGTCAAGATTGCTGGTCTGGAATTTGAATCCTGGGTTCAAGTTCAGTTTCTGTTACCAAATTACTTTGCTTGTAACATGAAGGGATTGGTCAAGATAAGTTTTTTGGCTTCTTCTAGATCTTGATGTTATTAAAAAAACAAAAAACCACCTCACCTCGGTCCCAAACCTGTCCTAAACAATAACATTTGATGGCATCCATTTTTATCTTTCCCTATTACTTCCTACTATCATTTGATTATACAGACCCATGAAAGAACTGTTGCTTCTTCTATCTGAAATCAGAAGGCAAGAGTCACTGAAAGGAAAGACAACACCAGATCTATTCAATTATTGCCAGTCTTTGCCTGTCATATAGAGAAATTGGGACCTTGATCCTGCCCAGAAAAAATAAATGAAAAATCAAACTTCAGACCTTGGTGTTGAAAACACAAAACAAAACATGACACATGTTTTTCCCAGTCTCACAAGTGTACCGTGTTTCCTAAGAGCAGAGTATTCCTCAGACGGCAGGGCCTTGCCTCATTAGTCAAACCCTGTCCTAGGCCAGTGTGTTCATAATCAACAATTAGCAGCAATTATCTAGGTCTGCCCCCCCATCTAAGGACAAAAGCTGGAGACACTGAAAAGCCAGGTCTGGGCATGTATATTGGGCCCTATGTTATTTTGTTAAGCTCACAAGAATGGCGAGCAGGTCCTGTATTACAAAAGGCTGAAAACGGAGTGGAAGGAGGGTGCACGCAGAAAATAAACTGATGAAATCAAGCCTCCTTAGTAACCAAAAATGAAAAGGGCCTAACCAGAGTATGGTGTCACCCTGACCATTACACAGTCAGCTGTGGTCACTGTGGGCCACTCAAAGACGTCTGAGAGAGAGTGCTGGAAAGCCAACACGCAGAGTGCCGAACTGACCCAGCAGGGACGCGCACACTCAGTGCTCCGGCAGCAGGAAGAAAGGGGCTCTAATCTGGACAGGCGGGACAGCCAGTGCGGACCTCTGATCCAGCTCGCGACCTGGATGGAATGACAGGAAGCTACTTTCCTTCCCACTCTCGCCCTTTCCACAGAGTTTCCCAGGCCTGTTCTTCTCTACATGTCCCAGTCATATCCACCTTTCAGTCCTAACCCACTTCTATCCTTGATCTTCTGTGAAGATGACGCTGCGTACTCCCATCCATTTCCCTCTTTTCCCAGGACACCCACAGCACCAGTAGTTTCAATAAGAGTTTATGCTTGAGTCTCACCATGAGCCCTGACGACAGTGGAGAGGCAAAGTGGTATCAGGTCCCGGGGACAGGGTGGAGCAGCCTTACCAGCCCTGGCATTCTTACCTCTAGACTTCCTTAGTCATGAGAAAACTCAACTTCTCTCTTGTTTGAGATTTGTTCTGAGTCTTCTGTTACAGGAAGCTGAACTTAACTTTCTTGTTATGAAAACCCAACAAGTTGTATTTGTGGAGGAGTCACAAAGAGTTGGACACGACTTACTGACTAAACAACAATACTCCTGGTGACCTGAATTCAGGCAAACCATACCTTAACCTGAATGAAAGTGGGCTTAGAGCAGGTTTCTTCAGAAAGTATATTCTTCCTCTTTAAAACACTTTACTCCCCAGCTCCAGAACTCTTGACTCTTCTGGGTTAAAAAGCTAAAGTTCAAGGGAGCGTCTTGTTTTATGGTTGCTGACACTGAAATAGAGCAAAGAGCACTGGGAATGCACATAGCACGAGGGCTCACTGCTTCACTGGTTATACCCAAGAGAAAAGGCTTAGGAACCAGGGAAGAAGAAAGAGGAGGAAAGGAAGCAAGCAGAAGAGAATGACTGTCTGAGATCTGTGTAAATGAGGGTCACTAGAGGAAGAGGGTGAGAATCTTCTAGAGAACAGTGTAGGAAAAGTTATCTTAGGAATCTGTATACAGATGTACTCATGAGCATCATGGAATAAAATTGCTTCTGGAAGGAAGGCAATCAGTAGCATCCATTTGATAACATATATGCTTCCCTACAGACTCAAGTCAATTAAAGTTCATCATTACTTGGGTAATATTACTACAAGTTCTAGGGAGAAAACTCAGCACTTCCACAACTATTTACTAAGCTATCATTATGTGTCATAAACATAGTTCCTGTCCTTGAAAAGTTTTAAATTTAGTAAAAAGTCAAGACTAACACTTATCAAGCAATAAGTACATTATCTAGAAAGAAAGTTTTGATGAGTAAACCTGACTTGTACATCAGGAGAAGTTTAATGCCATCAGAAATAGATGCCTTCTTTTTACCCCTGCTGGAAGTGTTCCCACCCCTCCAAACCCTCAGCATGGTTTTTTTTAAATCTGCCATATATTGCCTTGAAGTCTGTGTGTGTGTGTGTCTGTGTGTGTCTATGCACCTTCTCTTCACCATTGCCTAGGTTCCTTTTCTTATTGCTCCATCACTAAGTCACGTCCAGCTCTTTGAAATCCCATTCCAAACTCTTGGAATCATGCAAAGCTTCCTTGTCCTTCACTCTCTCCCTGAGTCTGCTCAAACTCATGTCCACTGAGTCAGTGATGTCATCCAACCATCTCAACCTTGCCCCCTTCTCCACCTGACCTCAATCTTTCCCAGTATCAGGGTCTTTTCCAACAAGCTGGCTCTTGGCATCAGGTGGCCAAAATATTGGAGTCTCAGCTTCAGTCCTTTCAGTGAATATTCAGCATTGATTTCCTTTAGGATTGACTGATTTGACCTCACTGCTGTCCAAGGAACTCTCAAGTCTTCTCTAGCACCACAGTTGTAAAACATCAGTTCTTCAATGCTCAGTCTTCTTTTATGGTCCAAATCTCACATCCATACATGACTACTGGCAAAACCATAGCTTTGACTATACAGACCTTTGTTGGCAAACTGATGTCTCTACTTTTTAATAGACAGTCTAGATTTGTTATAGCTTTCCTTCCAATGAGCAACTGTCTTTTAATTTCATTGCTGAAGTCATCCGTCCACAGTGATTTTGGAGCCCAAGGAAATAAAATCTGTCATTGTATTCACTTTTCCCCCATCTATTTGCCATAAAGTGATGGGACCAGATGCCATGATCTTAGTTTTCTGAATGTTGAGTTTAACCCAGCTTTTTTCACTCTCATTAAGAGGCTCTTTTGTTCCTCTTCACTTTCAGCCAATAGAGTGGTATTTTCCGCAACTCTGAGCCTGTTGATGTTTCTCCCTGCAATCTTTAATTAAACTTGTGATTCATCCAGTCTGGAACTTCACATGATGTACTCTGCATATAAGTTAAACAAGCAGGGTGACAATATACAACCTTGACATACTCCTTTCCCAATTTTGAACCAGTCCATTGTTCCACATCTGGTTCTAACTTGACCTGGATACATGTTTCTCAGGAAACAGGTAAAGTGGTCTGGTATTTCCATCTCTTGAAGAATTTTCCACAGTTTGTTTATGATCCACACAATTAAAGGTTTTAGCACAGTCAGTGAAGCAGAAGTAGATATTTTTGCGGAATTCTCTTGCTTTCTCTATGATTCAATGGATGTTGGCAATTTGATCTCCGGTTCCTCTGCCTTTTCTAAGTCCAGCTTGTACATCTGGAAGTTCTCAGTACATGCACTACTGAAGCCTAGCTTGAAGGATTTTGAGCATTACCTTGCAAGCATGTGAAATGAGTGTAATTGCACAATAGCTTGAACATTCTTTGGCATTGCCCTTCTTTGGGATTGGAATGGAAACTGACCTTTTCCAGTTCTATTGGCGACTGCTGAGTTTTCCAAAATGCTGACACATTGAGTAATATATTAGGTTCCTTAATGATACGCATTAAGTCTTATACATTTGTGCCTCCTTCGTGATGTCTGTTCCAGTCCCTGGCACAGTTAGGCATTAGTGAATCTTGGTTGGCTGTCTATTAGAAAAGAGTTAAGGAATGCTGAACATGCTCTTTAAGATGAACAATCTCACTGGAGAGCTCAGAGAGTTTCCATGGTAAGGTCTGGCTGTGCTGGTAGAATTTAAACAGCTAGAGCAGAGTGGGAAGAGTATTATTATCTAATGAGGGGAGACCCAGAGGGTCATATTGTTTCCTTACCTTTGATGAGATGCTGTTCAACTCTCCAAGTTAAACAATGAATTGCTTTGTCTTAGCACTGAGGAGATAAAACTCTTTGTTTATAAGCATATTCATAGTAAGAAGAGGGGCGGGTAGGAAGTTCCCTTTTGGGCGGGAACCACCTTCAGCCTAAATGAAGGTTTCCAAATTTGCCAAGAGTCAAAACAAAACTTACAGGTGCTCTGCAAACAGTTGGCTTGTGGGCAGTAGAAGCAGCTTTCAGGTACTAACCTGGACCCTGTTGAGAGTCTTTGAAGGTACTTTAATCTTCCTTATTGCAGAACATCATTTGTAGGAGGAAAGGGCAGAGTAATGGATCTCTAACGATTCTCTGCCAGCTCTATATTCTAAGACTTAAGAAGCTGGTGGTATTTCATAACCTAAATGAGTTAAAGATACACTGGAGAAAATGGGAGTGATCAAATTAGACAAAAATGCCTCATGTCACAGGCACAGGTTTCTAGATAAGGAATCCATGCCCATCCCCTATCATCCCAAATTCAAGGTCAGGTCCAATAGCCATTTAATTTTATGGAATCTCTCACTTTTCCTGTGTTTCCAAAAGAAATATTCTAGGATGGATAGTCTTGTGTTGCAAAGCAAGTATCACAAGTGCACAGGCATGGCGTAGAGAATTATAAGTACTGTCTTGATGCCCACAGTATTCCCAGAGTCCACTTTCCCTATAACTTCAAAGAGTGGCAAATAAAATAGCAGTGGCTCAGTGGTAAAGAATTTGCTTGCCAATGCAGAAGATGTGGATTCAATCCCTGGGTAGGGAAGATTCCCTGGAGAAGGAAATGGTGACCCACTCCAGAAGTGGAGTGAAGTCTGGCGGAAGTTGGAAAATATTCTGGCCTCAGCACTGACCTCCAGATACTAAACTCTCAAGAGACAAACTCTCAAGAGAATTAAGGCAAAGCTTAACTCTCTCTGCGCTTTCTGCAGCCAAAGAAGTTCTCCATTTCCCCTTATTTTCCCTCCCTTTCAATTGATCCTCCCTTCTCTCTTTTCTGATAGTAACCTCATCACAACTTCATGATGGGAGATCATTTTACTTTACAGACTCAGAATTTTGTGTTTCTAACAGAGGGACCCAGCATAATGATGGTCCTTGTGGAAACTGGAAGACATCATGGTTCATTGAGTTGAGAAGCAGTACAGTGATAATGCTAGTCAAGACTTAGCAATGCTAGGTCAACGAAAAGAGCAAAGCAGATTTTTCCCAAAATGAAGATTTAGTATTTTTTAACATTATAGCAGGTTCAGGTTCTTTGGGTTTCACAAGAACTCCATAGAAGGCAGATTATCAGTATTTTTAAATAGTTGAGAAAATGGAGGCCTAAAAGACCTATTGCAGAACCTTTTTTGCAGAAACTGAAATGTCAGGGACAACAGCCAAAACAATCTTGAAAAAGAACAAATTGGGAGAACACACATTTCCTGATTTCAAAATGTACTATAAAGATCAAGAGATTGTGGCATTGGCATAAGAATAGACATATAGCAATAGAATAAAATTGACTGCTCAAAAATAAACCCTTACATGTATTGTCCATTGAATTTTTATAGGTGCTAATACCATTGCTTCCCTCGTAGCTCAGTTGGTAAAGAATCTGCCTGCAATGCAGGAGACCCAGGTTCTATTTCTGGGTCGTGAAGATCCGCTAGAGAAGGAAATGACAACCTATTCCAGTATTCTTCCCTGGAGAATCCCATGGACAGAAGAGCCTGGCAGGCTACAGTCCATGGGGTCACAAGAGTCAGATACAACTTAGTGGCTAAGGTAATACAATGAGGGGAACAAGTGTTTTCAATAATTACTGCTTGGACAACTGGATATATATATATATATATATACAAACATAGGAGAAAGAGAAGAATGAAGAGAGGGGGAAAAAAGAAGACATTGTTGTTGGATGTCTATTTCACACCATGTACAAAAATTAACTCAAAATGGATCATAGGCCGAAATGTAGGAGCTAAAGCTATATACCTCTTAGAAGAAAACACAGAAGCAAATTTCTTGACCCTTAGGTTAGGCAAAGTCTTCTTAGGAGAACACCAAAACATAGACAACAGAAAAATTTAAAAATTGGACTTCATCAAAATTAAAAACTTCTGTGTGGTCACCACTAAGAAAATGAAAAGACAACCCACAGAATGGGAGAATATATTTGCAATTCATTTCTTTGATAAGGGACTTGCATCCTGAATGTATAAAGAATTCCTGCAAAACAAAACAATAAAAGACAAGTAATTCAACTTTCAAATGGGCAAAGATTTGAATAGACATTTCTGCCCCCACACCAAAAAAAAAAAAGAAAGCCTGTAGTCAAAAGCAAATTAAAAGGTGCTCAGCATTACTAGTCATTAGGGAAATGCAAATCAAATTCACAATGAGATGCCACTTCATATCTAGTAGGATGGCTATAATAAAAATGGTGCAAAATAGTCAATGCTGATGAGGATATGGAGAAATTGGAATCTTTATACATTACTATAAAGGGAATGGCAACCCACTCCAGTATTCTCGCCCAGAGAATCCCGTGGGCAGAGGTGCCTGGTGGGCTATAGTCCATGGGGTTGCAAAGAGTCAGACATGACTGAGCAACTAACACACATACATTACTAGGGAAACTGTACATACATTGGCTCACTTGCTTCAGAAAACAGTCTGAAAGTTCTTCAAAAAGTTAGAAATAGAGTTATCATATAACCTAGCTATTCTACTTCTAGATATATATCCAAGAAATTTGAAAACATATGTTCACATAAAACCTTGTACATGAATGTTCACAGCAGCATCAGTTTCTATAACAGCCAGAATGTAAAAATACAATCCATATGTCAAACTGATAAAGGAATAAACAAAAGTGGTATATCCATATAATGGAATATTAATCAGCCATAAAAAAGAAGTACTGGTACATACTGTAGAAGAGATAAGACTTGAAAAACACTGTATTATACAAAAGAAGTCAGACAACAAAGATTCCATTTACATGAATTATTCAGAATACAAAAACCTATAGAGACTGAAAGTAGGTTAGCAGTTGCTAGAGACTGCAGAGACCAGATAATCGAGAGTGACTGCTTATGGCTACATGATATATTTTTTGGATAGCGAAAATGTTCTGGAATTAGACTGTGGTGTTGATGGCAGAAATCCACAGATATACTAAAAATTACTGAATTAAACACACCAAAAGGGTGAATTTTATGATGAGTAATTATATCTCATTAAAGCAGTTATTAAAAGAAGAAAAAAAAAGGGGGGGGGGGGCTCAACAAGTTACTAAGGTCAACCAGATAGTCCAAACAGAATTAGCCAGACTTGCCACTTTCCTAACATCCCTATTTTTGTTTTCTTCTATTTCCATTTTTATTTTCTTGTTAAGTTTTCTCTATCTTTCAAGCCAGTTAAAATCAATTCTAGAGCAAATATACATACATTTTATTTATTTGTTATAAATAAATAAGCATATAAATCAGTCTAGCCAAATTTTAGTACCTGATTCAATTTAGGACACTTCCTAGTATATTAAATTTCTTCCTTTCTATAAGTTCAGTTCAGTTCAGTTGCTCAGTCATGTCTGATTGTTTGTGACCCCAAGGACTGCAGCATGCCAGGCCTCCTTGTCCATCACTAACTCCCAGAATTTGCTCAAACTCACGTCAATCACATCTGTGATGCCATCCAACCACCTCATCCTCTGCCATCCCCTTCTCCTCCAGCCTTCAATCTTTCCCAGCATCAGGGGCTTTTCTAATGAGTCGGTTCTTTGCATCAGGTGGCCAAAGTATTGGAGTTTCAGCTTCAGCATCAGTCTTTCCAATGAATATTCAGGACTGATTTCCTTTAGGATGGACTGGTTGGATCTCCTTGCACTCCAAGGGACTCTCAAGAGTCTTCTCCAACACCACAGTTCAAAAGTATCAATTCTTTGTTGCTCAGCTTTCCTTATAGCCCAACTCTCACATCCATACATGACTACTGGAAAAACCATAGCTTTGACTAGATGGACCTTTGCTGGCGAAGTAATGCCTTTGCTTTTTAGTACGCTGTCTAGGTTTGTTATAACTTTTCTTCCAGGGAGCAACTGTCTTTTAATTTCATGGCTGTAGTCACCATCTGCAGTGATTTTGGAGCCCCCCAAAATAAAACCTCTCACTGTTTCCATTGTTTCCCCATCTATTTGCCAAGAAGTGATGGGACCAGATGCCATGATCTTAGTTTTCTGAATGTTGAGTTTTAAGCCATCTTTTTCACTCTCCTCTTTCATTTTCATCAAAAGGCTCTTTAGTTCTTCGCTTTCTTCCATTAAGGGTGGTGTCATCTGCATATCTGAGGTTATTGATATTTCTCCCAGCAATCCTGATTCCAGCTTATGCTTCATCCAACCTGGCATTTCACATGATGTACTCTGAATATAAGTTAAATAAGCAGGGTGACGATATACAGCCTTGACGTACTCCTTTCCCTATTTGGAACCAGTCTGTTGTCCCATATCCAGTTCTATTGCTTTCTGACCATCATACAGATTTCTCAGAAGGCAGGTAAGGTGGTCTGGTATTCCCATCTCTTTCAGAATTTTCCACAGTTTGTTCTGATCCACATAGTCAAAGACTTTGGCATAGTCAATAAAGCAGAAATAGATGTTTTTCTGGAATTCTCTTGCTGTTTCGATGATCCAGCAGATGTTGGCAATTTGATCTCTAGTTCCTTTGCCTTTTCTAAATCTAGCTTGAACATCTGCAAATTCATGGTTCATGTACTGTTGAAGCCTGGCTTGGAGAATTTTGAGCATTACTTTGCTCACGTGTGAGATGAGTGCAATTGTGAGGTAGTCTGAACGCTCTTTGGCATTGTCTTTCTTTGGGATTGGAATGAAAACTGACCTTTTCCAGTCCTGTGGCCACTGCTGAGTTTTCCAGATTTGCTGGCATATTGAGTGCAGCACTTTCACAGCATCATCTTTCAGGATTTGAAATAGCTCAATTGGAATTCTATCACCTCCACTAGCTTTGTCCCTGGTGATGCTTCCTAATGCCCACTTGACTTCACATTCCAGGATGTCTGGCTCTAGGTGAGAGATCACACCATCATGGTTATCTGGGTCATGAAGGTCTTTTTTGTATAGTTCTTCTGTGTATTCTTGCCACCTCTTCTTAATATCTTCTGCTTCTGTTAGGTCCATACCATTTCTGTCCTTTATTGTGCTCATCTTTGCATGAAACATTCCCTTGTTATCTCTAATTATCTTGAAGAGATCTCTAGTCTTTCCCTTTCTATTATTTTCCTCCATTTCCTTGCATTGATCACTGAGGAAGGTTTTCTTATCTCTCCTTGCTATTCTTTGGAACTCTGCATTGAAATGGGTGTATCTTTCCCTTTCTCCTTTGCCTTTAGCTTCTCTTTCTTTTCTCAGCTATTTTTAAGGCCTCCTTGGACAACCAGTTTGCCTTTTTGCATTTCTTTTCCTTGGGGATGGTCTTGATCACTGCCTCCTATACAAAGTCATGAACCGCCATCCATAGTTCTTTAGGCACTCTATCAGATCTAATCCCTTGAATCTATTTGTCAGTTCCACTGTATAATCATAAGTGATTTGATTTAGGCCATACCTGAATGGTCTAGTGGTTTTCCCTACTTTCTTCAATTTAAGTCTGAATTTAGCAATAAGGAGATCATGATCTCAGCCACAGTCAGCTCCTGGTCTTGTTTTTGCTGACTGTATAGAGAGCTTCTCCATGTTCGGCTGCAAAGAATATAATCAATCTGATTTCGGTATTGACCATCTGGTGATGGCCATGTATGAAGAGTATGAAAAGGCAAAAAGGTATGACACTGAAACATGAACTCCCCAGGTTGGTACGTGCCCAATATGCTACTGGAGAAGAGTGAGAAATAACTGGGGAAAGAATGAAGAGATGGAGACAAAACAAAAACAACACCCATTTGTGGATGTGACGGGTGATGGAAGTAAAGTTCGATGCTGTAAAGAGCAATACTGCATAGGAACCAGAACTGTTAGGTCAATGAATCAAGGCAAATTGGAAGTGGTCAAACAGGAGATGGCAAGAGTGAAGGTTGACATTTTAGGAATCAGTGAACTAAAATGGACTGGAATGGGTGAATTTAAGTCAGATGACCATTATATCTACTACTGTGGGCAAGAATCCCTTAGAAGAAATGGAATAGCCTTCATAATCAATAGAAGAGTCCAAAATGCAGTATTTGGATGCAATCTCAAAAACAACAGAATGATCTCTGTTCATTTCCAAGGCAAACCATTAAATACCACAATAATCCAAGTCTATGCCCCGACCAGTAATGCTGAAGAAGCTGAACAGTTCTATGAAGACCTACAAGACCTTCTAGAACTAACACCCAAAAAAGATGTTCTCTTCTTTATAGGGGATTGGAATGCAAAAGTAGAAGTCAAGAGCTACCTAGAGTAACAGACAAATTGGCCTTGGAGTACAAAATGAAGTAGCGCAAAGGCTAACAGTTTTGCCAAGAGAACGCACTGGTCATAGCAAACACCCTCTTGTAATAACACAAGAGAAGACTCTACACATGGACATCACCAGATGGTCAATACCAAAATCAGATTGATTATATTCTTTCCAGCCAAAGATGGAGAAGCTCTATACAGTCAGCAAAAACAAGACCAGGAGCTGACTGTGTCTCAGATCATGAACTCCTTAATGCCAAATTCAGACTTTCTATAAGAGAGAGAAGAATTTCCTTCTGTGCACTGGCAGTTTTTCTACTGATGAAAGTGAGGTACAAAGAGTAGTTTGTCTAAAATTTTATCTTTGCAAAAGTATTTTTTCCCTTGAAGTCTCACTTGGCGAACTGAAAACATAAAATAGTCACGGAGAACACACAGAACACTAAGAAAAGATAACATTGAGTGCTAGTCATTTTACTTGCTGTCTAAGGCCATTTTTTGAAGTGGGAGGATGTAACCCCTAGTCACTGCTGGGAGCCTTCTGGAGTAATCTATAATGCTATGATTCTTGTGTTTCAAGCTCCTCTTAAACACATCAGCTCTAAGAACCACAATCAATTTCTAAACTCAAATGGACAATGAAGATTTCCAGCAATTCCTGGCACCTCAGTGCTAGTGACCCCATCTACACAAAGCCTTAATATCTGTTAAGCAGGATTCAGAGGTTTTGTATCCCTGCAACTTTCTGGTCAGCAGGACTGCTGTTAAGACATTCAAAAAAAGAAAAGGTACCCAATGAGTGGTTCTGACCACTGACTGTGAATGCTCCTATTCAGAGTGGTGTGTGGCTAAAGGTTGTAGAAATAAAGTCTTAAATGCAAACCCACAGTAGCATCAGGAAAACCCTGATAGGAGGCCAGGGACCAAGAAGAGATTTCCAAAGGAATCTTTCAATTCTGAGGAAGCAACTTTTCTGATGGATCACCAGGTCAATTAATTTTTGTGTGACTCCTGGTGATGGTGGCTAGAATGCTGAAACTTGTCAATTAATTTTTGTGTGACTCCTGGTGATGGCGGCTAGAATGCTAAAACTTGCTGTGACATGACTGCTTTTGAAAGCTTGATCTGGACTCAAGAACCCTTGAATCAGAGGTGAATAAAGCCACTGAGAAGGGGATACAGCATGGTGCAAATGCTGCCACTTGTTGCAACATCAATGTGGTAATGGCTAAAACACTCCTCGCACATTCAGCCAACTCTTCTGTACTCTTGATATCAGAGCCCCCTCTGAGGATCCAGCAATACAGAAAACTGGGGTCATGACAATTAGTTGACTAACTAAATTCTATTCATACATATTTATTGACTGTCTGAGGTGTATTAGGCAAAGTGCTAGGAGCTAGGGGATACATATTTCTTACCTTCTTAAATTCTGTAACAGTCAAAAGTCCAGGCTTCCAGAACCCTTCCCCACCAAAGGATTCCACTCCTTCCTCTAGCAGACCTTTAATCATTAGTGAATAGTCCCATAATTCTCTTTCCCAGGACAAATTTCTCTATTTTTACTTCTTCTTTCTTCCTAGACAAACTTCTTTGCGGTCTGTCTTTACTACTCTCTAGGTCTGTCCTCCTCTGATTTAGCTCTGGTTTTTCAATGTTCCCTTTACAACGTGGTATCCAGACACTGCTGAATCAGTGTACAATCCTAAAACTACTTCCCCTCTCACTGTGGATCCTCATATTTCCATTCATGGGTCTTACATTTCTTTTTATCTTTTTCATTTTGAAGTCACCTAAAAATCTGTGTCAGAGTTTTCCTGTTTCTCCAACTTGATGCAAGAATACAAGACCCTGGCAGATGGCAGGGCCTTGAGATGGAAGGAGACTGGGTCCCTGAATCACATGGAGAAGTACTGCTCGCTGACCAGAAACCTTTGATCCTGAACTGCTACCATACTTTGTCACATATTTGTGAAGTCAGCTTGCTGCTGCTGCTAAGTTGCTTCAGTCGTGTCCAACTCTGTGCGACCCCATAGACGGCAGCCCACCAGGCTCTCCTGTCCCTGGGATTCTCCAGGCAAGAACACTGGAGTGGATTGCCATTTCCTTCTCCAATGCATGAAAGTGAAAAGTGAAAGTGAAGTCTCTCAGTAGTGTCTGACTCTTAGCGACCCCATGGACCGGAGCCTACCAGGCTTCTCAGTCCATGGAATTTTCCAGGCAAGAGTACTGGAGTGGGTTGCTATGTGAAGTCAGTTTAGCCTACCCTAATTAAAATAATTAACCTCGTCTTTTTTTTTTCCCCCAGATAAACTGTTATAAATTACTACCTGTATTGCACACCTAGCTAATTTTAAATAATCATAGGATTTTGCCTTGTAAAGTCTGTGTAAATTAGTTCAAATTTTTGGAGGATTTTTTTTCAGTAATATAAACCTCATTTATATTTCAATTCAGTGTCTTTAAACATGAGAAAATCTCTACAACTAAGGCATTTAAACCTGTAGTGTTATGTCTACTCTTATTCTGCAAGAATAGAGTAAGTATTCAAGACAAAATAAACAGAGGCTCCATATACCTAGAAAATAAGAAGCAAGGACCAATCCCCAGGAACAGACTGATAAGTATCTTCATGTTGGTGTTCTGTTTTGTGTATATGTGTTGTCCAAAGTCCAGATATCTTATGCATAAAGAAACAAAAAGAAGTCACAAGGAGGCCATTCACATCAACCTTATCTTTTATAAAGAGGTATTGTCAGACTTTATAGCATGTATCCACACTAAACCTAGTTTCTAAAGTAATTATATATTCTGTTCACTAAATTCAATTCTGCTTAATTCATTCATTTATTCACTCATCCATCCCTTTAACAAATAAGCTTGCTGTAGACTCAGCACTGAAGCAGGTTTATGTAGGACAATAAGAAATAGAAGATAAAGCTCCTGGCCCAGCAGACTTTATGATTTGTTTCCACATTTCTTGTCACCTAGCATGTGAGAGATGAACCTGTTCTGATGACTGTTTTGAGGTTTTAATTTCAATAAACATTTATTTTGTGCCTAGTCCATGCTAAGCACTGGGTTAAAGATGCTGCAAGAAGTTGACTATAAAGATAAGGAGATATGATAGGTGTTACAATGAAAATGGCAATGGTATTTATCCAACTCAAAAGCCCTGATTGTTAAATGAAGTCCTTGAGATCAAGGGCTGCACCTTACACTTCTTTGTTTTACGCTTTCATCATCTGAGTCATTCCCCTTAAGTCCTCTTAGGTTCCCTGTAGCTTAGGTTACAAACTCTCTCACAGGATGGCTGGTAAGTGAAAGAGATCCACCTTGCTGACAATATCAGACAGTGATCTATTTCTACACCTTCTACTTGACATCTCAGGGCAACCAAGGGAAGATGAAATCCTCTGGACTCCTTGAGTGGGACAATGGGTTTATACATATATGACAGGTACTGCCCAGAGTTGAAGGGAAACAAAATCCTCATTGTTCATCTAATATCTGTTTTTCACTTGGGAAAGAATGCATATCATTGAAATATTTGGTATAAGTAAATGCTTAACTGATGTGGAATTAGTATTCATATTATGTGTGTGATAACAATAAGGTGGAATGCCCTTGGTACTGGGAGATACACACTGAAGTAGGGAGCAGTAAACAGCCACGCTGCCTGAAATCTAATTTTCAAATGGGTCATCAAATTGGACAAATTGGACAAATGTCAATGACTCTAGGTATAGTGTATATGGGTGTTCACGTACTATTATTCTTTCAAATTTTCTGTACATTTCAACCTTTTCATAATAAAAAGTTGGTTAGAAAATGCTTGTCTTCCATGTGTAGTTTTGAGCAACTCAAAGATCTGGTTGACTGCTCCCCACTCACCCTCATACCCAACCCATTTCATCTCTGTCTTACTTTCTCTTTCAATAGTTGTGATCTGAAATTCTACCATCAAGAGCCTCAACCAATTTAGCTAAAAGGTTTCATTCATATTAAAATGTAGATATGCATTTACATGGTACATATGCATGTATTATTATGTTAGTTAGATTATATTATACATAAATAAATACATAATACAGATGCTGGTTAGAGGTGATGGGAAAAAAAATAAAACACATAAATTTACGTGGGACTCCCAAGAGGGATATACATAGAAAGAGAGACAAAGAAAGATCTGGTGCGTGGGAACAGAGCACTACAGCAGTGTTTGTCCAACAGAACTTTCTACAATGATGAAAATATTATGTATCTGCACTACCAATACGGCAGCCAACACCACATCTAACTATTGGGTACTTGAGATGTATCTAGTGTAATTAAAGAACTGAACTAATTTTATTTAATGTTAATTACTAATTAAAATTTAAATTGCCACTTGTGGCTGGTGGCTATCATATTGAACTATGAAGCTCTAGAGAGATATGAGCCTGGAGAGGCAGAAAACTAGAGTTTCTAGAAGTGAGTTGGTAACTGTAGAATTAAAATTTCCTAAGGGAATTAAAAAGATATTTTAATATGTATAATTTGTGGGGAAAGAATGAAAGAGAAAAAGTAGTCGTATATTCTACTAGGAATTCTTGTCCCTGGGTAATACTTCTAATTGGTCAAATCAAAAGTATTGCAGAGTAGATGTGCCCACTACCAAATCTCTCTATATAGTTTATACATGCAGCATATATATACATTCAGTATATAATGATGGGTTATTATGACAGGAGAAATTATGGTTTTTCCAGGGGTCATGTATGGACATGAGAGCTGGACCATAAAGAAAGCTGAGCGCCAAAGAATTGATACTTCTGAACTGTGGTGTTGGAGAAGACTCTTGAGAGTCCCTTGGACTGCAAGGAGATGAAACCAGTCAATCCTAAAAGAAATCAATCCTGAATATTTATTGGAAGGACTGATGGTGAAGCTGAAACTCAATAGTTTGGCCACCTGATGCGAACTGACTCATTAGAAAAGACCCTGATGCTGGGAAAGATTGAAGACAGGAGGAGAAGGGGATGACAGAGGATGAGATGGTTAGATGGCATTACCAACTTGATGGATATGAGTTTGAGCAAGCTCTGGGAGCTGGTGATGGACAGGTAAGCCTGGCGTGCTGTAGTCCATAGGGTTGCAAAGAGTTGGACACAACTGAGCGACTGAACTGAACTGATTATGACAGGAAAGATAGTTTCTAAGAGGTGGGATACATAACATCACCAGTGTCTTTTCAGATACCCATTGAGAGGATCAAATACCCATGTCATCTACTTCTCTACCCAAAACTTCAGCCAAGACATAAAGGATGCCTCCCTCATGACCAGGGGCTGAAATGTATCTCCTACGGTGGGAAGAAGTCATTGAGCTGCAAGGAAAGATGATGCTAAGAACACAATCAGGAAAATATTCAACTCATTAGACGGATATGTTTGGTCTCACAAGCTAAATTTTCAGAAGTCTGTCTCCTGTTGACTTTTTCTTTCAACTTTTCAGTATCATCGCTCCTTCCTAAACAAACGACAAGGAAGTCCACACTTCTACCAGTAGACAGAGTAGATACAGCTTATGAATTTGCATTTCTAACAAATTCCTGTGCTGATGCTGCTGGCCTGGGGACCACTCTTTGAAAACAAATGTCCATTGCGTTCACTGTGGTACTGCTGCTACTGCTAAGTCACTTCAGCCGTGTCTGACTCTGCGCGACCCCATCCCTGGGATTCTCCAGGCAAGAACACTGGAGTGGGTTGCCATTTCCTTCTTCAATGCATAAAAGTGAAAAGTGAAAGTGAAGTCACTCAGTCATGTCTGACTCTTCGCAACCCCATGGACTGCAGCCTACCAGGCTCCTCCATCCATGGGATTTTCCAGGCAAGAGTACTGGAGTGGGGTGCCATTGCCTTCTCCGTCACTGTGGTATAGTGCATTAATTTTTCTACTGTGCATCTAGAACAGTGCTAGCTATGTATCATCTTCAGGAGAATGGGGAAAAAACTCTAACTCATATCTTTTTCTGTAAGACTGTATTCTCTCATGGAACCCAGGTAGGATTTGAGGATCAGTGGGGAGAGAAGACTTGAGGTGTCCTCACAACCACAATGCAACATGAAAATAAAAGCTTCTGTAATGTTCAACATCTGTTAATAGAATTTTAAGCTTACTCTTTGCTTTACATTTTGAGAAGTGGTTTTCAAACATGAGAGCTTACAAAGTTGTCTTCGAGGTTTTAAAACACAGATTGATGGAAAGCTGAGCCCTACTTGCTCCCAGATAGAGCATCTGGGGTAAGACCTGAGAAATGGCATTTCTAACAGGTGACAGTGATATTGCTTGTCCTGGGACCAATGACAAATGACAAATCTATTTGTCTCAGCTTTCTTTATCTTCTACATCTCTAGCCTGTAGTCCAAAGGCCAGCAAACTGTGATCAACTGTTTCCCAAATTGTTTTAATGAAACGTACCTGCACCCATTCATTTATATATTGTCTGTGGCTACTTTCAAATTACAATAGCAGAGTTGAGTGATTTCAACAGAGACTTAGTAGTCTATTAATCTACAATATTTACTATTTGGCCCTTTATAGAAAAAGTCCATCTCCAGTCTTCTTTCTTCTCCTTAAACATGATACTTATTAAACAACTTCTGTAAACAGGGCACTTAATAAATATCTTTGTATTTTACCTTCACAGTAATATAAATGGAATTGGCTTCCCTGGTGGCTTAGATGGTAAAGCATCTGTCTGCAATGTGAGACATCCGGGTTCAATCCCTCGGTTGGGAAGATCTCCTGGAGAAGGGGATTCCAGTACTCTTGCCTGGAAAATCCCACGGATGGAGGAGCCTGGTAGGCTACAGTCCATGGGGTTGCAAAGAGTCGGACATGACTGAATGACTTCATTTTCATTTTTCTATATCACAAGGTCTAATAATTTGCATAAAGTGAAAGTGAAAGTCGCTCAGTCATGTCTGACTCTTCATGACCCCATGGACTATAGAGTTAATGGAATTCTCCAGGCCAGAATAGTGGAGTGGGTAGCCTTTCCCTTCTCTAGGGGATCTTCCCAACCCAGGGATTGAACCCAGGCCTCCAGCATTGCAGATGAATTCTTTACCAGCTGAACCACAAGGGAAGCCCAATTTGCATAAGGAAATACCTAAATCAGGACGGACCTCTGTATAGCCTTCGGTGCCCAATGCATAATGAAACTGTAAGTCTCCTTGTTCAAAAATTAAGAATTTCAAGATGATGAGAGCAGAGCATTAACCAAGTGTGGGGCCCAGTGTGACTGAATAGGTCACATGCCCATGATCTAAGCAGAGTGCCCAGTCCTGACCTGGCTGCCTCTGATGTCTGAAACTCTCTCCTGTATGGCAGACTCAGGAGTCTCATATACCATGACCAATAAGCACTGTCATGGTGAACTACTGCAGTTTTTCCTTGGAGATAGAATCTTCTTTCCTGAGAAACCACTCCAAGTATATTCTCAACATCCTTGTATTATATATGACTCCCCTTCTCAAGCCCCAGGAACAGTCTCCTGGGGAAAATACACATCTCTGCATTCCCCCAAATACTTAGCACCTAGAAGCCACTCAATAAATATAACTTTTATATTAAACAATTGCTCCCCTTATACTACAGAGGATTTAAAATAACTTTTCAATGAATTATTGCTGAATTAGTAGATACCAACAAGGCTAACATGAAGAAAGACACTGCAGAGATTACTGTAACTTAACAAAAGAGAATATGGAGCAATAAAGACATTACTAATACCTTAGTTTGCCATCACTCAAAATTTCATGGTGGCTGCCACAACAGAACCTCAGTGTCTGCCCATATGACCCAGGGCTATTTTCCCAAACTTGTAGCAGAGAGTACTGTTGGACATTCTCTCAGTACTGAGGTGTAAGTGACAGCAATTCAACAACACATGCAAAGCCAAGTCAGTGATCATCTTAAAGAATGCAGCATCTCATGTTATTTGATCACTATATTCTCTGAGCATTTAATCCTCTCAAATATTTTGCAATCACTTCCTCTAATTACAGAGAAAACACATTGGAGTGATGTGCATGCTCGGGAGCATCCCCTCCTGTTTCCTTCTCTCTGTTTAATCAAGAATTTGAATCACCTTTCAGTTTCCTAATCCTATAATCCTAAAAAGAATTTACTCTGCTCCAAACTCCGCTTGGCGAGACCCTGTACAGCGGAACCTGGAGCCCTTTCACAACGTCTGAGAAGGGAAAGAAAATCCTGGAGGCAGGCTTTTGGCTTCCTTCCAGGAAGCTCAGGAAATTGGGGCCCCTGGAGACAATCCTTTTCTAGCTAAGATTCTGAAGATATGATTTGGGAGGCCTGCATCAAATTTACCTAGAGGGCTTGTTAAAATTCTAACTTTCTGGGTCTCATTCTAGACATACAAAATTGGAATTTGAAGACAGGAAATCTATCTGTCTTATCTATCTGTCTGTCTATGTTTCTAAATTTAATTTTTTCCCGAGTGATAGTGAGTGCTAAGTCGCTTCAGTCATGTACAACTCTTGCGACCCTATAAACTATAGCCTGCCAGGCTCTTCTGTCCATAGGATTCTTTAGACAAGAATACTGGAGAGGGTTGCCGTTTCCTACTCCAGGAGATCTTCCCGACCCAGAGATTCAATCCGTGTCTCTTATGTACCCTGCATTGATGGGAGGGTTCTTTACCACGAGCGCCACCTGGGAAGCCCTCTCTATCTATATTTAATTTTTCCCCAAGTGATTATCATGTGGATAAAAAATTGAGAACCAAGAGGCTAGCCATCCACATCCTCAATGTATATTCACTGTATTTCTTTTTTTTTCATTGAAGTATAGTTAATTTACTATGTTGTATTAGTTTCAGGTACACAGCAAAGTAATTCAGTTACACATCTACATCTATACACACACACACACACACACATATATATGTATAATATATAAACATACAGATTCTTTTCACTTATAGATTATCATGAAATATTGAGTATGGTTCCCTGTGCTATACAGTAGGTCTTTGCTGGTTACCTGTTTTATATATTGTAGTATGTATATGTTAATCCCAAACTCCTTCCCCTTTTATCCCTTTTACTTTTTGGTAACCAGGAATTTGTTTCCTATTCACTCCATAGTTATTAATATTATAACCCAGTTTTAAAATTCTGATTTATAAATATACAGGATCAATTAAATGATGTAGCTAAAAAGGCCTTTGGTCACTACGGGTCATTGCTCTGGGATCCAGAAGGAATGTGGAAGAAGGTGAAGTGGGCTCATTTGGGTTCACAGTCAGGGTACCCACTCCTCAGAGGTCTGGGCACCATAACTATGACATACACCATAAAACTTTTCTGCGACGGCCTGCAGTTACAATATTCTGACCCTCTGTCTCCATTTAACCCTGGTGTATGCTAAAAAAAACTCCACATTTTAATATCCTAATTACACTAAAAAAATTCAACATACCCAGAAGTGTATTAAAATCATTTCTCAGGCCATAGGTCTGTATTTATTGTTCAGTGAATATGGCCACCATAACTCAGAGAATAAGCCCAAAGCTCAGGACTAGACTGTCTTTCCACATTACCTTCATCGAAAAAGATGACCTTGTTTTATCACCTGCACATCTGCTCTTGTTCATCTGCTGCCAGTGACATGTCTGCTTTGCTCACTCTTTTCTATTTACCACTTCTCTGAGAGCAAAAACAGTGTTTCCTACTTTCCTCCTCTCTCGGAGGCACCTGCAGTGTTTCTCACACAACTCAATTAATGCTATAAACTGGTAAGATATGATGGCCCCTGCTTGATTTGAGGAACTCATCAGTAAAATGAGCTGATGTGTCCCAGACCACATGCTGGGAGGAATACAGATTTGTAATACACCTTCTCATCAGCCCTGGGTCGCTAAATAGGGCAGACTCTTTTTCTCAGAGCCTCCATATGTTCAGCTCACACGGATCAATAGAAGCACCATATTGCCTTCACAAAAGCTTTAGTTGCTCACCCTTTCTAATATACAGAAAGTCCCAGATTGTTTTTATCAAACACAGTGATGCCCTGAAGCTTCAGCTTACTGTTTGGTGATAGGGAAGCTGTCCACAGTGAGTTTCATGGACACAAACTGGGATATAACTAAACATTTGGGGTTTTAAATAGCCCCAAACAGACCATGTTAAACTTAAAAGCAGAGAAATGCTGTAACTCTGGAGCTCAAACAATTTCAACCTCTGAAGTGCTTTTCCATAACAAGGCAGAAAATAAAAAGTTAGGAGTGCACAGCTGCCCAGCCAGAAGTGAAGCGAACTCCCAACAGGAGTGAGCCAACATGCTCTGGGCGACAGCTGGGTAAACATTTCTGATAAAGACTCACAGTTTTGATAGAACCGTGTGTGTGTGATAGTACAGTTTGGTGGATTGATAGCTGCTTAAATAGTCTGCAACCAGAGTACTGAGTAAGGACACCGACAAACTAGAACAGACGAGAGAAGCACAAAGAAGGATGGAGATGAAAGCGGTATGGTATAACAGGAGGAAGAACGTGGGTATTTAGATTGGAGAATCAAAACCTGGATGCAGAGTGGGGAGAATCAAGGATGACAGTTCTCTTCAACTCATGGCATGGAAGATTAATACTGTACATATAGTTCAACTGGGTAGAAATAGGCTAATAGGTGAAAGTTACTAGGGAATAGGTTTTAGCTAAGCATAAAGTTTTTTTTCTGAAAATCAGAATTGTTCAGAAATGGGAGGAACTACTGGAAATTTTAGAAGAGGTAGACTGTCCATTGGTAGAGTCTTCATTAGATGGGGAATCAGAACAGTGACTCTCCCAGGTACCTCTCAACTCCAACTCAAAGGTTCTACGTGCCAAGAGGACATGATGGTTGGATGGCATCACTGACTCAATGGACATGAGTTTGAGTAGGCTCCAGGAGACGGTGAAGGACAGGGAAGCCTGGTGTGCTGCCGTCCATGGGGTCCCAAAGAGTCAGACATGACTGAGCGACTGAACAGCAAATGAACTGAGAGCCTGTCCCCATCTTCCCCACACTACTGTCCTCACCCACCTTGCAGAAGTGGTCAGTGATGTAAGTAACAATCAGTGATGTTAAGAGGATCAAATGTTACAGGTATGTAATAGCCACAAAGCTCTGGGCAAGTCTATGTTCCTCTCCTTTCACTGATGGAGTGATTAATGCCTATATCAGGAGCATAATGGTGGGTAGGGAGGAAAGGGGAATTGTTTTTTACCCTACCATTATATTAAGCATTACACTAAATTTCCTTTAAAAAGGTCTTTGGATCTGCCACTTGATACTGACAAATAACTTATAATGCATTCAACGTAATTTTTTCTCTTTGGCTGAAATAAATAAAACTAAATGTTGTTGTTTTCCTTGAGGGAATCATTTAATCTTCAAATTAGACACTAAACACTAAGTTGTTCAGTTTATAAGCCATCCTAAAATTCTTAGCTACTTGGCCACTTGGAGAAAAAGACAGTAATTTATGAAAAGATTACATCCTAACACCACTGCCACCTTCCCACTTGGAGGCAGCGTGGAGTTGTGGAAAGAGCAATTACATGTGAGCCCAATGACCTCCTCCAACAACTTGCTGTGGTGCACCTTAGGCAGCTATTTCACTTCCTCTGTCAAAGGTCACTGCCATTTTGTAGCCCGACCATAATCACTCAACACAGAAGACTGAATACCACTTGACTTATCTATGAGGACCATGCAGAGACAGAGAGAATAGTTTCAAAATTCATGGTACTTCCTGCTGATCTTGGTTTTTCAAAATTCTCAATAACTTGGTTAAATACTTTTATCCATAGCATTTGATGTGAAAAAATAGCTTTTCAATTATGTTTTCAACAGTGACTTGGGCCTAAACAGTCTTCTGTTCTCAATGGCTGAAAACTGTTTAGATTCTCTTGGTGGGCTCCTGTTGATCCCTGGAGATTGTTATGCTATACTTGCCTCATTCTTAGATATAATTTAAATGAATGAAATGGGAGAATGCATTTTTCCAAATGGCTAAAATGACTCTGGAAATACTCATGGAGAGTTAGTATTTTTCAGTCTACAATCTATATATCATTGTGGACATAACAGAAATCCTATATGTCTATAATTAATCAACATCATCATTTTGTTTTTCTCCTTATATTATGATTTTTAATTGAGTACCAAGGGGGTCTTTCATGCAAATGAAACTTCATGACAATCCAACAAGCTCAACATTATGATCTCAATTAAGGACCCTGATACACTGAGGGGTAGAAAGAAAAAAAAAGTGATCCGAGCAAGATCACAAAGAATGGAAGTCTAGGGATTCCCTTCACTAGGGAAGCAAACTGCATGTCTCCTCCAGGAGGCATATGTAAAACAAATTTATATTTACAATTGCTTCCTGCTTGGCTGGCTAAATTGAAGTCATTTTGCCAAGCTTCACAAAGAAAAAGAGAGTACCATTTCCTGAATTCTCTGGCTGGTTCTGGCAAACAGCTTGGGGAGAGGGGAAGTGATTTGCTTGAGGTGATGAGTTAGGAATCTATCAGGCTGCTGAAGAGAAACTCAACTGTAATTAGAACAGATTTTAATTTTTTTTTTTTTTTTTTACTTCAGTCCTCAACCACTTCTTTTCTCTCTGAAGTTCTTAGCTTAAACTTTGTTAGTTGTAAGTTATGTTCTCACTGAGTGCAGATCAAGAGTGGTGATCTAAAATCTAGGTGTGTCCTACAATGCCTGTTCAACCTTAAAGAAATGAACAAAGTCTAACATATAAAATTTACTAGGCAGCAATGCTCAAACTGCTTTGATCATAAGAAACAATAAATACATTTTTCACTGTAACCGTATACACAGTGCATATTTGTGTGTGCGTGTGTTTCACACACAAGAGTTTAAGAAACAAAATTTATACTTACTAAGAGGCATTTTTATTGTCCTCCCCCCTCCCCCCCTCTTCCTTCTCCCCTCTCTCTCCTCCCCTCTTATCCCTTCCCTCTTATCCCTCCTTTTTCTTCCTCTCCCTTCCTCTCCTCTCCTCTCCTCTCCTTTTGCTAGTAGTAACCCACTAAATTGAATCCACAATCTACTAATGGATTATGAGTCTCAATCCAGAAAACAAAACAAAACATCTTCTACAGAGAACAAAAGTGAAAGACTTTTTGCCACTACAGGAAGCCACAGTGGGATGAAGAAAGAATACTGATCTAGCCGCCAGGAGACTGTGGGTTTATTCTTGTTGGCCACCAACTGTATTTGAATATCTCCTTTCCTGGTTATAAAGTGTGTGTTAGTGGTTCATTCACATCTGACTCTTTGTGACTGCATGGACTATAGCCCGCCAGGCTCCTCTGTCCACGGGATTCTCTGGGCAAGAATACTGGAGAGGGTTACCATTTCCTTCTCCAGGGGATCTTCCTGACCCAGGGATCGAACCCCCATGTCCCGCATCGCAGGTACATTCTCCACCCTCTGAACCAGAACTTGGGCAAATTACTAAACCTCCCCATGCTTCAGTTTCCTTATCTTTCAAATGCAGCTTTCATAGAACCTACCCTCAAGAGTTATGATGAGGATTTGGTGAGCTAAATACACAAAAAGTGCTTAGGACAGTGCCAATGTCCGGCTTTTAGGAAGCAGTCAGTAAATGTTATCTAATATTTTTAAAACTGAGGTATTACCATCTGTTCTAACTACCTCAACCTTTCACTTAGGTTTTTGTTTGTTTTAAAGAGATGAGAAAGAATTAAATGGGGAGAAATGACTCAAAGTTGTTCTGGGAAGAGGACTGATGATGTCATTTGACCACAAGCTCTTTTTGAGCCAGCAATGGTTTCTAAAATAGCTGTCATAATCCTAGATGGCAGAAGTTGAAGCAGCAAATTTCAAGGGACACTGCTGACACTCACACCACACTGCTCAGTGCACATTTAGGGCTGTGTCAGAGTCTGAGGACTATACTTAGAGTATGGAGACACCAGAAGAGTGTATTCTAGGGAAAGGTGAGGAGAAGTGAGGAGAGACTAGGGACCAAATCACTTAAGGGTTGGTTGTGAACATGAGATGTTTAGCATGAAGATGGGAAGATTTAGGACAGCCCTGATAACTGCTTTCGAATGACTGAAAAATCATTGTGTAGGGCTTTAGGATAAAGCCAGCAAATAGAAGTTTCAACGAAATAGATTTGAACTCTACATAGAGATTAATTTCCAAACAATAAAAGCTCTCTAGCCACAAAAATAAGTCTGGCCCAATAGAAGCTCTCCATCACAAGAAACATTCAAGCAAAGATGAGATAGCCTAGTAGGTATGTCTAATTGAATTAATAGCAAAATCACATTGAATCTAGACTATTTAGAGTTAAAATTCTACAGGTTGACACATATGAATGGGCTTTAAAAGGCCTAAAGCCATGCACATATGCAGTGTCATTGTTTCAATGCTGGCTGCAACTGTCTGCATCACCTAGGAAGTTTTGCAAGGCCTCCAGAAGACATTCTGCTTTCCATCCTTAATTTCTACACAAGACCAGATCTAAAGTTCCTGGTTCAAGCAACATCTGGGCAGCCATGTAACTCCCCACTGACAAAACAGCTAGGTTTTTGTGCAACAGAACTTCTTCTTGTCTAATAGTGAAAAGCCAGGAGTTCTGTTTTGTTATGTTTTCTTTTATCCTTTAATAGGAAACAAACAACTTGGAGATAATTTGGGCTTCCTGTAAATGCCTCACTCTCTTTCATGCCTAAAAACTGTCAAAATGTTTGAATGTAAAAGGATTATTCAGGATTCATTGAATGAGACACTTGAGCTTAATTTCTATGCTTTCCTCTCACACTAGAGCACCCAGGTCTCTCCCTCCCCTCAGCTTTGAGTCTGAGTTTCTCATCTCGTAGGTGGGTTTGATTAATATGCCTGTCGATCATGTGCAAACTCCTTTGAGAAAATGAAAAGTAATGTTCAAAAATAATGTCTTTCACAGTTCCCATCTCAAGACATCTAAGACAAAAATCTCTGTGAAAAGACATGAAACCTAAAGAAGAAAAGAATAACCTCCATTATACAGAACCAAAATCTGGCATTTCTGAAGTGGGACTCAGAATTAGTCAAAGAGGGAAATGGAAAATGGAAGCCTAAGCGATGGTCTAAGAAACCTGAAAATATTCACAGCCCCCTGGGATCACAAAGGCCTCAAACACATCATTTTTCTCAGGAAGAGGGCACATGTAGTTGGCATTAACTGGGTTTACAGCAACTCTGGCTCCTTCAGTGGAACAAACCCACTCATGTTAATTTTACACACCTTGGCTAGAGCAGAGGCTGGATTATAATGAGCCCCAAACTACCCCACTCTTGCTTATGCTCACAGGTGTCTGGATGGAGAGGAGGAAGACAGGTAGGGAGGAGAGGATTAAGACGAAAAACAAGAATGATGTCCATGGCAAGAATTTGTGAATTAAAATTATATATGTGCTTACTGGTTTAGTGTCTGTCTCTGGCCCCACTATTGATGTTAATCTCTGCTCCAGGAGGCCCAGGATTGTACTGGAATATAAGAAGTCTGCCCAGAGTACATAATATATATTTGCTATAAATTCTGTTCTTCTCAGTTCATTCTCCCTTCTCCATCAGAATTGTTCCATCTTTAAGATTCAACTCATTCTGCTCTGCTTCTGTATACTTGTGACCGTGACCTGGCAGCTCCTTGGCTATTTCCTATAACATAAGACTGTGCTCACATATGTAAAGAAAATACAATGGAATCAAACATTTCTACTTGAGAACTAAGTCTAAAGAAAGAAAGTAAGTGAATCAAGAAACTGGTTTGAAAAACAGACATTGAGTTGAATGGAATCTTGATTCACTTACTTTCCAATAAAAAGGGAAAACATTTTCAGAGAAATCAGAATTTCCAATGGTCAGTTGTTTTTTACCAAGACTGTGGAATGGGGCTTCTCCACATAGATGGCAATGAATTATAAACATCTAATTTGCCTTTGTCTGTCCCTTCTATGTGTATATAGGCATGAGGATACGACACCTATCCTGGGTTATTGCCTATCATAAGGCTCTATCTCAACAGCTTAATTTAGCAATCTGCTAAGATCCTTACAGCAGAATGTAACAAGTGAGGCTCTCACTTCAGCTCTTTTAAGTGTAGAGTCAACACACTTACATCTGGAGACACTGTTGCCATCCCCTTAGATGTTTGGTGGATAGTGACCTGAGCATCTACAAATGGTATCTCTTAAGTATGCTCACCACGTGACTGGATCCAAACTGAGCTCTAAAGGGAATCAAAACAGCCTAAGTTAACTGATCACGTTATTTTTACCTGTTCTTAGGACAGGTTTGAGTAGGGACGACAGATAAGGCTCTGATGATAGCTCTTAAACTAGTAGAGGAAGAATGACCATCTCAGAACAAAGTTAACTTCCTCTTTGATTCTTCCCCTCCTCATCTGGCAAGAAAACAGAACATTTTTAAAGCCACAGAAGCCTATTGTTGTCCCTGGGAATTAATCAAAGAATCTGAGAAGTCCTAAAAGCATCAGCAAAATTGTTTATCTCTGTTTTGAAAGGCTAAAGGGAAAAAAAGGTGGGAGGGATATGACTTTACAATAAAAGGGAGAAAAAATGTTGATTAGGGACCATATTTAACTTTTGAGCACAGGCAAATGAAATCAGTTTGCTGTTATTCTAGAATAAAAAAGTGTGAGAGATTAAATCACTATGTTGTATAACAGGAACCAGCATAGTATTGTAGGTCAATTATATTTCAAAACCAAAAAAACACATAGAAAAAAAGAGACCAGATCTGTGGTTACCAAAGGTGAGGGATGAGAGGAGGAATTGGATGAAGGTGGTCAAAAGGTACAAACTTCCAGTTATAAGGTAAGTAAGTACTAGGGATGTGATTACAACAACATGAAGATAACTAACACTGCTCTATGTTATATATAAAAGTTGTTAAGAGAGTAAATCCTGAGTTATCATCACAAGAAAAAAAAAACTATTTTTTTCTACTTCTTTAACTTTGTATGTATGAGATGATGATGTCCACTAAACTTACTGTAATAATTACTTCATGATGTATATAAGTCAAATCATTAGGCTGTATACCTTAAACTTACACATGCTGTATGTCAATTATATCTCAATAAAACAGGAAGAGAAGAAAAAAAGTATGGGAGAGAGAAACTTCCACTTGGTGTTGAGTGATCAGGGGTGTTATTTATACCTCTGGGAGAGAATGGATGGTGGCACTGGGGACATTTCTACATCCTCAAGGAACAGGCCTTAAAACTAAAGCAGTTGACTCCCAGGAAGGACTGATTGTCAACTTTTTCAAGACCCTCTTTCTTTGCACCTTTTTCATTGACCTCCAATTTACAATCCGTCAGTTTCTATGCTCCAAACCCCTGGATAAGCTGTCAGTGGCATCAGTGTTATTAATCTTCAGTGGCCATGTCAATGACAGTCACTGCTCATATAAGTCCACACAAGGGATGAACATAATAGAGGGGCATTAGGCCTTGAGTAGACAAGGTAAGTCGGAGGAAATGAACAGGCTCATTGCTACCGTTTTAATAAAAGCACAAAGCTCCTTTATCTGCTATATAACTTTTATTTTGCACCAATGGGAAGCCTATTCCTTTTGGAGCCAATTCAATTCATAAGGTTTCAGGGAAGATAAATCTTGCCAAAGAATAGAGAGAACAGTATCAGCTTCAAAATGCTATTTCTTGAGTTCTTGTAAAAAACGCTTCTCCAAGCACTGACCTGAACACAGACCCTGAGTGTGCTCTAAACGTGGACTATTGGTGACATCTGGTAAGCTGCTAAGACTGCACCTTCCCACAGGCAGAAATTCAAAGGGACTGAAACCCTTGGTTTGAGTTTCTTTAGCTCTTCTCACCACCTGAAGTGCATGGCTGCAGGATCAGCCTACACACTTGCCTCACTGTGTAGGTGTAAATGTAGGTGTAAAAATGGATCATCTTCCCTGGCACAGAGCAGGACCAGCACTCCACCAAGGACACGGCTTGGGTTGCCTTTCATCAGGGATGGAGAATGGATGCTCTTCTGATGTGTAAGTTCTTTGTTGAGCCCAGAAAATGATTTGTTTGTTGGTCCAAATGGGTTCTTGTTCAGCTCTACTATCTTATACCTCAGTACCCCATGTTCCTCCAACTGAGCCCTGGCATTTGGGGACCTGACTGCCCAGTATCTGGGATCAGATGTCCTGCCACCACTCTTTCATGTGATCTTTGACCACATCTGCTAAGGCTTTGATATCCTCCTGTCCCGCCCCTGCTTAGATAGGCCCTGGGCGTCCTGGACATAGCTGGCCACTGGCTCACTGTACTTTCTGCCAGTAGCTTCTTCTGTTGTCAGTGGCCCAAGAATCTGACCCAGTTTGGATGTTCACCTTAGAATAACTAATCCTGGCCAGTCCTCATTCCTGTCTCATCCTGAAGACCTGCCATAGACCTTGGCCTTGGCCTTGGCCCACTCTGGCCTGCTTCTCTACCACTTGAACCCTACTTGAGATCAGAGAAAGACCTCTGATGTGTCATCTCATTATCAGAACTCCTTTTTCTTCCCTAAGAGTAGGAGTCTCTAGCCCTGACAAGAACGGAATCTCCAGGTAAATTTGCTCATTCTCAGAATAGCTAGAAAGAGCCACACTCACTGGGTTGACTAGGCGAATGTGGCAACCAGTAGACTGGGGACTTCCCCAGCTGAGAACAGCAGCTCAGTAGATGAAGGAGGTGTAATTTCCGTGTGGGGATGACTTGTGGCCTTAGATGAATGGTGCTAGGCTCTCTTCAGTCATCAAATATTTCCTAAACGCCCACTGGGTGCCAGCAGTGCATGAGGCAGGATAGTTAAAAAAAAAAAAAAAAAAAAAAGGCTTCTTTTAATAGGCACCTCCCATGTATCAGGCACCTACATGCATCATTCTTAACCCTTCTAGTAACACTCAAAGGGAGTTCATGTCCTCATTTGACAAAGGAAGAATCAAAGTTAAGTAATTCTCTCAAGATCATGAACCTACTAAAAGGATGATCAAAATTCAGATCCAATTCTATATAACCCCAAACTCCAAGTTCTTCCCAAATACTAGATGGTAATACCACTCATTCGATCACTGATTTATTCATTCACCTAGCAAGTATTCCTGATGGTTCACTGCAAGCCAGAGCCTCTGCCAATGTTCAGCATGAGAAGATCCTTCAATTGAAATTAAAAGGTTGTTTTGAAGGAGCTCAATGGGAAGCTTTTGGGGGACTTTAGAAAGCTGTCATTTATGTGTGGCATCAAATAGGATAGTTGGCTTCCTTTTAATTAATAAAAATAGTAATAAAATGTATAGTCCAGTAATCTTTCAAAAGGAGAAGCTAGTGAAACTCCAAAATGAGGCTTTCTCCATATTTCTGATGGGTACGTAAGTTTTTACAAGGAACTGGATACACTTCAAAGGTGACAGGGTGCTTCCTGTAGAAGGCATCTGGGTAGACCCGAAGGCTTACAGACTCCAAGCACTCTTTTTATTTTAAATTAAAACTACTTCTACACATGAATATGAAAGTACAGTATCCAACTTGGAAAAACATGCAAGTGTCAAAAAATGAAATGGGAAGGCTTTGATCCAAGTAGGTTGAGGAACATCTTGGATGGAGTAAATAAAGATTTAAGTAGTCTGTAGCCTAAGCAGTGAGCTCTGGAGGAGCTATGCCTATTCTTTAAAAACCTTCATTTATATTCTTTACAGCCTCTAGAAGTCTGATGTCTACAGGAATGAGGGGATGGAAAAGGATAAAATACTGGAGCTGGAAGACTTTTTAGGCATCATTCAAGCACAGCCCTCCATTTGGTACATAAAGAAACCGAGACACATGGCCTGACTGACAGCTGGAGTGGAAGCTCTATCTGGGACAGCTGGGGATACAGATGAAGAGCTAAGGCTGACTTGATTCCACTTGAGCTCAGCTGTCATCTGAGGCCATAAAGAAGCTGAGACACACACCTAGGCACTGAGCTCATGACATACTGAGAGACTCGGATTACCCAGGGCATTTATTTTTGGAAAGGCCTCTTCAAGTTGCCAGTAGGCTCTAGAATAATGGACTGGAAGAAGTTTTCTTTGAACGAGAGTGTCTTCAGTGACACATTTTCCATGTATCATCTTTTGGCAAACATAAAAACAATTTCTCAAACAACATACTTGTGAATTACTCAGAGTTGCTAAGGATTCCAATTCCATTTTTTCCAATGACCTTCTTCTGGTTTCTAAACCTAAAATGAGTTTAATAAGATGCTGTGCCCAGACCTGTGAGTGAGGACCACAGCCCCTGGGCCCCAGTGCTGCCACTGGAAGGACCTGCTGGGCCTACTTTCCTCACCTGGTACAGAGAGTGTTTGCTTGGACAGGGCTGCAGGGAAAGAGGAGACACATAGGATGCAATGGCTTAAAAAAACACCAACATTTCTTGAAAAAGTGCTTGGTTCTAGGCAAAGGGCTTGGTTCCTTATGTATAATCAATCCTACACCAGGTGTGTGAGTATTGCTCCCTCCATTGTCTGCATGAGGGCTCCTCTGATGGCTCAGTTCGTCAAGAATCCACCTCCAATGCATGAGACCCCAGTTCAATTCCTGGGTCAGGAGGATCTGTTGGAGAAGGGACAGGCTACCCACTCCAGTTTTCTGGGGCTTCCCTTGTGGCTCAACTGGTAAAGAATCTGCCTGCAATGCGGGAGACTTGGGTTTGATCCCTGGGTTGGGAAGATCCCCTGGAGACGGGAATAGCAATCCACTCCAGTATTCTGGCCTGGAGAATTCCATGGACTGTATAATCCATGGGGTTGCAAAGAGTTGGACATGACTGAGCGATTTTCACACACTCACATTGCATGCATGAAACAAAACAAGATGCAGAGAGGTTATCTAACCTGAACAAGGTCACGCTAGCAAATGTGGAAGCTGAGATTCAGTCTCAGGTTTTGTTCATGTATCTGCACCTGCCAAAACCCCTCTGGTATACAGCCTTTCCTTCTACTTGTAAGTATCTAGAGATGGGGTGCTAACTATGCACATGGGGCTAAGTGCCCTCCAGTGCTGGGAAAGTCTTTCTAAATACACTGGAAACATGCCTCTCTCAACTAACTTCCATAGGTTCAGTTTTCCTTTGGGGAACATTTAGCTGAAATTCTAAATATCTTCTATAGGTAAAACAGAAATATATAAAAATGCCGTCAGTACACAACACCAGTTACCTTGTTGTTTTACATTCATGGACAAGACAGCAAAGATAAAAGAGGGACTGGGTTTTAGAGTCTTGGTGACTTCCTTTTATCACTTTGAGCAAATCATTTAATCTGCCTCTGTCTCTACTTTTTCTTCTGTAAAATGGATTTACCTACTTCATTTGTTTCTGGTGCTCTCTAGGTATAAGAAGGTATATAAAAACAGCTACATAAATACAAGCTGATTTTATTGTTTCATATCCTGTATATGGGCTTAGAGCATTACCCTATTCATTCCACAAGTGAAAGGAATGAAATGCCTTTTTAAAAGGTTTCTCTGGCCTTTGGGTGGGTGCTCCTGCACCTAGTAGAGATGTGTTACTATGTCGGCAGACATCCTGACTAGTGAATCTAGACTGACATGTGTTAAAGGAAGTGGAATCGCTGAGATTGGTGCAAGGGTCTAGTTTCTTAAAACAGTGGATTGTTATGGCAGTTTTTTTTAAATGATATTATAGAGAAAGATGAGAAAAGAGTATTTGCTGCAAGAGGATAGTTAATTTTCACGGCTGAGCTATGTTAGTGCATCTGAGGCTGGCCCTGTCTCAAGGGGTCAGATGCAGGATCACACCCCACTGAGACTGAATTTGATGAATGCATTTTGATACACCCTGCTCATAGTGGAGGCTGTATCGCCAAGTCAGGGTTGCTCTCTGAGTCCACAAGTGAACAAATGACTCGCCCCACAAACAAGAAGATCCCTGACTACTTTCCAATTCATGATGCTGAGGAGGCAGGACTGGCAGCTCCCTTTGCCATTGGTTGTGGAGCTGCTGATGCTGAGTACACATGGCATGATTTGATGGCCTCATCTCCACTTACTGCTTCATACGCTATCTCATGATTTCTAAGGGTTGTTTCTGTCCCCAGGGATTTGCAGGAGACAAGTTCTGTCTCTTATCTGAGAGCCAGGAACGTTATCTGAACAGCTGCCACCTGCCGAAAAGCTGGTGTCAAACCAAATACACTAGCTGAAGTACCTCTTTTAGGGGAAACAAACACATGAACATGCTTACGTGTGTGTGTGCACAGACATACACTTCTGGAATGAATGATCTGTAAGGCATGAGCCCTGCCAGACTAAGTGATATCCTATGGACCTGTCCTCTGTCCCCCACCTGATCCTCTGCTGCTTCCCATCAACAGCAGAACCTGCCCGATGCTGGTCTTGTGGGCCAGGGGGCCCTGGGCAGCAGCTAGGCTGGGAGAAGGAGGACCTGGGGAGTAGATGAGCCACTTACTTGGAGGCAGTGGCAGCTGCCTTTGAATTCGGGAGAATCCTTTCTTCCCTAGGCAAAGGGGCCTGTATCCTAGGTATGAAGAAGGAAGAGGCAGGTTAAAACAATACAATGACATATTGGTAGCTTGTCACAAAGCAGAGGGGAGAGAATCGGCTTCCCATTCTCCTCCAGGCTCTGGCCTCAGATGACAGCTCAGCACAAGTGGAATCAAATCAGCCTTTAGCTCTTCGCCTGCACCCCCAGCAGCCACAGATACGGCTTCCACTCCAGCTGTCAGTCAGGCCGAAGCACTCAGTAAATGCCCATGATTAGCGCCTTCCTCAATTGGGAGTGTAAATGGAGAATCACAGCTCACTTCTCAAAGTAGCTGGAGCCACACACCCATTAATTTATACGAAGCCAAATGTAAACAGAAAATGAATGTTCCTGTAGACTCTCCAAGTTTTATTTCCCCTGCTAAAAATGTTGGGAGGAGGAGGGATATCTTCCTCTCTTACCATCTCTTCCCAAATTTGAATTGATCTGTTTGACATCCAACCAAATGATTCTCAAAGGGAGACAATAAAAGCCCTGCACCCTCATTTGTCAGTATTTAAGGCTTAATGAACTCTTGGCGCGGTCTCTCCTCCCAGAGCTTCTGTTTGTTATTACTGTTTAAGGTGATCTGTCCAACGCACCGATGTGCCAAGAAGCTTTGCTCATAATCAGAAATATGTATTTATTTACTAGTTGGGTAATCTACAGAGAGATTTTTCTAGAGATCGCCACATTCACAAGAACTGCCACACCCAGCTGTGCTCTTTGTATTTAAATCCCAGGCGTTTGCCAGTGATAGGGGCATTGGGTCCAGCCTGCCCAGGCGGCTCCCGCCTCCATCACATAGATAATCTCCCTCAGCTGTGGATAAGTCTGGACCAAGAGGAAGATGCTCAGAGCTCTAAGCTTTTGGGTGCAAAAGATTCTCTACAAACGCACATTCAGAGTAAACAAAACCCATCAGTCCCCTGTAAGAGTCCTATGCCTGATTGCACGAAACACATCATGATGGAATCTGCAATTGGCAAAGTAATTGGCGTTATTACAGCTGATGGGGAATTTCTGATGCTGCCCGAGCTCCCCTTTGAAATAATACTCAACCATTTAATTTGTCCAGCTCTCGTTGAGCTGATTGCTCTTTTCTGCTGGAGTTTATCAAGAATGAAACGCGCTGTCTCTCCAGATGCCTGCAGGCTGAGATTTCACAGACAGTTCTTTTTTCAACACTCTCTCCACTTCTCTCATGACCCCATGGCTTAGTCACCTTTCACAGGATGCCAGTAATGCAATAGATTGGAAACGGGTAAATCAAAACTGATTTAATTCAAAGCTGTGTATTTCCAGTCCCAATTCCAGAGGTATTCGAATGCTCTTGCTACACCATAAAATAATGGTGAAAGACTCACAAACTTCCAAACATTTGGTTGCTCTAAAAAAGGCTCACAAAACTCAATAGCTCCAAAAATAAGTAATAGAAGACATCTTTATTATGACCACAAGGCCAGAAGCACTAAAGAAATATCAGAATTTGGGTACATGCACTTTTGTTTGGGGGATCTGTTTTTTACTGCTGATAGACATGCATCCCTAGAATGGGTTCTACAAATATTCATTGAACATCTACTTTTCGTAGAAGCACAGATTCTTTTTTTCTTTACACAACGGTCATCTGAAACTCCATTCTCCACTTTGGCATTTCTGTTCCTAACCAGATGAAGGGTAAGAAAGCCAAATTTAGCCAGCTGTGTTTTCTCACAGTACAGACAAGGCTAGCGTCTGGGCACAGACCTCACATTCCCATCAGCAAGCTACTTGCCCTGTCAGCATGTTGACAATGAGCTGCTTACTAGAGACAAGAGTCCTGCAGCCAGGAGGGCTCCCTTCTGCAGATGGCACTTCCATCTGATGGCCCACGGAATCCAGAACCCACATGTTCCTTGAATCAGCCCTAATTTCATTTTTAATACAGAAACAACTGAATTCATAGATATGAAAGTCATCATATAAAATCCCCCTGAAGTCCCCAAGCCCTAACACAGCCTCTCTGAACAGCACTCACTCAATGCTCTTTGGTACAATTTCTCACTGATTTTGGGGGGCAATAAATCATCATGCCTATGATTCTTTTACAGGGTTGGAGCTGAAGTAGATGTCCAGAACTATGCCGAAGATCACTGGACCCAAGGGAGCTGGTTCAGATGAGGCAATGCTCTGGTGGTTGAAAAAGCTCTTGATACATTTCTTTAAAATCATTTTGAGCACTTTCTAGCTAGTCTTCGTCCATGGGAAGGTGCCACAGGTGGTAACGGAAGGAAGCAAGCAATGAACACACTTCTTTTTGGGTATTCCCATGTCCCTGTCGAACAGTTCCTATCTGTCTTTTATCCATCCCATCCATCCTGTCCTCCTTTCTCTTGTAGGGTCATTCTCACAGGGCAAGGCTGTCCGCCACTGCTCACTTTGATTGGCAAGTGTCATAAACTGGCGAAAATACCAGGCAAGGTCTAGATTTTTTTGTTTTTTATGTTTTTTTCTTATTTGGTAATCCCAAAGAACTGTGGTGCTGGAGAAAACTCTTGAGAGTCCCTTGGACACAAGGAGATCCAACCAGTCAACCCTGAAGGAAATCAACCCTGAATATTCATTGGAAGGACTGGTGGTAAAGCTGAAGCCCCAATACTTTGGCCGCCTGATGCAAAGAGCCAAACCACTGGAAAAGACCCTGATGCTAGGAAACACTGAGGGCAAGAGGAGAAGGGGGTGACAGAAGATGAGATGGTTGGATGGCATCACTGACTCAATGGTCATGAGTTTGAGCAAACTCAGGGAGATAGTGAAGGACAGGGAAGCTTGGCATGCTGCAGTTCATGGAGTTGCAAAGAGTCAGACTCAACTTAGCAACTGAACAACAATCCCAAATTCTAGTAATATTGTCTTGGGAGGCTGCTCTAAAGTCAGTTTCAGTGGTCCAGGTTCAATTTCAATATGTAACTTAGGAGAATAATAAAACAACAGCATGCATGGTGTGTGTGCTGTGTGGAGTGCTTAGCAGATACCACTGTTTTTTGGCCTATCTATTCAGTCCTCCTCAAAATCCCACAGAACAGGTATCCTTCTTTCATTAAAACAGAATCTGAGCCACATAAAAACAGGGGCCACACAGCTAATACAGGGCAGACCTGCGAGTCTAACTACTCAATGATAAAGTAATGTAAAATATTCTCCCTGCTAGTTACTGGATACAGAAGGCTGAGAGAGATTCATGCCATATTTCTAAGTATGCATCAGTTTTACTACCTATAGTAATAAAGACTACAACAACATCACTTAAAAGTTTTTCTGTCCCATGAATCATTGGACAGAATCAATCCCTTAGGACAAACTGTTGGCAACATGGGTCTCCTAGAAGCTCTGATAAACACACTCTTAGGAAAGTGGGTGAAGCAAAAGGAAGATCATTTGCAGACGTGGAGAAGAGGGAGGGTGTGGTCATTATCAGGGACATATAAGAAAACAGTGGCTGTCTGCAGATTTGATGCAGCCTCGAAACACAAGGAGACAGATGGCTGGAAGATGCCTCTTGAGGTCTGCAAGCTGTTCCACTACGAGAGGCCCCTCTTCTATGGGGGTGTCTTGATACCTCTCAATTGACCCCTTTTGTCTGGTACAAGATGGTCAGAAAGAGGTTGGGTAGAAAGGTAGAAGGACAAGAGGGTTGAAATGTGAGCCAGACAGTAGGATTGGAAAGAACTTAAGTGAGTTTGCTTATCTAAGAAGTTGGGCTTCTGCCTCATGAGGAAGGTTTAGAACTATCCTGCTAAACAGATTTTGAAGAAAACATCTCCTTTCAAGTCCTAAAGGTGGTCTCTGAGTTTGCATTTTCTCCATGAGTCATTCCTAGCCCTAAAAATGTATAGAACAAAGTTACATATCACATTAAAATTTAGACAGAGAAATCTGTAACTCAATCCACTAATAAACACAGATATTTGAGATAGATCAAAAAATTAATGACCTCATACCTCAAATGATCAGAATTACAGGATGATTTTTAAGAAGCTCAAATTGAAGCCACTTTACCAAAAGAATTGAAGAGAAAAACAAAAATAGAAAACTAGAAACATGAAGTCAGCAGAAGAAGCCAGTGTAATTTAATGTTTTGAGTCTCAAGGGATCATAGAAATCATCTAACTCTACACCCTTGCTGCTAAGCATTTTGGTTTGTTTTTGTTTTTCTTTCAGATGAAAATTATTGTTGAAAGAAAAGAGAATGATATTCAAAGTTAATCATCACTGATTGGCCTCATTTTTTTTATACTTCTATTCTGAAAATTTGATTTTTTTATCAAATCAGATTTGGTCAAAATCAGATTTTGAGGCTAAAAATTCAATCGAAATAAGATTCTGAGGCTAAATCATATTTTAATATTTTGTGGGGATAACTTACATTGACTCCTTTGACAAATGTAGAAAAAATTTTTCTGCATATGAGGAAGCCCCTCTCTTCCCAACACCCACCTGCCAACCAGCAATTTTCCCAAGTGTGAACTTCTGATTATTAGGTCTGTTTTAAGTTGAACCCACCTGCACTTGGCGTTCAGGTGTTCAAAATATCTTGGGACAAATAAAATATTCACAATGTCTAAAGAGATTTAGAACTTATTAAGACTTCAGAATATTCCACTGAAATGCCAGACACTCTGGAAACACCTGGGGGACTTCTTTTTTCAGGACTATATGCCAATATTGTCTTTTTTTTTTAATCTACTATAAACACTATCAAGGCAGGCAGTGTAAAAAAGATATACCGGTATGAAGTGATTGATCTCATGTATGAAAATAATAATGTCAGTTTGAGTTTTAGTACAAAGTGTGTGTATGCATGTGAACAAATATTTTTGTTTAAAATGCTCTACTACTGTCACAGATGTGACAATACTGGTGTTAGGTAAGAAAAATAAAGTGGGTTGCCTTAGGAATTGTGGGAAAAGATTCATGTTCTATGTAGGTATTCAACAAGTAGCCAAAAAAACACCTTTATAGCTGGAGCCATTTTTTGGAGGGGACACATTATTCACAATACAAATATAGTAACATGAGCCCATCAGTTCAGTTCAGTCACTCAGTCACGTCTGACTCTTTGCAACCCCATGGACTGTAGCACACCAGGCTTCCCTGTCCATCACCAACTCCTGGAGTTTACTCAAACTCATGTCGGTGATGCCATCCAACCATCTCATCCTCTGTTGTTCCCTTCTCCTCCCACCTTCAATCTTTCCCAGCATCAGGGTCTTTCCAAATGAGTCAGCTCTTCACATCAGGTGACCAAAGTATTGGAGTTTCAGCATCAGTCCTTCCAATGAGTATTCAGGACTGAGTTCCTTGTTGGATCTCCTTACTGTCCAAGAGACTCTCAAGAGACTTCTCCAACACCACAGTTCAAAAGAATCAATTCTTCTGTACTCAGAATTTATTTTTATAGTATTTTACCAAAATAACTGTACATTTCAAGCCAATGTATGGCAAAAATCACTACAATATTATAAGGTAATTAGCCTCCAATTAAAATAAATTAATTAATTTAAAAAAATAACTGTACATGAATATGGCTTGGTGGGGGCGGGGGGGAACACATTGTCATTCCCCCAAAACTGCAGATACAATTTCCTAGTGTTACCAAAAGGATAGGATCTGGACTCTTGCTTTTCTTTGCCTTCTTCTCATGGACCAATGGACCTGCTATTCCCACTCAATAGTTGAGATCTGTCCAGCATTTTAAACTTGCTAGTGATGGTGTTGGGTTTACAACTGCCTCTGCATGCTACCTAGATATTCTTTCTGGACTCAGAGATATCCAAAAAGACCCAGCTTTACAACAGTGCCCCAAGAGAGAACGCATGTGGTTGGCTGGTGCACCTCATCCTCCAACTTCAGAAGCAGGTTGAAGCTGATGAATCCTTGAGTCTTCCTTGCTCAGGGTACTGCTTAGTAAGCCCATTCAGTTCATTTCACTTCAGTTCAGTTCAGTTCAGTCACTCAGTCATGTCCAACTCTTTGCAACCCCATGGACTGCAGCACACCAGGCAGGCCTTCCTGTCCATCACCAACTCCCAGAGTTTACTCAAACTCATGTCCATCGAGTTGGTAATGCCATCCAACCATCTCATCCTCTGTCATCCCCTTCTCCTCCCATCTTCAATCTTGCCCAGCATCAAGGTCTTTTCAAATGAGCCAGTTCTTCGTATCAGGTGGCCAAAGTATTAGAGTTTCAGCTTCAACGTCAGTCCTTCCAATGAATATTCAGGACTAATTTCCTTCAGGATGGACTGATTGGATCTCCTTGCTGTCCAAGGGACTCTCAAGAGTCTTCCCCAACACCACAGTTCAAAACCATCAATTCGTTTGCGCTCAGCAAATTTATTTCATGGCTGCAGTCACCATCTGCAGTGATTTTGGAGCCCCCAAAAATAAAGTCTGCCACTGTTTCCACTCTCTTCCCATCTATTTCCCATGAGGTGATGGGACCAGATGCCATGATCTTAGTTTTCTGAATGTTGAGTTTTAAGCCAACTTTTTCACTCTCCTCTTTCATTTTCATCAAGAGGCTCTTTAGTTCTTCGATTTCTGCCATAAGGGTGGTGTCCTCTGGATATCTGAGGTTATTGATATTTCTCCCAGCAACAGATTCCAGCGTGTGCTTCATCCAGCCCAGCATTTCTTATGATGTACTCTGCATATAAGTTAAATAAGCAGGGTGACAATATACAGGCTTGACGTACTCCTTTAGAGATTTGGAACCAATCTGTTGTTCCACGTCCAGTTCTAACTGTTGCTTCTTGACCTGCATACAGATTTCTCAGGACGCAGGTCAGGTGGTCTGGTATTCCCATCTCTTTAAGAATTTTCCACAGTTTGTTGTGATCCACACAATTAAAGGCTTTGGCATACTCAATAAAGCAGAAGTAGATGTTTCTCTGGAACTCTCTTGCTTTTTCAATGATCCAATGGATGTTGGCAATTTGATCTCTGTAAGTAAGCTCATATCTTTTTCTCAAGGCCTTTCTTCAAGCTCTGCCTCTTGCCATGCATCTTTGCTCTTTGATTCAGTATCGTTCAGGGCATGGACTGAAGACTGGTGCTGGTCTGTCAAGTGTATTCTACCACTTGAATAGCAGGTGGTAGGCACAGGGGTAGCCTTTTCAGAAGACCTGCTTAGCCATATATCCTGTGCCTGGACCCCAGTTTCCTCCTCAGTGAAAGTGGAAGTGATAAAAGGCTGTTGTGGGCTTAGATACAGAGGCAAGTGAAGCACATCACACATTCTTGACACAAGGTAGAAGCCATTTGAATGTGGAGCCCTTTACTTTCTTTCCTCTTTAAGACTTCCTCCAAGACTCAGTCTTTATCTAGAAAATGAGGAGGCCGATTTATATTCTGGGGCGCTTCTGAACACTCTTGGAGCTTCTGGACTCCACCCAGATTATACCCAGATTACTTCAGTGGGGCTGAACCTGGGCTCTGGTAGTTTTATAAGCTCTGTCAATAATTCACCTACGGTCAAAGTGGAGAACCGCTCTAGGTGTCCTGTCTTGCCTTTTCAATTCTGAGTGGAAGGCGGAGTGTGTAACCACTGGTGGAAGGACGTCCTTATGCAGTTTTGCTTCAGGTTGGTTCTTCCCAAAATGGCAAAGTAGATGCGATGTGGCGAATTCAAAACAAGCCGATGCTTTTGCTCACTGCTGGGGGTCTTAGGTGGGAGACTCCACTGCCTACCTCTGCCTCACTGTGGTTTCCTCTGAAGAAGGGACAACTGCCCTAACTCTCCATCTGGGAACTGGGGAAGGGAAGGGTTGAGAACAGCAGAAATGCTTTGCCAAGACAAAAGGATTCAAAATGCTCCACAAAAATTCCCTGTCTTACTCTGAGATAGATGAATTCTTTTTCCTTGAATAGGCTGAGATAAAAAGAACTCAATCTGACATAAAAAAGTGAAGCTGTGGCTGCTTGTCCTGATTTTATCAGTGATCAGTTTGGGTTCGAATTATCTTAACAATGGTGATACGCTCCAACTCAATGTGCCATAGCGTTAAGAGGTGAAGAATACAGGTGTCAGTGCCAGACCACCTGGGTTCAAATCCTAATTCTGCCACTTATGGGCTTTGTGACCTTAGCAATTCTGTGATTACTTTTGAAATGAAAATAATATTATTACCGATTTCACAAAGGTTTGTAAGGATTAACTGATGAATAAATGTAAAGTTCAAAGAACACTTTCTGGCATACAGTTCAGTTTTACTAAGTCTTTGGCATATGTACACTCAGCCAAAGGCCATGTGGACAAGTAGCAACACCAGCTCCTGCCGAGTCCAACAGTGGCTGGGTACTCTGGAAAATCCCTTGCTTCCTTTTCCATCTTTATGACTGTTGACTCTCAGCCTGTAGGCAGCCGGTGTCCATGGGAGCAGAGTCTGACAATGGTGATTCTGTTCTGAAGGACTCTATTCACCCTTGAAGAACAAGCAACCTGGGAACAGGGATTTCACGTTCAAAAGAAAGGAGCCATCAGAAGCCTGACTCTCTAACCCGCTCTGCTGCTTTTCAGTGTAGAAGCAGCCACTTGAAACAATCAAAAACACAGACCATCACTGAGTCATAGGTTACTGTCATGGTCCCTTCTCTGCGTCACCATGCCTTTTCTAGTGGGACATGTACACAGCTAGAATTTCTTTCTGTTCAGAAAATCCATGGTCACACCTTTCTAAAAACTAGCTTCTCCTCACAAAATGTTTGGAGTCCTTGCATTGAAAAATTCTGGGTTAGGACTTATGGAGCCCAGGATATTTTACAGATGGTTATATCTCCTGATGTCTGTAAGTAGAACTGATTGTGGGGCCTGAGGAAAATAGAGTAAGGGTCTGTTTAGGGATGACAAAGTCCTCCTCCTTTGAACATTGGGCAATAATCATACTTAATCTAGGAATGAACACTGTAACTTCTCAACCTCTACCTCCTTTGGGTTTATGGTCCCCTTATTTGTCCAGTCAGCCAAGTAGCTACCAGGCCCATTGATTCTGCCCCTATACTTTATCTGGCATTTCTTCCCTCAGGAACATGTCCCACTGACCCCAGCCCAGCTTCATTCTCTACTACGTCTCATATGGACCAACGGCCCAGGCTTACTACTGGCTCAATCCCCTCTTCATTTCATCGTGTCTACTAACTATGGTACAACCTTCTTGCATCACAGTTGTGGTTCTTCCCCATACGCAAGCCTTCAGTGGCTCCGCTCTCCCCAGATGTCAAAATCTAAAATCTGGATTCTGATTCAAACAAATCAGCTGTAAAATCCATGTTAAGATAATCAGAGATTTCTGAACATGAACTGGACATTATAAAATATTATGGAATTATTGTTACTTTTATAGGTAACAATAACATATTTTAATATTATATTAAAAATAATATTTTATAGGCAATAATAACATAAAACAATAACATAATGGCATTGTGATAATATTTTTAAAGGTCTTATTTGTTAGAAAAGCTTACTGAATTATTTATGACTGAAATAACATGATGACTGGGATTTTTAAAAAATACTTCCCCCAGATTTAAAATTAAAAATACATATGTATATGGGAGTATAGCTGAAATAAGACTGGCAAATGGTAATGATTACAGAAGCTGGCCCAGGGGTGGGTGGGGAACTGATCACATCAACTCGGGAAAACTGACTGTCAAAGACTTTGCAAACAGGTTATTAAACCATTGACAGCTTAAAATTGTTCACTGGGGGGATATTTACATCACTGAAATCAGCCCATGCTTCAAATCAAGGCTTTTGTAACAACATGTTATTAAAGTTGAATAATAGATAATAAATATTAGATAATAAATGGAGGATTATTAAACTAGTATGCCTATTTTTCTGGACTTTGGAGATCTTGTGCAATTTGGTCCCAACCTAAGTTGCAGCTATATCCTCACCATATTCCATGTAAACCAGAGCAATTAAGCACTCTGTCTCCAGAACATTCCCAAGAATCTCCACCCTTGGTTTGGTCTTCATCCCTGCCTTGGCTTCCCCTGCCCTGGAGTAAGTTCACTGCCCCACTTCCTTCTCACCTATCTTGGCCCACGTACCTAGGAGACTTTTTTGCTTGCTCTACATAGATACAATTTCTCCTTCCTCTGAATTCTTAAATAATTTAACCTAAGGAGAAGGGGACGACAGAGGATGAGATGATTGGATGGCATCACTGATGTGACAGACATGAGTTTGAGTATGCTCCAGGAGTTGGTGATGGACAGGGAAACCTGGCATGCTGTAGTCCATGGGGTCACAAAGAGTTGGACATGACTGAGCAACTGAACTGAACTGAACCTTCTCTGCCTGGGGGAGGGCATGGTAACCCATTCCAGTATTCTTGCCTGGAGAATCCCCATGGACAGAGGAACCTGGGGGACAGCAGTCCATGTGGTTGCAAAGAGTTGGAAACAACTGAGCGACTGAGCACACATATCTCTAATGAAAGGAAAAGTTGAATTTGCTGTATCTGGCAGCCATGATGCTAGATTACTTTCACAATATTGTCTCATTTGATCCTCACAACAATCTGTGGGATAAGCTGCACAGGTTTTTTGCTTGATAAGGAAAATGAGGATTAAAGCCATTAGGCAACTTCCCCAGGTTCACAAAGCTAATAGTGGTAGAATATTCCAGAATTGCCAAATTCTGGGGAAGAGTCTGTGCAGCACGTAGCTCTACATAAAGATCTCCATGGGTACCTGTGAATGAAATGGCAGCTCAGCAACTGAAAGTCTTGTTTTCTCTGAACTGAAAAATGTTTTCTTGTGTGTTCTGAGTGACTCTTCTTACCTTTCACTGCAAATGTCCCCCTGGCCATAACAGCAATAGCCATTTTAGAAACTTCTTTAAAATAGCTACCCTTATAAAACAGTTATTACACTTGCCTCCCAAAATCCTGTCATTGAAGCATACTTGAAGTAAAATCCAATTTTTCCTATAAGAAGCCTCCTGTCTCCTCTGAGACAGTGAGGTGTTTGTGAAGCCGTCGGAGAACCAAGTCCTTTAGTGGGTGCTCTCTTGTGGGGGATGAGTCTTCTCAAGGTTGCTTTCCAGCACGGCAGATGGACAGATGACACTTGCATCTGAGCTTGGGCCCCATGCTATGGTTGTTTCTTCCTAACATCCCCTACCAGGGCCCTTGTAAGCATGTGCATTTGCCCAGGGGCATATACACGGACACTTCACTACAAAATTTAAACAATTGTCAGATGCCTGTAAGAGAGACAAAGAATTAAATGCCAAGAAGCTGTGGCTGTTATTTGTATCCTAGATGAGAGCAGAGGATCTAGCATTTGCCTTGAATTGCTCCTGGAGAGCTCAGCCTGCAAAAGGAATGGAATGTCTAGCAAGAGGGGCGTGGTGAATAAATGATGGTACTAGCAAGCAGACAAAAATAGCTAGCTGCTAGAAGATTTTCCAGTGACATGAAAAGCATTCAAACAAACAAAAAAGAAGGTTAAAAAGGCATATAAAATATGAGTGTCAACTTTAAAAATAATCCCATAGATGTATACATTTTTGCACAATAATTATGGTAAGACTATACCCCAAAATGTCATTATAAGTATTTCTAGGGTGGAAAGAGATTTTTCAAAATTTTCTAAATATTTTCCAAATCTCTTCTTTTTAGTTAATTTTTACAGTTACCATCCATCACCACACAGAATTACAGATTTTTTCTTGTGATGAGAGCTTTCAAGACTCACTCTTTTAGTAACTTTCATTTATAACTATAGTCACCATGGAGTACATTACATCCCCAGGACTTATTTATTTTATAACTAGAAGATTGTACTTTTTTGACCACCTTCACATATTCCAAAATTTTTACAGTGAACAACTTATAGCTCTTAACTCAGAAGAAAAAAAGAGTAAAAATAAAATGAAGAAGTCACATGACTGTGGGGCGTCTACTAAGCTTCTACTGCTTTAAATCCTATCAAGGATGGAGAGAGATGGTCTGGGAAAGGTAGACGAGGGTCCTAGTCATTCAAGGATAAGAAGAGGGGGCTCAAATATGTTCATTCCATCAAAGGCAGGAAGAACAAGGTGTTGGAAAATGAAAGATGTGTCTGGGAGGGGTACCAAACATTGAGAAGAGTCTGGGTGACAAAGGTGTGAATTTCAGGAGGCTTTCCATCTGTGTTTTTTAAACTTACTGACACCAGTAACCTCAGGTGAGGCAGTTCTTCCTGCTCACCCAGCACAGAAGCCAAGTTCACCGACCCAGGAAGAACTCTCATCCCTAGGGCACAGGCTGTGAAATCTCAGCATCAGGTTCTACCTTCAGAGTAATGTGTTTATATCCAGGCATGAACATGGTGCCTTTACAAACCAATAATCACAGAGAGAAAGGCTGACAGTGACTTCCTGACCCTCCCCTTCTTTATCTGGATGCAGAAAAGGAGGGAGACAGGAGACAGGAGAGGTCAGACTCCTACACTCACCGCTCTCCACACCTTCAAACCAGACGGGCAGCAAAGATTAGGGAGAGAATCATGACTATTTTCCCTAAGAGGCTGCAGCAGGAAATGTTTCAAGAAAAAAAAGACAAAAACTTTTCCATGCAAGTGTGGACCATGTGAAGGCCGACAGGCCCACTGACAGTGAGCCCCGGGAGGGGTCCTCGGTGAATTGCCTCCTGAAAGTCCGTGACAGTTCCTGGGAAGGAACACACCCATGAGTGACTGGACATCGGATGCCTGGGGCTCAGTTTCACCTGAAACCCAAAGAGCGAAGGGAAAACAATAACAGAAGCCAATGAATTGGTGCACAGCCCCAAACATGTGGGCAATGTTCTGTTTCTCTCCAGAAAAGCACCCAAGAGGGTGGTGTTGACTCGAGACACATCCGGGCCTTTGTGATTTAGGAACAACACTGAAGAACTGACTGATCTGGGCACTAAACTCTGGCCACAAGATTCCCAGGGCCTCCTGGCCTCAGGAACGTGCATCCTGAGGAGTGAAAAATACACATTTATATTCCAGCCGCGGGGGAATAACACACAAATGGAATAATGTGGAAAGGTCAGATGGAACCAAGGGAGTGAGCCATCTGCACCAACCACCGCGGTGCAATCGGCAGGGAGCAGCAGAGCTGCTTTTCTAGGATCATGGCCTCAAGTGTTATGGGCAGACCCCCAATATATCTAACAATAATTCATTTTAAATCAAATATCTTTAGAACTGTGGACTCAACAAACAAAGAGAGAATATGATCAACTCAGAAATAATGCCAAAACCACACACACACACAGACACCCCCATATACACACACACCTTCCATAAAGCCAGTCTCCACTATGCATCCTTTTCAAGTCACAAAACAACATAGTACAAAGCCTCTCCCCCACCTCCGCTCCCCTTTATTTTTATAAATTGCAGATAAAATAAATCTTTGGCCGGGATGCCACTGTGTGTGAGAGTGAAGGGGTGGAGGTGGGTGGGACATGGGTCGATTCTTTTATTTTTGTTTTACATTCCCTGAGCTCACCTGAAAGCTTGTGTGCATTATGTGAATAACTGCTTGAATAAATTATCATTTTTCAATATTGTCAAAAGGCTTCCTGACTATTTTTAAAACCTCACTGCGTCCTGACAGAAGGATTAACAAGCTGTGATCAAGACACCCCAAACTGTACATGGATTTATCTTTGACTCTCACCAGCGGGGCCCTGGACTTTGTTCACTGTCTCCCTTACTCTACTTCCGATCTGGTCCCTAGTGCTCTCGGTGGTCGGGGGCCCCTGCTCCCCAGGTCTTGGGGTCTCAATCTCCTCCAGCAGTAAAAGGGGATTCACAGCATACACTCCACATGGGGGAAGTGTAGTAAGGGTACAGTGAGCTCTTGGATATAAAACATGTTTAAAGAAGAAAAGGTCCTCAAGTTCACTGAATTCTTGTATTAGAAAGTACCTGCTCTGTCTTTGGGAACCCCTGCAGAAGTGGAGCAGGTGGGATCTTGGGCAGCACGGAGTTGGGAGTGACAGGAAGTTTCCCACTCAAGGGGGAACAGAGGCAGGGGTGAGATATCTCAGTTCTTGCTCTTGGATTTACCCATCTTTGCATACACATTCTATCTACACTGGGATCCATGAGGAACACAAGGACTATGTGTGTCTGGTATGCATTTGTGTGTGTGTGTGTGTGTGTGTGTGTGTGTGTGTGTGTGGTTATGCATTTGTGTGGAGACAGTAAGCTTCCTTCCAAAGACAGGCAAGGTGATTTTCCATCTTCAAAGCTGCCAAGGAGGTCCCAAGAGAGACTTGGCCTGTGCCTCTTGTCGCTTGCTCATAGTGACCTCCAAAAAGCATTCTGGCCAGAGATAATAATGGCCCATTTTCTAACCAAAATCAGCAAAACTCAACCACCTGCCTCTGCAGAGTCTGAGATTAACCTGGCCCCCAGACTGTGGCTACAAGGCATTTGCTCACAAAGATTCCACAAATGCGAGTCCCCTGTACCAAAGGGGAGAAATGAAGGAGAAAATCCCGCCTTCTACATTCTTGGTTTAACCCTTTCCTATGCTGAATCACCCACCACCGCACATTCCAAGCAGCTCGGTCTACTCTCTTTCACACTATAAAATATCACGGAAGCAGCAAGAGGTTGTTTTGTTTGTGATGAGTTGAGAGGAGCCAGTGGGAGATGACAAAGTACCAAGTCACCGTCAAGGTTGGTTCCCTGAGTCAGAGACGCTGGAAACCCAAGGTGGGGGTGTGTGCCCTGGTGCCAACTTTGTTTCCTCACAACCAAAATTCATAAAAGGATCAGTGGAACTTACTTGTGGCTGAAATCCTTTGAGGTCGCTGGCTGCAAGGTCACTGGCTGTGAGGAGCTGGAAAAGAACAAAGAAGTCTTCCTTAGTGACACCTCTCAACAGTTTGCATACAGCGTCCCCAGGACAACTGAATGGATCAGACAGAGCCCAGAACCAGGGCGACTGCAAAATCACAAAAAGCAAATGCAGTGCTTCTGGGCTAGGAGCCTGGAAGCAACGGCCTTTTCACCCTGTGTCTACTCTATTTCTGACTATCTCTGCTGTCTTCTCCTATCTTCTTTCTAGGTGTGATCAATCCCTTCAGTCTTAAGTTAGGCAGCATGAACTATGAATGGATTCCAACGGATCCACAGAGTCCCTGAGACTGTAAGTACAAATTACATGTGAGTCCACACACTTCTCTAGGGAGAGGGTCCCTGACTTTCTTCCTATTATCAAATTATTCTGTGATACCACAAGTAAAAGAGACAGTTAAAGGCCCATCTCCTTCGGGAGGGCTATTGCTTCTTCCTCCTCTTTTTTAAAAATCAGACCAGTGAAAATGACCCTATCGTCTCCCCAGCTGCACATGACTCAGTTCCCTTTATTGTATGTTGCCTTTCATTTTATATACTTTTAAATATTCAGAGTTTATGAGTCCAACAATCAGGCACAATATTAATGGTAAGTCAGGCTATGTACGTTCTGTATCTCTGTGTTCAATCTACATTAAAGGGTAAAGTTAAGGTTTTAATACATTTGCATGCTCTCCAGAAAACACTCAGTGGAGTCCTAAGATGAATTAATAAAATACTCACATTCTTAATTGTTGCTCAAAAATGCTGGGAAAGCGGGATAAAGAGAAAAAAGGCAGATGCTTATTTTGATTCAAGGAGTGTGACTGCTTGCTAGCTTTGTTAGGCCTGGAGAGCGTTTGTGAAAAATAAGAGAGATTTCATGTTTGCTGTAACAATATTTTGTTTGGTTCAAGAAAGAGAGGAAGTCATGCTGGGCTGCAGTGCCTCCAGCCTTAGAAAAGCTCAACCGGGCTCTTTAGCTCAGAAAAGTTCAACTGAGCTCATTGCTCTTTAGGCAATGACTTTGCCTAAAATGATGCACAAAGTGGTGTAAACTCTGGGATAGAGCAGGAAGGAGGTGGAGATTGCAAAAGCTGTACCTTTCTCCCCATACCCAGGCCTGCAGGCAGCTTCCCACCTCCCGCCCTCCCCCCCACCCCGAGCCCGCCACACCCCCCAACCCCAGGGACGTGGAATTTGCCTGGAAAGGTGGCACCATCCTGAGAGAGAGGCAGCTCAGCCCCTCTGACTGCAAACACTGCCAAAAACAAGCTACGAGGGCACCTGAGGAGACATTAGGGCCGGACATAATTATACGGCATCTCTGCCTGCAAGGAACATACAATTTGGTCCAAGGGTAAGACACGCATGTGTCAGTGTGAGCAGAGACAGAGTCAGTGTCAAACTGTGAACAACGTAAGGCAAGAAAGGTCAGGGTGGGGTTACTAAAATAAGAGCTGGAACTGAGACTTAAAAATGGCCAGGTGGCAGTGCAGGGAGCCCCTTCAGGGGGGCAGTGGGAAGGAGACATAGGAAAGGGGTTTACCAACCCCAGCAGGCAGCTCACTTTGCATCATCCCCTGCCAGCCATGGCATGCTTTAAGGAAGAAGGGAGGGAATCAGCATCATGGTCACTGCTTTACAGAAATTTTTTTAATCTTCATAACTCCTTCATGAGATAGAAAGTATCCCCACTTTATGGATGGGAAAATTGAGACTTTGGGAGGTTAAGTAACTGTTTTTAGGTCACACAGGTATGGCAGGAACTCTTCTGCCTTTTTATTGGTTTACAAGGCAACAGAAATGAGAGCAAAACATCTAGTTCTTCCTAGTTCTGAGATGCTGCAACAGAAAATAAACCACAAGGGTATTCATAGCATCTTAGCATTTGCACTATTTTGTCAAATCAGAGGTTTGGGATTGAGAAATAATCATATCCAGATTGAATGGAAATAGAGATATGGCATTTTCTGTTATGATTCCTTATGTCCCCAGCTCAACAAAGTTAGGATCTATCCTATCCTCACTGGAAAATTTATATCCTTTTCCTTTCTCTTAGAAAAGCAAAAGATGCATGAAATTTAGTTCTTTTTTCTTTCTTGGCTGTACTGCACAGCATGTGGAATCTTAGTTCCTTGACCAGGTATCAAACCTGTGCCCTCTGTGGTAGAAGCACAGAGTCCTAACCACTGGACTGCCAGGGAATTCCTACAATTTAGTTCTTAATTATTTAAAGTTTTATCTTGTGCTGTTGTGTGTGTGCGTGTGTGTATTTAAAATTTATTTTAAATAAATTTAAAATATATTTAAAATTTCCTTTTTTTAGCCTAAACAAGCCCATGCACAACAAGACAATGGTTTGTATCTCACACAACTATTGCATTTCTCAAAAAAAGTCTTGACATACAATTAGTCATTGAAAGCCTGTTGGTCAAATAACTTAAAAGTGAGGAATACTGTCAAACTAGAGGTGAGGGTTAGAATGACTAAATTGCTGAGATGTGTGAGAGAAGGCCTATGACATCCTTCAAGTTGACAAGAGGAAATGACACCTAGAATGCATAGCACCTAGAGCACTTCCTGCATGATGTAAGCATTCAAACATCTGGATGAATTAATCAGCTCCAACATGGGAACAAGTCTTTCTATACCCACGAAAGATTTTACTAGAGAATATCAGTTTATGCTTCAGGGCACGAGTCAAGGTTAAATTAAAGAAAGAACAGTATGGGCAAAATATAAACCACACTCCTTGAAAACACCCCTTTCTAGAGCTGATTATTTCATAGGCGATTCCACATTCTGCACCCAGGAAAGGACAAAGAACCGGCCCTCAGGCACTGAAGAGTGGAGATCAGGTGCAGATTAGAAATACACAACAGGAAGTCCTCCCATATTTCAGGATTGAAGGCCACCTAGATCTGACCCCCCAAAAAGACTTCCAGTTTTGTTAGGACTTGAAAGAGACAGCCAAAGGTCCCTGGATGGATGAGGAAATCACTGTGTCTCCAGGCAGCTCAGGGACCACCTCTGCCGGGCAACTAGAGGAGAGAAGGTGGTACAGACAGAGGATCCCTGCTCTCTCCATCTCTCCCTCCTTTCAACCAGAACAGCTCAGCTTTTCTCTTTTTCATGTATGTAGTTTCATTTGAGAACAAATATTCTGCCACTAAAACAAATTTGAAACCTCCAGACTAAGTCCTTGTTTTGCACAAAGTTGAGAAGTGGCTTCTTCAAGTCCCACTGCTAAGCTAACAACAAGCCTGTGTGGGTCCCCGACCCCTGGTCCCTCTGCAGAAACATCCACGAGTGACTGTCTTGGTCCGGTCCAACCCTCACACCCAGGCATGACTGGCTGCTGGCCTCCATCCTGAAGAGGTAGGGAAGTTGGGCTCAGCACTCAGGAGAGGCGGAGGCATGGCCAAGAAGAGATGAGAATGTCCTTCCATAAGGAGCGTCCTCAAAAGCACTGATCCAGACCATCCAAACTGTCCCTCACAACCAGATCCCATGCTCATCCCATCCCACGGGACAACAGTTCACTGCTCGGGGCATCCTGCAGTGTGGGGAGGGATTCAGGACAGGGGAGGCAGAGAGAGAGGAAAATTCAATCCTCACTGGCTCTGGGGACTTCAATCAGGCTGGCACTAATGAAAAGGATCCTGCCTTTTCCCAGGATGGCTGAATATCTGCACTGCTCCCAGCAAGAGAGCTGGGCGGGTGTGGGGGAGAAGGGCAGACGGAATTACATTTAAAAGGCAAAGGAAGGAGAAAATTCTTTCATCTCCCTGGTGGAGCTGGGCAGTGATCCTGGGGCCCTGTCTCAGACCCGTTCTCATTCCTGACACGTCTCCCTGCTCTCTGCAATAGTCCACATTCAGAACATTGGGACGATGACCCTGCTTTCCATTTTGGAGGAGCTGCACTTTCTCTCTTGGCGCAAGCTCAATTTTTTTTCTGGGTTTCTCTAAGCCCAAAGGGCAGGCTGGGGAGCAGGGGGTTTAGAGTAAGATGAAGGCAGCTGTGGGGCCCTCGGGTGAGAGAAACGGCTTTTGTTTCACAAGCATTCCGTTTGCACTCCTCTCACAGCCAGTTCGCTGGATGGGATCCCTTTGCTTCCGGCACCAGAAGTCACCCCCAGCACAGCTGCAGCCAGCATCACCCTGGGACCTCCATGGGCCTCAGACTGCCTCTCAAACAGCTTCCTTTTCACCTGCTAACGTCTACAGCTTCCAGAGCTTCCTTCAAAGGAGGAGAGGAGGCTGTTCCACTTTCCTCTGTGACCTCCAGCCCCAGGAACATTACTTCCCCTCATCAAAAGGACACACCACATCTGGCTAGGGTGGAGCCTAGTATGTCTCCACCAGTCCCTCTGGCTGACCCAGGACACAGGCGTCTGGGAAGGGAGTTCCTGATATAACATGGGCAGGGGGCTCACACTGAACATCTGGCTGAAAGAATCTCAGCCTTGTAGACATGCAGCTGGACACAGTGAAGCCTGGCCGTGCTAGGGATGCTCTGGGTCATTTGCTCTTCTCCAATATTCACTTGCTGTGGGCCAGAAAAGCAAATGACAACATGTGAGATGGACGGATGGATAGATGGGTGGTGGATGCAGAGGTAGGCAGGTACACAGATAAAGGAACAGAGCAAAGACTGCTTTGGGGAGAACAAATGACCCTATTTCAAATTTCCCTTAAAGACACCATCCTTTCATTAAGTATGCTTTTTATCTCACTTGTCCTCTTTTCAATCTATTCTCCTTTCCCTTTCCTATTTTTGTAGGAAATGGAGCATCGCCTCTTTATGCTGTGAAGTTTTCACCTGCTTCTTACCTTGGCTACAGGATGGACCATGAACTGCATCCCACCCCACTTTCTCAAACCACAGAACAGTTGGGGTTAGCCTGTGTGGAAGTCAGCATTCCCGGAAGCAACACAAGCACCCAGTTATGTGTGCAATTGGAGTTGTTAGGAATCAACTAGAAACCGAGGCCCAGAAAGAGTGACTTAGCCAGTGGACAAATCAGAAACAACAAAGTCAACCATATTTATGCAACTCAAAAAAAGTCTTAGATGACCTAATACCCGGGGCTGGGAGACTCAAAAGGGGGAGAAGAGAGCAGCAAAGTAAGTCAGAGGTTAAGACAGAGCAAAGGCAGCTAAGAAAGAAAGCTTGGTTTCTACCAAGCAAAAGGCTCTGAAACTAACCACGAGTAAGCCTGCAACAGAGTTCCAGGAACACAGAAGGAAATGTGGACACTGAATTAAGAGCGGTAAAACGGAACCACCAGGTCGCTATTCCTCACAGGATGATAGCTGGAACACTGCTGCACAAACGTTCAGACACAGAGGGCGAAAACTTGCATCCTGGCCCTGGGTCTGCCTCCACTCACTATGGGATCTGTTTTGGTGTCGCTTCACCTATTCAGGTCTCGTTTTACCATGTGTAATATGAATTGCACGTTCCTTCTGGCCCCACAGTTTTAGTACCCCAGTGAATCTCTCTAACCTCAGGGATAAAAGAGGTGTAACGGACTTTGTCTAGTCTCCTCTCTCTTTTTCCAGGAATTCTCCCCCACAAAACACTTCTAAGAGGCTGTCTACACTCTCTAGAAGGATTCCTACTCAGAAGGACAGACAGGAGGGCAAAGAGTTAGTCCTGCGTTGTGTCTCTATTACTGGTGTGCAAATAGGAATTTAGACAGATGGTCACTCAAGCTGCTACACGGGGTCACCATCCCAGTGAGGCTGTGGTCACATCCACATCCAAACCAAAGGTAAACAACCTTACAATTCGGAAAGCGTTCATCCTAACTGCCAAAGCATTTAGGGCGGGTTATGCAGGGGCCAGGCAGCCAGCTTCTTCACAGCCTAAGTTACACACTTGAAGTGGCCATCCTAGCTGGGCTGAGTGTCCTTTTGCTAAATCCCTTCAGCTAAATCCCTTCAGCCTCTAGGAATTTTAAAGGTTAAACCTGAAACCACTGATACCTCCAGTCTTAGTTTCAGGCTTTGTTCCAAAGAGCAATGAGGATGACTAATAATAACTGAATATAACCCCAAGCAAGTCTGGTCTTGATGGCTTATACTTTTCTTTTATTATTTTTTAAATAATGGAGTTCTAATATTTATAGGTCAGATCTGTAACAAATTCCCCTAGACATGCAGCCAAAAGAGCTCTTACATTGCTTTCAAAGATTCCACGTGTGATCCTGTACATAGAACCTATGCTCTTAGAATGGTGTGCATATTTGGTTGCTGTCCAAGTCACAGTTATAATATTTCAACTTCTGGGTGAGCATGTATTTAATCCTTCTTGCAGATTAGAGCTATAAGCACCAAGCCCGAATGACAGAAGAAGCCTCTGAATGCCCTAATCTGGAACTCACTGAGACAAAGTCTTATTTGGCATAATTTGAACCTGGTGAACCTACAAAAGCTCATCCTGCCCTTTTTGAACTTCCCAGTAAAATTCTTTTTAAATGACTTGTTCTGCAGACCAAGGAAACTGGATTTCATGGATGTAGGGCATCTTGCGTGGAGTTGGGTGGGAAGTAAACCTGGTATGAACTAATGACATGAATGTTCACATCCTCATTTATTATGCATTTTGGTAAAAAGTAGTTCAAGAGGATGAAGTCATTTCTGGGGTTCCACCATTTGCAGGTGGTAGGGAGGCATGGGAATCTGGTTTGGTGAACATATGTTCCCTTCCACTACATCATAATACTCCATGACCCCGTCCCCCACTACTTTTGTAGTGTATATTAAAAGAAGGTCTATCATGTCCTCTATGATGCCTCTGATATTTCAAAATGAACCATGCAAAGGACACTTATAGAACAGTGGTTTTCAAATTGTCCCCTAAGGAACTTTGGATTCTAAAGAAGGGATTGCAAAGTAGGTGAGAGAAGATGAGTTAGGGTGATCCAGGTCCCCATCCCACTTTAGTCAGAATGGCACATCTTTTACTGGCATTTTATATGGAACTTCTATTTAAGATCTAGTTCATTGGAAACTATAAAGAAGAAAAGCTGAAAGTGCATATCTTAAAAGACAAGGCCCCTACTTAGTTAACAAGACACTCTGATGCTAACAGAATATACTTGGAATAAGAGAATTAACCAGTTTACCTCTTTAAAGACGCTCAGAGGGTCATCTCTTACTAGGAGTGGAAGGGATGCATGACCAGATCTCATTTTAAGAAATCAGCCTTTTTAATACTTGCCATGAGTTACTCATTGAGAAAATGCTTTCTCTTCTTTTCTTTCCACTTTGTGCAGGCAGTAATGTCTTTTTTTTTTCCATCTGAAGTTCAGCAGACTACACACTTAAGAAAGCATAACTAGGGACTCCTCTGGTGGTTCAGTGGTTAAGGCTCCATGCTCCCAAGGCACAGGACCCAGGTTGAATCCCTGGTCAGGGAAGTAGATGCCAAATGCCACAACTAAGAGTTTGCGAACAGCAGTACATGCCACAACTAAAGATCCTGCATGCCCCAACTAAGACCTGCTGCAGTCAAATAAATAATAAATAAAATAAATTTTAAAAAGAAATCATAGCTAACATCAGAAAAGAAAGGAGCTAAGGATATGCTGCTTTCCAGGAGTGCAATCTGGGTTGTTGGTTCTTTTCTTTGAACAAAACGCAAAATTCACATTGCATCAGAAGCATCTGTGGGTTATTCCCAAAGTCCATAAAGGCCAGGAATGGAGGTTGCCCTCACTGAACATCCCAAGTGAAGCTGGATACTAGGGGAGAACCCACCCTCTTCCCTGCCTTCTCATCTGGTACTGCATTTCTGCTTCAAACTGACCAGATGATCTGCTCATTTGGCTCCAAAACTAGTATTAAAGTTTTCTAATGCATCTCCTTGGCAAATCCAATGGAACTGATTTACACCCCTAGGCTCAGTCAGCAGCAGAAAATGGAAAAGTCAGAAGGTGCTTGCTTCAGAGAGTATCTGAGCACTGGAGTCAAAAGCTTGGCTCCTCAGCTCAGTGTAGCCAATTTGGCTGAGACTCTGGGTCTCTCAGGCCAAGTCTAGAGCAATTAATCACAATTACAGGTGAATATCTAAAAGGGATAAAGTCCAGCTGGATCCAGTGAGAGCTGAGCCTTGTAACTGAAGGTAGCCACAGCTTTTGTAAGCCACAAGTAAAGTGGAAGAATCTCCTCCTTTGAAAGCCTACCCTGAACTCTTGGCAATTATGATATAAAAAATAATTATTTTTAGGATCTACTTTGGCCCTTCATTGTACCAGGTAGATACTTTAACTTAGTATTCCTCTTAATCTTCACTTTATTAATGCAGGATAGTATTATTTTTCACCAGTTCACAGTTGAGTAAACTGAAGCTCAAATTGGTTAACTGATTTACCCAAAGTTATGAGAGCAAAAAGCAGCAGAACTGGAATTTGAACATAGCTCTGAAATCGTGGCAAGTCCACTCCTCTGTCTAAGGCATCCATGACCTCCTCTGGAACCACTAAATGAAACGGTGCTTCCTCCCTCCCTATTGTGTCAGGGTCTCATCCACGGCCCAGGGACATTGGAACCACAGCCAGTCAGGCCCCAGATGACCCATCATGCATGGAACAGCCAGACTTCTCACTTCCCATAAGCCCCACGCAGCCTTACGGTGCAGGCATCTAAGGTAACATCTTGATCTTCCCCTCACATTTCTCTGAATTCAAGTTGACTTTTCCCAAAGGAGCTTCATTCCTGAACCCTGGCTGACCAAGAACTCACTAGGGTCTGCACTGATACATCGTGTGGCTATTCTCTCCCTAACCAAGCTCACCCCCTCTGCCTCCCTCCCTGTTTCCCTTCCTCCCTTCCTCCTTTCCTTTTTTTCTTCTAGCTAGTATAGTGTTTGGAGATGGATGGAAATGGCAACACACTCTAGTATTCTTGCCTGGAAAACTGCATGAACAGAGGAACCTGGTGGGCTACAGTCCATGGGGTCGCAAAGAGTTGGCCATAAATAACTGAGCACATCAGCAATACAGTGTTTGCAGTAGGGTACAGGTACAAAAATAGAAATATAGATCAGTGTAACAGGATAGAAAGTCCAGAGATAAACCCACACCTCTATGGTCACCTAATCTATGACAAAGGAGACAAAAATATACAATAAAGAAAAGACAGCCTCTTCAGTAAGTGGTGCTGGGAAAATTATATGCAACAGCTATATGTAGAAGAATGAAATGAAAACACTCTCTAACACCATACACAAAAATAAACTCAAAATGGATCAAAGACTTAAATGTAAGACCAGATATTATAAAACTCTTAGAGAAAAACATAGGCAGAACACTCTTTGACATAAATTGCAGCAAGATCTTTTTTGACCTACCTCCTAGAGTAATGAAAATAAAAACAAAAATAAACAAATGAGACTTAATTAAACTTAAAAGCTTCTGCACAACAAAGGAAATCATAAACAAAAAGACAACCCCCAGAATGGGAGAAAATATTTGCAAATGAAGCAACTGACAAGGAATTAATCTCCAAAGTTTACAAATAACTCATGCAACTCAATATCAAGAAAGCAAACAACCCAATCTAAAAATAAGGGAAAGACTTCAGTAGGCATTTCTCCAAAGAAGACATACAGTTGGCCAATAAACACATGAAAAGACGCTCAACATCACTAATAATTAGAGAAATGCAAATCAAAATTATAAGCCACCCCCTCACACTAGCAGAATAACCATCATCAAAAAATTCTACAAACAATAAATGCTGGAGAGGGTGTATAGAAAAGGGAACCCTCTTACACTGTTGGTGGGAATGTAAATGATACAGCCACTGTAGAGAACAATATGGAGGCCTTTACTAAAAATAGAACTACCATACAATCCAGCAATCCCACTCCTGGGCATATACCCAGAGAAAACCAATTAATTCAAAAAGATACATGCACTCTGAAACTCAGTGCATCATTACTTACAAAAGCCAGCTCATGGAAGGAACCTAAACGTGCATCAACAGAGGAATGGATGAAGGAGACGTGGTACATACATACAATGGAGTATTACTTAGCCATATAAAGGAGCAGAATTGTGCCATTTGCAGAGACGTGGATGGGCCTAGAGACTGTCATACAGAGTGAAGTAAGTCAGAAAGAGAAAAACAAATATTGTAGAATATTGCTTATACATGGAAACTAGAAAAATGATACAGATGAACTTACTGGCAAAGTAGAAATAAAGACACTGACATAGAGAACATACATATCAATACCAAGGGACAGGGGGAAGGGGAAGTGGAATGAGTTGGGAGATTGGGATGGACATATATACACTACGATGTATAAAACAGATAACTAATGAGAACTTTGCATATAACACAAGGAACTCAGTGTTCCCTGGTGACCTAAATGGGAAAGAAATCCCAAAAAGAGGAGTTATATGCACACATAGAGCTGATTCACTTTGCCTCACAGAAGGAACTAACACAACATTATAAAGCAACTATATCCCAATAAAAATTAATAAATCAAAATTAAATATTCTTGAACTATAAAAATAAAAAAGACAGTCTTAGTTTACCAAATACCTCTGCTTATAGTTTTTCATTAGAAAGATTACTGAGTCTTTTTAAAGATGTAAATCGGGTTATTTGCTTATTTATTTTAATTAACCAAGTGGAACTTGTTTGTTTATACTCCTTGCTAGTGGTTGAAATGAAAATGACTTTGAGACTCTATTTGAAAACTGTTTGCACAATTAACATGCAAGCTCTTTCACAAATGGTCCTGCTCTTGCACTCTAAGACTGTACAATGTTACAGTCATTGTATGTGCTATGTATTTACTTGGTCCTGCCATTTCCTAGAACAGGGTCTCCTTGAGGACTGAGACATCTGGCTGTTTCCAGAATGATTCTTCACCATTAAAGATACTCTACAGGGTCTGCCACAGCTTTCTAATGATGTTCTCCAGTATATTAAGCCAACAGAACACCCTTGGAAAACAGGACTAGAGTCCTAGCATAACAACTTTGAAGAAGGCATGGTTCTCTGAAATATCTATCCTGGGACTTTGTTAAAACTCTGTTCCTCGTGTATTTTTTATAGGACTTCTGGAAGTAGCTGGTTCACCAAAAACTCTTTTCTGCCTAGGTGTGTATGTATCTACTTCACATAGTCTTGCTTCAACTAACTGTTTGCTAAAAATGGTTTCTTATGATTTTACTCTGAAGAATAAGATCATCTCTCTGGAAAACAGATATTTTCTTTTTATCAAAAGCCATCATATGTGGACTATATCTCCCTGCATCTCTTCCCCCAATAAGATATCCTTTAACTGGTTCTCCCTGAAATCACATGTGTGCCTGACTCACAGTCCACCTAGTTTTGGACAAGCCTGCTCAGAATTTCTGGCTGACTCAGTGGGGCAGGGTACATCTCTAGATGCTGCCCACCGAGGCTGCACAAAATGAATACAACACACAGATGCTCTATCAGCAGGACTGGAAGTAGCTGCTAACTTAGGCTGAAACCCCCTTAGTAATCATATGCCCAAGTCCTTTATTTATAGCACAAAGGGCCCACCATGGGACTGACAATGTTCACTTTGATGGCTACATTTGGCAGTTCATCTGGTGACCTTGGGCAAGTTATGTCCCTGCCTGGCCCTCAGTATTTCATGCCTGACATGGGAAATGCTGTAAGATCACCTCATGATCTGACAAGCTGTGAATCTGGAAAAGGCTACGGATGGCCCTGCTCCTCACCCAAAGCACTATCAGGCGTCACATGAACTGTCGATTACTGAAGGTACTTGGGAGTGAGTTATCATAGGAAGAATGGTGGAGTGGCAGAGTGGAAGGAGAGACAGGACCCTGCGCAGAATTGAGAAGCTGGTGAGGCCTAAGTGTATGTTTAGGAGAATCCACGCTCTCCATCTCTTACTGAACTAAGACTTTTAAAGTCAGAAACATCCTTAGTCAAGTCACTGACCAATTTTTTTTTTTTTTTTTGCCTCATTTCCTCCGTCTGTCAAATAAGCAGGATGGTTTCTGTCCCTTCGTGTTGTTGAGATGATTAAGATCATCGTTTGAAACGTTTTTAGATCCAGGAGTAAAGGTATCTCATCAATATTATAGTTCACCATTCTTTGGAGAAGTAAGCAGCCTCTTGTTTCTCTCCACATAAGCCTGGTTTTAGGAAAGTATCCATAATCAATCAGTTACTCCATAATCACACTGTAACTGTTCCCACTACAGCTATTTGCTGTGCTTCATTTCTAACCGGATAAGAAGAATTGGAATCCCCAGGTCTTTCGATTAAAAGAAATTCTAGATCTAAGGAACTGCAGCTAAGAATAGAGGTGAGTAGCCCATAATTTGGAGGGCAGAATATCTATTGCTACATGGAGAGTTATATGGAGCAGGTATTAACTCTGGGACAAGAGGGTAGGGAAGCTGTATCTACCCTTGATGTATCTAAACACAAGGCACGTGTCAATAGCAGTGGCCTAATCTCCCCCGTTCACCCTAGGGCTTTCCTTGACCTCACGGGATATTAACACACATCCTAATTCTAAAACTCACAAGCTTATTTCCACATAGTACTGACAATAATTTGACAATAGGGTTGTCTTTTAATTATTCACCCTCTGTTATCTGTTGAGTGCAGTATAACAGGCGTTCTTCACAATCATATCACAGGGAAGGCTGCTTTATTCCAAGGTGTAAAGTGGTTTTATAAAAGAATGGTGAAGTATGATATTGATGAAATATCTTTACTCCTAGATCTAAAAACGTTTCAGGTGATGATCACACTTAATCATCTCAACAACAATGAAACGCATGAGGGACAGAAACTATCCTGTCTGTTTGACAGATGGAGGAAATGAGGCAAAAAAAATTGGTCAGTGACTTGCCTAAGGATGTTTTTGGCTTTAGAAGTCTTAGTGTAGAAGGGATCCAGGGGCTGATTATCCAGACCAGCCTCCCTCCGATGTAGGAATCCCCTTTTCTAACTTCTCTGACAGATGGACACCCAGCTTGAATCATTCTGAGGAAGTGCTGCTCCCTATTTTAGTCTTCAGCAAATTCTACCTTTATTCACTTGAAATATGCCTCAGTAAAACTCATCCCCCTAGTTCTCAGGAATAGGAGCTAACTGCCTATTTTACTGTCAAGATCTCCCCGTTAAAGAGGTAATATGAACCCATTTTACAGATGAGGAAACTACTCAGCCCGCTCCAGGCCACAGATCTCAAGTTAAGAGCCAGACACCAAACCCAGAGGATTTTGGACACAGCCTCTCCCATAAAGTCTCCAGTCTTTCCCATATGCCCACACTATAGTATACTTAGTCCTCCTGCCACTGGCCATTCTTAATACATTTGATGACCAGGTATATTTATATCCACACATCCTCAGGTAGAATATCCTAAGGGCTTTTAACTCTTCTCCCCTTGGTTCCTGGTGTCGTCATCATCTAGGTTACAAATGCCTCCACAAAATGTGGCTGTGTCAGTGGAAGGAGTAACTGTTACTAACAAGTCTTGTCCTGGAAAAACCTTTAATAACTGACTTTCTGGGGGAGAAAAAAAGGCCTGATGTAAGACATTTGCCTATTTCCACAGTGTAAATATTCCCACCAGTTCAAGTCCAATAGATGTGCCCTATTGCCTCTTGCCACCAGCGAGCTGGCTCCAGCACATCACGGTGCCCACGGGACTATCTGCTATCTGACGACTGGACCGGAACACAGACCAGGCGACTTGAATGAAGCAGTGTCCAGACATTAACACGCTCTCTGTGCACATCTGTGTATGAAGTAAGCCAAGCTTTTGAATGGAGTAAATGTGAAGGATGCTGATATTCATAAAATAAATTCACTCAATAAATATATATTTTTCTAGGAACTGTGATATAAAAGTAAAAAAAAATCTGTTTTCAACGAAAGGAAATAAAGTAAAATGATAACAATAAAAATAAAATAATGCTATAATTTATCGATGGTAATAAAATATAAGAAAAATAAAGCAGAAGAAAGGGGCAGAGTTTAGGATGCACTGCTTTAAGTAAGCCAGTCAGGAAAGGTCTATCTAACAAGAGACTATCTCAGTGGACAGAAGTAGGGGAGTGAACTGTGTGATATTTGGAGGAGGACGACCCTAACAGGGAACACAAAGTGCCCAGTTACCGACGTGGACGTGAGCTCAGAGTAGGGCTAAAACAGCAAGGAGACCAGTGTCACTGGGGCAGAGAGAGCAAGGGGATGGCGGGGGGAGCCAGGCGCAGAGCAAGGCCATGCACAGAGCCATCAGGTGCCCTTCCCGAGGTCTCGGTCATAGCACAGCACTCTAAAGGACATGGGGAGTCTTTGGAGGAGAGCAGACACAGGACATGGGCTTCCCAGGAGGGGCAGAGGTAAAGAATCCGCCTGCCAACGCAGGAGACGTAAGAGACCTGGGTTTGACCCCTGGGCTGGGAAGACCCCCTGGAGAAGAAAATGGCAACCCACTCCAGTATTCTTGCCTGGAAAATTCCATGGGCAGAGGAACCTGGAGGGCTATCATCCTTGGGGTTGCAAAGAGTGGGACACAACTGAATAACTAAGCCCAGCAGAGTACAGACATAGCACACAATCTGAGTTACACCGCTAAAGGTTTCCCGGCTGCCGTGTCGAGAACAGCTCACAGTATTTGCCGACGGACTGGCTGTGGGGTGAGAGGGAGAGACAGGCTTCAAGGATGACGCCCAGCGTTTTGCCTGAGAAGTTGAAAGGGTGGAGTTACTTCTAGAAATTGGGAAGTCTGGGGTGGGTGGTGGTGTAAGTGTGTTCACAACCCATGAGTGTCAGGTGTGACTGCTAACAGAGAGCCTCGGTGCAGGACAGACGTGGGCAGTGGGCACGTGAGCAAATGCACTGCCCGCCCTGTTCAGAACCAGAGGTGTGCTGAGGATGCGCTGGGCAAGGAAACCTGAAAGCTATGTGGGATTTATCAGCGTGTAAGCCACAGTGAGAAATCTGCATTTTTAGGGATTCAAGATAAATCCAAAGAAATCTCAGATAAATGTGGTGAACCTGCCATAGTCTGAATGTTTGTTTGTCCCCAAAATCCATGTCAAATCTTGACCCCAATGTACCCAATGTAATGGTATCTGGAGGCAAGGCCTTTGGTGGGGGGGATGAAGTCATTGAGGTAGAACCCTCATGATTGGGACTAGTGCTGTTACCCCCAGGGAGCTGTCTAGCCCCTTCCTCCACCTGAGGACACAGTGAAAAGAACCAGGAAGCAGGTCCTCACCAGACAACAAGCCAGCCAGCACCTTGATCTTGAATTACCTAGCCTCTAGGACTGTGAGAGATAAATCTTTATTTATAAGCCATCTAGCTTATAATGGCTTCCCTGGTGGCTCAGTGGTAAAGAACCTGCCTGCCAATGCAGGAGACTGGAGTTTGATCTCTGGGTCAGGAAGGCTCCCTGGAGAAGGAAATGGTAACCCCACTCCAATATCCTTGCCTGGGAAATCTCATGGGCAGAGGAGCCTGGAGGGCTACAGTTCATGAGGTCTCAAAAGAGTTGGACACGACTTAGCGACTAAACCACAAGCTTACAGTAGTTTGTTACAGCAGCTAAAATGACTAAGAGATGAACCTTGCCCTTTTTTCATTTCCATCTTGGTTGAATTCGCTGGGTATGAGTTTTTTCAGACCTGTGGACCCCAAGCTCCTTCTTGTTTTCTGGCTCCACTCAGGTCTAAATTTCAACTTTGTCTTATTAAGCCCATGAAAGCACCAAGCCCATGCAGTGTCTACACTCTCCGGATACACCAATGAACAAATACAATAGAAATACTGACCTCATGAAACTCAAGAGTCTAATCAGGGAGACAGTTGTTTTGAATAACAGAAATAAGTGTAATTTAGAGTTGTGACAAGTTAAAAAGAAAAAAGTATGGATAGGGTAGAGAGTTAAGGGCAACCCGATCAAGGGAAGCTTTCTTGAGGAAGCAACAACGCAGCTGAGTCCTGAGGAACAAGAAGACGCAGTCAAGCAGAGAACCATGGGAAAGGTACCTCCAGATATGGAGCACCATCCTCCAAAGGCCTCGAGCAGAAAAACGATGTGCGAATTGGAAGGGCTTGCCTGATAGTTCAGTTGGTAAAGAATCCGCCTGTAATGCAGGAGACCCTGGTTCGATCCCTAGGTTGGGAGGATCCGCTGGAGAAGGGACAGGCTACCTACTCCAGTATTCTTGGGCTTCCCTTGTGGCTCAGCTGGAAAAGAATCTGCCTGCCATGCAGGAGACTGGGTTTGATCCCTGGGTTGGGAAGACCCCCCAGGAGAAGGGAAAGGCTACCCACTGCAGTATTTTGGCCTTGAGAAGAATTCCATGGACTATATAGTCCACGGGGTCGCAAAGAGTCAGACACGACTGAGCGACTTTCACTACCATCTCTAATGTGAAAAGTAGGCTAGACCGAGGTGAGGCTCCTGAATCCTAACCAGATCCTTGATGACCCAGCACTATGCCCTTGTTCTGTTCATTTACTGTCCCTGGAGCTCATTTTTTCCACCTGGGAAGTGGGAACACCGATCAAGCCCATACTGGATTGTCATTAGTCAGGTTCATGTACTTCCTAGCAGCTTAATCTTGAACTTCTGTTTTCTTATCCATAAAATGTGGGTAACACTAGCTACCTCATAGAGATGTTTAAACAATGAAATGCATGCCTGTAAGGAGGCTAGGCAGTCAGTGCTTCATAAAGGTCAGTTGCCCCCTCTTTCTCAGACCCTTAAGGGGTGCAGTGAGGCTCGACTGGCACCACTGAAATGGGATGGTGGGGAGGGCATGTTTTCCCCACTGATAGGAGTGATGGCTGGCGGTAAGCCCCACACTCATTCCTCTCCCTTGCCTGCCCTCACGCCCCTGGAGGGCTGTGGGCAACGTGGAGAGGCTCTGGACATGGCTCTTTTGTGACTGGGTTTTAAGTGGACACCTCGGCAGAAGGCTGATACCTTGCCTTCCTGGGCTAAGGGTGAGGGTGGGCAGGAGGTGGTGGGAAAAGCTGGCTCTTCTGTGGAAGCTTTTATTAGAAGCAGGGGATTCCCCAGCGTTCTTTCAAAGTCTTTTGGCCACACAGTAAATGTCCCAAGGTCAAATTTATTAGTGTATCTAACAGCCCCGAGAACTCTTGGCTTCTGTGCCGAATCCCTCTTATCTCCTCTCCCCGCCTGGAGCCTCGCAATTTAGCCAAGGCAGCTGCTCATCCCCCTCCCCCAAATCTGTATACAAAAATAGACACATGCAGGCGGTCACTGCTTTCATGGGTCCATCATCAGAAACTAGATCTGCTCAGGACACTCTCCAATAAGGGGAAAGAGGAGCTGGTAGATGATTACATGGCTGAATGACAGAGCTTGGGCTGGTCCCTAGCAATCCAGAAAGGGTACACACGAGCACCTGAGGAAAGCCTTTTTACTGTCTGAACTTCAGCTTTCTTATTTCTGAAAGAGATCCAAAAATTCTGCTGAGCTCACGGGGTTTGGGGAAAATATTTTTGGGATGACGGTCATGACCATCCTTCACACCTGTTACATAAACAAAGACTATCATTGAGGCTACTATGATTTCTACTGTTTCCAATAAGCCAAATGATCATGGTTAGGTGAGGAGAGGACCCACTGGATCCTTTGTGGAGCTGGCTGCTCCTGAGTTGGACTTGGGATTCATCTCAGAAGAGCAGCTGCTATTTAACCAGCAGCTTCACACCTTGCCTCCTGGGAACAGGCTGCTTTTCCCGAAGCCATGGTGGAGAGCACGGGTGAACAAATGGCCAAGGGCACAGCAGGCAGGGCAGCCAAGGGACACCTCCAAGAGGCTGAGGGCACCCCAGAGGCTAGCTTAGTGAAGGGTCTGTGTGAGTTGCCTTGGTTTCTTCTGCATCTCTGAGAAGTGCCCCCTGCCCTGAGGTGGGCTGGGGGCTGGGCAGAGCTCCTGGCTGCAGCCTCCCAGCCTGTGCCTGCGCATCTCATTACTGAGCAGGCCTGAATCAAAGCTGCCCTGTGCAGCTGCTGTCCCATTTAATCCATTCGTAATCAAAAGTCATTAGCATGGATGCCTTGGTGCTGAGGTTATTGTGTGTGTGATCAAAGCCACGGCTCCTGCCCACTCCCCAGAGCTGCCTGCACCTGGGAGGGCATGGAGGCCTGTGAGCCTGGGGCACGAGGCAGGCAGCCCCTGGCCGTCCGACGGAATGTGGGCTCCTTGAGTAAAACTGGAAGCAGCAAATGCAGCCTTGCCCACCTGAGGTTCAGCAGCCTTGGGGAGGCCCCTGGCCCAGATTTTCCCTTTGGAGGCTGACATTCCCAACTCAGAGACTTCAGGGAGCAGGTGGAGGCTGAGGGCATGCAGGGGACACTTGGTGTTAGACTCAGGAAGAAGAAAGAAAGTGTCAGTAGCTCAGTCGTGTCTGACTCTTTGTGACCCCACGGTCTGTCCATGGAATTCTCCAGGCAAGAATACTGGAGTGGGTTACCATTCTCTTCTCCAGGGGATCTTCCCGACACAGGGATCAATCCCGGGTCTCCTGAAGTGCAGGCAGATTCTTTACCATCTGAGTCACCAGGGAAACCACCTAGACTCAGGAAGGATTTGTAAACTCTCACTTATAGAAGAGGACACTAAAACCCAAACACAGCACAGTACCCGGCTGGCAGGCCCTTGTGGGCATATGGCAGGAAAGAAGGAAAGAGGGGAAGAGAGAAAAGAGGAGGAGAGAGGATAAGACAAAAGTTTCTCCCAAGTTCTGCACAGCAGAGAAAGGAAACACAAGCCTGAAGCAGAGCAGGAGGAGCTAAGAGTCAAGATGTTCTGGGCCATTAATAGTTTATACAGTCCTTCCAACACACCAGCTCCGGTAACTCCTTGTGCTGTCTCCCTAAAAGCAGTGAAATCCCAGTCCAGACATCACCCTCTATTTATAAATTCTGCCTGAGTAGAGCTTGACATCCCACTTCTCTCTGGCCATCCAGATTATGAGCATCACTAAGGTCCAAGGGAAGACTCAATTCTTCCAAGAAGTTTCTCGAACCTGCCTTCTCTGAACTGTTCTACCATGTTCTACCTGTAACACTCATTTGGTCCTGGGTTGACAGGGGAAATAATTACTCTGACTTGTGGATGATGGTGATGATGACATTGATGATGAGGTAGTGTGTATGAACTTTTCTCCATCAGCCAGATCAAAGCCCCTACAGGCGGCTGTTGTGTAACGCCCTTCAGGACACCCCTCCACAGATGCGCTGAAGTTGATCAGGTCCTGAGTCTCTGATTGGAAATTGTGAGCTTCTTGAGGGCAGCTCTGGACCTTGGATGACTTTGCATCTGTTTCTGGGTCATGCGTAGTCCTCAGATACAGCAGACCCATAACAAGAGTCTACAGAAGAGTGAATGAAAGACACAAAGAGTTTTGCATGAACGCGTCTGTGTTAGGATTTTGACATGGTCATCGTCAAAAAGCACTAAGGCTTTTGTGCTGGCTGTTTTCTCTGCCTGAAATTCTCTTTCCGGGTTGCCTAAAGGTACTCTATTTCCACCAAAACTTCTGAACCATTCTCAAGAGGCCACAGAAAGAAGAACAGAGCGTGTGGTTTGTACACAAGACCAGGGTGCATGGAAAAACTGCATGGGATTGGCCCCCTGAATTAGGGGGGATTCTAATCTACCCACATGGGGAAGAGTTCCTTGAGAGTTACATGTATTCTTTTAGATCCCAATGGGTGTCTGGGATGCAAATACCATGATATACCATGAGTTAATACATGATGTTAACTGTTTACATAACTATAGCCTTCACAATGGATTTAGGGGATAAAGGAACATCCTAGATCCACGTTGTGCATGACACTGTGTAGTCCTTCACACCAAGAATGATCAAGTTTGCGAGCTGAAAGCTAAATGGGAAGACTTGGGGGCAATTTAGAAACATTTACAACAGAACCCAATACGAAGAGAACAATCTTTCCCTTGCTGAGTTCTATGTCATGTTGGAAGATAACCAGATACTCCAAAGGTATAAATAATAATCACCCATCAGTGGGCAACTGATGGTAATAACTAAGCTCTCGTATGTGTCAGGTGTGTTAGACAAATATCATTTGTTTCTCACAATTTTTCTGAATAGGTATCAGTAATTCCATTCTGAGGATTCAGTGACATTAAGTCACTGGCCTGAGGCCACATGGTTAGAAGTGACTGAGTTGAGACCTGAACTCCTGTCTCTGATTGCTTGCTCCGCTAAGTGTTATTCCCTGTGGCCTTCCCCATCTCTGGCTCAGCCCCACCTTGGGGAGGATATAGCTGATACAGTGCATCCACACATCATGGACAGAGCCCAGGTACCTCAGGACTCGCCTCAACTCTCTGCTCATACACACTTCAGGCAAAGCATCCCAGACTCACTGCTGGAAATAAACATTTGAATATATTCAGATAAGTGAATTAAAACTCTGAAAGGTTAATCACCCGCTCAACACCACGAGGTTAGTATGCGATAGGCTTAAAACCCAAGTCTTGCACTCTCAGTTCAGTGATATTTTTAATGAATGACTATATCTGAGAATGGAACAGTGGCTGGAAAGAGGGGACATGTGGGTATCTGTCTTTTGCGCACTGGCATTGCAAGGACAACACTCTACTTAAAATGTCTGTGGTAATTTACTAATATGTTGCCACCAGGTGCACATGGGGCCAGTGCCAACCTCATCCTCCTAGGAGTAGATCAGGGTGGCTCTGGCATGGGCATCCATTCAGCACACAGTGTGTGGTATCCACCCGCCTTTACCACTGGGGATTCAATATGAACACAGGACACTGGGGAGAGCAGGTGGAGATTTTCTTCCCTGATTTTTGAGAATCCACAATTTCAGCTTAATTTGTAATAGATAGTGAGCCTAAAGAAACTGACAACAGGGCCATCAGCTATTCTGCTAGTAACACTTGAGGCCACGGCACTTCAATATGACTCGAGCCAGCTGTCCAATGCACAGAAAGACCTTTGACCCCACCCTTGGAGAAATGTAATTCTCTTCATGCCTCTTTCTGTCCACAGGGAGTTAGAAACCAGAGCTGCCAGAATAATCAGAAGGCTTCCTAATGACCATGCTCAAACAAGCGGAGATTACGCATTGTCAGAAATGTAATCTGCAACTCTTCTCATCTGTTTCATTTTGTTTGCATTTTTAAAACCACTCCTGGAGGGGAAAAAAATGAGACAGTTGGGGTCCTCCCTGTTCTTGCACCTAAGAGATACATTTATCTTCATCTGGCATATCTTCATCTTCCCCTGGCATGCCAGGGAGGAGAATTAGAATGTGCTAAGTTCATAGGCTCTCTAGTATTGCAGTTTCTAGGCCATAAAGTAGGTATGCATGTCTTTTCTAGACACGTAACCAAACATGGATTAATTATCTGTACACTGACATGAGCAAAGACAGCTTCTCTGAACGCCGCTTCCCAATCTTTGTTGATACGCCCCTGGATCAGACACACACATACTGACCTGCCACGGAGTACAATGCTCACTGCGACCCCTGCTCCCACACTCTCTGGGGGCTTTCCATCATTTTTAATAACATCTGAGATCCTTACCATGGCCTTCAAGGCCCTCTACACTTATCCTCTCATTCTCTGGAACTCTGGCCCACTCAGCTCCACCCACCATGGATCCACATTCCTTTTACACAGTTAGTTTGCAGTCTTTGTCAGACATACTATAGAATTGCCTAGTGTTTTACACGCGCACACACACCCACACTCCAGGGTGAAATCCGACCCTAGAAAGTTTTTGTAGAGTTGCCAAGGTAATTACGACATTTAGCCAGGATTGAGGACCAAGGCTTTTGTGCTGGCTGCTTTCTCTGTCTGGAATTCTCTTTCCTGGGATGCCTACTGACTCCTTCCCTGACTCTATGCACATCACAATATGTATCAGACAGGCCTTCGCCAGCCAGTCTCCCCACATCAGCACCTCTTCCTCTTCTCCATTGTTTTCTAGCCTCTGCCTTACATTCTCTCTCTTGGTACATTTAGGCTCTCTGACACTTTATTGTATATTTCTTAATTCATTTCTTACTTGTCTCTCTTCCAACCCCTGTCCCATCCGACTTCAGTGTAAACTCCCAAAGTACAGAGATTTGTTTCATTCACTGCTACGTCTCAACAGTGCCTGACACATTTCATTACAGGGGTTGAATACGGACTTGCTGACAAGTAAGGCATGAATGTCTCTCTGATCTGCAATCAGGAGGGCTCTGCTCTGTGTCCCGGGCACTGGATATGGGTTTGCATCAAGCCATTTCCACTTCATCACACAACAGCAGGCCAGGTTTGGATTTTCAGCCAGTGGGCCTGTACACTCACTGTGGTAGCTGTAGGTTACTTAGACTCTTACCTGGGAAGGCACAGAGTGAAGGATGGAGATGCTAGTGTTACAAATGACAGGGCAGGCATCATGGCAGAACTGTGCAAGGCACTAGGCATGGCCTGAGTGGCCTCTGGTTAGGGCTGGATCCTTTGGGAAACAGAAAGTCTTAGAAGTGGAAAAGCAGGACTTGGGCTACTGAGCAGATTCCACAGCCATAACATAAAGTGGGACTCAAACTTGTGCCCTTCCAACCACTGCAGTGATATGCCTGTTCTTAACCTCCCCTTTCTCCCAACTCTAGTATCTGCCAAGGATATGTTTTTTTTTTCTCCTCTTTCCAATGTCAGTCTAGCTTTGGTTCTAATACATGCATGAGACCCCAGGGTAGCCATTTCAGTTTAGTTCCTTTGATTGACCAGGACTATCCCTGTCATTATAGACTTCTCTGAGCACACTTCAAGAGCACCCAGTCACAGCTCCATGTAAAAAAGTTCTACATAAGTTAAGGAGATAGTAACAGTCAATGAGACTCAATCAATTTACTGATGTAGGAAAGTAGAGACTACAGTGGATTTTGACTTACTGCCATATGAAAAAAAGTGAAAGTGTTAGTTGCATCTGACCCACTGTGACCCTCTGGACTGTAGCCCACCAGGCTCCTCTGTCCATGCAATTCTCCAGGCAAGAATGCTGGAGTGGGTTGCCAAGCCCTCCTCCAGGGGGTCTTCCTGATCCAGGAATCAAATCAGTGACTCCTGTGTCTCCTGCATCCAGGCAGATTCTTTATCTGCTGAGCCATCAGAGAAGCCCTTATTTCCATATACTATTGATGAAACAGCTAATTGGAGAAGTTAGATCAATAATTTGGGAGGCAAACATCCTGATCACACTAGGCTATGAAAGACTCCTCTAAAATGTGGACTTACTCATTCAACAAACACTTCCTGAGTACTCACATACTTACTGTGTGCTGGGGCAAATGGGGCCCCCAGGCAGGGTGCTTTACCCTGGAGTGCGTTACCACTCCATGCCTAGGGCACCCAAAGCCTGGCTATGCTAATCACCTAAGACTGTTTAAAAAAAAAGTGTTTAACACACAAGGCTCTGATGTTTCGATTTACAAGGTTCAGAATGGGGCCAAGCACATATTATGTGATTCTGTTTATAGGAAATGTCCTCAAGAGGCAAGTCTGGAGAGACAGAGAGTAAATTAAACATGTCTTAGAGTTGGGGAGGGGAAGGGGAAATGGGAAATAACTGAATGAGCATGGGTTCTTTCTTGGGGTGATGAAAATGTTCTGATAGATGGTGGTGATGATTGCGCAACTATGCAACACACTAAAAACCAATGAACTGTACGCTTTAAAAGATAGGCACAGCAAAGGACAGAAACACAAGGACCTAACAGAAGGAGAAGAGGTTAAGAAGAGGTGGCAAGAATATACAGAAGAACTATACAAAAAAGATCTTACTGATCCGGATAACCATGATGGTGTGGTCACTCACCTAGAACAAGACATACTGGACTGTGAAGCCAAGTGGAGTCCCTTGGACTGCAAGGAGATTCAACCAGTCCATCCTAAAGGAGATCAGTTCCTGGGTATTCATTGGAGGGACTGATGCTGAAGCTGAAACTCCAATACTTTGGCCACCTGATGCGGAGAGCTGACTCATTTGAAAAGACCCTGATGAAGGGAAAGATTGAGGGCAGGAGGAAAAGGGGATGACAGAGGATGAGATGGTTGGATGGCATCACCAACACAATGGACATGGGTTTGGGTGGACTCCGGGAGTTGGTGATGGACAGGGAGGCCTGGCGTGCTGCCGTTCATGGGGTTGCAAAGAGTCAGACACGACTGAGCGATTGAACTGAACTGAAAGAAGCATCACTATGAACAAAGTTAGTGGCAGTGATGGAATTCCTGCTGAGCTATTTCTAACCCTACAAGATGATGGATGCTGTTAAACCGCTGCACTCTATATGCCAGCCAATTTGGAAAACTCAGCAGTGGCCACACCACTGGAAAAGGTCAGTTTTCATTCCAATCCCAAAGAAAGATAACGCCAAAGATGTTCAAACTACCCTACAATTGTGCTCCTTTCACATGCTAGCAAAGTAATGTTCCAAATCAATCAAACTAGGCTTCAACAGTACATGAACTGAAAAATTCCAGATGTACAAGCTGGATTTAGAAAAGGCAGAGAAACCACAAATCAAATTGCCAACATTCATTGGATCAAAGAAAAAGCAAGGGAATTACAAACAAACATCTACTTCTGCTTCATTGACTGTGCTAAAGTTTTTGACTGTGTGGATCACAACAAACTGTGGAAAATTCTTAAAAAGATGGAAATACCAGACCACCTTACTTGTCTCCTGAGAAACCTGTATGCAGGACAAGAAGCAACAGTTAGGACCAGACATGGAACAATGGACCGGTTCAAAATTGGGAAAGGAGTATGACAAGGCTGTATATTGTCACCCTGCTTATTTAACTTATATGCAGAGTACATCATGTGAAATACTGGGCTGGATGAAGCACAAGCTGGAATCAAGACTGCTGGGAGAAATATCAACAACCTCAGATATGCAAATAATATCACTCTAATGGCAGCAAGCAAAGAGGAACTAAAGAGCCTCTTGATGAGGGTGAAAGAGGAGAGTGAAAAAGCTGGCTTTAAATTCAACATTCAAAGAACTAAGATCATGGCATCCAGTCCCATCACTTCATGGCAAATAGATGAGTGAAAAGTGCAAATAGTGACAGATTTTATTTTCTTGGGCTCCAAAGGCACTGTGGACGGTGACTGCAGCCACAAAGTTAAAAGACACTTGCGCATTGGAAAAAAAAAGCTATGACAAACCTAGACAATGTATTAAAAAGCAGAGACATCAATTGCGGACAAAGGTCTGTACAGCCAAAGCTATGGTTTTTCCAGTAGTCATGTATGGATGTGAGAGTTGGAGCACAAGAAGGCTGAGCATTGAAGAATTGATGCTTTCAAACTGTGGTGCTGGAGAAGACTCTTGACAGTCCCTTGGAGAGCAAGGAGAGTAAACCAATCAATCCTAAAGGAAATCAACCCTGAATATTCACTGAAAGGATTGATGTTGAAGCTGAAGCTTCAATACTTTGGCCTCCTGATGTGAAGAGCCAACTCATTGGAAAAGACCTTGATGCTGGAAATGATGGAGGGCAGGAGGAGAAGGGGGTGACAGAGAATGAGATAGTTGGATGACATCACTGACTCAATGGACAAAAATTTGAGGAAACTCCAGAAGATAGTGAAAGTCAGGGAAGCCTGGCTTGCTGCAGTTCATGGAGTTGCAAAGAGTCAGACACAACTTAGCGACTAAACAAAAACAACAAACAGAATGTGAATTATATCTCAGTTTTTTAAAAAAAAGATAATTTGGGAGCATTAAATTTTTTAAAATTACAGGAACAGGACTGGGCTTCTGAATTTTTTAAAAAGTTCTGTAAGTAGTTGGGAAGCATAGTCAGGGTTGAAAACCACTGTGCTCACAGCCTGAATCATCTCAAGAGACTGCAGCAGATTAAAGGTTAAGCTCTCCCAGTGCAACAGGCAGGAATGTGTTTCTGTAAATCCTGAACCTGAGGAGCCCTGAGTTTCCAGGTTGAGGCTGAGGGAGGCTCATGTTCTCAGGCATTTCCAGGCATTCCCTCTGCTAGGCACTAGGGACACAGGAAAGCCAAATGTAGACGCAGCTTTGCACAAAGCGGATGCTCTGTTCTCGTTTACCCCAGGAGGAAGTGTTGCTGCCAACAGCAGGCCACGTAACCTGAAGATCTTGATTGAATTTCTAAATGTAGCCCCCTCCAACATTCCCCCAAGCAGATTTTCCCCTTGAGTACAGAGTGTAGATGGTAATTAATTAGAACCGGGCTCCCCTGTGAATACAGATAAATGAGAAAGCAGTGGTTGAGGGGCCATCCTTGCCTGGAACAAGCCTTAGAGGGAGCGGTGAAGCAGCTGCCCACGGGGAACATCCCCAGAGCAGGGGGCAGAGCATGTCATGCCCTGGCAGCACTGAGTGTATGAAATGGGCCATCCCCACGGTGGCCCATGGCTCTGCAGAACTGCAGCTGCAGTCTTCCTGCAAATTCAGTGCACGGTGCAAACCAACAGCGAAATTAATCACCCAGAGACAAGAGACTGACCGATGAAGAGCATCAGGCAGAATATCTCGGTGCCTTGAGTGGGCATTCTGCATACAGGTGCCCATGTTGGTTAATGAGATGAAGTGTGAAGCCTCCTGCTTCCTGGAAAGTTGTATGTGTGTAAATGGCCACAGGCGGGCCATTCTGAAGGAGCCAAGGGCAATGAGGAGAGTAACAATAAAGGGGCTGGATGACTGCCCTAGACTCCTGGAAACATCCCAGGCCCCTGCAGAACCACGGTCCAAGGAAGCTATTTAACTGTAGGTGGGAAAACCAACACAGAAGTAGCACCATCCAGTGTCATAACCACACTCTATCAAACAAACTTGTTCTGAGTTTAAAAGAAAATGGAATATCTGTGGGTATTTGTCTCTTCTCTAATCACTATCTGGCAATTGCCCAACAGTAAAAGAGAATAGCCAGGTATAATTCTTTTCTATCATTCAGAAAAAAGCTCTCCCTCATATGATCAAACCTGATCAGTTGCTGATTCATATCAAGACCCTTCTCTCCACACTAAGCTCTCTCCTGGCTCCAGGCATGAAGGTGAATCATATCATGTTGGAAAGCAAACTTGGCCTACAGCTGCTTTTCCACCAGCCCCCATGACTACCTCAATCCTCCACACAGCCACTCCTGATTGCCTCATTCTGGAAACATCCATGTGTCTTGCGCTGCTTCCACAGCCATCAAGACCCTCCAGCAACCTCCTCTTCTAAACATCTATACTTGAAATACTGGGCATCCTTAAGAGGACACCCAGCATACGCTGCCTTGTACAGGTCAACTACTCAGGTTTTCACCTGCCCTGCAGTGAATGGTATGAGCCTACAGGGCAAAGTCCATGATTTCTCTTCCCTCACAGTATGACGCGTAGAGGGTTTGGGGGGCAGTTCTACCTTGCTTCAAATCCCAGCTCTGGACGTACCAACTGTCCACACCAGAGCAAACTGTAAAACTCTTAGCTTACTCTCTCTTACACAGACTCAGGTTCCACATAGCTCCACCCAGGAGCACAACCCTCTGCATAAGAAAGGAGGAAGCAGAAAGTGCCTCTCTAATTGAGGTCAGAGCAATGCAGGAGTGGCCTAATGGTTTCATGTGTGTGTGTGTGAGGAGAGAGAGGCAGACAGACAGAGCCAGAGATGGGGGGGGGGGGGGGGGTGGATGGTTAGAATATGAGAAAGAATGGAAGAAGAGGACAGAGGAGAATGGAGGAAGAAAAGACCCAGCAAAGAGGAGGGGCTATATTTGCAGATGAAGGCTGATAATCCTAACAGAATTTAGACAAACTAGAAATTGAAAAGCACACAGCTGCTGATATCAAATACGCCCTCTTTTTGCACTATATCAAAAAGCTTTAATTAACAACTAATTTATTTGCGTGAGAAAATAAATTTCCTTATCGCACATAAGTGTATTATAAGTCAAAGAATAGAACCCCCAACCCCCATCTCACATACACACATCGAAAAAAAACACAACAGGAGTGCAAATTAAACCTTTGGAAATAGGATAAAGCAGAATTTGGATCAAAGACAAAAAGAGTTTAGGGACTTGAGAGGTCAGCAGGATGAAAACAGAGACTTATATCATGGAAAACCAACCTCTCTCTGCTGTGGGAACTCTGATAATGGTGTTTGCCAAGAGAAACTGTGGTTGCAGCTATGGACAGCAGTCTGGACACCTGGGGTCTCTCCACGAGCAAACCGGGGTTTGTTTCCCAGTCCTGTGCACCAAGGTGAATGGTCATGCGATTGGGGGGGGGTGGGGAGCAGCAGCTGGGGCGGGGGTGCGGGATGGGTGAAGGGTGAGTCCTCCCTCTGCCCACAAGGCCTTGCACACCACCTCCACGTGCCTGCCCTTGGCGGGCTCTCCTTCCGCCAGGGCCTCTGTGATCTGCACAGAACCATGTGGGAGAAGCCCAAGGCCCAGAAGTGTGTGGACACAGAGGCTTCGGGCTGCCAAGTGGCAGGGTTTTCAAGCAGGACCTTGAACAACAGGTATCAGAAGTGCATTCCGGGCCCTGCACTGCCACTAACCTCTATGCTTCCTTGAATGGTCCATGTCCCCCTCTGAGACTCAGTTTTCCCACCTGTCAAATGGAAGAGCTGCAGACTCAAACAAGAAATGTGGGTGTGGAAAGTCACTTGGGGAGCTGTGGTGACTGAAGGATTGAAAGTGTCCAGCTCCACTCCAGCCAATTGTTTCCAGAAGCCAAAACTCTAAAACCTGGTTGTGGATGCGATTGCATGTGCATATGAAGAATCTTTTTTTATTTTCAAATGTTGGCAAATTTTGGTAAAAACTCTGTGTGGGTCAAAAAAGAGATGTCTGTGCAATGAATTTGGCCCCGGGCCGTCCGTGTTATCGGAAGATCCTTCATTCCTCATATTATGTGGCTGCAGAATAGGAGCTGCTCTATCACCACTCTCATTTCCAAATCCCTGATATGCAGACCCCACTTCTGAACAAAAGAAGTGAGCCAGTTTAGGAAAGGAGAGCTCACCGGGGCCTCCCGCAGGTGTGGCAGCTGCTCTGGGCTGAGGGAACTTGCTGATCAGTCTCCTGGTCCACAGAGGGCAGACCCTCTTTTCCTCATGTGCAGAACAAAGGGGCTGCACTAGGAGGTCTCCAGGGCAACCCCCCACCAGCTCCAAGGCCACGACTGATGACTTCAGCATCTTCAAATGGTTTCACCAAAGAGCTAACAGGAAACCAAGAAATGAGGGTCTACCCTCTCACAGTTCCCTCAGGCAGATGGGAAATGAAGGCAACAACGAAGTAGGGTAGTCAGACCAAAGCCCACTCACAAAATTGGGGGACTGCTGATTCCGTGATCGCTCCTTTCAACTTCTCCCCATCATCCGTCTCTGTCACCTGGTGGGCACCCCCACAATTGGGGGCCTAAAGGAAATCAGTCCTGAATGTTCATTGGAAGGACTGATGCTGAAGCTGAAACTCCAATCCTTTGGCCACCTGATGCGAAGAACCGACTCATTGGAAAAGCCCCTGATGCTGGGAAAGATTGAAGGCGGGAGAAGGGGACAACAGAGGATGAGATGGTTGGATGGCATCTCCGATGCAATGGACATGAGTTTGAGTAGGCTCCGGGAGTTGGTGATGGACAGGGAAGCCTGGCATACTGCAGTCCATGGGGTCACAAAGAGTCGGACACGACTGAGCGACTGAACTGAACTGAACTGAATCCCCATGATCCACGTGTTAATTGATAACCTGAAGACCATTTCTTTTTATGAATCTGTAGCCTGTGCAGGCCTCTAAACAAACAAGTTGGCTCTTAAATGTCAGAATTTCAGGTACCCTGGGTTTCACTGGGAGACACTGTTTGGGGAGAGCCTCAGCTGGTGCCCTTCAGATCCTACAAGCAGGCAGTCACCTGCTCTACCTGATAGTCAGACTGTCCCCAGAGAGCAGTGTGTCAAGGAGTGAAGCTATAGGGCTTTCTTGTTCCAATAAAAATCGACAATTTACTGTAATTTGGTTGTGATTTAACAATGCTTTTAAAAGAGGAAGTAAATGGCTCATAAAGTCTAGTGACCTATTCACTCCTGCGCGCTTCATCAGCGCTCCCTATGAACTGGTGCCCTTCACATCCCCCAGGCCGCCCAGGGGCAGGCTGGAGTGGAGCCTAGAGACAGCGGGGAGCCCAGCTCCACAGTCCCGGGCGTCAGCACGTTCTCACCTCTCTCGGTCTCTCTCGTTCCCTGACTCTTTCCCTCCCTTTTGCTCACTCCCTGGCTCTTTTCTTTTTCTGAACAATGGAAGTTTGAATGGCAATGCAAATCTCAGTCTCTCCTTAAAAATCTAGGCCAGGGAGGCAGCAAGTCACCCATATTTATGAGCTTTAAATGGCTTTTATCAAAGTGAGGTCGCACTAAATCACGCCCGAGCTGTCATAAATACAAATGACTCGACATAGGCTGCAACAAGCCTTCGGGGAAAATTATATGATGTGCTGTTGCAGTTATGGTATATCACACAGGGAGCTCATATTTTTCCACTGGCAAAGTAATCCGATCCTTCAGAGGACTCTAATGGGTGAAAAGAGGCAGTAAGTCCAAGTGAATCACGCAAGGGATGGGATGGTCACACGCATGCCTGACAGGTGAGGAACCTTTCTCTGGATGCTGATATTTTAGAGAACCAATCTGTTCATTGGAAGGAGCCAATTGATGGAACCTTAAATATTTTATGGGGATTTCCTTATTTAAGCATCAATCGATGAGACTAGCTGATAAGGCACTGGACTTGTAGCTCTGACACTAAATGTAGTTACATGACCTTGGCCAGGGGTGATTCTAAAACACAAATTGATTGACATTCTTCCTTGCAAAAGATGATGCCTGAATCCCCTTGCCACAAATATGGAATGTAAAGTTTTAGTGACTCATTTCAAATGAAAAGATTGGGGCAGAGGTGAGTGAGGTGTGTGCTTTCCAAGGCTAGGTCATAAAGGTATTGTGGATCACTCACTCTTTGGATCACTCACTCTAAGAAAAGCCAGCTGCCATATTGTGAGGACACTCAAGCAGCCCCATGGAGAGGTCCAGGCAGTTAAGAACTGAGGTGTCTTGCCAAGAGGCAGCACTAACTTGCCAAACACACAAATCAGCCACCTTGGATGAGGATCCAACAACACCATTAAGCCATTAGTTGTAGATAGGCTATACCTAGAGTCCTGACCCACAGAAGATCTGAGAAGTAACAAATATTTATTATTTTAAGCTATTAACTTGAGGTAATTTTTATGCAGAAATAGAGAGCTAATATAAGACAATAAGCTTAAACTCTCTCAGTATTAGTTTCCTATTTTTATATAAAGGATGGACTAAATCCAAGGTTCCAAATCCTGACTATACATTAGAATCACTTGCGAGCTGTTTAAAAGCATTTAATACTCAGGACCTATACCAGTTGAAATTGAGTCCCTAGGCATGGTGAGGCCCCAGCCCTGGCATTTTCTAAAGCTCCCCAAGTGATTCTAAATGTACAGGCAGAATTGAGTGCCACTGAATTAGATGCACTTTATGTTCTAAAATACATTTTACAATTTTACGAAACCCTTGGCAGGTTTGGAAACTGGGAACATGAGACTTGGGCTATTTCTTCATTCCCAGCTCCCTCACATTACTCCAGATGCCTGGACATGGTCCAGCAGAACCAAAGACAATTCCTTTACTCCAGCTAGTGAAACCTGGCCCAAGACAAAGAAGCATATTTTAAGATGTAAGATGTCATTACAATAAGGATGAGTCAGTGCTAGGGAACAGAAAAACAGTCCAGATCTAAGGAGAGCTGACACTGATCAGTTGTCTTAACCCACTGCATAAAGAGAGCCAAACGGGATGAGCCATCTTCAGCTAAGCAGGCTCCTTTTGCAAAAGAAGAGTGATGTCAAGCACAGACCCTTTGTGAGGGAGCATCACGCCACTGCTGGTCTAGCAAGGGCAGGCGTGGTGCTGGCCACTGTCATGCCCTGGGATTTGAGCCAAAAGACTTGCTGCTCACGGGCTGTGACACCCTGGACAAGTCAGTTCATGTCTCTGACTCAGGGTCTACACTGGTAAAAATGGAAATTATATATCTCCCACACTGACCTTGTTACATGAAGTAATGAGACAACAGAGGCGAAAAGCCTCACAAACAGCACGGCACATACATGGTAGTGCTATGACTCTGAACCATGAAAACCCATGGAGGGAATTCCACTACCAGCACAGGTCTCTTTCTCTGAGGAAAAGTGAACAGTAAATACATAAATAAAATAAAAAGCAATATGCATGAAGAAGACAACTTGCCTCCAAAAGGTCAGAGAGACCTTCTCCTGGTCTCTGCTCCTGCCACGATCAATAGTCACAAGTTATCATGAGTGTTCTCCACCTGCCCTTCCTAAGGAGGTTTAAACACAATCCTCTCTGCCATTCCTAAATGTCTAGCAAGCATCAAGTCTGAGTCCCTCCTTCATCCATCCATCTGTTCATTCACTAAGTGTTTACAGAGTGCTTACTACACAAATATCCTTCAAAACCATATGAAGGAGGAAGGAATGTTTATTCAAGTCTTCCTCAGATCTCCACTTAACTGGATGCTACACCCTGGTCCTCAATCCCTTGTTACAACCTCATGCAGTCTGGACATCCCATGATACTGTACATTTGCCTCAGCCTGGGTATTATCCTCAACACTGGCAACTCATTTTGCACAGTATAGGACCAGGCTTCCAAAAAAGTGAAGATCCATAAACGTAGAGACATGGCCCCCGTTCTCTGTATCACCTGTTACAGTAGCCGGGAGCCCAGTAGATGCTCAAGCAGCTAGTGTGAGCTGGTAAGTCTTCCTGTACCAGCAGTACCAACTTCTGCTGGGACATCCTGAATCAACCTCCTTTCTTCTACATCTGCACATCAGCCTGCCCAACACTAGGGGTGAGGGAAGTAGAGAGAAGACATTTGACTTTTTGTTTGAGTGGGATGTCTGCTGCCTCCCTGGTAGCCTCCTTACCCTGATTTCCAGTTTAGGGAGCACAATTTCTGTGCTTCATTCACATGCCTAAACTGTTTACGATGCTGTCCCCAGGAGTAATCCTTCCCAGGTCCCTCCACTGTCTATCCTGTAATACTTAATTCTTTGGAAAGAAGTAACAAGAAGGCTGGGTGGTTTTTTTTTTTTTAAGATATTAAGAAAATCATTTATTGCTGAGAAGTCACATCAGGGTCTCATCCTTCAAAGCGACAGTTGAGTGTGTATCAGCCTGAGAGAGAGCCTGATTATTAGTTTTAAAGAGCTTATTTTATTCTCTTAAAAATGGGATCAGTTCATCTTCGTCACATCTGTCTGTGCATGGCTCCTGCATGCCGCAACAACTGTCAGCTCCAGGCATTAGGTTATTAAGGTGTAGCAGGTGTATGCGTGGATCTGCCTGGGTGTGTGTGTTTTCCAAAGGAGCAGACAATGAGATTTAGCACATGAGTAATTAATGGGGTTGATTTGCTCATCTGCATTCAGGAAGGGACTGGGAAGACAGTTCCCATCCAGTCCAACCCACACTCGTTGGTTAGGGAGGAGGGAGGAGCCATGGCCGGAGCACATGCACCTAAACAGCAACAGTAAGGCCTGGGAGTAAATTGCCTTACTAAGGAATGCTCTAGAAGGAATATGACTATCACAAGCATGTGTCTCTCTCACAGCCCAAAGGCCATGTAGCTTTGCCCAGGTGACCCAGCACACCTGCTGCAGAGCTTCCAGCTGTGGCCGATACCTGTTTAAACAGCTGTTTCTTAGGGCCCAGACTCCTTCTCACTCTGTTATGGATGAAGGCAAGAGCTAAGCTAAAGTTTCAGATAAAGAAAAGGATAGAATCTTCCACTGTTTTGCTCTATATACCCATTCATATCAATGGAAAGACACTGTACAATGTCTGAAGTAAGTATGTAGTGTTAGTTGCTTAGTGAACTAAGGTGAAGAAAATGAAAGGTGTTGGTTGCTCAGTCATATCTAACTCTTTGAAATCACACAAACTGCAGCCCACCAGGTTCCTCTGTCCATGAAATTCTCCAGGCAAGAATACTTCAGTGGGTAGCCATTCCCTTCTTCAAGGGATCTTCTTGGTCCAGGGATCCAACCTGGGTCTCCTGCACTGTAGGCAGATTCTTTACCATCTGAGCCACCAGGAAAGCCCATAGCATGGTACTAAACGTCAACACAAAAGTAGATATGCAGGGAGAGACCTGTACATAGAAATACGTGACAAATAATATAGAATACATAATAAAATGCTAAGTTGAATGTAGCTGGATGTTAAACATGGCTCACCAAGTATGTTTTATTGATGAATGAAAAAGTCAGAGGACACAGTCAACCACGGGATGCTTCTGACAGAGGGAGACTTGGGAGCATCTTTATTACAGAAAAGCAGAGGAAGGGCCCATCAGGCAAGTGCCAACAAGAGGAAACAAACAAAAGTGGGAAAGAGACTTGAGAATTACAGAAACATGGTGCATACAACCTGTAACAGGGAACGGTGGGCAATTCAGCTGAACAGATAATAGGCATGCCTAGAAACAGAAGTGTGTCTGCATATGTCTCTGTATACACCAGTGACTCTGGGGCACATAATCTGAAATGACAGATAATCAAAACATCATTTAGCATGTATCTATGTCTTAGAATTGATATGCATGGGTGAGGAGATGTAGGGCTTGCAATACTTTCCATGAAATAATGAAATGCCTCGAAAGATCTGAGTCAGGAAGAGCTGGGCAGCCATCATGCTGGTCTTAGGAGTGCACCTGTCCCTCCCAGTCCTGCCTGCAGCAAATGCACATCTTGGGCTGGGGCAAAACATCCACCTCCCCTAGTATGCTGAGGACAGGCTCCCACCCACCCACCCCACCCACCCCACCCTCCTGAGGCAAGGAAGGCAGTTAAGTGATCACTGTACACAAAGGTACATTCTCTTAGTTCCTATAGGACTAGAACATATAATAACTCTATATTCATTATCAAATAAAAGATATGTTATAGGAATAAATTATTTCAAATGAAAGAGACTTGCTAAAGATCACAATACTGATAATTTGCCAGCAGAGAATTGAGTTCCCATGCAGAGGAAAGAAGCCTCCCCGGGAAGCCTGGTTGACACTCTTCCATCCAGAATGAAGCATTCTTGCTCTGTACTCACATCACACTTTCTCATTTCCTCCCACAGTCAGAGTCCGTTGAAGGAGGGAGCGCATATCAAAGACCACTCAGGGAGGACAGGGACCTATATTCAGGGAACTTGCAGGCTGACCCACCAGCACTGCTGTTTCCAAGACATCAAAAAAGGTGCTAGCCTGTGGAGCGGAGCCTGTCCTGCCCTCTGGACATCCCTTGTGGGGGCTGAAGAGCACACACAACTCAAAAGATTAATGTGGAAAAATTCTAAAAAAGAAATGGAAATGAACGGTGACAAAATCATGGCACATACAGTTGCAGGAAAATAGGAGTAAATGTGTCAGGCCTAACAACTGTAGTGGCTTGCTGTATAACAGAAGATAACAACACAAACACCATGATCCTCCCAAGCCAAGCGTGAGGAGAGAAGCTGCTAAGAACAGATCACAGCAAAACCCAAACGAGCAGGAACTGAAGAACTGAGGACAGCCTGGCCGGTCACAAACTGCCCAAATTGAGACATTCCTAAACCTGGTCTTCCTTTGACTAATCTGCCAAATAGACTGTTACAAACCTGGATCAAGCTTAGAATTTACTAAACTAATATTGTGAAGTAACAAACACCTTGACAACGAAAGAGTGGACAAGCCATGGTTCTCAAGAGTCTTCAGAGAAGTGTTCCAAGTCAGAGAAGAGGCAGGACAGAGGACCCTAAAGAAAGAGTGGAATAGGAGAGGGGTAGGAAAGCCCAGAGACCCCACCAGTTGTGAGCACCAGCCTCTACTGGGCTGCACCCAAGGATGCTCTCAGCTCTTCCAGTCTTTGGATTTGACAACCCCCTTCCTCTCTTGCACAGCAGAAATGCTGCAGCTGCAGATGTGAGCTGTGCTGTGTGCTAGATCGCTTGGTTTTGTCCATGCTAGACAAGACAAAACTGAGGATAAGCAAGGGCACTTAAAAAAAAAAAAAATGAAGGGGGTCGGGGAGGAAACAGAAAAGAATGAAAATTTGACTACAGAATGTTTATAAAGAGCTGGTGTGTAATTCAGTGTTTGTGGAAACTTTTCTAGTTTGTTTGGTGGCAGAAACCAAATTGGAAACATGTAAAGTATGTAAACATAATTTACAATCTAAAGAACTTAAATTGTAAGATTAAGTGAAATGATGTCTGAGAATGTGCTCCAAAAGGTGCAGGGTCCTGTCCCCACGGAAGGGTTTGCTGTCCATGGCCAAATTCTTCATATGTTTACTTGATGGATCAGAGGTCACGAGGGCTCTGCTGGCCACCAAGGCAAACAGTGAGAGGCATTTGCTGAATTCCAAAAAGGCTCCAGGACCAGACCGCCTCCCTCACACCTTCTGTAGGACCAGAATTTACATTCCTAGAGATTCATACTCTTGGAGTTTCTGCCCTCAGGCTTTCTTTCAAAAAATGCAAATACCTCTGGGAAGGCTGACACTTTTAACTAATTCATTCTAAGATGTGGAGAACAGGTTGTCAACTAGAAATCTAGAGGGTCTGGAAGTCACAGCGCTGTTCCGCCCTGACTATGTGAACTTGGCAAATAAGCCACTTGACCTTTCAGGGCCTCAGCATCTCCATATGGGAAAGAGACACTGCAGAGGCAGATAAGACAGACCTTTCAACCCTGAAATGAGATTACCTGATGTATCAGAGGTAGGGCTGCAGATAAAGGAGCAACAAGTTAAATTTGCATTTCATAATAAATACATGCTTAATGTTCCATGTATACTTAAAAAAAAGTGGGGGAGTCCTGTATTTTTAATTTTCTAAATCTGGCAACCCTAATCAGATGGGCTTTTCTCTCTAGAGGAAAGATTCTAAGGGGAGCATGGGCAGCAAATGGAAAACGCAGGGAGTGAGGAGAAAAGGAAGTAGGGAGGCAGTTGCAAGCACGATTCTGCCTCCTTCACAATTCTTTGAGGGCTGATCTAGTGCAATGACATTCATAAGATGCACCTCACCTGAGGGTTTCAGAAAAAATGTACAGGCTGGCAGAGCCCCTCCCTGGAAAGTGGGCTCCTGGGAGAGCTACTTCCTAAGCAGTAAGGACCACTTCTCTGCCTGTAATCTGACCCTCCACCGCTCTTCCCAGCTTCCCTTACCTCCCTCCCTGGTAAGACTCTTTAAAGGCTCCCTCCTGATGCTTTGTGAAATCCCTAGAAGCTCACAGAAAGCCCACTTGGTCTGCTATACTCCCTAACCCCCAACCCCAGACAGGTTTCTTGCCCTTCCCACCTCATACTTCTAAGTCAGCTTTCCTCCCCCATCTGCCTAGAAGAAGGCTATACCTTCTGAATGCCAAAGACTGCACCCTTTCCAGAGAATGGCCCTGGCTCCTCCATCTCCTGTTCTGATTTAGCTCATCTCCCTTCAGGTCTCCAGTGTGGCCCAGGTGGGCCTCTGCTGAACAGGACACCACCCTGTATTTGAGTTCATACATTCTCAGGGTCAATCACTTCCTACTCCTTGAGGGCAAGTATGCATTTCTGTCTTGCTTCATCTCTGAATCTCGAGTTTCTGCTACAGCACTTGGCTTTTGATGAATACAGTAATTATTTGATTGATTGATTGATTATTACATTTTCTGGTCCCTGTTGACTGAGGACATTTGTTAAAGAATTGATTAGCCTCTTTTTCCCCAGTTTTGTGCCTCTTCTATAACTCCTGGGGATCACGAGTCATCATCTCTTTTAGCCATTTTCTACCCATCTCCATGGAATTAGCCGTTTTTCACTCATCCCCATGTACCCCTCCTGTACTCCCCAAAGCAAGCCCTCCTTTGAATTCACAGCTTTGAGCCATTTTATAACTTGGTTGAGTTTACATTTATCCAGCAATTAACCATAAGCTTCCTTGCACGTGCATGTACCAAGTCACTTCACACATACGCATGCACAAGGAAGTATATGGCTAATTGCTAGATAAATGCAAATTCAATCAATGCCACTCCTTAAATTATGTTCTGTATTGTCATTCCCATCAACAATGTCCCATTAGAGCTTTCTAAAGGCAAGGGCTAGTATCATGTTCTTGGTGAGGAATGAAGCCAGGAAATGAGGCTTCAGCCCTTTGGGAGCTTATACTTAAAAAAAATAGTAAAACAGAAGGTATACCACATTACAGCTGAACCATCCTTGGAGACTTGTATACAGTCGATTTACACACAGTTTGTTGCTATTTAGTTACTAAGTGATGTCCGACTCTTTTGTGACCCCCCTAGGCTGTAGCTCTGGAGAAGGCGATGGCACCCCACTCCAGTACTCTTGCCTGGAAAATCTCATGGACGGAGGAGCCTGGTAGGCTACAGTCCATGGGGTCGCTAAGAGTCAGACACGACTGAGCGACTTCACTTTCACTTTTCACTTTCATGCGCTGGAGAAGGAAATGGCAACCCACTCCAGTGTTCTTGCCTGGAGAATCCCAGGGACGGGGGAGCCTGGTGGGCTGCCGTCTATGGGGTCGCACAGAGTCGGACACGACTGAAGTGACTTAGCAGCAGCAGCAGTCTGTAGCCCACCAGGCTCTTTCTGTCCACGGGATTTCACAGGCAAGAATAATGGAATGGATTGCCATTTCCCTCTCCAGAGGATCTTCCTAACCCACGGATCAAACCCAGGTCTCCTGCATCGGCAGGTGGATTCTTTACCACTGAGCCACCACACATTACCTTGTTAAATGAGGGCTGATTCCCCGTTTTGTTTTGTTTTTTTACTTTCTATTCTCATAAAAATTAAGATCTCCCCTCCTTCCACATCCCTGCCTTTCAGTTTTCCACCAGCTCTCAGCTACAGCAAGATTTTCATTCTTTTTCTTAATGCAGAACAGTTAGTTTCCTTTCATGCCAAGCCTTGGAGGCCTCACCTTTCATACCCAAACCAGGTATTTGTTAAACAAAACCCACTCACTACTGTAGGGGAAGTATCAGAGGCAAATCTTTTAATTTGAAAGATCCTTTATCTTCTCCCCTTTCTAACTGAGGTAACTATTACAGGGAGTGACAGTTACATGCCAAGGGAGCCTAGAGTAAAAAGTGACCATTTTTGACACAGGAAATATAGCATCGGTAGGCTGTGTTCACCAGACTGAGTGTGACTAACCCATCTTTGCATGTCTTCCACCCTAGTAGGAACTTGGGGCCCACTTCTCCACCTCCTGTCTTGGAAGCTGCCCTCTGACCTGAGGACTGCCACTTGTGACTCTGAAGAAGCTACTCTATTTCCCTGTCATTCTCCATCTGATTCCAAGGCCCAGGTGTTACAAACATGGGTTCTGGGACCAACAACTGCTCCTCCCCATCCTCCAGATTCTAACACCCTCAGCACCCTCCTAGGGAAACTCTTTCTCTCCCAGCCCCCAGCTACAGCAAACTGCCAAGCTCCCGTTTCTTGGAACACTGGAGAAAACCAACCTCTCCTAGGCCCTCAGAGGTTTTTCTTTCTCCAAGAAAGTGTTTCGAGCTTAAACTCAATTGCTGGATTAACTACAAATATTCTAGAAGCAAAGATTCTCACAGTGAAAGTGAAAGTGTTAGTTACTCAGTCTTGCCCTACTCTTTGCAACCCCATGGACTGTATAACCCACCAGCTCCTCTCTCCATGGGATTTCCCAGGCAAAAATACTGGAGTGGGTTGCCATTTCCTTCTCCAGAGGATCTTCCCGACCCAGGAATTGAACCCACATCTCCTGCATTGCAGGCAGATTCTTTACCAGCTGAGCCAGCAGGGAGGACATATCAGAAATATCTGGCGGGCTAAGCCCCAAGTTCTGAGGTGAGGTCCGGAATTTTATATTTCTAGCAAGCTCCTTGGTGATGGGGATGCCTGAATACTGGCTTACATCTCTGGCTTCCATGTGTCCACTTAGGGGCTTTTAGACACCCTGCTCAGCGCTGTGGGCTCTTGACTGCAGCAGACACTCCCCATTCACTTCACTGTCCCCAGGACACACAATCAGGCTTTGAATCCAAAAGGGATGGCCTGGAAGCAAGAGTGCCCTAAGGGGTGGCCCTGGCCTACAGCAGCTGTTTGTCCAATGTGATTAAAACCCAATTATGACGTACTTCACAGGCCAGAAAACTGGGAGGGCTGGGACCTGGCTTGCAGAACAGCATGAATTTTGTGAAACCAGTGTAAACAGAGTGGATAGGCGGTGGGTGCAGACAGCTGTTTCCCATTCAGGGGCCAGCAGCGCCCAGGGAGTAGGAAGCCAAGCACGTCACTGCCCTGCCAGACCCCTGCAATCAGAACCCCAAGCGCACATCGGCCATTCCTCAGAGAGGCAGGGCAAGAGGGATGAAGTTACAGAGTGGGGGTTCAGAAGACAGTGAGACAGGGAACAGAGGACATACCCAGCAAATGCTTTAAGGAGGGGTAACTATTAACGTAAAGTTTTATCATGACTAATTTGCATCCTAGGATGCTGAGGAAACTCAGCCTTACCAGAGAAAGGGCAGGAAGGGGAGACTTTGATGGGGGTGTTTCACCAATAAGAATGGTCTGAAAACCAGGGTCATTAGAATCCCCTTGGCACTTGTGGAATGTGCAGATTCCCAGGCCCCATCAGGTCTACAGAATCAGAACCTCTGGGGGTAACCCCAGGCCCCGCCTGGAATCTGCCTGCTCTGAAATATCTCCAACTGATTGTTAGGCTCACTGATGTTTGACCAAAGCAAGAGTGGCTTGGATTTGACATGCTGCCTTTTCTTCAAATCTATAAATGGTGTCTAGCCTCATCTGACAGGTCTGGCAAAAAGAACCCCATGGACCAGTAAGGATGGTTCCTCCTGTACACTGTACCACAAAGACCACATGTTCTCCAGACCCCAGGGAAGCACTTGGCTCCTCATTATTGTTGCTTTCTAAGTCAATCTATGTAGTAATCAACAATTATTTGTTGAATACCAATTTCGTGTTTATCACTCCACTAGGTGAATACATAGAAGTATGAAGCATGGTCCCTAACAACAGGAAAGGAAGTAAGTGAGATAAACACAACTCAGGCACAATGGACACACTGAGGCAAAAGGCACAGAGAGTGAATGAATGGAATACAGGGAGTGTTATTTTAAATCCTATTACAATCAGTATCACAATCACCTAACTGTTATTCGTTTAATTCAGAAAATCAATATGCCTTTCATAATCTAAAACCAATGATAGCAATACACTCTGTCTATGGGATATTTGCATATTGGCAGGTGTGGTACAAATGAATTTGCCTCACTTAATCCTCTCCAAAACCTGATGCAAAGCAAAGTCGCTCAGTCGTGTCCGACTCTTTGCGACCCCATGGGCTGTGGCCTACCAGGCTCCTCCGTCCATGGGATTTTCCAGGCAAGAATACTGGAGTGGGTTGCCATTTCCTTCTCCAGGGGATCTTCCCGACCCAGGGATCGAACCCAGGTCTCCCGCACTGCAGGCAGACGCTTTACCCTCTGAGCCACCAGGGAAGCCCAAAACCTGATGAGAAGTGTACAATTATTTTTCAACTGTAAATGAAGATCCTGAGCTTTATGCTTATTAGCTACATGCCCAAGTTCACACAGCTAGTAAGAACTGGAGTCAGAAAGTAGGTTTAGTTGTGTCTGATCCCAATAACCTGCATCAGTCTTGTGTGTGACAATCAGGAATTATATAATTGTAATGCAGTAAAATCTCAGAAATGGGCAAGATAATTAAAAGGCATAATGGCACCTCAAAGGAAGAAAAGGTCAGAGAAGTGTGTAAGAATTAGGAGTAAACTTCATGGAAGAAATGAACCTTTGGAAGGGAGATTCTGAAACTCTCTGAACTAACAGGGCCCCCTTGACCACATGTCTTTCTCCATAAAGAACAGAGGCTGAAAAGCCCTGGGGATCCCTGAGGGAAAGACTGAGTCTAAGATGATCCATGAAAACAAGTCAAACTGAGCTTGCTCTTCACTCCATACTATTCTGCATCAGTTGAGACCACGATATGAACAGTTCATCACCGGCAATGTTCACAAACAGGCCTCTATGGGATTCACAAAATGTACAACGAGGCTTGTTCTTCATTTTTTAAAGGAGGAGTGGGAATAAAAACAAAAAAGAAAAGACAACTCTACACAAGGCCTTACTGAATAAGCACTCTGGAAAGTCACTGAGCAGAAAATTGAATTTAAGTTTCTCCAAACGATACATATTCCCCATTCTCCCAATGCTTTGTTGGAATGATCCACTCCCTCTATAAGGAAGTCATGAAACCAAGGAAACACTTCAAACTAGAGAAAACACTATGTACTATTTTGTGAATCCAGACTTTTGGATTCAATTCAAATGCTCAATGTATAGAGTTTCTTTACCCACCCCAGCCCACGGCCGCCCCTCTCTCCTTGCAACAGTACACAATACTTTCAGTCTCCTTGCAAGGGTATGTTTTAAAACATGTGTGTGGTTTCCCTATATCCACTATTTACAGAGGATGAGAATAAACTTGCTTTCTGACCAGGGAAGCAGAGTAGCATCCCCAGTTGCTCTGAGTTCTGAAGGCTCTCCCACCCAGCTTTCATGCAAGCAAGTCCCAAAAGTTTCCAATATATAAGATAAGCAGAAATGTCCTTTGTATAGGCTAAATAGGCTAAAAATAGATGGGAAATGTGATTTGAGAAGCTCTGAACATGTCTATACCTCTTCCCTTAGTCTGAAATTCTGCCCTTAGTGATGCCTCTAAGGATTTTATAGCAAAAATAATTTGGAAAGAGCCTTTGAGATCACCTAGGCCAGTTCTCAAATTTTATGTTTGGGTAAATTGTAGCTGTGAAAGTTTACCGTCTTGCAAAAGGACTCAGGTTTTCACTGAAGCAGCCTTTCTCAATGTTAATTTGTTCCATATGATGTTGACCTCTTCTGATCTTGGGTCAAAATAAGTGTCCCATGGTCAAATCACTTTGGGAAATGATGCACATATTATATCACCTCCCTTCTCTCTTGTGTAGACTCACAACACAGATTAATAGATTAAGATTCCAAGAAGTTCTACCATCAAGAACAATTTTTTCCCAAACAGTTTATCTACTTAAATTTTTTACAATATGATTCCTACTAACATGCAGAGGAATGAGTGTCCTTGTGTAAACCATTTGGGAAATACTGCATGATATCATAGTGTGTTCTCTTCTGCACCAGGAAAATAATTCAAAGGTAATACTTTATACTAACTCACATTCAGTTACTTAGGACATAAGTCTCAATTTCCCCTTGGCAAGAAGAGTTAAGCAGTAATAAGGAATCTGAACACAAAGAATAAGGATCTGAGACATGCTCAACAAACTTTGACAACAATTTGGCATTGGTCACAGCTGAATTTCACAGGTGGGAAACTGTGCCAGGCTAAAGGGATTAAACTCAAGGACCAAAGCAACTGACCACTTTGCTCCTCTGTTGTAGAAATCTTCCTTGTTTTCATCTTTAAAACTCTTTTTGCTCCAGTAGTACTTCCTACCACAAGGTTACCTTCTCACATTTTTTGGTATTATCTAAGTAGAGCCATGGTGGTGAACATGCAGTGGGTGTCCAATGATTAGAAAAATAACAAATTATCAAAACAGAAACCTGATCATGGTTTTTATTCTTCTGCGGAATGGAATTTGGAATGTGACCAGCCTCAGGATTTTACTAATTCTTATTCTTCCTAAGTGATTTTTAAAAAAGTCCAAGTATTTTCTGTTGTTCAATTGACTTAATATGTTTAAATAAATTCACTTTAGATCTATCTTATCAGCAGAATTCAGTCTTATCAATAGAATTATACTTGATCAAAAGAAAAAAAAAATTCCTTTAAAGTCACCAATGCAATAGAGTGTTCAGTAACATTTATAAGATGTTCTGCACTTGCAAACACGAGAAATGAGAAGGTGCGCTGGCAACCACATTTGTTACATGTTAAAGTCTTAAGAATGGATTTACAGGTCTTGTAGTGGGACCTATTTGTCTCCATTCACCAAGTTTCTACTCTGTCATGAAATGCAGAATCAATCTTCTGCAAGGAGTTGGTAAAGAGATATTCACTACTGTTCATTCTTTTCCACTTATCTGATAGAGGTAACTGGAAAAAGGGTTTATCTTAATCTGTTCCAGCTACCATACAAGATACCATATACTGGGTGGCTTAAGCAAGAGACATTTATTTTCTCCCAGTTTTGGAGGCTCAAAAGGCCATGATCAAGGTTCCCACAGGGTGCAGTTTCTTGTAAAAGTTACCTTCTTGGCTTACAGATGACCACCTTCTCGCTGGACCTTACATAGTAGAGAGAGAGCAAATCAGGTCTTGGGTGTCTCTTCTTTTAGGGGCACTAATCCTATAGGCTCAGGGTTTCACCCTTAAGATCTCATTTAACTTTACTTCCTTACTCCAAATATAGTTACATCAGAAGAAAGAGCTTAAATACATAAATTCTGTGGCACAATTCAATTCATAGCAGGTCTGAAGATATGAAGCCCAGGGCAGTGGAGACTCCCTCTCTTTATTACTCTCCCCTCTCCTTCTTTCATCTACCCTCTTTCAGTCCAAACCCTTCATATTATACAGAATAGGAAAAGTAGACAATACTCAAGAAAATTTTTCAAAATAACTAAAACCAAATCAGAATGGATCAAAAACACCTCATTTCTTCAGCTACCCCCAACATCCCCATACTCAAAGAGACACTTGGTTTAGTGGTATCTGAACTTTGATCCACTACATTGATGATGACTTATGATTAAGGAAGCATTGCCAGATTTGACAAGTTAGGACTTGCAGCTCCTCACAGACACTGAGTCCCATTGTTTCTACTGCGTGGCACAAGGCCACAGGGAACCTGCATAACGGCACTTCCTAACTGTAGCTCCCTGGGGCCCTGTTGGAAAAAGTCAGCTATGTAAGTTAGAAACCACTATAATGGTATCTCTTTTTTAAAAAAAAACAGTGACTTAGAAACTCAAAAAAGAGTATTTCAAAACATTGTTTCAACAACAGCAAGATTTAGTACATAACCTTTTTAGAAGAACATTTTGAGATGTGACTACTTGGTAAGTATAATACAACCCAGTTTGTGTTTTGAAAAATTACTCTTACTCTTCCATGCTTTGCATGGAAACATGCCTATCCTTTTCCATTTAAAGCCATTAATAAAAGGTCCCAAGGGTTGAGTCTGCAATGCTTTTATAAATGTCCACTGTCCTTTGCTCTCTCCATTTTTTATTTGCTAAACTGGAGAGAAAGGTGCATACTCATGGAGAAGTTAGTTGGAGGCCTAGGGGGTAAACAAATACAGCACAAATACAAGCTGAGCTTGCTCAGCTCAAGGAGCTGCTAGATTTACTATGCTGCAACTATAACACTTGGTTCCCCCATGGTCTCTACAAACTGTGTATTTACTTTTTGTGGCAGGAAACTACTTACCCAGGAAGAGAAAAGTTTGTTAAGTTCTGCTAAAAATACTGACCATCTAGGCTTAAACTCACCAGGCTAAGGGCTCAATACATCTGTTATCTCTCTAGACCTTCACATAAGGTCAGGCCACAAAGGGCCTTTAATGAATACCCACTGGATAGCTGAGAGATACATGTTGCAACAACCACCAAAAAATGAGTAAATGAGTCATCATGGGCTCTTCGGCTGCTTGATGCTCACCAACTGTCCTATTCTGAAGTCTGGTCTAATCAGTCTGGAGGCAGCAAACAACATGATTCCTATTAGGGAATTTCATCGCAAAGACAATACATAGGAAACACAAGTACATCTCTATTGACCTTTCTATAGGTAGTTTCAGTCCAGTGATGGGGGGATGCAGTTAGAATCTAGTTGTCCCACCACGACCACAAGATCTTACCTTGTTTTTCTCATTTTGGAAACTATACTGAGCGTTCTTTAATTAGGAAGTCCTTGATTTCCTACTATAGGCTCCAAAAGAGCTTTTTATAAGTTTCTTCTCTTTAAAAAGAAAAAGATATTTGTTACCAAATAGAACACGCCATGAGTGCTGAGTCCATGCTCACATCACCACTATTCCTACATCGCGAGCTATATGCTCACCAGCAAGCACCTCTGAGGCCAATGGAGTGGAGGAGAAATGTCCCCCAGAGCATTCTCAGCCTCTGCACTGGATACAAAGAGTAAGCTCAAGAAATTGTAGTTTCTTTCCTTGGCCCCTTTGTGGGTCCCAAGCAGCTATTAGGGAGCACTGGTGCTCCTGGATTATGTGCTAAACAAACCAATATTTGAACCACAGAAAGGCCGGGCTGGGGCTGGGCTGATCTGCAGGGGCCTCCTTTGTCTGGGGGTTGGAATCATTCCCTGATTCCTTTTCACTCCTCCTCCCCACCCCCAGCTCCTTCCCTTCTCCCAATCCATTCTTTAAGAATTTATCCTGCTGCTTCTTTAACTCAGCATGTGTCTGGGCAGACGTCCAAGAACAGCCCCCTTCAACGACGACAACAACAGGAACAGGGAAAAAAAAACCCTCCACTTCAATTCAGTCCTCCCTGCTCTGGCTGGCTCGCCCTCTCCCTCCTGGCTTTTCACAGCTCATGATTGATAATGTCCTCCTCTCTCTCACCCTGGGACTCCACATGCCTTTCTATTGGACAACATAGCCTCTGTGAGGCAACCTGGGAGCCCAGCCACTGGGCCCTGGGACCCCCTTGGGGTCTTTTGAGAGAGGAAAAAAAGAAAGGCCAGAAGGGGCCCTGGATAGGGGCAGGCCCACCAGGTACAAAGCAACCAGAGCGCTGAATGGGGTGAGTCTTTGTGCCAGGGCCAGGCCCCGGCAGCGGGGAGAGGATGGGCAGCCCTGTGAGGAAGCCTTTCTGGATGGACTCCCCATCTTTTTTTTTATTTTTTTTGCCTTAGTAAGAAAGGCAACTACACTGAGACTCCAAAGGACCAGGTATGTTTTGAAATCATGCTACCTGAACTCTCCTTTTGAATTCTATGGCTTCCCTTGAAATTCCTCGAGAGAGGACATCGCATTTTCACTTGCATTCTGTTACAAAACGATTCAACTAACATTTGCTGAGCACATACTAAATCTCAAATACTATGCTACTCGTTTGCTCATTCATAATGACACTTAATCCTTGGAACAACAAAGTAGTAGATACTCCTTGTTACCAGATGTGGAAACTGAGGCCCATAGTGATGAATTCCCTAGTCCTGGATCACATGGCTAACACGCAGCAGTGCTGTGGGCTAAGACCCATATACCCATACTTTCTCTGCTGTACTCTGCTCTACTCTCAGTAAACTTTGAGAAATCAAAGAATAATTTAATGAAGAGCAAAGGAAGGGGCATTATTATTATTTGCAAGTATTATTATTTGCGCCATACAGTAAATTTGCATCAAGAAATCTGCATCACCCAGAAAATTAGTTTTTCCCCTTTCTCCTCATAACTGTCTTGGGATAAGTGGGTCAGATGAGGGTTACCCTAAAGTTGATGAACTACATTATCTCATTCTACCTCGGAAATGTTTTCTTGAATTTCCAATTCAATCATATACCCTGTACATTTTTAAGTGGTCAGTTTGAAAGTGATCTGCTTGATTAGGATTTCTGTCATTTCTAAAACTGCACTTGAAAATATTGTCTACTTTATAAGGGACAACTCTTGTTTAAAGACAACTTCAGAAATATTCTGCAGGTACATCTGTGCCGTCTGTTCATGAAAATGATTATACAAAATTTCCTTTTTCCTTGTACTTTCCAGCAAACTTACAAACCCAGTTAGTCCCCGACATAGACAATTACAGCCGTGAAGGAACCAGGTAGCTCCCACCCCTTTTAGGTACTTCTGCTTTTCCCATAACTGTTGAATTTTGTATTGTGCATATAAGCCTCTGAAATTCCTTTAGAAATAGATATGATAAAACTTCCTGATAAGTAAACAATCAGTGTATATGTCTATCTCAGGCCGTCATCATAACCTAAGACACCTTATTTAATGTCCACACCCAGGACAGAGCGGAGTAAGACAGAGCAAATTACTCCATAGAAGTGAAAAAAAAAAAAAAAAAAACTCTGACTTAGTGATGTGCCTGTCAGAGTCTGTACCCCTCTCCTGGTGGAGGGTAGTGCGATTTCTATGGCTGCACCAAGACCAAGATGCTTTTGGCTCCTCTGTCTTCCTGTGCTGAAGCCCAGGTTCTCAACGACCATTATAGTTTCCACCTCCTTTGTTCATCTGCTCCCCCAGCCACTCCCTTCCCTTGTTTCTCCTTCTTTCCTCCCCCTGCTTCTGCTGCTTCTCTCCTCCTCGCCTTTTTTCCAGCTGCCTCAGAAAAGCAATACTTGGGGAAAGGAAAAAGGAGGGAGAAGGAGACAAGTCAAAAGTTACAATTTGTCATTTAGAAAAATAGTCCGCTAATGTTAAACACTTAATGGGTCCTTCAGAAGCAAAAATAAGGACAAATCAGTTGAAACAGTATGTTAGACTCTCAGAAATAAAGAAGAACAATCAAGAAATGTGCCAACAAATAACCTGTTGAGCGTCTACTCTATGGAGGTCCTGGGCTGGTGGTGCAATAGTATTCAAACAAATGTTATTGGAGACCCTTAACTTAAGGAGGATAGAGTGTAGTAAGCCATATGTGCCATAGTGAATAGCCACATAAATGAATCATACAAAATTCTACATGTGATAGTACATGAAGCAAAGGAGCAGGTACTGGGGCAGAGTGTTCGAGAGACGATGTGTACCAGGTTCTCAAAGTCAGGATGCGCTCTGACGAGGGCTCAAGAGAGGGAAGACTTGGGATGGGCACTGAGGGTGAGTGAACGCTGGTGAGGAACCAAGAAGTAGAAGGGAGCTGCAGCCTTAAAATTCATCCTCTTGCCACCAATAACTGCTCTTAAGATTTAGACAGGAATGAACGGTGGAACCTGGATGGAATTTGAAGAGAGAATGAGTAATGCCTCTTACCAGGCCCCTGGGGAGTCATCTTATCAGCCATCTGGGATCATTGCTATGGTTGCTTGCATTAAGCCAAGGTATTTATTTACTAGGATTCACCACGTATTATTTTTTCTCCTAGATTCAACTAATCCATACCCAAATGGTCTTCATCACATTGCTCACCTCAAGAACTTATAATAACCAAAAAGTGTGATGAAAAGAAAAGTCAAATCATTTATTTGTGAATCAAGAGGATTAGTCTCAAAGATCTTTTTGGTTCTAACATTCATGTTATTTTCCCTTCTATTTCTTTGGCACTCTGGCTAAGAAAAATTACACTTGTTTCCCCCTTGCACAAAAGCTCAAAAGCAAAGAGTGTGTTTTGCAGTAAAATTTGAATTTCCTTGACCCAAGAATGATTCCTCAAGTAGTACTGTCCTGCTGCTGCAGAATATAGAATGCCTTTCCATCAATATGTGGCACTGATGTCACCAATAGATGTGAGTTCTCATCACAGAGCAATTGTTTTCAGTACCAAAGGGTGAAGCCAGGCATAAACAAAGAAATGCTCTCTGTATCTTGCTCAATTAAAGGTATGCTCTTCATCTATTTAATTATTTTCTTAAAATATAATTGTTATTGCCAGAAAAAGGAGGGAAAAGCTATCATTGGTTTTTTATTTTGTTAGGGATTCTCCCTCTGATAGATGGAAGCAAGTATCTTTTTTATGAATATCACCTGCAAGAAATCTAACCTAGGGATATTTATTCCTTCTTAGCCTAGTAAATGGTCTAAGATTTATAGTCTGCTTGATATTTTCGGTAGGCAACAATCTATCTAATGAATAACACATAAGGAGCAAGGCAAAGGTAAATTCTCATTTCTTTCTATAGCCAAACTGAAAACAATTGTTGGTGACTTTGAGCCACTTGCATACATGTCTCTTGAGGGGAGGAAGCGCTGAGGATGGCTCAATCAGAGACCTAGGCACTCAAAAGGGGGAGGAGCCTCTGCCACGCATTGTGCCTGAAGGCCACAGTTTTTAGGTGTAGCTACTGTAGGGGCAATTTGAGGTTCAGTTCTTCAGGCTGATACCTATGACCTCTTCAGAAAAGCAGCAGGAGAGGGTGGCCAGATGCAGAGCAGGGATGGAGACGTGAGTTGCAAAGACAGGACTGCACTCTGGTGTCCCAACCTTAACACCAAGCCCTTTGTCCATGGCAGATGGGGAATTCTGAAAGGAATTTGGGGATGAACAGCTAATTTAAAAACCTTTACTCTTGCACATTTTGACTGTAACTTGTTTGCTAGTCAGGGGTTAAGTATCCACTGACAATGATTTTAGAAGACAAATTTAAATTGATGAATATGTAGGTGCATGGCTGCTGGATGCTATGAAGAGAGTGAAAAGGGAAGCAAGATGATTATTATGCTCAGGAAGTTCTGATTTCCCTGATGCTACCTGGAACTACTTGGTGATGACAGAGTTGGGATTAGATAGCCTGAGCTTAAGTAACTCTCTTTTCACACTCCCTAAGAGAAGGATGGGGCTGCTGAATTTAAAGGGTCACAAATGGAGGGTGCAAACTTCTTTTCCAAATCAGTCATACTCCAACCTGGACTTTTGTACTGATAAATGTAGTGACTCAATCAACACACAGTGATTGAACACTTAAGGAAAAAATCAAAGGGAAAAAAGGGAGAGCTAAGTGGGGATTTAACCAGAAGAGTAGGATACCCTTTGGACAGTGGCTCCAGGAACAACAGTCTCTTCTGCCTTTCTGCTCTACACAGTGCCACTCCAGAAGGAGCTGAGCTGCTACAGATGTGGGTATGGATCCCCAAGGGAGGTGTTCCTATCTGTGGACAGCGCACACATCCCCAAGTACACCAAGGAGATCCATGCCCTGGCTCACCTGCTTTGATTCTAAACAGACTGAACACTGACATCTGCTTCACCATCTCCACCCATGGTTCTCCTCTGCCATGGGTGGAGAGAGAAACCGAGGAGCCAGTCTACACTCAACAATGCTACAAGCAATTATTTAACACCAAGCTGTATGTCAGGAACAGAGGAGGAGAAGGGAGCAATCCAAAGCTTCTCAGAAGCCAGGGAGAAGAGAGACGAGTGCATAAACGAGAAACATGAAATGAAGCGAATCCTCCATTAGAAGGCTGCCTAGAGGAGCATGGGGCCAGCCACAGGTGAGGAGACAACTCTTCTACTCCAAAAAAAAAAAAAAAAAAAAAGGAGACATTTGAGCTTGGAAAGCCTCTGGAGAGGCCAATTTTGACAGGTTACTCTAGGCAGAAGAACACTGCATAGGGGCCCATCGGGGCACAGCAGGACAAAGAAAGTTTAAGGAAATTCAGGAGACTGCTGTGACCAAAATAGCAGGTGCAATGGAAAGAGAGATGACTCAGATTGTGGAGAGCTTGGTTTCTGCCTTGCAGAGTTTGGATTTTATTCTGTGAGCACGGGAGAGCCAGTAGAGGCTTTTAAAAAGGCCTTGCAGGGAAGGAGCTAATGTTCTGATTTTGTACGTGAAAACAATTGTAGCGCAAACAGGTTTTGCCTAAGGCCATTCAACCAGTGAGGTCTGGAACACAGGTCTTCCTACCTGCAACCCAGACTGCTTCCACCAACGCAGGCTGATTCCAGGGTCAATATATCATTGTGGGAAGCAATATATCTTTTTGGACATTCTGTGGGAAGCAGAATCCTTACCTGCCAATAAGAAATTGCGATCCTTACTTCAGTGAAACAAAATGTTACTTTGATGGCTTCCGAGTTATCAAGTATATATTTCTATTGAGTCACTTACCATAATGTCACTGTGACTAGTGACCCACCTGCCTTTTTGCGCTAAATTGTGAGTTCCTTGCAGTCAGGAACTACAGCTTCAGTCAATCCTTCAGATAAGTGTTAACAGAATAACGTTCATGTGCCAAGCACTGTGCTGGCCCCAGGGTACGCCACCCCAGGTGACCTGGACACGGACTACTGTGGACTCTGGAGTCATTCCATCTGTGCATTCCCCATGCCTGCACTCAGGCCTGACTTCCAATATGGTGTGTGAATGACAGAGTGAGCAGAGCTGCTAGTGTTGCACTATTTTCTCCCACATATCACGGAAGTTTCTCTGAAGTTGTGCCTGGTGTGTGCACAGGTTGTCAAGGGAAAAAGCTCCCTTCGCATCCTTCCATTCAGAAATGCCAGGCTTAGGGCAGAGGCACACACACCAGGCTGGATTTCACAGTGTCAGACCAAATAGAGAATGGGCAGGTGCGAGAGCGCTCAGAGTTGGTGGCCAGGAAAGCATCTCATCAGAAGCCATGGAAGTTAGGAAACTAAGGGGGCAATGCCTTCCACTGCCTTCTAGAGTCCTCTCCTGAACAATTATAATTCTCAACTCTCTTGTGTGACTGAAGAAGACACTAAAGCCCTGAAACATAGACACCACTAGGCTGTAGGTTCAGCTTTGAACTCCAGAACCCAAATTCCAACCATGTTACTGCCCGCCTGCCACGTGTCATCTAGCTGGGTGGCTTCAAGCCCAGACTGGACCAGCCAAGTGGGAATGTCCTCCTGCTGGACAGGCCAGAAAGGGCCACCAGTGACCGCAGCCACTCCTGATGACTCAGCCAGCCTCCTTAAGCCCCTGGACCAGTAGGCCTGGTCCAGCTTCCAGGTGCCTGTTCAATTCATTCCCAGCAGTGAGCAACGTGTACACCAAATCCTGTGTGCCCTAACCTGACTCTGGACCCTTACCTTTTCCTGCTGCTTGGGATCATTATACTTTATCTTGTTCCCAAGGGAACCAGTAGGTTACAAGCAGTCCTGCTCTATTCTGGAAGAATCATTCTCAATGGAAATTCTTAGTATCCACTTGCTGCCTGCTGGCTTTACTTTAACCCTAGAACAGCTTTATCACCTGAGCCAAAGTTGAATAAGACAGTTGCACCATGTGTGGCCTCCATATGAACATGAAAACATGCTTCAGTATGGTGCTGTGAGAAAACACTGGATTTGGAGTAGAAGGTTCTGGGTGGAAGTCTCACTTCTGCTCCCACCATAGGCCCTTGAGTGGGTGATTGACCTCTGGGGGCCTACTTCCTGCCATAACACAGGGCTACCCTCTGCCCCCATTTGGGAGGTTGTACAGATGAAATGAGAGACAGGGCTTCCTTTTCTGTTTGTCCCTCCATCTACTTCCAAAAATGTGTGATGGTCTGCAATGAAGGAAACATATACAGTAAGCCTTACCATAAGAAGAAAAGATCTAATTCTTTGTGGAGGAAGGATGAGACAGAAAGAAGCATATCCATACTCTCAGCTGACCGACTAACAGGGAAGTGTTTAGAAGTTCTGATGAGAGAGGGGAAGAGCAGTAGGTACATCTGGTGTTTGGTATTGCTGCCCAAGGGAAACCAGGTGATCAGCTACCTCCACCTAAAGATGGCATTTTGATTTGTCTTTTGAAAACCAACAGGACACATGTATCAAGTGAAAAACGGAAGTCTACTCCCACTCTCAAGTATCTGTCCTAATGAAACAATCCCAGAAATAAAAATCTATATAAGAACTGCTGAGCTGCTTTAAAAAATCCAATAATAGCAGACTATTAACATATTTTTAATCTATATTCACTCAATGAAATATTATCTGCTCATTAAAATCGAGAAGAAAACAAGGAAAGTAACCATGACAATGTTAAGTGAAGGCAAATGCAAATGGATACAAACAATGATTAGCGCGCCACAGGATTTTTTTTCACAGAGATAGGTGGTAGAGAGGAGTATTCTAACAACCGAACCTAATCCTGTTAGGCTAGTGAGATTGTGTGTATGAGTGTGTGTGTTTCTTTTCATGAAAAGAAATCTCAAAATATTTTTACAAATGTTTTTGTGAAGACAGCTAATATCAAAGAAGTAATAGGTCATGCCTCTGAGCTCTCTGCAGGCCACCTTTAACTGTGTAAAAGGCAGGCAGGGGTGATTTCAATCCTCTTAAAAGTGCCTATTATCACTGGGGGATGGGAGTAGTGGTTAAGAAGCTAAACAAAACCCACTAAGGACACATGTGGCCTTGGCAACCTTTGGTTACTACCCCAAGGGCCACTAGTTTTAAATCCAAGGAGTCTGTGCATCAGAGTTGAGAGCTCACTCCTCTGGGAGTCTTGGTTCAGTGTGGCCTGACACGGCCAAAGTCACTTCCCAGCTCCAGCCTCACTTCCTAGTCTGCAAAGCAAAGGGATTGAGATCAACAAATTCTGAAGTCCTTCTTTTTTAAGGGTTCAGTGACTTTATGATCCTCTGAATCTCTACCAGAATAAATTCATTTTTATAAGTGAAGCCCTTTATAATAAAACATCTCTACAGTAATAATAATAATTCTGCCTCTCAAAAGGCAACCACAGACTAACAAGAGTGTGAATGTGGAGTTAGATGAAGGTTTGAATCCAATTTGCCACTTCCCAGATGTTTATACTATTTTAGGAAATCAATCAATCTTGCTGTAAAAGAGAATTAAATGTGATAATTTATGAAATTCCACATGGATGGTGAGTGGCCAAAAACACTTAACTACATTGAAGCCAAATGGCAAATAAATAATAAAATATATGTCATATACAATAATCTTTCTATTCTTGGAAGATGTCAATATATTCTGAAAGACTGTAATTTCCAAGAACGGTTAAGAGCCAGATTTTCTCAGGTTTGTTTGGTACATATGTTTTGTTGGTTTTCAAAAGATCACATAATCTTATTGCCCATTGTCCTCAGGAAGGCACATGTGTTCTAACTTATGTTTGGAAAGTGTGGCCACTCATAGTGCATCTCCTGGTTTGACTGAGACCCATGTGCAACCCAGACCAAGATGACTCTCTGATTTTAAAGAATGTTCACGGTCACCTAACTCCAGCCCCAACCAACCCTAACCTAACCACTAAGGTACAACACTCAAGCGCAGTGCTGAGTTCTGCACTTGGAAGGTCTAATGGACAAACACACAGACTGAATGTTATATTTCTGAGACCCCAGTATTTAACCATATGACCCTAGGAAAGTCATTTGCCCAGTCTGGGCTGCGGTTGTCTGGTGAGGGGGGCTGGTCTGGAATGTAATTAAGGCTTCAGCTTTCAAATGCAGTGTGTCTCTGTGAGCAGCTGGCACTCTTAGTAAATTCTCTTAGTAAATGCTTTGGTTCTAACTTCATTCCTACATGAAGTCACTTGGATCCAGGGCCTCTTGCTTTTACCCTCAATGATGCAGTTGGGCTGGTGTTGCTATATAGATCTGTTTCCTGTCAACTGAGAGAATGCACAAGATAAACCTGGAGGTCCCTGTGTACTGTCTGGGTTTAACCCAGGGGCAATGCTATCATCTGACCCCAAACAGAACAAGCCCCAGAAGATCATCCATTTTCTTAAATCACTGGCTGGATCCATGTTTAATGCATTCTTGTCAACCAAGAGCAAGACACACAGTCTTGCTCATTCTGGATCAGAAAGAGGCAAAAAGACCCATGGAAAAGGAAGGAGGTGGAGAAAGTGACAAATCTGAAAGGCACTTTTAAAAAATTTGAGAATGTGCTTCTTTGTTAAGACTAGGACACTCTGAGATGATGAACTGAGCTGTTCTATTCTACTGACCACAGACTGTGGCAGGTTATAAAAGCAGCCAGCTAAGGATTCATTCATGGTGGATCTGAACCTCTTCTTTTTTCAGATGTTCAGAGAAGCGACTTCTGTCTGGTCTTGATATCGGGATATCAGTGGGAAATGTCCCTTCTAGTAAAGGTAGGCATAGAGGCACCGCTAAGATATAAAACTCACCAGGGCCTGTATCCCGAGTCTGGTCATCCCCCGCCACCCACCGTACCCCTCCCTGTGGATTCCCTCCCTCTCCCCTCAACCACCTTCGCCCTTCGGCCAGCTGCTGACTTGTCCCTGTATTTTCCCAGGATAGGCTTCACTACTGCCCCTCCAGCCAGTCCCTAAATCCTTCCTGAGTATTTACATTGTAGCTTTGCTTGCACCTGCTCCAGAGACCCTGCCTTTCTCTCCCTGCAAAAGTGTCTGCCCTAAGCTCCCCCCCACCCATTAGCAGATTCCCAGGCAGATGATGCCACAGAATGAAAACTACACCACAGAATGAAAAAGGCCAGTGGAGGCTGCAATTCCCCTCCCTGCCTGCTTGCTCGGCCTGCCCTGCCCGGCTCTGGCTTTTGTAGAAAGCTCCCCGGGAGCCTCCCTCCTCTCCCTCTCCTCCTCGCAGGCCTCTTTCCTCATCTGCTGTCCCTTGTCTCCCAGGCTCTCTCTCCACTGTTTCTCTAATTTGTTTATTGACTTGGAGAATCAAATCACCTTTGTGCAGACAAAGAAACAGCCTGGTGTAACGGAAGATGCGTTTATTTGGAATCAGGAAAGCTGTATTTAGATGCAGACTCAGGATGGAGGGCCAAGAGGGTCCTCCAATATCATCTCGTTCGAGCTTGTCACTTCCCAGATGAAGAAACTGAAGGCCCGGAGAGGCTGCAGTTTCCTGGTCACTGGGCATCTGTGTGTCCTTAGGCTTGTTGTTTTGCCTATCTCAGTTTCAGTTTCCTCATCTGCCTGGCAACAGAAACAATATGTTTCAACCACAAAGGCCATCTTAAAGATGGAAATTGTGCTGATTGACCAGAGCAGTAAATGTGTAATCCTGACTCCATTTTCATCCTTAACAGGGGAGTATGTCTGGCTAGGGGACCCACATGGCAAGTCCTTTAAAGTCAGAGACCTGTGTGAGCAGAAGTACTTAAGGCTTCAGGGAATGGATGCAAGCTTGTTGCACTCTGAACTGTGGCCTCCTGTGTCAAGTAATGCACAAATCAGCTATCTGTATATGTATACTTGATTTATACCAAATCATGGTATTCCAGGAGGTCAGAAACAGAACAGATTTTTTTTTTTTTTAAGAAAAAACTGGATTGTATCTCATAATCAGATTTGGAGAAGAGTGTATCTTGCTGACTTCATGGAACTTCTGGGACAATGAAGCAAGAAAGAAGTATAAACTAGAAAGCACCACAAGCCCAAATCACACAAAGATATTAAACACTAGTATCAGTAGTACCAAAAGCTGCTGCTGCTGCTTAGTCGCTTCAATCGTGTCCGACTCTGTGCGACCCCATAGACGGTAGCCCACCAGGCTCCCCCGTCCCTGGGATTCTTCAGGCAAGAACACTGGAGTGGGTTGCCATTTCCTTCTCTAATGCATGAAAGTGATAAGTGAAAGTGAAGTCGCTCAGTCGTGTCCAACTCTTCGCGACCCCATGGACTGCAGCCCACCAGGCTCCTCAGTCCATGGGATTTTCCAGGCAAGAGTACTGGAGTGAGTTGCCATTGCCTTCTCCAAGTACCCAAAAGTAGTGTCAACCATAACAAAAACAACCAAAATACAATAATTATGAGAGGTGAAAGATGTGTTAACTAACCATATTGTGTTAAACACTTCACAATATTGAATTATATACAATGAATACATACATTGTATGCCTTAAACTTAATGTTATATGTCAATTATATCTTGATACAACTGGAAGAAAAAAGAAGTAATGACAAAAAGGTTTCAGATATCTGGAACCCCAGTCCTAAGAAAGTGACCAAGGTAAATAGCAGCAACAGAGGGGACTGGTAAAATGAATCTTATTGGACATCCTGAACAACTTTTGCCCATTTTTCCCTTCCTTGCCCCCTAGGAAGTAGATGCAGACTCCTCCTTACGGCACTCCATCTTAAAACCCAACTCATAAAATTCAATTCAAAAGCCTTGCTAATAGCTCCCATCACTAAGTTCTGAGGTCCTGATGAATTTTACTATACAGTTTAATGTTAGATTGTATATAGTCTAATTGTCTTTCCTCACCAAGAGAGAATCTTTTCTTTGGGGGAAGGGGGGAGGAGCACAGAGGGAAGAGGTCCCACAGCTTGTTGCCCAACCAGGGATCTTAGTTCCCCAAGTAGAGACTGAACCCAGGCCCCATGGCAGTGCAAGTACAGAGTCCTAACCACTGGACTGCCAGGGAATTCCCAAGATGAATTCTTACGGGTAGGAACTATATTTTCTTTTATTATCCTTTGTTGCCCAACATGCACCAGGCATGTAGTAAGAGCTTAGTAAATATCGGTGAGTAGCTTGATTTCTAAACTGAAGAGAGAATAAGAATCCAAGTCTATACTGAGCTCCTGGCACCGTATGTGTCAGGCCCAACAGTTCCACAACTTCCCACCAAGTTCTCCCTGCTTAGCAGTATATTTATGATACTAGAGGCAGTAACATGGCCCAACTTATGAGATTTCAACAGACACAGTACAGCTAAAGAGAATTCAAAGACCCTGAATTCCCCATACTTCAAGGTCACAGGCCCCTCCACACACCTGCGCTCATGCTATTTCACCTACCAGGAAAGCCTCTTCTCCAAATCTGATTACCAAATACAGTTCAGTTTTTTAAAAAACCTATACAGATTCTGACCTCCTAGAATACCATGTACAGCTGCATGAGTTGTGTACTACCTAACATAGGAGGCCACAGTTCAGAGTTCAAGCTTGCATCCATCCCTGAAGCCTTAAGTATTTCTCCTCACTTGGAGCTCTGACTTTAAAGGACTTACCATGTGCCCCCCTGCCCAATGAAATACGTAGTCATTAGGAAGGGAATTTTCTTTAGCCTCTGCTTACTGCTAAAAGCATCTACTTCCTAGGGAACATAAAATTTGGCATAATTTAAGCCAACAGATAATATTTCTGCTTTGCCAATCTGGATGTTTGAGAAGCCATAGATACCCTTCACTCTATTTGTTGTAATAAATTCCATTTCAAGGAACTGGAGGCATTTGACTGGGCTCTTGGCCTATTCAGTTTACTTCTGATTCCTTTGGGTCAGAGCTCTTTCCAACCTCACAGAGCTACCTCCACTTCTTAAGTCTGCAGAGAAAATAAATCTATCCTCTTCCTCCATCACTCTGCCTCTTCCTCTCTACTTCTACCCAGAAGAACAAATGCAAGATTTATGGCTGAATCAAAAACAAGAGCCTTACAGCTCATGTCTCAGTGCAGCTTCTTCTTCCAGAACCCAGAAACACAAGGAGTATTGAACCCAAGGTCTACACTAAAGAGAGAGAGCAGAGTGGGACTAAGAAATGAAGGAGAAGAAATCGAGGGCACACAAAGCCTGGGTGGGACTTCACGACTGGGGAAAGACCCTGGTTCCAGAGAAAGGGCAAACTCTCTTCAGTTTAGTACCACTTTCAGGAAAATTTTCCCTGTATTCTGGGGACGAAGAAATGACTCACAATCTACCCATCTAATCTAAATGTAAGAGTTGTTCCTATAAGCCCCTCCATCTCCACATTGCCAGAATCCCAGTTCACAGCAGCTCTAAGAGACAAGGTTGTTCTTTCTCACTTTACATATAATGAAACGAAGTCAAGGCTTTCTGTTCTCAGCCAAAGACTGTGAACTAGAGCTGAAAACTCAAGTCTGAGTGGCTCTGAAGTAATTTCCTTTTTACTCCAGTCTATAGGCTTTATTTTCTGGCCCATCCAGGGAACTTATTGTCAAAGCCATCATTTTGGAATTTTTGAACATCATTTGAATGTTTACTAGTTCGGATAAAGAACTTGTCTCCCCACGTAAAGGGCAAAACTGCTGAGGGCAGGAAAGAGGTCACGTGTGGCATATCATCTGAGGCACTCAGTCAGGCCCTCTGAGAAATTTGCCATCTGATTTCACTGGGCCAGACCTCCTCCCTTCACACTGCAAACTCCATTTCCACCACAACTACCTCACACTGGGCGCAGGTTTTGCACAAAGCAGGTTTTTGGTATATTTTTGTAGAACTTTGCCCAAATCAAATAAGCAAGAAGTAGCTTCTGGAAGAATCTATCTTCTGCTTTTCAGGTGAGGTTCTCTGATCACCTGCTCTGTTTTCTAACTTCCTTTCCCTACACTCCCACTGGGTTTGGAGCCCCTTCTCCATTACTTTAGCCCTTGCATCAACTATAGACCACCTCAGGTCACATTTTGCCTCCATCTCCCATTAGGCTGGGAGTTCCTAGAGGGCAAGAGCCCTTGCCCTTACTCATCACTATATTTTCAGTCTATAGGACTTGCTAAATTTAGCACTTGATCAATGGTATTTGTGAACTCAAAACAGGAATTGGACCAAAGTACTTATAAATCTGGCCTGGCAGGCAGGGCCACCAGCACTGTTCTAACACCCCAGCAGACTTGTGGTCCCAGTCCAGAAACAGATGTGGTCTATTAGGGTATCAGCCCTCAGAGGACTCTGAGTTTATGACTCAAGACTTGCATCTGCAGAGCCTTGCACAGTGTCTGGCACACTCCACAGAATGACTATGTGTATGTGGAATAAATTAATTACTGACTTCAAACTGGATCAGTTCCCACATACTCTCTCTTTCCTCAGAAGGCAAAGTTGTGTAAGTTTCCCTTTTTAATGATTGGCAAAGTCATAGAAATTTAGAGTCTGATGGAGATGGAGAGCTGATTCCAATTTCTCATTTACAGATGGGAACACTGAAGTCCAAGATCTCACAGAAGGCCTCCTACTCTCAGTCTAGCATGCATTCAACTCTGCCACTGTCACATCTTGCAGGAAATCCAAGAGCCTGGGAGGCCTATGGCTGAGCCACAAGACTCTTGGCGCCTTTTCTCCCATCTCTGTCCAGCACTTGTCTCTTGATAGTGAAGAGAGTTTTCTCTAGGAAAAAGGTTGGAAAAAGAGCCTTTTTTCTTCCCAAGTAGAAGCCAGAAGGTTTTTCTGTACTCTGACATTCTAGGACAGGATCCATCTTCATATAGTATCTTCCAACGGCAATGCCTCAAAGTCATTCTTCATGAAAGGATAGAGTCATAGAATGGACTGCTGAACTTGAGTTTTGTTTGACTGTAGAAAAATCAATGAAAAAGGATTCTGAGAAACAATTTAGTGCCTTCCTCCCCAGTGACCCAGCAGTAAAGAATGTGCCTGCAATGCAGGAGACCCAGGTTCCGTCCCTGGGTCAGAATGATCCCCTGGAGAAGGGCATGGCAACCCTCTCCAGTATTCTTGTATGGAGAATCCCATGGACAGAGGGGCCTGGGGGCTATAGTCCACGGGGTCACAAAGAGTCAGACACGACTGAAGTGACTTAGCACACACACACGCATACACATCCCGTTTTATAGCCTGTTTCCTCTCTGCTCTATGGATAACTGGCATTCAAAACCAACATGTCATTGATATGAGTCCAAAGAAACCCCTTAGAGTCACTTATTGTTAATGCCACGGAAGCAACAATCTTGGCACCACTCCTGACCTGTGGAGCTTTCACATTAAAGAAAACAATCTTGAAATTAGAGAAAGCCTAGACCTGGGGAGTAAGGAATTCTCTGCGCTCTAAGGCTCTCATCCAATCAGAAATGCTTAGAAACGTTACCCATGACTTGTCATTCCAGCTCACATGTTGGAATCATCCCAGCTCACAACTAGAAACTTGATTTTCAGGGTGTTAGTAGGAGGTGATTCAATGTACAACTGGAGAACAGCCATCAGTGTTGACACAAAAGAAGCAACCGCCCACAGTCCAAGAAAAGGTGCTCTGCCAGGACACCATTCAAGTGGATGGCATACTATGCCAAGCTGATGTACAAAAATATCTCAAATACAATGATGGGGAGAATAAAATGAAGTGTTCATTTAAGAAAATAATTCACCCACAAGAGCTTGAGAGACCATTTCCTCTTGCTCAGCTATTTTCTAAAGAAATTAGGGAGCACTAAAAATCAAATAGGATTCTAATCAAATCACAGATATTCAAAGAGCCTTTGCGTATCAATAAAAAGTATAGAATTTGGGGGAAAAATGAATTTATTCAAGCATTTTTAGGAATGAGACCATTATCAATGTGGCATATGGCATAACCTCTGCAAATGTGTATTATGTATGCCATGGGAAAAGAGAAGCTGAAGGACAGAGGCAAAGAGGGATGTCTATCGAGGCTTATGCAGAGGTTTCCTCCCATGAGACACAGAGCAACACTACACTGCACTCTCTGTGCCTCGCATAGTTCTAAACTCCATGAGCCCTGAGACTGGTGATGCGGCAGCTGCTCAGGCCACCGGTCCAATATACCTGGGCCTCCTGGAGCTCATTTCTATAGGGAACAAGATCACATGGTTATTCTCCAGTGAAACAGTGAGTTGTCCTGCTCAAAACAGCTGTCTGTAGGAACATGAAAAGAACGACAGGCTCAATGACTATGCCAGCACTTGGGCCAGTTGCCCTAAGAATCCCTATCCTTGTTGGGAACCCCACTGACAGGCAGTGGTTGGAGGCCTCTTGTAGACACTGAGTCACAATACATTGGTACCTCCACATGGCGGCATGTGCTAAGGTATAGTTTTAACCTTCCCAGTGGGAGAGGAAAGAAAAACAAAGACTGACGTTCATTTGTCAATACAAAGGTTTAACTGCAACTTTAAATAAAATTACCTTCTGCCCTCATATTTCCTCAGATCTGTGGGCATCTTCAACAGTCACGGTAAAAACTATATTTCAAAATTGCAAGTTCTACCTGGTAATAAGTCCTCCATACTCAGGTGGGCAGAGTTCAGTCAGTCCACACAACTGTGCTAAGAAGGAGGGAAGATAACGGTCAACCCTACAGGAAACCCATAACTGTTTTTTTCAGCCAGAACAAATATTTCACCATTTTTATTGGTGTCTCCTTCCTTTTACAGAGCGTGTGAGGTAGTGCCACAAGGACATCCGTGAATTATACAGTGCATGTGCATATGGGCATGTATATGTGTGAACACAGGTGTATGCAAGCATGTGTGTGTTTACTGAAACATCTCAGCCTGGTGGAATGTTCAAAGAGGGATGGAGCTAGACAGGTGCATGAGGCAGGGTTGCAGCCTGGAAAATCTCTTGCTAGAATGGTTTTGTCTCTTTACAACTAAGTGTAAAGAGACAAAAGAAGTGTAAAGAGACAAAAGAAATATGAAGAAACATAAAGAACTGTATTTTCAAAGAATTGCAAATTTAAGATCTGGTCTAAAGTCATCTACAAAATACTCAAAAGGAATAAGCCATAGAATTTTTCAAGAAATCCGGGTTCAAGTCCTGGCTCTAAGGTGAGCCATGAGCTCTCTGGCACTTTCCCTCTTGGGGTTTCAGCTTTCTAATGCAGCTCTCTAATACAAAATGAGAAAGGTGGGCCTTTGCTGGGTCCTGGATCCCTCTCAGAATCTTTGGAAATTTACATAGCTCTCCCTAGAAAATGCACATATTCACAGCTCAATACAATTCTGCATGACATTTCCAAGTCACTGACCACCTGAAGCCTCTCCCTAGATTAGGCTGCTATTCAGCATCCATTCAGGCTTTAAAAACTCTTCTTTATATTTCTGAGCAAGAAAATCAGGACCTGTGGGCTTCCATTTCAACTTCTCTTTTCCTCATTCCCTCAACACAGTGCAAAATTACCTGCAAAATTACATCAAGTACTAAAGCTTGAAAGTTCTATAAAACTGTTTCACAAACCCAAGTGGGCATGATATGTTAGGAAGCAAAAGATATTACAATTAAGGTTTCCAATCCAGAAATCAAATGTCATTCACTCAGCTGTGAAAGCAATTGTCAGGAAAGCTTTGGGAATTAATATCTCACATGTGACTCAGTTTCTTTAGGGGTTTTTCTACTTGAAATGTGCTTGAATATAATTGTGAATGGACGCCAGGAAACCATGAAGATGGGCACATTTCTTTCAACCCAATATTATAAAGTTATCATCTTTCCATCTTTATAAAGAGGTTGGAATATACTTTCCATTTCCTTCCCTGAAAACTGGGTAATTTTCAAACTTAGAAGGTGCCTCAGACATTGTCTAGGTCATGATCTTCACTTCAGATGAAGGCTCACAAAGGTGAATGCTCACCAGGTAGAATGGGACTCAGACTCAGTTCTATTGACTCTCAAATATTGATTTTTTTCCTTATCCTTTGCTGCCTATTTCAGAGGCCTCACACAGGAAAATAAAGCAGATTGAATATATGTTGGGAGGAGAGGGAAGGTGGGGATATTTTGTAAAATGAAGAAAAGGATACCCATGGATAAGAACTCTCCTGCTGCTTTTCTTTTCAACAAATGTAGTGAGATAAAATCCATTAAAGCCATGGGACCTGTCTAAATGGGGAAGAAAATAACCCATGCAGGGAGGCTCTAAAGACAATTTCCCCTTTTCAGGGCAGATGGGAGCCTGGAGGAGTGGGTCAGTCCCAGCACTGGCTCTTCCAAGAAGGTATAGAGGCTCCCACTTTCTGCATGAAGATTCTTTCCTGAAAAGGATTATTCTGAGTGCTTCTATTGTATAACCTGCTTATAATCCACTGACCACCACCAGGCTCCAGAGACTCACTCTCCTGTCCACTTTAGATAGATCGTCCATGAATCACACCTCCTAACACCTGGGCTGGAATTTTCTCCACTCAAAACACCTCCCTCCACACTTTGGGACATGTAGGTAGTGAGAGACAAAGCTTTTGTTTAAAGCAATATTATCTGTAAATGAGCAACAATATTATCTGTATATGAGACTTTATCAAGAAAAATTGTTTGACAGAGAGTCATCCATAGATCCAGCAAGATGCTAAAGGCCATGAGTGAGCCCTAGACCTAGTTTGTATGGGCCAGATCCCCTTACATCCATTTCCCAAGACAATTCCAAAGAGTCTTTCTGGATGGCATATTAGTTTTCTTTTTAAAGTTTGAGACCAGGAATCACATACACACACCACACTTCCCTAGGACATGTAAGTCCAGACTAGGAGATCACAGGTTATACATCCTTATGGAATTAATTTTTTGAATTTTCAAGTTTTCACAGAGTTGCCCTTATATAAGAATGAAGATAAATTTGTTTTTAGGATTATCCAATTGGGTTTTGAAAGTCATATTACCCAGATTTATCCAACTGTTTCTTATATACTCCTTCAAAAAAATCTAGTTCCTCACACCTCTGCTACATCCTCCCTATTGCCCCCATCTGAATCTTCTAGTATCTCAATAGAAAAGCACAATATTTTCACTGGGGGAAGTGGAAACATTCATGCCAAAAAATTGTCCTTTAGGATTCTGCTTCCAAAAGTTAAAACAGAGAGGCAATCAGCACCATTAGCTGTTACATCCCACTGCAGGTCACCTAATCCTACTTAGCAAAGACTGCACATCCTGCTGGTGATTACAATGGGGAGACAAAAGATTTGTAATAACCCATGATTACTCAAAAAAGTTGGTTGATGGCAATTTTTTGTTTGTTTTGAAAATGTTTCTTCTTAGGTTAATTTCTGAAACTTCTTTCCTTACCTTACTACAACAAGGCTAAAGGGTCAGCAAAATCAAGCTAACATTCAGTTCAGTTTAATCGCTCGGTCGTGTCTGACTCTTTGCGACCCCATGAATCACAGCATGCCAGGCCCCCCGTCCATCACCAACTCCCGGAGTTTACTCAAACTCATGCCCATCGAGTTGGTGATGCCATCCAGCCATCTCATCCTCTGTCGTCCCCTTCCCCTCCTGCCCCCAATCCCTCCCAGCATCAGGGTCTTTTCCAATGAGTCAACTCATCCCATGAGTTGGCCAAAGTACTGGAGTTTCAGCTTCAGCATCAGTCTTTCCAATGAATACCCAGGACTGATCTCCTTTAGGATGGACTGGTTGGATCTACTTGCAGTCCAAGGGACTCTCAAGAGTCTTCTCCAACACCACAGTTCAAAAGCATCAATTTTTTGGCACTCAGCTTTCTTCTCAGCCCAACTCTCACATCCATACATGACCACTGGAAAAACCATAGTCTTGATGAGACGGACCTTTGTTGGCAAAGTAATGTCTCTGCTTTTTAATATGCTGTCTAGGTTGGTCATAACTTTCCTTCCAAGGAGTTAGCGTCTTTTAATTTCATGGCTGCAGTCAACCATCTGCAGTGATTTTGGAGCCCAAAAAAATGAAGTCTGACACTGTTTCCACTGTCTCCCCATCTATTTCCCATGAGGTGATGGGACCAGATGCCATGATCTTAGTTTTCTGAATGTTAAGCTTTAAGCCAACTTTTTCACTCTCCTCTTTCACTTTCATCAAGAGGCTTTTTAGTTCCTCTTCACTCTCTGCCATAAGGGTGCTGTCATCTGCATATCTGAGGTTATTGATATTTCTCCCAGCAATCTTGATTCCAGCTTGTGCTTCTTCCAGCCCAACATTTCTCATGATGTACTCTGCATAAAAGTTAAATAAGCATGGTGACAATATACAGCCTTGACGTACTCCTTTCACTATTTGGAAGCAGTCTGTTGTTCCATGCTAACATTAGCTTGAGTTAAATGTAATTAGAACGTGAAGCAATTCTAGACTGGAAGTAGGTTTTCCTAAATGTACTTCCTGCTGATTGTCCACACAACCCACCATGTGTCCCATGAGAGATGAGCTCTGTAGCCCCTGCAAGTGTCTCCTGCTTTCCTATTAACACATTCCATTCTTCCTAGAATGACGCTCAGTTTCTCTTCATAGATCCCAACCAGCAGATGCTTGTCAGTCTCCCCTCTAAAGTCCTCCTGAGCTACCCTGGTTAACTCTGACCTTTCTTGACTTGAAATCACTGCCTCAAATAAAACTTAATTGGCAAATGGCAAATTTCAGTTGAACTAGTAAAGACTTGAAAATGGGTGACATAAGAACAATAAATAACAAGTGTTGGTGAGGATGTGGAGAAAAGGGAAACTTCATGCTGTTTTGGGGATGTATATAGGTGCAGTCATTAGAGAAAAAAGAATGGAGAATCCTCAAAATACCAAGACTAGAATATCACACAAACTAGCAATTTCACTTCTGGGTATTTACCCCAGATATGCAGATGATAGCATTCTAATGGCAGAAAATGAAGAGGAAGTAAAGAGCCTCTTGATGAGGGTGAAAGAGGAGAGTGAAAAAACTGGCTTAAAACTCAACATTCAAAAAATAAAGATCATGGCATCCAGTCCCATCACTTTATGACAAATAAAAGGGGATAAAGTGAAAGCAGTGACAGATGTCATTTTCTTGGGCTCCAAAATCACTGTGGACGGTGACTGCAGCCATGGAATTAAAGCTATGACAAACGTAGACAGCATATCAAAAACCAGAGACACACTTTGCCAACAAAGGACTGTATAGTCCAAACTATATGGACCTTTTACTGATTTTACCAGTAGTCATGTACAAATGTGAGAGTTGGATCATAAAGAAGGCTGAGCACCAAGGAATTGATTCTTTCGAATTGTGGTGCTGGAGAAGACTCTTAAGAGTCCCTTGAACTGCAAGGAGTTCAAACCAGTTAATCTTAAAGGAAATCAACCATGAATATTCACTTGAAGGACAGCTGTGAAGCTGAAGCTCCACTACTTTGGCTACCTGATGAGTGAAGAGCCAACTCATTGGAAAAGACCCTGATGCTGAGAAAGACTGAAGGCAAAAGGAGAAGAGGGTGACAGAGAATGAGATAGTTAGACAGCATCACTGACTCAATGGACACGAGATTGAACAAACTCTGGGAGATAGTGAAGGAGAGGTAAGCCTGGAGTGCTACAGTCCACAGGGTCACAAAGAGTTGGATGTGACTTAGTGACTGAACAACAACAACAAATATGCCTCCTTGTTCATTGCAGCATTATTCACAACAGCCAAGATATGGAAGCAACCCCAGTGTCCATCAATAGACGAATGGATAAAGAAGACGTGATATATAAATATACACACAATGAAATACTACTCATCCATGAAAAAGGAAAGAAATCTTGCCATTTGCAATAGCATGGATGGATCTAGAATGCATTACCCTAAGTAAAATTAGTCAGACAGAGAAAGACAAATACCACAAATACCGTGTGATCTCATTCATACGTGAAACCTAAAAAAAAAAAAACAAACAACACAACAAAATAGAACAAAACAGACTCATAGATACAGAGGGAAGCAGGGTGGAGGATGGGTGAGATATATGAATGCAATTAAGAGGTACAAACTTCCAGTTCTAAAATAAGTCACAGGATGATATAATGTACAGCTTACGGGATATGGTCAATAATAATACTGTAATAACTTCGTATGGAGACAGATGGTTACTAGACAATGTGGAGATCATTTGTAATTTATTTAAATGTTGAATCACTAGGCTGCATCCCTGAAACTAACATAGTATTGTATGACAACTATATTTCAATAAAAGAGAAAGAAAAATGAATGGAAAATGGACACACTCTGCATTTTGAACGCTCACAGGCTAGTGGGAAGACAATCATAGAAACAAATAGTTATAAGGAAATGCAAAGGAGGGCATATCAGCCAAGGTCTTGAAACAGCTGACCACACTAAAATCAAGGTAGTTAAGGAGCATTAATTTACAATGGTATGAATGGATGTAAGGGAAGCAAGAGGAGCAGTCCATAGAGAAGACATTAGTATCTCTAGACCCCAAATAGAGAGGGAGCAGTGGGTGGAACAACAAGAGCCTCCAGAGAATTGGTAGGTTTTCAATGCCTTCTAGTCTCCATTCTGTCAATGGAAACGGCTTGCTAAGGGGCACAGACGAAGATCCCACTGCCTTACTTCTAAGCTCTTGTGGCTTCCATTTGTTCTGAGGATGAAGACCAAATTTCTTGGCTTCCTCTTTTCGCTCTTCAACATCAGACCCAACCACCATTATTTAGCTTGTCACTTCTATCCAGAGTAGCCATTCTCTATAGCATCATACCCTAACTGGAATACCCTTTTAAACTAGTCAAATCCTATTTGTCCTTCAAGGTTCAACTCAAATGTCTAATCCCCTTGGGCCCTGCGTCAACCTCCTGAGTAAACTTATTTCCTTCAGCCTCCAAGTGTGTATATCCTGTATCTCTGATGAGTGCCAAAAAAAAAAAAAAAAGAAAAAAAAAGGTGAGCGCTGAAGAGGATCTGAGTTTAAGCAGAGACAGAGAGACAGAGGCCAAAAAGATATGTATTCTATGTCTTACTCTTGGACTTCTTCCACATACATCCCAAAGGACTCATTTCATCTTTTTGTAATCAGAAGGTCAAGATAATTCAGGGAAGAGTCAAAAATAACATTTGTTGCTGCCAAAACTGGTTACATCCATACACACAAAAAATATGGAAAACAACTTAATATTGTGAAGATAACTCAATGAGAAGAAATAACAATAACAATAAGAGTTATTTAGTGTCCCCTTCTGAGGGGCTGGCCTGACCTCATGCCTTTTGGTACAAAGGGCCCTTGAGGTCCCAGAGAGTATTGGGTTCCAGCAGAAGTACTATGCAGGACAGCTTAAATTAGCAGTATAAATCCTTTACAAATGAATGATTCTACTAGTTCCCCAGTATCAGGAATAATTGAAAAATTAAGCAAAGAGGCATAAAGGGCCTTCAGCAAATAAATTCACAATGATAAAATGTTGACTGGCCCAGGGGATCCTATGTTACTATCATTTAGGGGTTTCTTTGGCTTCCAAAGTTAAAGCAAAACTGCCAAGTACTCTTGGCTTGAAACATTTGAAAACAAAAACAAAATGAAACAAAATAAAGTCACCAAATATGAATGGAAATGTCTCTATGATGGTGCATGGGTAATTTAAGATAAGATAGAAAAGATTCCATGGTTCTAAATTGGGTAAAACAAATTTAAATGCTTCTTGGTGGAGTAGCTACTAACATCGTAACAGAAAACAACAAAAAATAAACTCTTAAGTCGGAAAAATAGAACTGGTGGACATAAAATTTAATTCTACAGTGTAAGTGTACAATCAAGAAAGAGCTACATGTAAAATCTATAAAATGTGCTTTTAATATATATAGTCCCCTGTGCCCTGAGTCTTGAACAGCCTCAGCTTGCATTATATTGCCAAGATCATTATGCAAAACTGTTGTCACAGAAAAAATACAAGATTCCTGTCCTTGCCTTACAGAGCTTACGGTATAGTTAGAAAGTGAAAACTAACACACTTCAAACAGTTGTGTGCCCAGTTGTATACCGGTTGCCCAGGGCTTACTGTGAGTGGTAATGGAATTCCCAGATGGAAGCTGTCAGTTTGAGCTGAGTAAAGTGCAAATAGGAGTTAGACACAAAAAGATGGGAAGACATAGCTGAGGTGGCAAAGAGGAAGGAAACTGAGTCTTCCCACCATAAGGTACTGCATTACGGCACCACGACCAGAAGAGAAGCTTCCTGTCATGAGCACAAATGTATGGTGGAAAACTAAAACTCAGTCGGATGACATAAACTTGTTTTAAGCATGTTTAGAGTTTAAGTGTTACTAGTAGTCACATAGGTGAGAAATTTCCAACACACTGAGATATAAATACCTTTAGATAGATGGTGGTACTAGTGGTAGGAAAAAAAAAAAAAAACAAAAAACTGACTGCCAAAGCAGGAGATGTAGGAAACAAGGGTTCTTACTCTAATATTCTTGCCTGGAGAATCCCATGAAAAGAGGAGGCTGGCTGGTTACAGTCCATAGTGTCACAAAGAGTTGGACACGACCAAAATGACTCAGCATCAGTGCATGCAGATAGATACACAGAAATCACTGTGTTATCAGTGATATCAGAGAGACAGGGAGAGAGAGAACTTAGAATTAACCTTTCCCCAAAAGAAAGCAGGAGACAGTGTTACATGGAAGACTCAGCCATGATGCATTAGCAAGGGACAAGCTTTTGTGATCATTCTTGCTAGAGAATGCCAATGGCAGAAGACAGAGTCACAGGCTTTAACAAAAAAACAAAAGCAGTATTTGAAAGGTATCCATAAGGGAAAGTAATTTTAAAAAATGAATGAGGATCTCGCTTTTCTCACAGGTGATCAGTTTTCCTTTCACGTTTTAATTTTTCTTCTTATTCCCTAATGTGGCATTTCCCACACTTCACCTTCTGCCTTTGTGCACACATATGATACTTTAGAATAATGGAAATGTCAAGAAGTGTGAAATGGGGCAAAGAGGAATGGAAGGTCTGAAGCATGACTTCGAGACTCCCCAGCAATCTCAGGCAGAGCATGGAGGAAGGACCTTCCAGCCTTTTGTTCTGACATCCAGCTCAGACACTTAAAATTTAGTGTAGAGGAATGAGGCTGGAGGAATTGCTTCCCCTCCATGACAGGCTGCCTTAACTGATTGACCTTAACAAGTGGAATAAGTGTTCCATTATCTCACTTGTTGAATGAACTAGCTGAGACAGGCAGTCTCTTTTGGACTTCCAAACCATAGATGTTCTAATCCCACAGTATCAGAGCTGAACTCAGGGCCTTGCTGAGGCAATAGGGAAGCCCAGAAGAAGACAGTCCATACTTTCAGTCTGGCTCAGAAGAGAAAATAAATGCCTGAAATGAAGAAGAGTTCAACAGACCTTGTAAATACATACCAAGTGGTAAGAAGAACAGGATATAACAAAAGTTAAGGAAAGGGTATGTCCAGGGATGTGGCACCTCTCAAGTCCAAAATGACCTTCTGAAGGGGAGGAGGGTGCATTTGACCAAGGAACTGAGGAACTGGTAGGTTGTAAGACGGGGAAGAGGAGGAGTAAGAACACATGCAAGCTAGCACCCCACATAAACACACCCACATCCTACCTCTATATACATGCACACATATAGATCCACAGTCATCCCCATAGTGCCTAACAGCCATTAGACATACAAAACAAGTCAATCCCTCAAGCACGAACAGGTTCCTCGTCCCAAGTTTCCAAGTTTCCAACGTCAACTTGTACTGTGCTGAAAATACTCCTATTAGTGCGCTATTTCATTCCTTGCAGTCTTGGGGGATTTTTAGTTTCAAAGTTTTCCTATACTTTAAAATCCCTGGAGAGAGGTAATTTCTTGTGTTAGTTGTCTTCAAACCTCAGTTCTGTGGACAGAATGTAGAGACAGCAATCAGCTGTGGTCTACCATAAAATTGTACTCATTTCACCTGATACCAAGGTTATGCTCAAAATCCTTCAAACTAGGCTTCAACAGTAGGTGAAATGAGAACTTCCAGATGTACAAGCTGGATTTAGAAAAGGTAGAGAAACCAGAAACCAGAAATCAAATTGCCAATATCCATTGGATCAAAGAAAAAGCAAGAGAATTAAAAAAAAAAATCTACTTCTGCTTCATTTACTATACTAAAGCCTTTGACTGTATCAATCACAACAAACCGCAGGAAATTCTTAAAGTGATGGGAATACCATACCACCTTACCTGTCTCCTGAGAAACCAGTATGCAGGACAAGAAGCAACAGTTAGAATTAGACATGGAACAATGAACGGGTTCAAAATTGGGAAAGGTGTACATTGTCACCCTGCTTATTTAACTTCTATGCAGAGTATCTCATGCAAATGCGAGGCTGGATGGATCATAAGCTGGAATCAAGATTGCTGGGAGAAAGATCAACAACCTCAGATATGTAGATGAAGCCACTCTAATGACATAAAGTGAAGAGGAATTAAAGAGCCACTTAATGAGGGTGAAAGTTTTAAGCCACCCTCAACATTTAAAAAATTAAGATCACTTCATGGCAAGTAGAAGGGGATAAGCAGTGACAGATTTTATTTTCTTGGGCTCCAAAATAACAGTAGACAGTGAGTGCAACCATGAAATTAAAAGACACTTGCTCCTTGGAAGAAAAGCTATAACAAACCAAGACAACATATTAAAAAGCAGAGACATCACTTTGCCAACAAAGGTCCATATAGTCAAAGCTGTGGTTTTCAAGTCATGTACAAATGTGAGAGCTGGATCATAAAGAAGGCTGGGTGCCAAAAAATTGATGCTTTCAAACTGTGGTGCTGGAGAAGACTCTTGAGAGTCCCTTGGACTGCAAGGAGATCAAACCAGTCAACCCTAAAGGAAATCAACCCTGAATATTCATTGGAAGGATTGATGCTGAAGCTGAAGTTCCAATACTTTGGCGACCTGATATGAAGAGCTGACTCATGGGAAAAGACCCTGATGCTGGGGAAAACTGAAGCTTGAAGGCAAAAAGAGAAGAGGGTGGCAGAGAATGAGATGGTTAGATAGCATCACTGACTCAATGGACATGAATTTGAGCAAACTCCAGGATATCATGAAGGACAGGGGGGCCTGCCATACTGCAGTCCATGGGGTCACAGAGTTGGACTGGACCAGGATTCAGCGAATGAACAACAACAAAGAGAGAAAAATAAAAGAAGATAAAGAAGAAAAAGACCGGGCAAAGAGGCAAGGAAGAAAGACCGAGAAAAAGGAAACATAAGGAAAATTTTTAAATGTTAACTAAAAAGTTAACTCCTAGTCTTCACTATCAAGAAAAGTACGTGGGAATGGTGGGGTTGGGATTGGACTGTCAGAGAGGAAAGAGGAAAAGACAGAGTAATTGGAAAAAAGAGAATGGAGAAGGAAGGAAAGCCAGAGTCTGGAAGCGGCATCTGTTGAGACACAGTCTAAGAAGTCAGTGCCCTGAGAAGCACCTCCACCCGGGCTCAGATGCAGTCCTATGAACAGGAGCACCAGCTATATTTAGTTCCAATGTAACATCAGTCACTAGTATTCATTCCACTTGGGCAGCTGCCCTACAGTCCTGAGGAGATATTTTACTACCTACCCTTAAACAGCTATGCCAAGGTCCCGGGCCTTGATAGCTACAGAATCCACTGCATTTATATACAAAGGGCAGCATTTTGAACATAACTGACAGGGCTGCAACAGGAAAGCATTTTCAGAAGCCCAAAGTCCTGGTTACACAGGATGTCTTTTACCCTAACCCCTGCAGGCAAACACCAGCCCTTACCTTTTATGGTGTGTTCTCTCCTGAGAACTTGCCTGATCTTCTGGCCCTCACTCCACAGCGGGTTTCGTGTTTTGGAAGAATACTCTCTGGTATCTACTCAAGCGTCCCTAGACCCAGCTGACCCATAGAAATACCTACAGGTTTCCTCTGATGTCAGGTGAACATGACGGACTTCTACTGAAAAAGTGATTTGGCTATTAAAGGGTTGGCAGGTTACCAACCTCAACACTCTATGCAAGAAACAAAAAACCCTGGCACCACACTGGGAACAGTTTAGAAAATCAACAGTGTTTGACCTGAATATTAAGTAATTCTGAGTCACTGTTCTAGGTAAGGTGTCATAGTTAAATTCTATGGGACAAAATCCCACATAAACATTCCTTCCACTCTCAAGAAGATTCATTTACGATTCATGTCTAACAACAATCACACACGTGGCCCAGGGACTAGATGAATGGGCTTTAGATAAAATTCTGAGAGGAGAAAAAGCAGTGTAATTTTGGAAGGCTGAGAAGGTTTTTCAGAAGAAGGGACTCCTTTCTCAAAAAATGAACAGACTATTAACAAACAGAGGGGAATGAGGAGAGCATTTCAGTTGGGAGAGATAAAATAGGCAAATAAGTCCCTCATTCTTTGGTTGAGTATAGATGGACACTTCTGTAAAATTAAAGTTCCCAATCTTGTGCCTTGACAAATATCAATAGATTCTCCATAATTAATTCTTGAAACAAAAGCCATCTGCACAAAGGTTTTAGCCAAGAAGCAACCTCCTTATCTAAAAACTAGAAGCCAAAAGTCCCTCTTCCATGAAACAAGACTAGGAAAGGTAACTAGCACATAAACTAACACAGAAAAAGTCTGGGTCCTTATAAGAATGATTGTCTGTGCTGCAGAAAACAACAACAACAAAATACACGACGAGTGACACTGATGGGGAAAATTGATGGCTGTGCCTGCCCTGGTCTGAACTCGCAAAGGAGAATCCCCAGAGGATGGTGTATGCCAATCATTCTTTCCTGGTGAAGTAGAGAACTGAGGAGGCAAGGACCAGGTGGAATAAGGCGCTTACTTTAGCCAGAGATCACCTACAAGCTGTCTAATCACTTTAACCCAGACTGAACTGAAGGAAGGGCTAAGAGAAAAACATTCTCTTTAGGGTATAAAATGGGTTATTTCCTGTCCACATGGTTCCTCATAAATACATTAATGACTTTATAGACATGTCTGCCTGGAAAGGTAACAGTTTAACAACCACACAGTGGTAAACAGTCCTTTTGGATTCTGTGTAAATTGAGTAAAAGACCAAAGAACTATTAAAAAGTGTGTGTTAAATTACTCTTTTTCCCACACCTCATTCTTTTTAGATGGAAAGATCAACAAACGAGCCTAATATTTTATTTAAAAGAAAAAAAAAAATCCAAACAGTCAGGAGTATTTGAACATGAATGGTCCCAGTGCTGAGAAATGCAGGCACATGTGCCCACACACACACACACACACACACACACACACACACACACACACACACACACACACACACACACACACACACTCCTCTTTGGTGACAAAGTCAAGACTTCTGCACAGAGCATGGCTGTGCAGTGTCAGAACTGTGCCATAGCTCACCTGGACAAACAGTTCACCTGTGACAAATGTCGTCACATACCTGTCAAGAAATCCTGTTCTTCTGCCTCCAAAACATTTCTCAAACCTGATCCTTTCTACCTAGTCCCCCATCCCCTTCACCTAAACCACCACCATGGCTTCCTAATTCATTTCTGGCTCCCTTCCATCCCTCCTTCATAGAAATTCCAGAAAAATCCCTTTACAAGCAAATCTAATTTTGTCATATCCCTACTCAGCCCTTTAGTGGCCCCCTTGTTCCTAAGCTGGAGACCCTGGGACTCTTTCTCCTGTCAACAGAGGCAGGTGCAGCTTCCCTCTCCCTTTCCAGCCTCATCTCCTCACACCATCCCTGGTCATTCCACCTGCTCTGCATATCCCACGGCGCTGACCTCCTTCCAGATTCTCAGCACTGCCCACGCCACCCTACTCCCCCTCAGCGCCTTAACACAGAACCTTCTCTTTGCCTTCCAGATTTTCACAGCACCCTTGCTCTTCAGAGTCCTTATCGTGTTTGAAATTATTTATGTATATTTTGATTGTTTGATGAATGCCTATCATCGCTAGGGTTGTGGGGAAGGTCAAATCACAGAATGAGTATGAAAATCTTTAAAGAACTGTAAACAGGATCCCAGTGGAAATCACAGCTTTCCCATTGCTACTTTTAAAGAACTCCCTCAAACAAAACAACATGTAAATGAAACAGCAATCGTATCATTTTCCCCAAACATCAAAAGTAAATGACTTCCAGAAGCAAGCTCCTTTTTATGTTAGGCTAAGACAGCAGCAGGCACAACGTGGTGAATGATTAGCCTCGGGATCTCCTGGCATCAAACAAAATCCACTTCCCTAGGGCCAGTGGAGGCACTAACATCAGCCTGGGTCTTGACAATCTCCCTGCGGTGGGAACGCGTCCCTGGGCCTAGCACACCTGGTTCCAAAGGTGCCAGTGGCCGAAGGAGAATCAATATTAACTCTGGTAGGGAATAATTAGTTAGTTGTGGATGACTTTCCACAGTTTGCGAAGTAGTACTGACCTGAAAGGAACGAAGACTGGGGTAATGCCCACTGGACTGGCCACCCCTCAAGCACCTCTCCAGGTTCACTCCCCATCTCCTCTAACCCCACTGTCTACCAGCAACCCTGACCTCTGTGAGCTGCAAATCAAGTTCTTTCAGTCTCTGCCTTCAGCCACGGTAGGGCACCAACAGGAAATCACAGGAAGGGAGGTGAGTGAGGTCAGGAGTACTGCTCTCCCAGCCTCTTCCCTGCTGGGTCCCCCAGACTGTGTTAACTAGAGGCCATGGCTCCTGCTCCACCAATACAACTTCCTTGGGCTCTCCAGCTTGCTCCCCATCCCCAACACAACCATACATTCAGGGAACCGATTCTTCCCATTTCAAATCAAAGGTGATCATAGTTCTCCTGGGGCCATTACTATTCCTGGGATACTCCAGCTCGCTTTGTGGTTTCCCTACACCCAGCTCAGTTCTGGAGGTAGAGAGACTTCACTGCAAGAAGCATACATAGGACATGAGTATGAGGAAATAAGGAATGTATTCCATGGGTGCCTGAACTTCTGTGATCTGGGGTGACCGTGGGGCCAGAAGTCAGGAAAGGTTTCTCTAAGAAGCAGATGCTTGGGCTGACATCAGAACTGGGTGGGACATGGGTAGAGGTTAGTGGAGGGAGCAGGAGAATCCCTGGCAGAGGAACAACCTGGTCCAAGGTCTCGTCACATCTTCTTTCCCTCACACTTGCTGTGTGTGGGTGTTACATTGCTTCAGTTGTGTAGGACTCTTTGCAACCCTATGGACTGTATCCCACCCACAGGGCCCTTCTATCCATCGGATTCTCCAGGCAAAAAAACTGGAGTAGGTTGCCATGCCTTTCTCCAAAGGATCTTCCCAACCCAGGGATCAAACCTGCGTCTCTTACATCTCCTGCATTAACAAGTGGGTTCTTTACCACTAGTGCCACCTACACAAAGGATCTTAGCCCTTTATTTCATATTTGGTTATTTAAGCTTTTGTGGGGAATACACTTTGCCATTTTAAATGACTGCACAAATATGAGATGATAATAATCATGTTAATAAAAATCCTCAAGTATACATAAACACTTCAAGGCAGACCAGACTTTGTCCACAGCATCTAGCATAATGGCAAACATACATACAGTTGAAGAACAAAAAACATATTGCAATGGACTGAATGTGCCCTCTCAAAATTCATATACTGAAATCTCTAACCTCCAATGTGATGACATTAGGAGGCAGGGCCTTTGGGAGGTGATTAGGTCATGAGGGTGGATCTTCATGAACAGGATTAGTGCTGTTATAAAAGCGACCCCAGAGAGCTCTCTTGCTCCCTTCCATTGTGAGAGAATACAGGAAGAAGACACAGTCTGCAACCTGGGAGAGGGCCCTCCCAGAACCTGATCTTGCTAGCATCCTGACCTCAGACTTCCAGCCTTCAGACCTATCAGAAATAAATTTCTGTTTATAAGTCACCCAGCCTCCAGTGTTTCCCCACCACAGCCCAAACTAAGACACATTTGCAACTGACTTGGTTGACTGACTGAAGGGGAAAATCCAGTGGAGACCTATCTGTCAGTGAAGATGGGTGCATAAAATGCAGGTGAGCTGACTTCCAGCTAAGCAGCAGGTTGACCTTGGGCAAATTACACTTATCTTCAGATACTATTTGTTCAGATCTCAGGCCCTAGGATGGGAGATAAGTAAGAATTATTTTGGTCTCTGATATGCCTCAGAGAAGAACTGGGACACAACAGGTGACCTCCATTCTGAAGGGGACGTGAAATTCAGCCTCAGGTGTGGGGTTTCATGCTGCCCAGTCCCCATAAATATGTAGCTCTTCAGAAAAGAATTGGAGGTTGCCCTGTAACCCACAGGTGCCATTATCGAAAGTCCTAATGCCTGAAAAATGACGCCTTTTCTTATAAAGGAAAAGTAATATTTTAGATTCAGCTATTTATTATTATTATTATTCCTTTTCATCTCACGGTGTAAGTACGATCCATGAATAGCTTCCTAGATCTCAAAGTGATTTCAAAAAAAAAGTCCAAGAAGGAGCCAGAAAAGTCAAGCTTCATTTTACTGAAAGGCATTTTACTCTTATTGTTGTTATTGTTTGGTCACTAAATCATATCTGATTCTTTGCAACCCCATGAACTCAGCATGCCAGGCTTCTCTGTCCTTCACTATCTCCTGTAGTTTGCTCAAACTCATGTCCACTGAGTTAGTGATGCCATCCAACCATCTCATCCTTTTCCTTCTCCTCCCGCCTTCAATCTTTCCCACCATCAGGGTCTTTTTCAATGAGTCGGCTCTTCACATCAAGTGGTCAAAGAATTGGAGCTTCAGTTTCAGCATCAGTCCTTCTAGTGAATATCCCTAGACATCAAAATGTTTAAAAAAAAATCCAAGAAAGAGCCAGAAAAGTCAACCTTCATTTTACTGAAAGGCATTTTATTGTACCGGATAGAAAAAGTGCAGGACAGAGACCCCAATTCAGATCCATTACTGTATTTAACCTCAATATGGCCTCCAAAAACACTGGTCTCCTCTGGGGTTCAATTTTCTCATCTGTAATATGAATGACTTGTATTAAATGATCTATGAGATCCTTGGATGCTATCATTTTGAGCATCATTCTTCTTTTTTTTATTTCACCAAATATGTCTTAAAAGTCAATATATTCTCACCATTGTTATCTTAGGGATAATACATCAGCCATGCCCCCCCGCCAAGGGTCCTTATCTTATACTTAATGGGTCTCCTGGGAGGGTCCTTGAATCTCTTGATAATGAACACAACATTTTATGCCTACATGTACTTTTCCTAGAAAAAAAGGTCTACAGTTTTTAGGTATATATATAAGTCCTATGTGTTTTTAGCAGAAAAGCATAGGTGTGAATGTTCAGATGACAAATCTCAGATGAGATGTGAAGGTCTCAGATGTGTTCACCAGAGACCAACCCCAGAAGCAGATACACCCATCTAGTCACTATGTGCTGCGGGTTCAAAGGAAGACAAAATCCTGGGACCTCATTGTTAGGAAGATTTCAGAAGCAGGACGGCTCCTGATTTTAGATGGAATCAAGGGAGGTAGAATGCCAATGAGAAGGAGAGCTTGGAAACACCATGCAAAAGTATACTTCTGTGTAAAATGTGCTACGTTCTCAAATAAAACAAACAAAAACACCTGGCTGCTATACTAATTTAGCCCCCTCCCAGTGCATCTGAGGGTCACACGCTCTTTGTCCTGCCTGTCTTCTATTAGCACCAGCATCACAGTTCTGGGTTCAAGAGAAGAAGAGGGCTTGGTTTTGTAACTGGGAATCTGCCCCAGACAGAGTGGCATTTTTGCCTGGAGAAGGCTGGGAGATACTAAGTCTGTTTCTATTACTCAGCTTGAATGGGGGAAGTACCACACCAGATCTTAAGGTAAATTTGAAACATACAGTGACAGGGTGAAAGTTAACACCACATATAGTTATACATGCATGTGAGAAAACATAAACATAACCAGGCAAAAACTGAGGCATAGGAATTATAACTTATAGAGTAAATGCTATTATCCAAAAGTTTAAACATATGTGAGACAACTCATAGCAAATATGCTGACATATGGCTTTGAAACCAATATGTCAACACATATAAGTAAGAAATCATCTATAAAAGTAAAGTCAACCACATTTCTCTCTTTACATTTAGGCCACACACGAGACCACCACTGAGTATCTCTGGTTAAGCATTAACACACACCAGGATCTGCCTGTAATTTGTTCGTTAAGGTGCAGTGCCCCGACTAATTAATACATCACCAGCAGATGAAGTTCAGCAAATGGTATTGAGCAAGTGCAATTCCTAAGGCCTCATTTACTCCTTCTCAGGTAGTAAGAAGTCCAGAAGAAAGGAACAGGGGAGGAGAAGAAAGAGGGGGAGATGGGAAAAATTATCATTTTGCCACTGTAAAGTTTGTGTGTTAGTGACTTAGTCATGTATGACTCTTTGTGACCCCATGGACTATAACCTACCAGGCTCATTGGTCCTTGGGATTTTCCAGGCAAGAATACTGGAATGGGTTACAATTTCCTTCTCCAGAGGATCTTCCCAACCCAGGGACTGAACCTGGGTCTTCCACATTGCAGGCAGATTCTTTAACTTCTGAGCCACCAGGGAAGCCCAAGCATCCCACAGTTTATAAAAGTGTGTGTGTGTTGGTCAAACTTTGAAATCTTGTCACTCGAGAAAAGGCTGAAGGTTTAAGAGCTGTTCAGACAAGTAAAGACCGCATGTAAGGAAGGCTATCATCATACCATTTGTAGTACTGGAGACTGACTGTGGCCGAGACACCACTGTCCTGCCTGTCAGTCACACTCCTTGTGCCTTGAATTCTTCATCTGTAATATGAGCAAAGTGTGTGAGATTCCTGTTTCTAACTGCTGATGCAATGAGAACCACATGAAGAACTGTTGAGAAATACAGATACTGGGACCCTACCCCAGCTCACTTTTTCAGCTAGGAAACAGGCACTGGTGTTTTAATAGGTTTGCCGGGCACCCTAATGCACATTCAGTCATACTGGTCTAAATCACACCCAGGTCCCCTCCAGGGTGACATTCCTGAGCACTTCTGGCTCAAAGAAATTAGTCATATATAATGATTTCCCCACTTCCTCTGTGGCCCTGAGAGGAACCACAATCCTGAGGGAAACTCAATACATAAAATGTAGATACTCAGTAAGAGAGTTCTCTCAAGCCAGCTGGACAGGAAGATCCATGGAAGAAGAGTTCCATCACAGAAGAGCCACTCTGGTCTTGGCTCAGGACCTGTTTACCCTGACTTTCACTCAATTTTCACCAGCTTGGCTATGTCCTTTCTCACCCCCAGCAGATTAGAAGCATGAATTGGAAGGGTGGTTTGGTGAAAGAACGGCTTGTGTTTATTAACGAAGAACCAGCATCCTGACAGCGACAGAGAAAGCTGTCAATGGAAAACACAGCCTGGGTGTGTTTGTTGTGGGAGCAAACCACCCCACTCATCTTCAAAGACCCATGTGATCTCTCTGTGCTACTAATACTTTGGGGAGAAGAGTTTATGTTCTATGTTCATGGAATTCTGTTACCAAAGCAAGGACAAGAGTACATGTGTGTATGTTGGTATATGGATTTGGTGACGTTTCTAAAATGATTTCTATTATTCAAACATTGGGGGTCAGCATATTTGCCGTTGTATCCTTCTCAGGCTCTTAAAAACAAACCTGCTATCTGTAGCCTTTTCCACCTCAAAATCACTCTCTAGGTTTTCATGAGACAATGTCACCCCTGGATGTAGCCAATAAACAACTACAGAAACCCCAGGATCTGCAGGTGGGCAGCCTGAGACACATAGAGAGAGCAATTTCCCCTGCCTCGCTGAGTCAGTAACCTCCTCTAAAATTATTTCACCACCCCCTACCCTACTTTAACAAAATCTGCAGTGAATAAAAAGAACTCAGGTCAGGCTGTGAGGAAGAAGACGTGGTTTCAAGTGCAGCAAGCAGCCAAGTGTGAAAAGTAGAGTTCTAGGGGCCACCGACATAGTGGGGACCCTCGAAGAACCCGGGACTGACCGACCGAGAGACCATGCATCTTTTCTTGGCAATAATCACAATTATTTGAGGCACTTTAATAAGTCATGATTTATTCCAAGAAGAGAGAAAGAAATGAGTGGGAAAGCAGCAATGGGACTGTTCGAACATTCATTAACATATCAGCAAAATGCTGTGGGAAGCAGTGAAGCTATTTGCAGTAACACTCCCTGACAGGACACTACCATGTTGTACTCTAGACCCACTGCCCTTGAATAAGAGCAGCCCTCTACAGCTTGCTTTTCTGCCACATGGGAATTAGATATTTCCTGAAACCAAAGGGCAAGGCCTCCGCCAACTCTGAGAAGGCCAAAATTCTCTACTGGCTCTGGGCTCTTACCTGTGAAGTGATTAGAAAATCCCCAGTCCATCAATCGTTACCTTGTTTTATAGCTCAAAGAAGAATTATGACACATGAATCTTGGAGCTTAAGAAACCATCAGTCTCCTAAGGCTTCATTTACCCCCGTTTCAGGTGGGAGGAAGTCCAGAAGAAAGGGACGGGGAGGATAAAGAGGGGGAGATGAGAGAAATCCCTAAAAACCTGAGGCGGAATTCCAAGTCATACCTCTCCTCAGTATCATCTACTTAAGCGCAGTGTCCGAGGCTGGCATGTAAAGGTTAAGAGGACCAGTAAATCTTCCCAGGTCTTAATTTTGGTGTCTTTAGAAAGTGCTGTGGAGACCCATAGAGAGCGCTGGAGAAGAACGACATCCAAAGGTCTAAGAACTCTTTCAGCACCTGTGGCCTCCAGCATTTCACTTTCCTATCTGAACTTCAATATTCCTCTCTATGAAATGAGAGATGTACCAGAAAAGCTCTAGGATTCCTTTCATATGCCCTGTTAGCCTGTGGCTCCCAATCTCATTGCTTCCAGGAACCCCCTGATTATTTGTGGGTTCAGCTCTCCTTGGAGGTCCCCACTGTTCTTCCTCATTCCAGGTGCCTCAGCCATGGGTTCAGAGGCCAAGGTCATCTAGTCCCAGTCCTGCCTATTGAGTGCTGAGGACTGCAAGCAAGGCCTTCATTAATCTCCAGGATAAACAGATGAAATTATTTCTTAAGACAACTCAAATTCCACCCTAAAACTTACTCCAGATTCTGCTTAAGAAAGAAAGAAAGAAAGTGAAGTCGCCCGGTCGTGTCCGACTCTTTGGACTCCATGGACTGTCGTCTACCAGGCCCCTCCCTCCATGGGATTCTCCAGGCAAGAATACCGCAGTGGGCTGCCAAGTACATCTTTTTAAAACTGCTGCAACCACTATAGACAGTGAATTTTATTTAAAAAAAAAAAAAAAAAAAGCAGTACAGCGACTGCAATTCTAGATATTTTTGAAGAAGAGTTAAAGAATTACAATTGTACCCTAAGAGAAAGGCGCTGTGCCTTGCCACTCCCTGTCTTGTTTACCTCTGCCCTCTTCTGGATCAGCAGACTGTGCTTTTATCAGGATATTTACCTGCCAATCAACAAAACTGCTCAGCCACATTTAGTTACAGAACCAATAAAGTGACCAATAATTCACAAACAGCTCACTCTTTGCTGTGATTTCTCTTTATAATGAACATATCCTGTACTGCAAGTGTGGTGGTGGTGGTGGTTTAGTTGCTAAGTTGTATCTGACTCTTTGCAACCCCAAGGACTGTAGCCAGCCAGGCTCCTCTGTCCATGGAATTTCCCAGAATGGGTTGCCATTTCCTTCTCCTGGGGATCTTCCCAACCCAAGGATTGAATTCAAGTCTCCTGCATTGGCAGGCAGATTCTTTACCACTGAGTCAACTGGGAAGCCTGCACAGAAGGTACACTATGAGCTAAAAATAACATTGTCTCCACAATCCCATGGCCCACTAGAAGAAAACCCAGAGAGAGACAGACAGAGACAGAGAGACCAAGAGAGAGAGACATGCCATGAATCCTAAACATCCTCTTAGTTGGATTAATTAGACAAGCTCTGATGGGCAGTTCAAGGACCTTGATTCTAATAAGGGTTCCACCACTTAGCCAGCTGTGTGGCCTTGACTTGATCTGGAACCCTATCTAGGCTATTTATAGGATGATAAGTTTTGAAACCTAGAAGGAACCCTTAAAAAAGTATCCAATCTACTGCTGATCCCAAAGATCAGTCTGTAATTTAGTAGGTTTGTGGGGGGTTCTGAGAATCTGCATTGCTAACAAGTTCCCTGGTGGTACTGCTGCTGCTGCTGATCCTGGGCCCATGCTTTGAGAACCACTGATCTGAACCAGTGACTGGCAACAGTGCCTGGAAATCACCTGAGGAGCACAAAGAAAATGTAGATGCCCAATGTGCCCCAGACTTTGTAAATGAGAAACTCTGGTCAGGCAGTCACTACCTCTATTTTCTTAACAAACTCCCCACACGATCTCAGCGCATAGCGAAGGTTCAGCAGCATTGAGTAAGTTCAGTATCCTCAGTTTAGAGATGACAAAACTGAAGTTCAGAGGGTCAAACGATGCCCAGTTCAGCACATTCAATGGCAAACGGAGGAGGTTTGGACATTCAATGATTTGAAAGTCCCAGCCTTTAATTCCATGTGTATAATATTCTATAACTTCATTTTTCCTTCATCTCCCATCTATCAAACCCAAATAATAAATCAGGTAAACACCCCAAGGCTAAGGGAGACTCTTTGTTCATCTGGCCACCCCAAGTAACCAGAAGGAATCAAAGAGGACCACGCAGTGTTGGCAGGCTCTGAGCATTCTTAAAGCTCGCCTCTGTGTTGTTTCTAAATATAACAGGCAGTCAGACACTGAATAACTCTTGGCTGATTTGGCTTCCCTGGGATAAACTTTTTTCTCCTTAGATTATGCTACACCAGGAATAGAGCCCTAAGGGGAGAAATTCCTCTTCAAAGTCAAAGCGAGATAACACTGTGTGTGGTATTCAGGTTGTTCTCCTTTGGGAGGAGAAAAAAGGAGGAGGCAAACTTCTAACATCAGCCAACATCAAAAAGGATATTCATACTCTGTATATGTGGTGAGTCGGGGTGGATGGGGGCGCAGAGTGTGAAGGGGAAGTGGTCAGGCAAATGACAATTAATGCAGCCCAGTGCCCAGTGGGCAGAGGGAAGGAGCGTGGGCAACAGGCTCAGGGCAGTGGGAGAGGGGAAGGCCACATGCCAGCAGCCCTGGAAGCCATTCCGTGCTGGCTCTGCCGAGTGGGCTGCTGGCTCCCTGGGAGGTAAGCGCAGGTAGAGCTCCGACTTCGTTTCCCAGCCAGGCCGCACTTTACCTTGCCCGTGGGCTTCTTCTGCTCCTTCCATGATGGGGGAATTTGATGCAACCTAAAATCTGACTGAACACGTGCAGACATCCGTATCTTCTCTTTCGCACAAATACGATATCCTTCCTCCTTATTTTAGAACGACTCGAGCCTCTTCATTTTCCAGCATGACAATATCTTTGTCATGTTGAGGTCGCCCAGATCTATCCTCTCCATTCACAGAGAACACCATAAAAGCTACCATTTGTTAAGCCCTACTATATGTCGGTAAACCCATTAAATCGAATGTTTCTGCAGCCCCCAGTGAGCAGTACATTTCCAGATTACAGAAGATGATGCACAGGCAAATGGAGAATAAATGATTTGCCCAAAATGGAATGGTTAAGAGTCAGAGAGAAGACTCAAATGCAGGTTTTTCTCCTCCGAACCACTGCCCAGTCTGCATCATGAGAAGACAAAGCAATGGTGAGCGGTCTGCTGCCTCCCCCCACCCACCACCTTAGGCCTGCCTCAGCTGACGTCACTTTGTACTTTTCAAGACCTGGCCCCAAACCTTATTTAGAACTTCTAAGTGTCCACGGAGGAGTTTGTTAGCTCTTTCTGGTCCCCAGAGCAAGGGAAAAAAAAAAAAATCAACCTTTCAATTTCAGTCTTACACTGGGAGAAACCCAACTGGCTACTAAAACAGAGCTAGAAATCGCAAGGGCAAACCAGGGGCAACTCTCCCTCTCTATGGGAATTTCTCCAAAGTACTGAAAGCTCAGGGAAAGACTGTGAGTTGAGGGAGGTGTGGAGATCCTGAACATGTCCCCCACCCATGGAAGATGCAAGTATCCTCTGGGACTGGTGGGGGAGAACTCAAAACAACACTAATTTGCATGTTTTATTTGTGAGGGTATGCACAGGGGTGTGTGTGATGGGATGGGGGGAATTACAGTAACAGGCATTGCAGTAAGAGGAATACCCCGTAGGAAGCCCTTCTCCAATTTCTTCTATCTCTAGAATATAGTTCCCCAACTGCTGCACTCCTAACATTTGGGACTGGATCCTTCTTTGTTGGGAATGCTGATCTGTGCCTTGTAGAATGTTGAGCAGTATCCTTGGCCTCTACCTCTCTGGATGCCATAGTGTTTCCACCCAGTTGTGACAAGCAAAAATGTCTCCATGGGATTTCCCTGGTGGTCCAGTGGCTGGGACTCCATGCTCCCAAGGCAGGGTGCTTGGGGTCAATCCCTAGCTAGAACTCACTCACCTAGCTAGTGAGTTATATCTTAAGCTGCCACTGAGAGTCAGCATGCTGCAATTAAAGGTCCTGCATGCCACAACTCTGCCTGCAATGCAGGAGACCTGAGTTTGATCCCTGGGTTGGGAAGATCTCCTAGAGAAGGAAATGACAACCCACTCCAGTATTCTTGCCTGGAGAATCCCACAGACAGAGGAGCCTGGTAGGCTATAGTCCATGGGGTCACAAAGAGTCTGACATGACTGAGCAACTTACTTTCACTTTTACTTTCATGCCACAGCAAATATTGAAGATCCCACAATTAAGACCAAGCACAGTCAAATAAATAAGTATCTTAAAATGTCTCCAGACATTGTCAAATATCTCCTGGTAGAAGAGGCAAAAGTGAACCCTGATTGAGAACCACTCTTCTAGAAAGTCTTACCCTGCCACCATACATTAATAGGAAAAAAGTTCAAAGGTGTGTATCTGACATCCTCTTTAAAGGTGCTAAAGATTTGTAATTTGCATATTTTCATCAAAACTCATGTGTTTTCCACTGTAAACCTTACAGAAGAGCAAAACCATGTACCAGGCACCTTAATCACGAGCTCCCAATTGGTCTAATGTCTTGTGGCTAAATTTCCTGTCTTCTTTCTAGCTTCAGGGAAGAGCCCCTATTCCATTCTTCTCCATCAAACCTTCCAGGCCTGCCTCCAGAGTAGCTTCTCCGCTAAAGTCTCCCTAGCCCACAGGCAACTCAACTGTCCTTGAACTTATATGAACTCCATGAAAGCAGATTCCTTACTAGCTTTGTCCCTCTGTACCCTAGAGTCTGTAACTGTGTTTGGCACGTGTTAGGTGTTCAGTCAATATTTCTGAATAAATACATTGCTGAATAAATAAATATGTTTGAAGAAACAAATGTTCTAACAGTTTATCTAGGTTACATATTTCTTCAGAGCGGTCTCTTTTAAGGGATGTACATTTTACCTCACCAAACAGACATGAAATTCTCTGAGGCAAGAAGTTCCAACCAAGTGACTCTGGATCCTCTGGGACAGCAGTTCTCAACATGGATCACACATCTCTTAAAAACCTCAGTGCCCAGATAACAGGCACATACCAAGTAAACAGACTCTTGCGGGGGTGGGGAGCAGTCAGATTCAGGAATCCTACTTCTTAAAGGCTCCCCAAGTGATCTCCTATGAAGACAACACTAAGAGCTATGTTCTGCAGTTCTGCGAATGGACTGTGGGAATCAAGTTGAAAAGAGTTAAAAAAGCGCAGGGAAGTCTGACTGTACTGGAATGCAGCTGCCATGTTAGCTGACAGCAGTTCTCAGGCTCTGTGTGGGTTTATGGCATCTTAGTGGGACTACACGGGCTATCAAGGATCAGAAGTTCTAGTTGCTTTGAATAATCAAAAAAAGAACATTAATGAGTAGTTATTTAATAAATACCTTCAGCTCAGGAAACAAGATCTTTGTAAACTTGAGTCCCTGCGGGACTAATAAGTTGCATGCAGTACCTCGGACTTGCCTTTTGTCTTTCAGAGCGCCCCATAGGGCAAGAGAACTGAATAATACTTGTTGCCAAACTGATGGATTTGGCTGAGGATTTTTTTTTTTAATTAATATTGCTGTTGTGTTGTTCTTTAAGCTGAGCCAAAAGTACTCCAATTCCCCTTTCCAGAGCAAAAGTGATTACCAGAGAAACTGACAATGGGGTATGTAGCTATTTCTTCCACATAAAACTCAGACTGTTCTTCCTGTAGAGATCACAGAACAGTCATCTGGGCAGCAGCCACCAGGATTCAAAAGAGAAAGAAGAAAAATCTCATAATGGGTGGAGATTTGGTTTAAAGAATAGATCTGGGTAAATTACATCATTCCTGGGTTTGTCCAGTGAATTGGATCACACAGTCTGTCACACAATGACTTCTGACTCTCCCAGGGCCAGCAAAGCAGCCCCAGGCAAGCCTTATCAAGGAGGAATCAGTGTGGAAAAGTACTTTCAGAAATAAAACTAACATAAACCAGGCGTGTCAGAGTTAGCTTTGCTAAATTTCAGGAATGTGGGCGGAGTTAGTCTACTAAGCTTACAGGTTGGGACAGACTTGGTTTGCTGAAAGCAGTGTCCATCCTACTTCCCTCTTCTCTATTGATAGAGATTCACTAGAAAATAAAATCTCCTGTTTGCTTTTTACGAAGACAAGAAGAAAGAAACAGGAGCAAGAGAGCAAGAGAGGGGTGATAAATGCCACCTACACATAATTATCAGTACTGAAGGTGTTGAATGAAAGGGAAGCAGCCCAAGGATAAACTCTGCTGAAGGACCCTCCTCCCCTTCAACCCCACCCCACCAACTACTATCTGGAAGAAAACTTAGATCTTGTCCTCTTTTTCCTACACTCTCTGAAAATCGAACCAAGCCAGATTCAAGAGCACATATTTGTACTTGCTGAAACACACAGAAAGGAAAGATTATTCAGATAAATAGATTTTATGCAGCTTTAAATTTTAGAACCTTAGAAACACTGACCTGGGAAGTCACCAACAACCATTTTATCCTTCATTTTCAGAGAGAAAAGTGGAAGAATGGGAAAGTTAAGTGATTTCTCTAAGGTCACGGAGCTATTTTTAGTAAAGCAGCAACAAACTCCATGTCTCCTTCCACACAATCCTTTTTCTCCTCTTATCCACTGTCCCTGAACAAAATCTACCACTGATCACATGCAATCCAAGGGACAGAAGACTTTCTTAGCTATTTGTTTTGAAATATCGGGGGGAGACCAGTTCCTTTGACTGGGGAGTTGTTTGTGTGTTTACATGATCATTTTTATGGCTGACAATTTCACTAGTTAAATTAGGGCTGAGTGCTTGCCATTTCCATAAACAATTCTGCTTCCTTCTTAACCAGTGTTTCTCGCAGAACAAATAACAACACAAGCAGATTAAAATATCGCAGAGATGAGGTCTTGGAGCGATGAGAAGATTATGAGAGCAAGGGGACCAGTGGATGGGGAAGGAGCTCGCTTCCAGGCTCTTTCCCATTCACTCTGTTAACATCTCCTGCCACCAAAAATCCTATGAGGCCGTCCACAGGGTCCTCATCGAGAAAACAGAAGCATGGATGGAGGAGGTTTGTACACATAGAGTTCTACAAGAGAACAAGGCAGCTGCCCTGCAGTAACATCGTAACTTGAAACAGAAATTATAAACTATTTCCTAAAATCACTGGATCGACCCCTCCCCCATCTCTACCTCTACCTATTCTGGACAGAGGTTCTGGATGGAGGCAGCCTCTCCTCACATCTGCTCAAGAGAAGGGGCCACCTTCTCTCCACCATCACAACTGGCTTTTCTGGGAGCCAGATGGAAACTAAGATCCTATACTCCTGAAGGTGAACTTCCTTCAACAGCTTGAGGGTTTTTTCCCACCTAACATTATCTGGGAAATTACCCTCTGGGGCTGCAGTTTATCTTTGATCTTTAAAACATAGTTCTGTTCCTGTCTTGGAAAAAAAAAAAAAAAAATGAATGTATACAAGTCCAAAAGAGGAAGAGAGACAAACCAGAGGTCTTTATTCACATTACAAGAAGCTCTTTATTTCTTCTTTCTCTTCTTTTTTTAAAGAAGGATTTTCCCACATTTTCTTTAAATGGCCAACCTCTAAGACATTGTGTTTTTTTGTTGTTGTTTGGTTTTTTTCTTAAAGAACTGACTTCCAAAACTCCTCAACTTTCTATATAATCACCTGTCTCACAAAGTAAGGGGTGCCTGCCCACATCTGACTACCCCATAGTTCACTCGGCTGTGGATCGGGCGGCTTCCAGGCCTTGCCTCAGTTCCATCTTTGACTCAGAAGCATTTTTCCGAGAAAGAAAGTAGTACCTGTTTGTGGGTACTCAGTATCTTAGGCTGACAGATGCTCTATAAATGAAATATCCTTCCAATTACTGCCATATACTCCATGGAATTAAGCTCTATCACAATAAGTAAGGAAACGAGTCTGCCTACACAGTGACTCCTTCTCTCCTCCCGGTGCTCTTCATGCTCATCTCCTCATAAATAAAATCATTCCTAAAGAGAGAAATCTAAATTATCTTGTACATTACCACATACCATCAGGACTTGACTGACAGGGCTTCGAAGTCTGTAAAAGTCTTGATTTCCAGGGAACAACTCAAAATGCCCTCCCTTCCTGGAACCCAAACCATCTTTTGTAAGCTTCCCTCGTAGACGGCAAACTTGAGGGAAGGGTCAGAACCTGAAAGCTACAGACAGCATGACAGGAGCATTTCAGCATGGCAGCTGACAGATATGAACACATTTCCTTGACAAACTCAGCTGCCTGAGTAAATCAAGTGAGGCTCAATACAAACCCCCACCTCCTCTGGTCCCTTATGCTTCTCCAACCCTGTGCCACTGAACAACTTCTTGGTGGAAGGAGGAAAGAAGGAAGCCCTGAATCTTCAGAGAATATGTGACTGATGTCAAAAAAAAGTTTTATTACCGCCATGGATAGCTTTGCTTTGCCAAGTGGAGTTAATGTTGTCTTGGAGCTCAAAACACATTCTATCCTCCCCATAGATCCTACATGTGGTCTTGACCTTGCCTGCTTTCATTGGTCTTTACTATGAAGGTTATTTTTCCAAAAGTAAAATTTTCTCATTCCATACAGCAACTCTACGCCTCTCTTTTGGCCAATAACTTCTGCTTGCGACTGTGTAACAGTGCACAGTGATATCATACACAGGTGGTATGGAAAATTATATAATTCCAGGAAAAAAAAAATCAAAGAGCCCTAAAATTCTGTGTTTGTATTTTTATGTGTGTTAGAACTTAGGTCTAAATCTGGGCTGATAAAAATATTAACAAAAGAAAGTCTGGGGTGCCTTGTTCTTTATGTAAGTCAGTTAAGTCTGTATATAGGGGAAACCCAGGATGTCAGCTCTCTACCTTTCAAATAAATATTAAATATTGCATTTCCAGCACAAATCAAAACAGCAATGAGATATCACCTCACACCAGTCAAAACGACTATCATTAAAAAATCCACAAACAATAAATGCTGGAGAGGACATGGAGAGAAGGGAACCCTCCTACACTGTTGTGGGAATGTAAACTGGTACAGCCACTATGGAGAACAGTATGGAAGTTCCTTAAAAAACTGAAAATAAAATTACCATATGACCTTGCAATCCCATTCCTGGGCATATATCTGGAGAAAAACATAATCCGAAAGGATACATGCACCCCAATATTCACTGCAGCACTGTTTACAATAATCAAGACATGGAAGCAACCTAGATGTCCATCGACAGAGGGATGGAAAAAGATGTGGTACATATGTATAGCGGAATATTACTCAGCCTTTAAAAGGAATAAAATAATATCATTTGGACCTAGAGATTATCATACTGAGTCAAGTAACTCAGACAGAGAAGGAGAAATATCTTATGGCATCCCTTATATGTGGAATCTAAAAAGAAATTATCTAAATGAACTTACAAAACAGAAAGAGACTCACAGACTTAGAGAATGAACTTATGGTTGCTGAGGTACAGGCAGAGGGCCAGGGATGGGGGGAAGGGATAGTTAGGGAGTTTGGGATGGGCAGGTACACAGTGCTATATTTAAGATGGGTAACTAACAAGGACCTACTGTAAAAGACATAGAACTTGGCTCAATGTTATTTTGCAGCCTGGATTAGAGGGGAATTTGGGGGAGAATGGATACATGTATATGTATGGATGAGTCCCTTCACTGTTCACTGAAACTATCACAACAGTGATAATGGCTATAACCCAATACAAAACAAAAAGTTTAAAAACATATATTGCATTTCTAGCGAATAAAGGAGATGCTCTGTCACAGACAGGAAGTTGGCTTAAAGACCAGAAATAAAAAGAGTGGGACAAATGGATGTATCTCTTCAAGTCTCAATGGCCTAGCTGAAAAATCAATTGTGAAATGGATAGATAGAAATGACATTGAGGAAGAAGGACTCCAGGAAACATAGAGCTATAGAAGTTTATATATAAAAACAGGGAAAGTAACAAGAAACTCTTGGGAGAACAGGTGAGGAAAAAGAGCTAGAAAAGTGTTCGATTTGAACAAACATAGGTAATTCTTTGATTTAGGGTAGAGCACTATGGAAGTATATTTCTTGAACAATGACACCATCCTTTCCGTTTGAGTAGGTCACTGACAAAATCCCAAGTGGCCAAACTCCTGTTGTGTGGTCACAAAGTGTGTCTGACGCTTTGCGACCCTATGAGCTGCAGCACGCCAGGCTTCCCTGTCCTTCAGTATCTCCCAGAGTTGCTCAAACTCAGGTCCATTGAGTCGGTGATGCCATCCAACCATCTCATCCTCTGTTGCCCCCTCCTCCTCTTGCCCTCAATCTTTTCCCAGCATCAGGGTCTTTTCCAACAATTGACTCTTCACATCAGGTAGACAAAGTACTGGAACTTCAGCTTCAGCATCAGTCCTTCCAATGAATATTCAGGGTTGATTTCCCTTAGGACTGACTGATTTAAACTCCTTGCAGTTCAAGGGACTCTCAAGAGTCTTCTCATGCACCACAATTCGAAAGCTAACCTCTGATGTATCCCTAAAGACATGAAAGAAGTCAATGCTGACCTGTCCTTTGATGAAATCATATTTATGCCTAACCTGAAATGTTACATGCTATTGAGGATCTTACATCTCAGGAAAAAGATAACGCAGGGGAGGAACACAACTAAAACCAACAAGTGTATGGATGATGGTCTTGAAATAATTGATTAATAATATCTGGGATCTAATGGAAAGAGGAAGGCTGAATGAAGATACAGGAAAGTCCAGAGACTGTGAAATTAATAAACATTGCCTTGCTCAAAAATTTTTACCCAGAGGAAATCTCCTTAATGCTGAAAAGAGAAAACACAAGGCAAATGAAGGCAATTAGCTTCACACAGCATTAAATAAAATAAATAATTAAGAGGTAATCTAGGTGACATTCAAGATGTCATCCTAATGCCCAAAACAAATTCCAGTAAGCTGATAGAGTCATAATGGGTGACTGAGGGAAACTGGGCCATTAAGGAAATACTGCAAATGTAACCTCTGAGGCAGATTTTCAAGGAAATAGCCATACCCCAGCAATGCCTTTTGTGTAATAGTCTCACATATGAAGCCCTTTGAGCTTCTGTCAGAGAGAAAATCTCTGCAGCTTGACCAGGAATCTAACCCATATGTCATTGTTTATGTTCTTTTGTAAGTGTGTGTGCATGACAGTGTGCTTATATATGTGAAAATCCAAACATCGTCAATAAAAAATATTGAAAGTGCTCCTAAAATAAGCTTCCTTTAAAAATGAGTTAAACAAATATGAGATGATTGATGTTGAGTATACAAAGTACATAGATGGTGAAGTTCTATCATAAGCTGAATAGTGTAAGCCTCAGGGATTTCCTCATTTCCCTTAACAAATGCATTTCTGTTTCACACAAATGTCTCAAGATCATTTAAATTTTATCAGTAGTCATCAGGAATTCCCAGGTATAAATAAGCATACATTTTGGCAGCATAATATCAAGTGGGAAGAGCAGTTTACTAGGAGAAACCGAAGTAGAATGCTGGTGCTATGTCAGCTACTCATTGACCATGTAATCTTGAGCAAGTCACTAAATTTCTCATAAGATATAGATTTCAACCAACAGATTTTAAGCTCCTACTATGTGCTATAATATTAAGCACTGCTCTAGGTGCTTTGTTATACAACGGGAGAAGGGGAAACAGCTCTACTGGAGCTTAAATTCCAAAAAGGAGAGACAGTGGTAATATAAACAGATATTCATAATTCAGGTGACAATAAATACTCTGAAAAAATTAAAACAGGTCAATGTGATAAGAGTGATGGCAATGGGGACCTCAACTGAGGGGGCCCCTGGAGTAAAGCAACACATGACCAAACCAAGTGAGGAGAAGAAGGTTACATGATGCCAGAGAACCGTGCTCCAGACAAAGCCACAGCAAGTGCAAGGTCCCTGAGGAGGGTCTGGGCTAGGACTGTTCAAGGTATTGAAAGTTTAGAATGGCTTTAAAAGAAGTCATAAAAATCATTCATGGTCAACCTCTCTAAAGAATGTGGTAAGAATAAATGAAACAAGACAGGCAAATTCTCAAAAATGCAAAACATTCTACAAAATAAAATGGGTTATAAGAACCAGTATACTCTGAAGGAAAATTCCTATTCTCTATATTGTATCTTGAAGGAAAGTTTAGAATAATCGCATATTTGATCCATGTATCTCAAAACACAACCTTTAGAGCTAGAGAGAACAGTCCAACCCTTTCATCTTCCAGATCAGACTCAAAGGCACTAAATTACCCAAGATCATGTCAGTGGCCTTTCAGGACCAAGCCTCTCAAACTGCTTCCTGCCCCCCTCCCCACCATCCCCTGCCCCCCATGCCTGCTTGGAAATGGGGTTTCCCACTTATTTTCTAATCTAACTCATTATACTACAAGAAACCTGCAATATAGGTGAAACAAACCAAGGACCTAAGGCTAAAAGTAAACAACTGGTGGCATTAGCACAATGGAGATAAATATTTAAAGTCTCAACACCCAGGCCTGATGCATCTCTTGCAAGCTTCATGACCTTGAACAGGTTATTTAAACTCTCCAAGGCCTTAGGTGAGGCATTAAAAATTGGAGGATAATAAAAATGCCTTTTCTCCCTGTATTACAGAATTCTGAAAGGATCAAATATTATAATATGCATAAAAGTCTGAATAAACTATAAAACACAGGAGAATATTATTATCTTTGTCATTTTTTTTTTTTTTTTGGTATGTGGTCTCTTCTTAGATCACTGACCATGTACTGCTGCTAATATCCAACCACTACTGTATGTCGCACCATCACTACTACCTCAGATATCTTGGGAGTATCTTCCTATGCTTGGGGTTAAAAAAAAAATGCATCAAAGGAGTTCCATGAACACTTGATGACCTATGAAATTTCTCTCATGAAAACAGTTCCCACTGATTTCCTTTTCATCTGAATTCCCACAATGGGCTAAGAAACCACAGATTACACTGGAAATACCCTTTCCTGGATGAAGACACAGGATTCTGCTAAAGACAAGCCATGGGACCTTAAGCAATCTCTGAACTTTAGTCTATCATTTATGTTGTGTGTTTTTATTCCCAGAATGTGCAGAACACTTATAGTCTGCCCCCTCCCCACAATGTACAAGATATATTTTTTGAGTCTCCCAGAGTTTATGGAGCAATTTCAAATCCATTATTTTATTTGATCCTTTTAATAACCCTGGGAAAAGTGAGAATAGGAATAAAGAAAGCAAATTGACAGAGGAGAAAACAGGCTTTTGGTGGTTACATGACTCACCACATCTCGAGGTCTAGGTATTCTGACTGCAAGTTCAGTGCTCTTCTAAGTTCACTGAACCTCTTACATGTAAGAATCGAGTGAAGACCAAATGGGGTCATAGATATGAAAACAGTTAGGGGCTACAGACATGAGACATGCTACTTTCCTTTGTCCCATTCTCTGACAGTCAGTGGCGGCTGCCCATCTAGAGCATAAGCCGGCTGAACGGGAGCACTGGTTCAGGGTATGCTGCCTTCCCTAGAACATTTGGAAAAGCACATGGTAGACCTTTAGCAATCCTTTTTAACTGATTATCTGAGTTGAGCGTGAAAGAATATCCAGCTCTGTCCACAGCCCTTTAAGAAAACCTCCCCCTCGCCCCCAGGAGAGAGTGAAGAACAGGGAGGCCTGACCTGCTGCAGTCCGTGGAGTCACACAGAGTCGGACACAGCTTAGCGACTGAACTACAGCAACCCCTTCACCCATCCCAACATGGACCTCCAGCAGGAAGAAAATGAACACACCCAGTCTAGGCAATTTCCAGACAGCTACGAAATGCCATGAGGGTTAGCACCCTTGACCGGGCTTCCTTTCTGCCTCCTTCTGACTTTTCTTTCCTTCCCTTGTGAGGTAAAAAAATATTTTAAAAAGAAAGAAAGTTGTGTACTCTTTTGTTCTATTTGACCCACATATTGGAACCAAATGCCTATATCTTTCCCCCAAAGCGGTCATGTTGGCCAAGTAGCAAAAATGTATTTCTTAAAAAAATAAATAAAAGTTTATTTTACACGTTGTAAATAGCAGGAAATTCTTATCAAGATGTGAAAGTTCATGTCTTGTTTTTCTCTTATCCCCTTTCTTTCTCTTCAAGGGAGAGTAAGAAGAAAACAAATCTCTCTCTTCATAATGGAATCCCTTCTATGCCCGGCTGGAAGCAGCTTGCCTCTAAGTGTCTAACATTCTGATTGAGGTAGCCCTGCACTCCTAATGGCTGTTTCATTTTCTCTAATCCCTAGACTGGAAGGTATGATCCAGCACCCTATGATAAAATGGTCCTTGTTGTCCAACATCCTTCCAGCAAAGGATATTTTATAACATTATAAACTCAAAATACTGAGGGTTGTCAACAGTAAGGGCTGTGCTGGATTTAAACATATTACAGTGCCTTAAGTCATAGGATCATAGAAACTGGGTGATTAATAGGCTTTCTCTAGCCAAATTTCTTCATTTACAATAGAAGGAACAGGATGTCAAGAAGCTACAAGTTGGTCCCATTTGCTCAGCTTCTTAGAGGCAGAGGTGGAATGGAAACCCAGGCTCCTGGTTCATTCTTTGCATGGCTCCCTCCTCTCTTGCATATCACTTGAACATCAAGGTAAACCTTAACAGGGAAATTATTTCAAAAGAGACTCCAATGAGGAATTATGCATTTCTTCATTCATCAACTTGGCAAACGTAGACTGGGCACCTTTTATGCCAGGAACCATGCTAAGCAATGGGGGGAGGGGTGTACATAAATGAACATGATATAGATCTGTCTCTTAGTGTGTGTGTTTGTATGTGCATATGTGTGTGAAGCACACTTAACACTGTAGCTTTAGTGATAAAAAGAGGATATGTCAAAAAAAAAAAAAACCTCATAGTGGGAGCACAGCTAAGCAGCCCACCTTGGGCCAATTCTTCTCCATCTCTTAAGAATTTTCAGTTAGGGGAGCACATCCTGTATATCCATCCTTATTTTTTTTTTTTTTTTCAAACTAAGAGCTTTCATAGATATCTCTGGAGGCATGGGGAGAGAAAGAGAGACAGGATATAAATAACCACTATGTACAACTTCCAATGGCAAAATTCTCTCTGTCACCCCTTCCAGCTTGAACTCCAAAGTGTCTGAAGCAGAGAACACAAAAATATTCAGGTTCTGTCTCCACGTGCTGATGGAGAGGGGTCAGGTCAAGCCTCCCGAGCATAGATGGAAGGAGCAGATATGACGTAAATCGAACGAGTGTCTCCATCTTCAGGGTGATTCCAGTCTGAGGACGGGCTCGGGCCGTCCCCGGGACCTTCCTGCGTCCTCACGTTGTTGAGTGCATCAGGGAGCGCGTGGACCGACGGCTCCGGGGTCCCCGCCAACAAGCGAGGCCCAGTATCCCGGCTAGGGCCACGGCGTCGCACGTGGACCAGCAAGAGCGCAGCGCCGGCCAAGCCCGCGGCCACCAGCAGTCCCAAAGCCGGCGGCAAAAGGAAGCGCTGTGGGTCCCCCTGTCTCAGGCCGGGCTGGGCCGCGGGCAATGCGCCCGCGCCGTCGGGGTGAACCGGACACTCGCACCGCGCGCCCATCCTTATTATCTTACAATCCTACAATCATTTCTCCACAGAGCAGCCAGAACAATCCTTGAAAGAAGTAACTAAGGTCATGTCATTCCCCTGCTTAAATTCTTTGATGAGTTTGCACTGTCCATAGGATGAAGTCCAGAATTCCACAGAGGGCTGGGAAAACACCTACCCGGCAACCCCTGAATTTCTCCTCACTGGCCCTTCAGGCAGTTCTCTCCCCTTGCTTGCCTCAGGCTTGCCATACTGGCCCCTGTCAGTTCCTCCAAATCTCTAGACTTAATTTTACCTTGGCACCATTTGAACAAGCTGTCCCTGTTCTTTGGAACTCTTTCTCTTGACCCAGCCAGACTTGTCACCACCTCATCCAATCTGCCATTCACCTGATGGACTCCCTATTCTTTAGCTCACAGTGTGGACAGCACTTCTTTAAGGAGACTTTTGTGACTCTCAGAACTAAGGTGAGTGCCTGCTGTGGGCTGCCATAACACCCTACTTCCTTAGCCTTACAACAGTTTAATCTTATCTCCTTAGTAAAGCCTCTCTTGCCCAGGAGACTAGAACCCAATGAGGGCAAGTATTATGTTTGTTTCATTCAACGTAAGGCCGAGGTCTAGAGCAATGCATGTTGCAAAGCCAATTTTCTATAAACATTCACTGTTTGACTAGATGAACGAATAAACATGAAGGTGTGCATATGGACATTTCAAATGAAGAATACAACAAAACCAAGACTGGGATGAAAAGTTCCAGCATAAACTTGTTCAGTGGAACTCAAGAGCAAGTGGATATATTCTAACATATGAAGAAAAGACCTTTGGGAAAAAACAAATATTTCAGGTTCATTATCCTAAAAGATGATGAGGGTAATTTAAAATTTCATGTACCAAAGGATGAAAAGAATACAGAAATGACAGTTCCCAAATAGGAAAGGCATGACTTGTGAGATAAGGAGTCAGGAGTCTGGGCTCCTCACTGCCCAGCTATATGTCTTCTTCCTCTGTAAGGTACCAAGAAAGAAACTGAGAAAAGGCAAGGAAACAGATTCCTATTTCTGGAGCTTTTTGAGGATTATTGTCATGGAGCACAATGGTCTCCTGCAACACGTGCCTCCCTGGGAGAGTTGGAGAAGACTGGTTTGCATGAGAGTTTCTTGTTTCTGAATAACTTAATGGCACAGGTCACGCTGTGAGCAGAGAAGCTGTGAGTATCCCACATTCAAGCAAGAAGGGAGCTCTATTGTGTGGTCTCAAAGTGTTAGGAAAGTACAGTATGTGCACATGTGAGTGTGTATACGCGGCAGGCAGTGTGAGATTCTGGTGGTTTGTAGAATCTTTGAGGCTGTAATTTAAATTTCATTCCATTAGACTATAAAGACAAGGTGAGAGAAAAAAAACAACCACAGAGAAAAATAAAAGGCCCTAGGATGGAAATGCAGTGACTTAGGAGTCTGACACAGAAGTGCAGAGGTAAGAAGAGGATAGTAAAGGAAGGTAATTAGGTGATGACCTTTGGAGAGGCTTAGACTTTTCCTCAAAGCCACCTCCTCAGAGAGTTTTCCTGCAGTGTGCAGTGGGCAGCTTGGATAAAACATCTTTCTCTCTTTTTCTCTCTCTCCTTCCCTTTCTCCCTCTCCTCGTCCTCGAACTCTCCTGCCAACTGTTGCCTCCCAAGTAACCACTGATGGGCCATTATTGTTGTTTAAAAAAAAAGAAAATTTAAGACTCCACCAGGTCACAAAAGGAAACTAACAGAAGCCCAGGCAGTTTACATATCTGGACGTCTTCAGCAAATGGCGTGTTCCTTGCACTCCTGGAACATCCATTCCTGGTTTGGGAGGAGTGCCGGGTTCTGTGTGAGCAAACTCTCCCCCAGCAGTAAGCACTGTGCGGGGACCTGGTGCGTGCCCTCCTGCCTCCCAGCATCCCCATCAAGTGTGACGCTCTGCTGGCAGTGACATGGTGCATATTATAAGGGCACTGAAGCATCACCCACCCCCTGACTCTCTGACAGGGGCTATGATTTTCTCCTGGTAGAATTCTGGAAACCTGGCCTCTCCTAACGTTCTAGTGACTCTCTGAAGTCACAAAAGCAACATTGTCCAGCTCTGCCTTAAGGAAGATTAAACCGCATTTAACAACCCAGGCAAGGTAATGATCTCACTACAAAATCAACACGCAGCGGTGGCTCGGAGGCTGCTCCAGCCAATGCTCAGTGGCCACCCAACACCTCGGCCTCAACCAGCCATTCATCCTTCAGCTTCCACTCAGCTGCCCAGCTCCAAGGCCTGACCCACTGACATCACCCCATGCTGAACAGGATTAAATGTTCTGGGGCTAAGTAAATAGACCTCAGCATGCAGCTCAGACTCTGCAGGGGCTCCAGGGTTGAGATCCCAAATCTGCTTCAGGCTTTGGGCAGGAATTACAAATTCCACAATTCCACCCTCCACAGGCTCCTCAGCCTTCCTTTTGTGACACCCAAATAGCTTGAAAAGAGGGTGAAGGAAGGGCCAAAAACTAGAGTAAGGACTTTGGAGAATAAAAGAAAATGAGTCACTTGTTGGAAAAATATAGCATCTCACCCCTGGATGTGCCAACATAAGAAAATTCCACATCTGATCCGAGAAAAGATAAACTATTGACGTCTTAAAAAATCATGTTCTGAGTAAATTTCACAAGATCAAGTAAAGAAAATCAAGTGATACAAGTAAAGAATACTTAGGATTCCGTGCTTGAGCGTTCTTTATGGATATGCCAAACAAGTGATCCCAACTTCTCACTAGCAAACTTCTGAGGAACCTTTCAACACTGAGTCCAAGTTTACAAAGTGCTCAGAACAAAATTCGGGGGGAAACGATGAATGATTAGGGGTCCCCTCCCGCTCTAACAGTCTGCTGAGTGGGCCTCCAGGTCTTGGGGCACTAGCCCCTTGTCACGTGAAAATGAAAAGAGGGACAGGAGGAGAGCCGGCTCTGTTTTCCAGGGGCTATTACACTTTGACTTTGAGACAAGCAATCAGCAAGTGGGTTTCCTCCAGGCCAGCTCAGTATCCATGCCCCCAAACTCAAGCCAAACTAAACAACTCAAGTCTTGGCACTGTCTCCTTCAGGGAGACGGGAAGGAGGGGGCCTAGAAGATAAGGGCGCTTTAGAGCACTCACTAGCCCGCCCCCAGCCCATCCACACACAAGGAACTTGATTACTATGCCCCAGGGAATCTGCTGGTGACATTCCAAAAGTTTGCTCAGATTGTAAATATAATAATCAAGCTCAGAAATGGGAGGGCTTTCCCCAGCTTTTGCTTTTCCATTGAAAGTACTAATCAGTGCCATTCTGCCCCAACTGGCAAAGCGTTTGAGAAATCAGACTTCTATCATTGGCCCCAAAATGGGCCTGTTTCAGCTTATCACAAGTCCCTGCTTTCCTCCTAACTCGTGTCCAGGAGACTCCTGTATACTCACTTTATCTGCTCAAGAAGCCCGGGAAATGGATGCCTAGTCGGAGGGACTGGGCAGAACAGCAAGAGGCAAGCTGGTAAGGCGCTCTCCACCTGGCAGGACACACAGTCTGGACGGTGCTGGGCCAGGAAGCAGCGTGAGGGCCACACAGAAATAAGGCATAACCACAAGGATGACCATAACCACCACAGCCTAACAGTCCACGCTGAGGGAATGACTACCACCTGCCAGGCACTTAGCTCGCCTTTCAGAGAGAGCCTGAGCGGAGTGTGCAACTCAGTTCTGCACTTACCAGTGGGGACATACTGGGCAAGCATTTTCACATTTTAATCTTCAGTTTCTCCTGTATTTGGGAGGAGAGAGAACACAGAACTCAACACTGAAAGAGCACCAACATCAGGATGATTCTGGCCTGAGGAGACCATAGTTATATCAGTTTTCCACTGCCCACATTTTGACTTCTAAAGCATTTCTATACCCCTCATCTCCTCCTGGTCTCCTGGGATGGAGTCTAAGGAAAAATCTCCCTACTTTACCAGAGTGAGAATGGAGGTACAAACAGAAAAAGTGAAGGAGAATACCCAGGAGCAGTCCCAAGTTCTCCTGATCCTGGACCAAGCATCCCCTCTACTAAACTGATCAGCATTAGAACTGGGCACCTGTGAATACACTTGTTCAGGTTAGGGACATCCGAGCATTGAATGTCCCCCAGAATTTTATCTTTCAGTGCCATTATTTAGGATGTTTTATATTTCTTTACATTTTTTTCCCCTTAGCTAACAGATTAAAAGGCAGGACTTCTTTAAGCATAAAGGATAAGCCCAAATGGCACAGCTCAAGTGATAAATACGGGGAATTAGAGGGAGAGAGGAAAGCTTCTTAACGCGTACTTTCCAATTGCCCTGGAGTCCAAAAGCTTAAATATTTACCATGAAATTTCCTGTCCCTCTGGCTTTGGGAGTTTCTAACTTTCTAGATAGAGTCTTATCCTGACAGTCCTACCTCACAGCGCTGCTAAATAAAATAAGAGTAGATTCTGTCTAGTTTGGAAATCACATTCTCTTTGGCCTTTTAGGGAAAAAATCAATCAAGGCTAGGTCTGAATGGCCATCCACTGAAAGCATGGGCTGTGCCATGGAGCAAAGAGCTAGGGCCCTGCAGTCCTGACGTCGACCAGGAGCAGCTGAACGTGAACACTCGGGGCTGGGTGCCCACCTGCCATGGTCAGGGGAGGAGGGAGAAACGACCAGTGGTGACAGGGCTCTAAAAAGGTGCTTCTTGATATAACGTCCAGGCCTCACTGCCTATCCACACACTGCCAGCAGGAGTGGGTGACTATTCATACTATCCCTCTTAATTGCCAGGGGAGCATCGCATAGATGATCATAGCTCACAACTTCATAAGAGATAAAAGAGAGGTCTAAGTAAGTAGCCATTCACTTAAAATGGACTTGTTCATTGAATATTGAAGGGCACTTAAGAGATAGCATCAAGATCATTCTAGAGGTGACCACAATTCAAACAATTTAGGTAGAGATCAAACTGACGGGGATCAAAGAAAAAGTGATCTGAGCAGAGATCCACCCAAGCCTAACTAGCTGAGTGACTGAGCCAGGCTCACCTAGGTGAGAGATTCATCATGTATAACACACAAGCACTTGGTAAGATGGCCTTTAATGACCCTTCCAAACCTGGTGGTCTCCAATTCCATCATTTTAAGTTCAATATCCATAACTCATCAATTTTCAGGGTAAGATAATGAAAGAATGATAAAAAGTTAACACATTCCAAAAAAAAAAGCTTTCCAAGCTTGGGAATTCCTCAACTGATCTAAATTTGAAAATTAAGCTCCATCCTAATTACTTGGATTGAGTAAGGGAATTAAGAGATAAAATAAAACCACTATAGAAAAGAGGTGAGACACTAAGGTAGACAAAAGTTGTGCTTAATTCATTGGTTGAAAACATGGCTATAGAGGAAGTGATGTCAGAAAAAAGCAAAATTTGAGCACTGAATTCTTCTAGGCATACATGTGAGAAAGAGAAAGAAGTCTAGACATCATAACCTTATATCACCTCCTCTGGAAACCTTCCTGGCTTCCCAGGCTCTGTTCCCACAGCACCTCGTGTATCCTGCAACTGCATTTGTCACGCAGAAATATCTATGCTGTCTCTCCCAGAAGATGGTGAATCCTTTGAGGAGAGGAAGACCATTTTATTCAAATTTATATGTGGAGGACCTTTTACAGAGCCTGTATAAAGTAACTGGTCAAAAATATTTTGAATGTGAATAAGTACTGGAATCACTTTCCAACAGCAATTAAAAGAAAAAATGATCCAGGTCACAGGCCAAGGGTTTTAATTTCTGGTGAGACTTTCGGTAGCAAGGCAAGGTGCACTGATTGGCATTCTCAGAGCTTCTCATTAGCATTTTCAGGAAAGTTAAAAAAAAAATTTCTAAATTTACCTCCAGAGACCTTGTCATTATCCTTGCTGCAAAGCACTGTGTCAACTTTGAAGTGATTTGACTTAAAATAAAACCCAAGTAAAAATGTAGAATGCCATGAATTCATTTTAAGTACCTAGGGATATGTGATTCACCCAGATTGAGAGGTTACTATCATTTGCCTGGATGCCTAAGTGTCAGGAGTGCGAATTCTGGGATCAGACGACCCAGGTTCAATTCCTGGCTTGGACTCTCTTGGATTGCTTAACATTTTTCAAGCCGAGGTTGAAGGCTATCTTCCAGAATGCCTGTAGAGGAATGTGATTAGATGACCCTCAAGTTACCTCCAGCTTCAAGTTTCCAAAGGCCCATGCGGTCCCTCCGTACCCACAAATCATCTATTCGCAAGTCACATTCTGCATGACAACTCTTGCTAATCTCCTGCATATGTCATACCTAGTGACCATCATTAATACCAGTGGTTTCCTGAATGCTCATGTTGGCAAGGGGTAAAGATCAGAGGCAGGTCATCAGAATGTCTTTGTAGATCTTTTACATGATGCACATATACAGGTCACACACACACACACTCTTCCGGAGGGTACTTCCAATGACAGAAGTCATAACACATGTTTCACTGAAGCTCCTGGATAGAAGGAGTTTCCATACCCTCACCCCTCATTCCAACCGAAATTTCCCTAACTGCTGAGACTCATGCCTACATCTAAGGAGGCAGTAAAGACTATCCTCCTTTTAATAAGAACATCTTCAAAGTCACAGCCACAGCCTATAGCAAACCAAGCACATTTTCAACCCAAGTTAGTACATAAATCTCAGGCCTTCCCTCTTCCTTCTCACCTTACCCCTCAATAACTATGATCTACCACTGACTCAGACTTTTGTTTTCAACCTGATTCAATGACCATGTTATCTTATGAGAAGCAGTCATGGAGGGATAAGAAAGTATGTTATCATGTCATCCAAGAGCTCTGCCTTTTTTCCTCATCAGGCCATGCCAAGAAAGAAATGAATACATACACATCCAGAAAGAGTAGGGGGAAATGGAGAGAGAGAAATAGCATTATTTACTTAGAATCTGAAGTATGAACCTAGCTTAAGACCACACATTCTCTTCAGCTAGCCTGAGATATTCTGCAGGCCTCTAGCAGCTGGACTGACATTTGTTTACTTATTTGTTGATTTTGGTTCCCATCAGTCAGGGATAAGCACTTAAAGAGTGAGGTTCCAAGATATCCCAACTATCACTACTCTACATTCTGAGAGCAAGAAGAAAACAACTTTCTGTTGATGGAGCACAGATGTATTAAAACAAAACCTCAGCATGCTGTCCACAGTGGCCGACTGCCTGGCAACCTGCACAATCCTCCCCAGTTGGCAGCTCTGCTCGGGTCTCTTCTTACCCTTTCCTTTGTGCCTGGCCTGAGCCAGCCTTCCCATGAGGCATATCTTTGAGGGCATATCTGCAATTAAGACCCACAGGTTAGGGGTGAAGCCATCAAGGTCTCCCTCCATGGATGTGTTCTCTCTAAGGAAGACTAGTCAGAGCACAGGAAATACCAGCAGGGAGAGATGGGTGAGTCTGTTCTGTAGGCAGGAAACCTAGGAGCGCCTTGGTGAGCAGGCTTCCTCTACAGTCTACAACTTTTTAAAAAATCGCTGTAGGCCATAGATGGATAATTATGAACCCTTATTCAATGGGGGGACGGACTTCCCTGATAGCTCCGTTGGTAAGGAATCTGCCTGCAATGCAGGAGACCTCGGTTCGATTCCTGGGTTGGGAAGATCCGCTGGAGAAGGGAACAGCTACCCACTCCAGGATTCTCGGGCTTCCCTTGTGGCTCAGCTGGTAAAGAACTAGCCTGCAATGTGAGAGACCTGGGTTCAATCCCTGGGTCGGGAAGATCCCCTGGAGAAGGGAACGGCTATCCACTCCAATATTCTGGTCTGGAGAATTCCATGAACTGCATACTCTATGGAGTCGCAAAGTGTCAGACACGACAAAGCAACTGTCACTATTCAATAGTACGAGTAGATGAGGGAGGAAGAGGAGAGACAGCAACAGGTCTGGATCTGCAAGATGAAAGTAAAAGGAATCTAAAGAACACATGAACCCCTCCTAGGTATTTCTACACGGAAGTCCATATTTTCAAAAGTTCAACTGCTTTCTAAAAATACGAATAGAATCAAAGATTCTTTTAAGTATGAGATACTTAAGGACAAAACATAATATTGGGGTCTAACATGCTTTCGGTGCCTATTCTATGCCAGCTATTATTCCATGCATTTATATATGTATCATGATATTTAATTCTCAAGATAACCCCATGAATCCCACTGCACAGATGAGAAAATCAAGGTGCAGAAACACAACATAACCTATCTAAGGTTGGTCAGTGGAGCTGAATTCAAACCCTGTCAGTCCCAGTGCAAAGCCTGAGAGTTAAAAGCACAACACACAGCAACTTGCGAAGATGACCAAGAACAGAAATATCATACTGCCCAAGAGTGGAATTTTCCTTTAGCCCTGGGGTTACACCCTTATGAAAATACCCCCAGGTCCTGAAGATGCCTCAGAGCCAAGAATGTTCCTTCCCTGACAAGCACCGGCCTCCCCAGAGATGCAGCTCCCCGTCCCTGCTGGGCTGGGACCAGGGTCCAAGGAGCAGCGGGCCTTCTTGCAGCCAAGGCGGGAAGCCCAGCCCTGCAGAGCCCACAGCAGATGTGGATTCTGGAGGTGTTTTCTTTTCCTTTTCTTATTTAAAGAATAAACAAGCTCTCCACACTCCCCACATGAGAAATGCCGCTCGTGCTGCCACCAGACAATAATTTTACAGTCATATGATGACCTTTGTGCAGAGAAAAGAGGAAAAGCCTGCACCCCACCCCATCCAAGCCTGGGAGAGTCAACCTGTGGAAAAGCCCAGGTCACAGAAGATCAAACTCACTTGCTGAGGAACAACAGGAGGCGGGGAGGTGGGTCGGGGAGAGGACGGGGAAGGAGGAAGCAGAAAGTTTAAAGGTCAAAGCAAATGTCAACCTAACACCAGTACTGTATGAACAGCACACAGCCTCACTGCTAGACAAATAAATGCTGCTATGGAGGCAAGGTATCAGGAGGTTTTATTAACTCTCTTCCTGGAATCATACACATAGGAAGTCTGTTCCATCATATAAGCTGCAAAGCACAATATTTATCCCTTGGGGGGAAACCACAGAACTGATACTGAATCCACAACACAGAGCTTCTCCTCCATTCCCTTCCCAGCAGGCTTCTGTTCCTGCTGGCCCTCGGAGGGCCTGTCAGCAGGAAGTACCCGCAGATTCTGATAAGAACCGGAAGGGTCACATGCTGATGAGAACGCAGGGCACAACACCTCGGCTGACTTTCCCAGGCAAGGCTTGGTCCCAATGAGCCCAAGGGAGGCTGGAGATTAATGGGCTCCTCTGTGTGTGAGTCCTTCTCACTGGAGGGCTCTGTCTTCGCCACCCTCATGTCCAGATGCATGGAGATCCCATCTCTGCCTGAGGCCCCAGATGAAAAATGCCCATGTGCAGAGCCCCAGGCATTTAAGGGGAACCTACTAGATTAAACAGCTGCTCTTGGTTCACTGGCAAGGGTAAGCTCTTTGTCAATTCTCTCTGTTTCCCAAGCTGCCGCTCACCTGCCCACCCAGGGAACATAAAAATGTGTGCACGTGTGCATGTTTGTGTGCGAGTGTGTGTTTTGCCTAGTCACACCCTCAGAAATTCTGATTCAGTTGGTCTGGAGTATATCCTGAGAATCTATACTTTTTTTCCAAAAGCTCTCAGGTAATTCTGATGCAGTCTGTGATCTGAAAAGCAGTCTGCAAACAGGTGTTACAGGAAATTAGAGATCACAGTATTGGCCTCCTTGCGTGTACTACAGGACAGGCAGCCCAGCTTGCAGCAGGCCACTGTGATAGTTAACAACCATGAGCCACAGCTGTCTCAGAAGCCCCATTCAGAGTGCCATGCAGTTCTCCGCACCGTGTTCAAATGACAGTCTTGGGTCTTGGAGGCACGCCTCCATCCCTGCACCTTCTCCAAACCCTCTTTTCCTATTACCACCCTCAGTTCAGTCGCTCAATTGTGTCCGACTCTTTGCAACCCCATGGACTGCAGCACACCAGGCTTCCCTGTCCATCACCAACTCCTGGAGCTTGCTCAAACTCATGTCCATCAAGTCGGTGATGCCATCCATTTCATCCTCTGTTGTCCCCTTCTCCTCCTGCCCTCAATCTTTCCCAGCATCAGGGTCTTTTCCAATGAGTCAGTTCTTCCCATCAGGTGGCCAAAGTACTGGAGTTTCAGCTTCAGCATCAGTCCTTCCAATGAACACTCAGGACTGATTTACTTCAGAATTGAATGGTTGGATCTCCTAGCAGTCCAAGGGACTCCCAAGAGTCTTCTCCAACACCACAGTTTAAAAGCATCAATTCTTCGGCACTCAGCTTTCTTTATGGTTCAACTCTCACATCCACACATGACTACTGGAAAAACCATAGCTTTGACTAGACAGACCTTTGTCAGCAAAGTACTGTCTCTGCTTTTTAATATGCTGTTTAGGTCGGTTACAGCTTTTCTTCCAAGGAGCACTTTTATAAAATATGTGACTGACTACTTTCTGTTCTATATGTCTCTCCTACTTTCTGATATCAATAGAATTTGGTTTACCTGACATCTGTATTGTTATTGAAAACTTTTGAAGAAATAACTCAAAAAAAATTTGTAAACTGTTTCTGAACAATGAGACTGGGGAATATTTTGTTCCAGCAAGTACTAAAAAAAAAAAAAAAAGTGAGGCATTTCATTTGTACCACTGAGATACAAAAGATAAAAAGAATAATCCATTGGCAATCCCAAAGACACTAAAAAAATACCAAAATTCTAAAATGAAAGGACAACCTAAGGCAAGCAACAGATGAAAAGTTAAAAAAATCAATTAAACAAAGTAGAACATGCATGATGGCAAACTGATTTAGAGTCAGGTGGGGTAAGGCTACCCTAGGTTACCCTACCATCTCAGAGCCAGGCCTGGGCAATCCCAGGAGATGCTGTGTTTTCCAGGCTCCCAGCTTTCACTCAGAGTCTTTATTCCTGTTCTGTGCCTGCCCTCTCCTGAATATGCTGGATACAAGGCTATCCTGTCTTCTTTCTCAACTACTTCTAGAAACTCTTCTTGCAGACAAATCTGTTACCAGTCGTTGACACTTGAATTTGAAAAAACAACACAAAAACAAAAACCAGTGGTGTCTCTTGCAAAGAATATGTAACTTTTGTGTTTTAGTTCTCAATTGGGGTAAGAGGAGGAGAAAGTAGAGGTGAAGAGAATACTTTCCTTTTACTTTTGAAAAACTTTCAGGATCTGCTAGCAGTGAGGAACAGTCTTGGGTTTTCTCTGGATGGCAGAGTTGAGAGAATAAAACCTGTAATTTCTGTGATTAGATGTCTGTAGTGATCCCACAAAGAAACTGGGGTGTCCGTTTGCATGGTCTAGATGGCATACGGGTACATAGGTGGTGTCAGGTGCCAATGAGGAAAGAGGACCCTCAAGGCAATTGCATACAAATGCGTGCATATAAGACTGCCAGTCAGCCCGTCAGTCTTTTCCATTCCATGACAGCACAAAGGTGGCCCTATGTGAATTTCTGTATGACATATAGGGAGAAGGAAAGGGAGTTGTATATGTGATTTCTTTTCCTCTTTGTTTTTACCAGATTTCTTTATAAGAACAGTCATGGGAAAGAATAAAAGTTTTCATTTTTCACTCCCCATTCTCACTTTTATCCCAATACATACTTTCAGACACTGAATTCCACGTAAAGTAGATGCAAAGGAGAAAGCATTTACAAGATCAGAATCTTCAGGAGAACTTGATCTAAGTCAAGGTCATCTAGGTGGGTCTCTTCTAACTGACACATCTCTAAGAAATTATTTATCCAGTAGAACTGAAGAGCATATTTTGAAAAGACCATATTGCAGTATGAATAAAGTATTAGGACTTCTTCCCTCTTTTTTTTGCTCCCAAGGGATTTGAGGATTTTAGAACCAGTACTAAATAATATCAGTTTCAGGCTAAGTGAAGTTTCTGAGTTTGAGCTACCATGGAAAGAAAGACAGGAAAAGTTTTTTTTTTCTTTTTTTTTTTAAAAAAAAAGGGGGTGGTAGTGGAATGTGTTAAGTAGAAGGGATCTATCCAGGTTCCCATGGGAAGCATCCAATTGTGGGGCCCTTTGAACTCTTCACAGGTGAGAATTCCTTTTCTGGAACTAACTCCTTACCAAAGCCTGGAGTTAGACCCTTGGGATTGCAGGCTCAGCTCTGACCATTGAGCAAACCCTCCAGCTTATTTCTTCTTTTTTCCCCTCTCCTAGTGCACCTTCTTCCTCTGTCACTTAAAGAAAGTCACAAACTGGTGTAGTATAGCCTACAAGTCACACTGCCCACCTCTCTTCACACAGCCCTTTGTAGAGATGAGTCCATCAGTTTATCACTCCATCACCTCCCTGTAGGTGCGGCGGATGACTACAGAGCCAGAAGTCTTTGTCTTATTCCTAAGGATTTCCACAGGATTTTCTTGAGCCACCAGGGGCAACTGTCAAAGTAACAAAGTCCTTGGTGAAATACATCTCTCTATACATTGTATGGGGTTTGCAAACAATTTAGAAACTGTAGGTTTATTATTGAATTGCAATTCATTGTCTGATATGGTTAAGCACTTATGACTATAAATCCACTAATGGGAAATTCAAATCTCCTTAGAAGGAAAAGAATAAAACACCTGGTAATCACCCAAAACTTGGTAAACATGAATAAAATTCTTAGCTAGTCTTGACAGATCTTTAATGAAGCAGTTTGTATTGTAGCCAGCCCACTTCCTCCAGACTAGGAAAAAAAAAAAAAAACAACACTTAATAGAGAGTTAAACCAAGTGAAGAAACTTGAAAACACTATAACTTACCCCAAGCTCTGTAATACCCAACACACCAGACACACACATGCACACAAATACCTCGTGAAAGCATTTCCTGATGTTTTGAGTATTTGTGTGTATGCGTTTTTCAGAATATTTTTACAGAAAACTTTACATGGGATCCTAATACGTAGAAGAGATAAAAGCAGAGCTCTGTGGTTAGAAAGGGGCCCTATCCATTTAGCAATCTCTTGGCACCCAACACTGGGCTCCGAGGCATTCAGGACTCCACAAATCACATTTTAAAGACCATCAGCCATACTGACACCAGGTGTGGGTTCTCTTCAAGTGGATGGAGACAGACATTCACCCTTTATAATTCATTCTCTAATTTGCTGAACATACATCTGCTGGTATACGGAGACATTGAGGCCAAAGTAACAGGAATCCTCATCACAAAAAGCTCACATTCTGTTATGGGAAAGGCAATGCACTGGAATATTCCAAAACTTTAGTGAGTAATGTGATAAAGGTAGTCAGCAGATGCTTTGAGATAGCAGTTTTCATCTCACCAAAAGTTTAGGGACACCTAGTCTGTTCCAGAGTGGACTTTGCCTTTAATTTATCACTTTATTAACTTTGAGGCAAAAGACTGATGAGCCCAAGAAAAGAATATATTAAAGGCTCTCTGAGACAGACCCTATAAAATAAACTTATTTCATTTTATTCCCAAGAATTACACAAAAAGCACTTGATATTCACCTTGGAAATAAGTGATGATGCCAAATTTTTGAGGAATAACAGGACTTTCACACTGTATCAAACAGTATACATCTAGCCCAGAATAATGATTTTTATGGCCTATATTGGCACTAATCACCAAGACTAAGTTATAAGCATGTATAACACTTAATGCAACTTAATTACCCATGAAGTCTTTTGTAAGTCTTTTAATCACAAGCATTTAATATAACCAACTTAAGGAGGTAAAGATTTCCTAAGCTTGATATCAATTTGGTTGAGCTGAGTTTGCTGATTTCCTTCCCTATGCTGACCTAGAAACCCCTGAGGTCCAAGTAACAGTTTGTGACTTGCCTGAGAATAAAATGGATTTAATCTGTCCCTAAACAATTCAATTCACTACCATATAACCTGTGGAGTCCTTAATAACTTTAGAGTGGTATTTTTCTTTGTAGTAATAGATGTTGTTATTCGGGGAATGAAAAAAAGCATTCAAGTCATGATAGGGAAGGAAAAGAGGACCACAGAACCTTAGGCAGACAATTTAGTGTTACGTCATCCAGCATCCCACCGGAGTAGAAAGGACCCTGCACGTGACCACACGTGCTTGACACCTCTGTTAGAGGGAGGTGACTTCCTCCTGGGGAAGTTCATTCATCTTGGACAGCCTTTTTACTTATTCTAAAAAGAAAGTTATTCTTAATACAAAATTCTACCTTCTTGTCACTCCTACCTATTGGTTTTAACTCTGCTCTGTGAAAGCACACAGAAAAAATCCTCCCTTTCATGAAGCAGACCTTCAAAGACATATCCTAGTTGAAGTATGAAGCTTACTTCCAAATATATTAGGACCCTATATGTTGGCCTCCTCCACTGCTTTCTTCACTTAAAGACTCCCCACCACCTGAGGGACTATAATAAATTTTAGACTCTAAGATAAAATTTTTAGAGTTTATTACCATTCCTACTTTAATTGAAAACTTTTAGCTATGGTAAAATATACATAATATAAAATTTACCATTTTAAGTGTACATTTCAGTGGCATTAAGTACCTTCACATCGAGGTCCTCCCATCACCAACATCCACCCTCTTTTCATCTTGTAAAACGGAAACTGTATCCACTGAACACAAATTCCCCATCCCCTACCCCTGTCTCCACTTCCCATCAACCACCACTCTACTCTCTGTCTCCATGATTCTGACTACTCTAGGTACTTCATAAGCAAAATCATATAGTTTCTCTTCAGTGACTGACGTGTTTTATTTAGCTTAATGTTCTCAAGGTTCATCCACATTGTAGCATGTTTCAGAATTTCCTTCCTTTTTAAGGCTAAATAATATTTCACATAGCCATTCCATTTTACGATGTGAAAAACAAGACTTCAAGAAGTTAAGAGTTTTCCTAAAATCTCACAACCATAATGGAAGCTAGGTGCCCTGATTCCCTGTTTTCTGCCTACCTATCACATCCTTCTCTATTTTCCAAATATTCTACATTTCAAACTGGACTAAAGTTGAAGAGGAGGCTCCTTTGTCAACTTTTTCCAGGCTTACCTTGTTCTTGGAAGTCATTTCACACACATTTCAGAATAGGAAATATCTTAAGACAGTAAGGGGTTTGGAGATATGGAGACTGCTGTCCCCAAAATCCAAGTATTGGCAGGGAAACCAGGGTGGCAAGCATGTGAATTTAGTCCTACTATAGTAAACACTACACCATAAGGATTGTTCTAATTACTATTACAATTATTTACGTTGTTCCCTTTGAGAAGGAAGCACATTTCTTTTCGCCTTTTCCTTCCTTTTCTTTCCTTTTTAATACTGGAACTTGAATTCCTGTGGTAGGCAGCAGTAGCAGAGAGACAGCACCTCACGGGTGGTTTTGTTTTGGATTTTAATCTGGTTATGTGCTTTTATCTCTATTGACAAGATATGGGGAAAGCCACCGTACAATGTAACCAGAGTGGGGCTCAGCCACTCCTCACAGCTATTATCTCTTAATAAAAGAGGAGCACTTCTGCAAGGGATGAGGTTACTGTCAGTGAAGGCATGACTAATAATGATTAATTTGATCTGCACGAACATAAACTGGATCCGAGATTCACTAAATAATTATTCTGTAGCCTGGATACCATTTCCACAGGGTTCAGGGAAGTTGCTAGCCATTTATCACATTAAAACAGAACTAAAAAAAAAAAACCCTACATAAACAAGAAAGGATAAAATAAGAAACCATCCCTCCAAAAGTCAAATGCCTTAACATCCACCCACAAAATATCTGCTTAAAGCTAGAAACAACAACAACAACAAAACCTCCACGTTACTATCTTGTGTCAAAGAAAGACAAACAAAATGTACTGGACACATACCCTTCTCCTAGCAGGCAAGAGCCAAGCCTAGTTCCTTTCACAGAGAGGGAAAAGGATCAGCCATCTAATTGGCAGAAGTGTATTTATCTCCTCAACTGATCTTTATTTCTGTCTTGTAGATAAGACATTAGCATACATACAACACAAATGGATTTACTCCCAAATTTCTCCAAACCAAGAGCACGTTTGCAGTAAAACCTGGTCTCAATTCAAGGCTTCTACCTTGTGGACTATTTTTTGCAGTGACCTTTGACAAAATTCATCCTTGGCTAGATCCTAACCCAAACTGCTTGCGTTCTGTTTTCAGAGAAGCTCATTTCATGAATCATTTTACAAATGATTATTTGTAATAATATTTTACAAATAATCATTTGTAAAACGATCATTTTACAAATGGTTACAAATTATTGATCCGTTGATCAGTGACCACTATGTGCCAGGCACTATTCTACATACAAAGACAGAGTGAGCAGAGCCAAGTCCCTGTTCTCAAAGAGCTTTCATTCTAACAGAGAAAGACGGTAATAAGTAAAGAAGCAAGCAAAATGCATAGTACATCAGACAGATGTAAGTACTAGATATAAAACTAAGGCAAGTTAAGAGGAACAGAGAAAGTCAGAAGGGATGGTGCTCAGAGTATTCTGTAAGGTGGGTCAGAATGAGATGAAGCCAGACAAGTAATAAGGCCAACTCACTTTGGACTTATTTTTGCATGAAAGAAATGTGGAGCCATTGGTAAGTTTGGAGCAGAAGAGTATCCTAATTTGACTGATGTTTTAAAGGATCATTCTAGTTGCTCTGAAAAATAGAATAGACATATGAATTCAGAGTTCAGTGGATAGATCCAGGATAGAGATAAACATTTGAGTGTTTTTGTGTGTAGATGATACTCAATGCATGAGAGAGCATAACAGAAGGAAGAGAGGTTGGAGACCTGAGTCCTAGGGCACTCCAAGGTTTAGAGATCAGGGAGATGAAGAGAGAGCAGCAGAAGATTCAGAAGAAGAGCAGGCAGTGAACTAGGAGAATGAAGAGAGCGTCTTTCCGAAAGTCAAGGGGACAATGTTTCAAGGAAGGAAAGACCATATATATCAAATGTGAGCAAGAAGTCAGATAGTAATTAATGTTATCAGAAGCTTAAGAATATTTCTCAAGATTATTTAAATTCTGGCTTTCAGCACACATTGGAAGATTACTGGAGAAAGGGTTTCACAGCTTTAACGATCATTGTCATTTTATCACCCCTCCAGAACTTCCAAATTGTTCATATATAGTAACCATCAACCTTGAATAACCCAGATTCATGCTGTATGTTGGCTTCCCTGATAGTTCAATTGGTAAAGAATCCACCTGCCAATGCAGGAGATCCTGGTTCGATTCCTGGGTCGGGAAGATCCGCTGGAGAAGGAATAGGCTACCCACTCCAGTACTCTTGGGATTCCCTCATGGCGCAGCTGGTAAAGAATCCGCCTGCAATGCGGGAGACCTGGATTCAGTCCCTGGGTTGGGAATATCCCCTGGAGAAGGGAATGGCTATCCACTTCAGTATTCTGACCTGGAGAATTCCATGGACTGTATAGTCCATGCGGTTGCAAAGAGCTGGACACGACTGATCTACTCTCACTTTCATGTTGTAAGTAGCTGGTGATGCTTGCTTCCACCTCAGGGATACCAATGCCTCAATGTCAGTCACCTCCCTGTTCCTCACCACATTCCAAGGGGCAATTACTTAACTCTTTTCATTTTAGATGTGAAGATCCTGGAACACTAATTTGGATGCTATGCCCCATTGATTTGTCTTATTAATATATCCCCTCTGCCCATCAAAGTTTGACTTCCATGACCTGGCATTCAATGTCCATTATAACTACTATTTCAGAAATCTCAAGATTTATTTCAACCCATGTGGTCACTCACTGTTCCTCCAGTGCCTGGAATACTTTCTTACTTTTGAAGTGGGATGCTTCCCTCCCTAACACTGCTTATTTAATACATCTTTTAGACCCAGTTAAATTCATCAATGAAAATTTTCTGTAAATGAGGCTCCACCCAGTGTAGAATAATTTCTCCCTCCTCATTATCCTGCCTATAGAACACTTACTATATGTATCTTATGGTTTGCCTCCTGTCAACTTATCTTTTTGACAGACTCCCTATCTTCACCATCCCTATTCTATATGTCACAACAATGTGCCTTGCCCCAAATAAGTAGTTAGTGATTATTTAGAAGATGAATGAATGGTTTTTAACAAAGAATGACAGTCTTAAGAGCTAAAAGCAAGTCAATAGTTGAGTTCGGTTCAGGACCTTTAAGTTCTGACACCCAGATTCACTCTTCAGAAATGTCTGCTCTTTTTTTCTGCCAAAGCCAATTGCTGATGGTGATAGAACTATTAAAAACACTCTTAAAGCCTTGACTCAGCTCCCCCAGGAACAAACTTCCATAGTCTTTACTTCTCTGGGCTCCACTCCCACAGTCCAGCCTCAATGGGAAACTCTTGACCCATCCCTGGTTTTAGAATAATGATTTCTTTTTCTTTCACAGCGTACCCTGGTAACCACTGAGATATTATACTATGTAGTAAACCAGAGAAAAGCAAATGGCCTGTGCATACCTAGGGCCAACTACATACTTGTAGCCACACTAATCACTCCCACCTCCACCTCCTGCCCTATATTTGGCACGCTCCAGCTGCACATATACATAAGAGCTGAACAAACCTCAAACCTCTATGTGGGAAGTGCTAAACAAGTTGTACTGTCCGGATAAAAACGTCTTAGGAACTAAGGGAGGTGCCAAGTAGGGGGCTCTAATCGAGGAGGAGTTCCTGAGGAGGTGGGTTCTGAAATGGGCAGTATTTGCTAGAGTGGTAACAGGCCAGGAGAACAAGGCAGAAAGGGAAATAGGAAAAAAAAAAGTTCAGCAGCTTGGTAGGACTGTGGATTGGCCAAGGTGAGAGATAAAGCCCAGAAAACCAGTCTGACCAGCTAGTCCAGTTCTTTACTTCCGTGTCTTTGATGATCTGGGTCAGCCAGGGTACAAGTGTGAGGCCAGGCTGTGCATAAAGATTGACCATTAGTCACAAGTGATGGAAAGAGCACTGGACCAGGAGTCAGAAGGCCTGGCTGGGTCCCAGCCCTCCGCCACAGAAACACTTACAAATATAAACAAGGCAACCACTTTTTCCTTCGCTCTGGATTTCTCCCTTTAGGGAAAAAGGAGGGAGTGGGAGGGGGAGGACAGTGGCTCCACCCAGCTTGTACACTTACGAAACTCATGTGCAGTTATGATTGTCAAACCTCTGTTCAAAAGCAGTATGTATATGAAATAAATCTCCAGCAAAAATAGAGTAGGTTGTCCTTAAGACCTAATGAGACCTAATATCCAGAAGACCTAATGAGAGCACTGTAACCCCTCACTGCCTTTCCCTCAAAGAGCACATTCTTTTTGATGGGGGACTAGTCAACCCTTCAGAATGTGGGTGCTGGCGAGAATACTGAGATCAGACCGACTTGGACTAACTCCTAGCTCTGTTATTTGCTATCTTGTGTGACCTTGGACAAGTTTTATAAACTTGCTTAGCTTCAGTTTTAGTTTTGCTTCATTTATCAGTAAAATTAAAACAACACTGCGTACTCTGTGGTGAAGATTAAAGACAATTTCATGTAAAGTTTCTAAGTTGGTTCCTGGCACACAGTAGATACTCACAAATGTTGTGGACACTTTTATAATTAGTCTCAATATGAAAGACCTCATGTACAACAGATATCAAATCAAATTTGTCAGCCATTTGCAAAGAATCGAATTGTTTTGATATCCACAGACATAATTTAAATCCGATTTGAGACTCCTTGCTTCTTTTTCCATGTCCTTCATTTCTGAAACTGGTGCAGTGGAAACTTCTGAAAAGTGGCATAGGAGAAGTCAGCATACAATGTTACATTGCAAGTTAGAAAATATTCTGAAGACCTCTAGCTATCTCCCCACACACCTTCAAAAAAAAAGTCCAGGTCTGCTAATTGCAAGATAGCTTAAAAAAGTATATTGTTATACCCACACCACCCTTGTAATTTGGGTTACATTCTGTGCTTCTATCATGTTTGGGTTGACAGGGCTGCAGACTAGAGCAGGGAAAGAGGAGGTGTATAAACCTCAGATTGGCTCAGATTAACCATCTGAACATTTAAAATTAATGAAATCCACTGGGTTCTACTCCTTTCTTTGATGTTAGAAATGAGGTCAGTTGGCTAAGATGCAGAATTTGGTTTCCTGGGCCACTGCTGCAACAAGAGCTTGGGCTTACAGACAGGCTCCAGGTGATCATTCAGAGGCTAGGCTGAGCCAACATCCTTGAGCACGGACACATGCCCAGCTCTCTGCATCACCCCCCATGGGCCAGCTTCCCACCCCTCCATTCAAGGAGAACTCTGCAAGGAAGTGGTGAGAAGTTTATGGTGAAAATAATCCCAATGATCACCTTTAAAACAAAGACGATTTCAGAAACATTATTTACCCACCCAAGGGAGACAATTTGACAGGAGATGTAACCATCACTCCAACAGACACAGTAACCTAGTTCTTCCTGCTGCTGTGACAAAGGTACCACAAGCACAATAATCTGATGATCAGAAGAGAGTCCTCAGCCAGCAACCTGGCAACAGGTCCCATCCTGGCTACACATAAAAAAAATCACCTGATGAACAATTAAAAGAAAGTATGGAGCCTCGCACCCATTTCTAGATTTTCTAGTTAACTGATCTGAGTAAGACAGAGGTATCAATTTTTTTGTTTTTTTTTTTGTTTGTTTTTTGTTTTTTTAAAGTTCCTAGTAATTCCAACATGTAGCCTGAACTGAGAACTATGATCTATTTCAATATCATTACATATAGAGGAAGCAGATGAGGGGCAAAGAGCCCTACTGAGTGATTTGCTCTTAGATCAAATTGCTTTCTTCCCCTTATTGTCCAATATTTTGGTCCTCTTTCAGGGAAATCTCCTAATTTCAGACTTACTGATGAAGCCCTCCCACCTTGGCCCAGGCACACTGTGTATGGGGAAATGAAACTCCATTAGGCTAAGGTGGAAGAAGGGAACTGAAAGGCGAAACTGACTTTAAATAGGAACGAAACTGAGAAGAATCAGCTCAAAGGCCAAAACTGGAGAAATGAAGCAAACGAAAACAAACCAACTAACTGAGAAAAACCAGTTAGACCCAGAAAGTTCTTTCAGTTTGGATAATTTAGGGTTTCAGCGAGGGATTATGTTTTACATGTTGAAAGTATCACCCACGCAGTCAAGTTCAGCCGAGCCGGCATTTTCTTAAGGGCAACTGCAGAACTGTAACAGTCTGCTGACTACAAGCACATCTTCTGAAATAAAAAAAGGAGGGCAGAGATCACTCTTGGGGATCACCACAGATAAAACCAAGAGGCCACCTTTCCAAGTCCTATGAGCAGCACCACCATGCCAACTCTTAATGTATTCATTTTGATCACTGAAATAAACATTGTCCCTCTTCCACATCATGACAAAGGACTTAACTCACCAATTACAAACTAAACAGAAGAAAGATAACTTTCTCCACTTTGGAAAGGCCCCAACCTATGTTTTCTGATGGAGAAAGTTACTTTAAGAAACTGGTTATGAGGAGAGGTTGAGTTTAGAGCACGAACCAACATCACATGAACACTACATTTAGGGTGGTCCCTGCAGTCATCCTAGGAACCCAGAAGGTGCCTTTTCATCAGTGGACAATGGAAGATATGCCCCTAAACCAGGTCAATATTTTTTATACAGAAACAGAGATGGGAAAGCATGTCTGTAGTTTCCCATAAGACTAATAATCATCAAACAAGAAAGAGTACACAGGCACTCAGAAAGGCTGGATTGTCCAGAATATGCAATAGTTCACAGATGCAAGTTATTAAATAGCAAGATCTTTTAAAAAAAAATCTACTTAACCATGCAACTTTTAGAGTCTCAAGATTTAGTTCCTGAGATCTATTCTCAGCCACTGCTTGCTTTTATGCCCAAAGGAAAGTGCTGGTAATTCAAGGGAATTAGCTGAGGACTGATTTATTGCCTATCTCCTTAACCTGATTACAGCTCAGAAGTGTATCCTGTTGGTTCCTGTGCTCTGGTGTCCGATATCATCCTCTACCTCAGTAGTTTTAGCCTCCTGGCTCAGAGACAAATTAGAACAGGACTCAAAGGGGGACTCTTGATGGAGAGTTACACTGAGGTCTGTCTACTCCCATCTCCTCAACCTCAGACCCCTCAGAAATACGCATAAGAGCTCTATCTCCAACAAGAAATGGAGTGTGGCTGGCATACCAGGGGACTTCAATTCCCCTCATTATCCTTTGGTATGCTTTGAATTGAGGGTTAGCAGCCACAGCAATGGTCCCTGATCTGCAGAGCACTCCATGACTTATAGATTGCTTCCCTATCCTTTATAACTGAGCCACTGAGAGCCTGGACTCTGGAGTCAGGGTTCCAATCCCAGTGGCATGACCTCAGACAAGCTGCTTAACCTCTCTAAGTCTCCATTTCATCATCCGTTAAATTCTTCCCACAGAACTGTTGGGAAGATTAAAAAAGACAGTGAAGGTGAAGCACATAGCAGAGAAGCAAAACGTATGTAAGTGTTGAATAGATGTTAGTTAGCTATTATTATTAGCATGATATGAAAGTGAAAGTCGCTCAGTCATGTCTGACTCTTTGTGACCCCATGAAACTATATAGTCCATGGAATTCTCCAGGCCAGAATAATACTGGAGTGGATAGCCATTCCCTTCTCCAGGGTCTCCCGCATTGCAGGCAAATTCACTACCATTTGAGCCACCGGGAGGCCCCAATAATGTGATTTAAACCTCACAGTAACAATTCCATTAACCACTGGCAGGAGGTACAGGGCACACGGGCTCGTGCACACCGGTGTTTATGTGTGTACAATGCCAGCTGGTGGGCAGTGTGGATGTGTGGAAGAACTGGCATTAGCTGTGAGGCCAGCTCCATATAAGGCTGTGCTTGCCATGTCCCACCAGGTATGTAGCTATACTGTGGCTGGGAATCCACTGGGATTCCACTGGGAATCCACTAAACAAAAACCATGAGTATTTAATTCAGATCATATTTCACTGACAAAAAAAAAGATCAGAGAGCTCGAGTGACTTGTCCAGGATCACCCATTTTGTTAATAAGTGGCAGAACTGAGATGTCAATCCAATTTGTCATGCCCTACAGCCCAACTCAGGGCAGAGGGGAGGAGGCTATGGAGTTCTGGTCACTGGAGGGATTTCAGAAATGAACTCACATCTCTTCCCCACTTCTCTGTATCAGCTGGCACTGCTGAACAAAATCAATGGGTCTCATCCTAATAAATGCTTCTTATCTGGGATAGCTACGGAGTCAGATGTGTGAACTAAATTATGTGCCTCATTCTCTCCCCAAAAAGAATAAAAAATGCCAACTCTGCCTTTTGTCAGATTTAGCCTTGCATTAATATGTACAGCACCAAAATGTCACATTTGTGAATCAGTAAAGTCATTCTGAAAATTCAAGAAATCCATAAAACTGTCCCCTAGTTCTCCTCTAAGCATGTCCCACACCAGAGTTAGAGTGCCCAGCATTCTCCCACCAAGAGGAGCAAGTTCCAATTCACAGAACAGCCCACGTGCGAAACCTCTCTTCCTAGGAAGTACAGAGAGCGGCAAATTTGCAGAACAGACGTTTATATTATTTTTTTTTTTAAAGTGATATTGCGTCATTACAGAGGTTAATGAGCTTCACGAGGCAGATGCCCTGAACGGCAGGAAGGGGACAGCAGAGAAGAAAGGGTGGTGGGAGAGACACATACAGGGAATTGCTTCCATTCTTCAATGTCAAATGTGGTCAGGAGGTGTCCTGCTCATGGTAATAACTGCAGGAGAAGGACAAGTTTTTCTGGTGGGCACTGGAGCCTGGCTGCTGGCTGGGCAGCAACTTGCCCTCACATCCAGCCCCTGGTTCTCTGAGTGAGGAATGTACTTGTCAGCACAGAGATCGCTGAAGATTCGGCCAAAACGAACTGGTTCAGTGTTTCTCAAAAGGGGTGCCACAGAATATTTGCCCCACCTGAAAGTGCTCCAAGATCAAATAAAGTTGAAGGAAAACTGCAAACTATTCCTCAGTCGCAGAGATTCATAAGGCACATTAGCATGTGGAAGGCTCTGAGAAATGCTTTATAAGGAAATCTGCTTACTTTTTTAATCAAGTATTTTAAAACTTGTTTAATCATTTTTCTCTTCTCATTTTTTTAATATAAGACGTAGCAACATAATCTCATTTTGAAAAACATTTTTAGAAGTGCTTTTCTAGTCTAACCTTCCTCATTTTACAAAGTATGAATTAGTGATCTAAGGGTCACAAACGAGTTAGCAGGTCTTTTTCATGAGTTAAAGGTATATGACATTGTGGGGATAAGTTCAAGAAAATCGAGGCTCAAGTCAAGATGCTAGGACGTAATATCGATCCACAGATCATTATCAGCCTTTTGATCATACTCTCAATCAACAGCAGGCTGAAGAAGGAATCCCTTTTACTCACTATGCTGGGGTTTTGATCACAGTAAATCCCAGAATCATACCTGAGGGAGGATTTCAAGATTGACCAGTAAAAACTTATCCAAAATCGGTCATGAGGGCCAGCCACAGCTACATGAAGCTGAAATGCAGAGTCCAACAGGGGATGGACAGCCAAGAAGAACTGCAGTGACAAAGTTCACAATGATGGGGCTGACAGGATCTAGATAGCACTGTCTAGATTAAGTATAGTCTACTGGATCTAGATTCTGACTGGATCTAGATAAACTCTTCAGATGGTGGCCCCTGCCCTGGGCTGGGCATCTACATGTTCTAGCATGGATTCCTACAAGTGTGTAGTATTCAATTTAAGAAGTCAAGAGCATAGGCATAAAGGAACTTCACTATCGTAAGGCCCAGAACTTCATAACTTAATCTTGATCTATTCAATATCTCTATCAAATGAAGTCACGAATCACTTTTTCTAAAAGTCAACTCCAAGGACCAACCAAAATAATGACAAAAACATCTGAAATTATCACCATAGGCTGACCCAAAATCGACTTATCATTGATAAAGCTAGTTAGGTTTAAGTTAGTCAGCACAGCATAAGGACTCAAGGTAGGCTTCCTAGGTGGCTCAGTGGGTAAAGAATACGACAGCAATGCAGAAGACACAGGCAGATGCGAGTCTGATCACCAGGTCGGGAAGATCCCCAGAAGGAGGACATGGAAACCCAATCGAGTATTCTTGCCTGGAGAATCCCATGGACAGAGGAACCTGGTGGGTTACAGTCCACAGGGTCGCAAAGAGTCTGAAGCAACTGAGCTCACACGCAAGGAATCAAGGTACTAAAATATACAACATAGATTCCACTTTTTCTCTGTACTAATCAGACTACATCTGCAGGAATGGAATCCACTTTATTCATATGCATTTGAGTTACATTTAAATAAGACGTTCACAGAGGGAGTACCTCTCATTCAGGAAGCATTCCAAGGAACGACCTACAGAGTGACTGGAAACTGGAGAACCTACAGTTGCTAAAGACAAGGAAGAGCAGCACACCTGTTTCCAAACACAGGAGAAAGGAGAAGCTCCTGTGGAAGAAAGGAAGGACTTAGTTTATAGCATTTTAAGAAGCAGCACAGAGGCAATATACAGGAAATAAACAGCTCTAAAAATCTGAGCTGCCTATGAATGAAGGGAGGCCAGATGTCCACCATTCTCTGAGTGACACTAACCAGACACTGTCTACCATAATTAAGGGGGATGGCCTCAGATTTTCTCAAAGAGTTCTGCCATGCTTCTTCACCGTGTTTCCCTCAGATCCCCAACTTCCCATCCATGGCTATAATTTAACTCTTCTTCCTTTCTTCCTCCCTCCCTCAGCCCCCTCTCCTGGGTCCACCATGCTGTTGCTGCTGCTAAGTCGCTTCAGTCGTGTCCGACTCTGTGCGACCCCGCGGACTCCACCAGGCTCCCCTGCCCCTGGGATTCTCCAGGCAAGAACACTGGAGTGAGCTGCTATTTCCATCTCCAATGTATGAAAGTGACAAGTGAAAGTGAAGTCGCTCAGTCGTGTCCAACTCTAAGCGAACCCATAGACAGCAGCCTACCAGACTCCTCTGTCCATGGGATTTTCCAGGCAAGAGTACTGGGGTGGGGTGCCAGTGCCTTCTCCATGGGTCCACCATACTCCATCTTTATGTTCCACTATCTCTTCCCCAGACAGACGACCCTAACTTCCAACCAGGACAAGCGCCTTGCCACATTGCATGCCTTGTCCCCAATGCAAAGCTCATGCTAATCTAAAACATTTCTTTCTGGGGTAGAGACCATTTCGTGGTCGCATCAGTCATGGGGTAGAGAGACCAAGACCCATCTGTCAGGGATCTGAGGAAGGGACTTCCTTAGGTATGGAAGATTGAAGCAATAACCTAGGAGGGCTCATAATGGTGTATTTCTAGAATTTCTGAAGTAGCACTAGTTCTAATTTACAGTACTTTCAAAGGCTATGCAAAGACATCTCTATGACATTAGGCAAGTCAGACCATGGTTCGATCCCTTATTCTTAGGATGTCATTTCTGGAAGTTAGGATCCTTACACTGATGGAAGGTACAAGGAAAGAGCATTTTCACAACTGCCTTTCAGGACATATTCCAATTCAGATTACCCTTTTAGTGTTTGATGATTCACTGCACAAAATCCTTATTCTGTGGCAAGCCTGTGGGTGGTTCACCTTGGTTCCAACACAAAAGTAGCCTTGTGAATTAAGAGGCCTGGCAGGAAATCAATCACTAATCTCTTTTTAGTGGCTCATCCTTCTCAATAGGATTTTGGAAATAATCCACAGGAAAAGGTGACTTCTTGATCTGTCAGAGAGGAATACTAGAGAGAATGCTACACTGTAAGACTGAAAACATGCATAATTCTCCCAACTCTGAGTGACCTGGGAAAGTCATTAGCCCTTTCTGAACCTCGGTTTCCTCATCTGCAGACCTGACAAGTTTCAATCTGTAGTAGTTCCTAACTTTTCTGGGTCACAGATAATCTTGAGAATCTGATGAAAGCTGTCAACTGCACATCCAATTTCAGAAGGTTAGAGGAACACCTGAAGACCACCTATAGAGATTCTATAGCAACCTTGGACCCCAGTTTAAAAACTCTGTGGACCAGTATTATAACTCTATGACGCTTCTTTATCTAGCTTTCTATCCAGCTTTCTATCAACCTTCTTTGTGAATGCTAATATTTATTAAGTATTATTTTGCTTTTTAGCTCCCAGTCAGTTACACAGAGCTCTCATGACACCTACATGGCACTTAAAGTAATAAATAAAATGTGTCAGTTGTAGTCATTCTAACAGGTGAGGTGACATAGAGACAGCAATAGATAATCACATTAATTCAGCTCTACAGTCACCACTACTGGAGTGCAATCTCTACTCAAGTAAAGGTTCAAGTACCCACCATCATTCCTTTAGATCATTCCCCAAAAGCTGCCATATTCTTCAGAAGCATTCCTGTTGCTTGCCTATGTCTCTCAGGATAACACTGCACTATGCATCTCATGATACCAGAAACAGTTGTCCCAGCTCTCTGTCCGTGAAGAAGAAAGTCCTGGATCAACCCAGCACAGACTACCAGTCAATGTTCCAACGATACAGGCATTCAAGTACCACCGTGTTCCTAGAGTATTTCATAATACAACTTGTAAGTCAGTTGGACTGGGAGGGTAATCCACCAAATAAATAGAAATCAAATAAACAAACATGGGTTGTTCTTCCTCTGCTCTTTGTATACAATTGTTTTTCTTTTATTTAAAAATTGCATCCTGTCTCTTTCCCAAAAGTATTGAAGTCAATTTATTAAGTATTTACCAAGAAAAAGAAAACAAACCCCAATGCTTTGAGAGATACAAAAAACAGTACCTGCTTTCAAGGACTTGACATTATAATTGGAAAGAGAAGAAATTAATCAAATAACAATACATAAAACAAGTTAGAAATAAATCAAATAACAATAACTGTAAACAGTAATAAAATACAGGCTGAAACCCTATAAGCTTAATTCAAAACAGTGGTAGAAAAAAAGGAAGGGGCATAGGAGGCAAGAAAAGACACTAGTCTAAATATGCCTTGTCCTTTCAGTTCTAGAAGCTCTCCTCCTTCGTGTTTTGTTTTGTTTTGTTTTGTTTCCATTTCAAACTCTCTCAAACTCTTGCCTCTAAGAATTTTTACAATTTCTAAGTGTAAGTCTGTAAACTTTCCTCCATATTCTGCCTCCTAGACAGGGAGAGACGTGCTGGTGCTGATATGAAAGATATGTTCCCTTATCTTCCTGCTTCCTCCCCTTCTCATCTCCAGCCCTTTCACTGACTATGCCATGGACAAATGAAAAACAAGGACAAAAACCTCCCTGAGGTAGATAAATGCTGGAATGACGCTCACCTGGACAAACCTCTCAATGACTCCCAAATATCCAGCTCCTCCGGGTCTGAATATATTTGCTCACACCCTTGCCAACTCCATCTGCCCAACTCCATAAGCTCTGCCATCTTCAAGGTTCAGCACAAATCCCACCTTCCCCAAGAAGCCTTGTCCTACTCAACTAGCCCACATGGATTTCCTCTCTCACCACCTTTAACAGACTGTCAGTATTTCACACACCTTCCATCTTACTGGTCTTACCCTTATAATCTTTCATAACTTTAAATTTTGTGTGCCCTAGCTAAGCCTCCTGAAAACAGAGGACATGTGTTCCCTTCCCCTTATATACTCCAGAGAGCAGAACTCTGTGACAGGTGTATAGAACTGAGATGTAAACTCAGAAGAATCCCAGTGACATTAAGTTTGATTACAGGCAGACTCAGATTGCCCCTCAAAACAGCCTTATTAATAAAGCTACCTTATTCAGATCCTCAAAAGTTCCCCAAGCCTGCCTACTGTTCTAAGTTCCAGGACCCAAACCTAATTTAAATAGTTTCCCAACAGTTATGGGCTGAATGTTTTGTGTTATCCCCAAACTCATGTGCTGAAGCCTTAACTCCCAGTGTGATGATATTTGCAGATGACCCTTTGTGAATTAGGTTTAGATGAGGCCATGAAACTCCCATGAGAGGATAAGTGCCCTTCTAAGAAAAGGAAGAGATGCTCAAGTACTTCATCATCCATAAATCCTCTCCTTACTAGCCCACCCTACTGGTACCCAGGCTTCCTGCCTCACTGTGAGCTCAAAGCAATGCATGTCTGTACCATGCCTTGGCTACTTCATCACACGTGGGCATATTAGGGGAAACAACTGGTGAAAGAATACATATGGTTTATGACAACTCTGGACAACCAACTTTCACTTTTATTTACCTTTGTATTACTACCATCTCCCATTGATTCTAAAATGCACAATTTTTCATTTCTAACATCTCTGAAATTGCCTCAGAGTCTGTGGCATCTTGGATTTGATGATGTATGGCACTTCACTTTTCATATGTATGTCTTTATTCCTCAACAAACTGCAAGCTCTTTTATAAAGGGACTCACACATTGTATATCCATTTTCCTTCACTTGTCTGGCAAAGATCCTGTGGACAGCATAGATCCTCCGTACATCCTTGCTAAAAGAGGAAACTGCTTCCTTAATTGTTCCTTCTCTCCTGAAAAAGGATGAGATAAGCAGAGAGCAGCCAGAGATTTGGGTATGTTGGATAGTGAGGGGGCTTAATCCTTGGTCATTTCTTTCCCACATCACCATAAAATTTTAGAACTGAAAGCATACACTGGCCCCACTGCAATTTCTATCTCTGAATCCCAGAGTAACATTTGTTTCTTGTGCTTCACTTTCCCTTCTATAAAACGGGTCCAATTACACTTACCTCCTCAGAGAGGGGTAATAACTGGAACAGAACGAAATGATGATATCTTACAAATGCTGCAGAGAAGGTCATGAGTATTATTAAGTGACTGCCCCAGGGGAATGCTGTTTCCCATGATGGAAAAGGAAGGAGGCTTGGAGAGTCTAAGTTTGCTGTTCTGTACATACACAGTACATCACCATGACAATTCTTCTTAAGTTCACCCTCTCTCTCTCTATAATAACTTTTCTGCTGACAAACAGGAAAGCCTTGGTGGTCATGCAGAGAATGAGGGAATATGGACAGTGAGGAGAGCTAGAAGAGGGGTCTCCTGCAGCCTCTGGAGACATCTTTCTTCAACAGTCTGTACCTACCTGTGTGTCCTGCCACATGCCCAGGCAGAGCGTGCAAATATGTCTCGTTACATGATCCATCCTGCGTTGCCCAATAAATAATAGACACAATCTAAGTTGCCAAGAGCAGCTTATCAAAGGCTGATCTTTACGTCTGGATCCAAAGTCCAGGAATACCAACCCGATTACGTAGAAGCGAATGAGCACTGGACACAGTTCATTTTCCTTACATCGCTCTTTTGGGTGCATGCGTGAACATGTATGCAATGTCCACACAGACCATCTTCCTTCTGAGGGGTGTTTTGAAAAGATTTAGACTGAGTTCATGTTCTCAATCAACCTTTTTCAAAACCACGGATTCCTGAGCTACTAGAGGTTTGACCAAGATCAGGAACCATCCTATAAAACCAATGAGTCAAAAGCTGATAAAACTATAAAGGCTCAGAAAGGTACCTCTACACAAGAATTGGAGGTGGGAGTGGTCCAGGGTGAGCTGATCTAGTAGGCATCAGTTAGTGATCTAATGAATTTGTGAAACACCATAAACTCAACCACATTGCAAAACCATGATACTTACTAACATAGCAAAGACTTTGAGACATCCTACTGCAAAGAGTCTGTTTAGCTTTGTTTGTTGTTGTTCAGTCACTCAGTTGTGTCCAACTCTTTGCAACCCCACGGGCTGCAGCACGCCAGGCTTCCCTGTCCTTTACTATCTCCCGAAGTAGCTCCGTTTAACCAGGTGTTTCTCAATCGTTTTCACTCATGGAATCTTTTTTGGCCTCCAACAGCTCCTAATGTTCTGAATAAGTGTGTTCCCCAGACCACATATTGTAAAATGCTGACCTTGTCCAATACCTGCCTTCTTCTCACAGGGAAAGTAAGAAATAGAGAAGGGCTTTGACTCACTTCATCTCGCACACGAATGGCTATACAAAGCACTGCATAAGAAGTTCAACAAGCTCTGGATGTGGAGGCCAGGATGTCTGAGTGAAATTGCCTCCCAGTCATTTTCTAGCTGTGTGGCTTGGGCCACCACCTCTCCTTTCTAGAGTTATTTTCATTCTCAGTAAACGGAGGATTTTTTTCTTCCGAGGATTTCTAAGGCTCTTTTCAATTCCCTTTTCTGGGATACTGAGAGACTCTAACACTTGCTGTAACACCTCCTGGAGCAAGTCCCAGAAGTGCGAGCCTACAGTTGCTCTAAATTTAAAGTTTAAAAAGCTCATGAGATTGTCAACCCACACAAAGGAAAAACCAACAGCAAAACCCCTATGGTCATGAAGATACCCGCAAGAGGAACAGGGGAGAGACGAAGTCCAAGTTATATATCACCTGTATGCAGAGGCAGGCACTATATGGCTGATTCTGGAGTCACCAGAAACCAGGAAGCCCTAGCCATATGCTGCTCACCTAAGCCCAAGGAGCACAGCTCAGAATGCAGCTAATGCTGTGGCTCACTGTGACTAACCACGACGCCAAGATCTGTCTCTGGCCACCAGGCACTATATAAAAGCATGAAAATATTTCAGCACAACTTAGATGCCTTATGCATCTGTGGCAAGCTCTATCTGCTCCTCTCCCCTCCTCTAAGGTAATCCTTAGATACCCAGGAACAACGTGTGTAGTCCTCTCCAATCACATGCTGCTGCTGCTGCTAAGTCGCTTCAGTCGTGTCCGACTCTGTGCGACCCCATAGACGGCAGCCCTCCAGGCTCCCCAATCCCTGGGATTCTCCAGGCAAAACCACTGGAGTGGGTTGCCATTTCCTTCTCCGGCGCATGAAAGTGAAATGTGAAAGTGAAGTCGCTCAGTCGTGTCTGACTCTTAGCGACCCCGTGGACTGCAGCCCATCAGGCTCCTCCGTCCATGGGACTTTCCAGGCAAGAACACTGGAACGGGGTGCCATTGCCTTCTCCACTCCAATCACATGAGCAGACAACAATCTGCAGATTGGCACATAACTTGCCGGCTTGTTCCTCACTGTGTCCCCAGGGTGTGGAATTAATTGGTACTCTTTAACATCTGCAAAATAAATGATTATTTCTAAGCTAGTAGTTCCTGACAGTTAAAACTTGGAAAACACATTAATTTATAAGTTCATCAAATATCTATTAAGTGCCTGGACTACTGTGGGAACTGAGACATGATGGGGGAACTAAGAGAGAATTCCCACCAGACCCTACTCCCAAAGAAATTACATTAGACAACATCTGTGAGGACTTAACAGTGCCAAAAATTATCATTCTGCTCTTCCTACCCCTTAATCTCCCATTCTGCTTCTCTTCCTGCTCTCCCCATTTGTAGACATGACCTGGAGACAACCACTCACTTGGTCACCTAAAAAAGCAAATATCATCATCATTACAGATGGCATTAAATTAGTGTTTATTCTGTTCCAGGCTAGCAATGCTTTGAATTTTGTACAACTTTTGCCCTATTTTACATAAAGGTGTATATCATTGTAGAGCCACGCCTGTCTTTCCAACTCCCTACATCAAATCAATCTTGAGATTAGTTACACGACCTAGATGTCTTTCCCTTCCACCTTGGTCAGTGCTCCTGTGAAGCACCAACCCTTAATCTCTATTCATGCTTGAATTATTAGAGTCGCCTTCTAAACTGTCTTCTGGCTGACTGACAACCTACCCTCAAACCAGATGAAATGAAAGTGGCAGACTTGCCTCTCTACACTGTGTCTGACCATGTTCCCCACCTCCATCCAAACCCTTCCTTTGCTCTTTGGCGCACGCCAAGCTTTTGAGATCAGGGATGGCTGTCCACAGAGGGATGGCCACCACTATGCTGTCCACCCAAGCTCTCTGGAAAAACTCTCCCAGCCTCTTCGTTTACAGACCACCCTGAACTGAAAAACAATCCTGCATTACCTCCTCCAGGAGCTTCCCCTGACCCCAAGGCTTCCTCCTGTGTCTCTCTTTGATGTCCATTTAGCACTTTCAACAGATTGTGGCTCCTATTTAATAGCCCTTGACTCTGAGATCCTAGGGTGAGCCAAGTCTGGATGTGGCTCCCTCTGCACCTGGCACATCACCTAGAAAGGTGGAAAGGTTTTCTCCCTTAGCACAACTTCCTCTTCCCATTGCCCTGTGGCTTTATTTCTCACTGAACAATGCTTTAAAAAATCATTAGAGTAAAACAGTGCATTCTTTTCTCTCCTAGCTTTAAAAAAAAAAAACCTTAAAGTTTCAAGAAATAATTGAGTGTTTCTTCCTATCAAAAGAGAACTCTCATTTATTTTTTTTTCCAATGAAAAAGCTGAGAGATGGAGTGACTTGCCCAAAGTAAGACAACTAATGAGAGACAGAGGAGAGATCCAAACCCTGGTGACAGAGTTCCCCACACAGCAGCTTTATTACCTGCCCCTTCCCCTGTCTCTGCCCAGGGCTCTCTGTTAAAAAAGAAACCAAAAAAAAGAATATATATGTATATATACATATACATGCACATACATGTTTTTATACTTATACAAATATATATTACGAACACATATATACATACAGGAATATGAGTGTATTCCATCCAATGTTTAACAGAAAAAGTGGGGACTCTGAGAGCTTCAGAAGGGGAGGAGATTCCCCCCAAGAAGGGGCCGGGCAGGGCGCGCAGCAGCACTGGAGACAGCTGGTGTTTGGGTGGTAGTAAATCACCCTGAAATGAGCCTCTTCCGTGGACTCAATGAGGCCCCCACAACAAAGGGAGGCCCAGCTTGCAGCCGGACAGCCTGCCCGCCAGCCCCAGACGCGCATAACAGCTTCATTCAGGAGCCCCACGTCCACACAAAGGCCCCCGAAATCAATCCGACATCCCGCCACCCTGGACAAAGCCTCGAATCTTCTCAGAATCGAAGACTCAAATGAGGGGACAGCATTCAGGGGAGATCAAACCGGCAGCCTGCCCCTGAAAACAAGCAAGAAGAGTTCTGCAGAGGAGGCTGGGGAGGAAGCAGCACGTTGGGTAGCTGAGCCGGCTCCCGCCCTCTGGGACAGAGGCGCTCGGCCACCTTCAGGACCCAGCGCGCGACACTCGCTGGCCAGGGCCACCGCGCCACTTGGCCTCGGGCTTTGTGCAGCCCTGGCCCGTGTGAACCTCTGCCGCCCGCTTTTCCCAGTGGTTCCAGGCACAGCCCGTACAGTAGCCGCACACACATGCAAATATCCCGCCCGAGGCAGCGGCTTAGGGTGTTGACAGTGGCAGCCCCCACGCCAGGCTAGGCAGCCCCTTTTCCCAGGCAGGGCCCCTGGAGGTACTCATCTGCCCCATTCTGCTGCCTAATCCGGTTATCAGCTGCCGAACGGGTTGCCTGGTGGAGCTGGGGAAGCTCCTGCAGAGAAGGGGGGCAGGCTGCCGCTACAGCAGAGGAGCCTGGATTGTACCGAGGGTCATTGTTAAAGCCTCCAAGGTCTCTCCCAGACTCAGAGACCAAGTCAGAGACCACAGTGCCAGAAACTCAGCGCTGCACCAAGCCACAGTCTCCCCTGGATGGCTGAATTCGACCTGCATCTAGGGAGTAGGGCCCCCAGCAATGGCTGAGTGGAACTTTGCTGTGGGTAGCAGAGGACATTTGACTGATCTGGGCCATTATATGTGCTGGGGCCAGAATCTCTCCAAAATCTCCAGGTAAAGCTGCCTTAAATATGACATTCCATGTGGCCACCAAAAAAGGTTAAATAAACTTTGATAGAAAACAAAGGACTTTCCATCGAGTCCCTTACACCTTCCTCTGCCATCCTGCCCTGGCTTTCCCATGTCGGCTCAGGCGGTGGACAGAGTCTGCAGAACAAGGCATGGTTACGTGGGCAGCTGCTCCAGAGAGAGCTGAATCAAACTGAGAAGGCACAGGAAACCAAGCAAGAAGCTCTGAGTAGAAGCTGGGCCTGGGTTAACTCAGGCCAGTCTTCCCTCAGCCCCTTATTTTAGCCACAGATACCTCTATTTTGCTCTTGCTAAATTACTGGCTAAACTTCTTCCTGGAATTGATACACGAACAGCCAGCCATTTACCACATTATATAAGAAATCTTAACTACCTCCCGCTGCCCCTCTCCAACCATCCTCGAGAGATAGAGCCCTGGGCAGTACGGGATGAGGTGGGATAGTTGGAAGAGGGGGATAAAACTTCAAGACGCAAAAAGGGTACTTTCTGCTTTAGAGTCGCTTCATTCTCAACTGATTCCACTGGCCAACAATAGTAAACTGAATCCAATTTCCCTCTTGGAAGGGTCAGTTGTTGTGTGTGTGCGTTTTTACCCTTCCCCTTTCCATTTTCTGCTTTTGTAGCTCACCTCCTCCAATCTACTTCCCTACAGGAGCCGAAATTAAACAAGCTCCCCATATGCCATGCCTCACTTGTTGTCTGTTCCCCTCACCGCCATCTGGCCTATTTGCTCAGCCAAAAAGAGAAAGAGAGAGAGACAGAAAGAGCAAAAAGAGGGAGGGGGAGGGGAAGAGGGGAAAGGAAAGCAGGGAAGCCAGGGGAGGGCAGAGAGGAGGGAGAAAGAAGGAGCAAAATGAGGAAGGGTAAGGGAGGGAGAGAGAGAGAGAGAGGGAGAGGGTGAGGGAAAGAGGGAGAGAGAGAGAGAGAGAAGGCGGGAGAGCCAGACACAATGAGGAGGCAGGGGTGATGATGTAGCCTCTCCCATCTGCTCCTTGGCCAGAGGCCCGGATGGAGCAGTAATGGAGAGCAACAGAACCAGTGATAATTAACCCAAACACAGACCTGTTTATTTAACCTGCTCAGATAGATCAACTCTGAGGCTGCGCTCTAGCGGAGGGTGCTGGGACACACTTAGGGAGACAGCCGGGAGGCTGCTAAGGACACAGAGGCAAGTTGGCCCTCCCCACAGATATCCTGGGGCTAAGCATGTGCTTGGGGAGCAGGAAAGAAGAGGAGAAAGTTGTTGCTGAAAGAAGTGACTAAAGCCCACTCAAACCTTCTTAGGGATTCTTTTGTCATCTTGCCCAATCCCATGCCCATCACCCTATTTCATGGCAATAGCTGCTTCTGGATGGCCAAATGTTGCCAAGCAAAACTAGCCAATGAGATATAGTTGTCTCCTGCATCTTCATTCCCCAGTGTCCCCTCTGGACCACTCCCCATCTTGGCATAAGGATCGGGAGCCAGGAGACAAAACACGAGAAAACACAGAGATGGAAGCAAAACCACCTGAAGACCTCAGACTAAGGTAGTAACGAAGTACAATAGCCAATGGCACTGAATAAGCATAAGATGAAAGAAGTCTGAGGTTCAATGGCTACATCAGCCACTTTTGCTGCATCACCATGTCACCATGCCTTCTTCTCCCTTAGTGTCAACTTACCTACTTGATGGCGGCAGCAAAGTTCATTGTCATCAGTCCATACTTGCCCCCTGCGCCCAAGTCAGGGAGGAGACTACAGCCTTGAGCAAGACCACTAAAGACTATAATGTGTTTGAAATAGACAATGTGCAGTGTCTAGGGAGGGGTCCTATGCCCCCTACCTCTCCACCCTTGCAGGCCTCAGAAATAAAGAACATCTCTAGGGTTGAATAGCAGCAGATAGGAGTTGTGAGTCTGGAAACCAGACCCAAGAAGCCTGGACCGAGCACTGACAGTTGGTGAGAGAGAGAGTGCACTAGCTGGGTTGAAAACAGGAAGCGTCGGGGTAGCTGAGGAGCTGGCAGGCACCGGATTCCAAGTGGCTTCACGCTCCTCAGTGGAAGAAATGCAGAGATAATTTGAACATGGCTATTTTCAAGCTCCACAGCTGAGCTCCTTGCTCTCCCACCCCACACCTCCCACCCAGCCCTGCAATTTGGCAAACCCTTTCTGTTGGCTGCTCTTATACCCAATATGTTGGGTTGCCTTAGCAACTAAGGCAATTATCTCCTTGGAGCAGTTAAAACAATGACCGTCATAAATAATAACAATAAGAAGGATGATGGTAAAAAATAGATCTCAGACTTCCAGGATCATAGGTTGACAGAGAATGAAAAAGGAAAAGAGGTTCTGATTGGGCAAGCAGTAAGAGCTAGTCTCTTATGGACCTAGTCTTATTTTATTTATCTAGAGAAAGAGATACAAAACACTTAGCTTTGTTTTTTGTTTGTTTTTTTTTTTACCCTCAGGCAATCTTAGGGACATTTCCTACTTGTTCTTGGTTTATCCTGTATATCCTCCTATCAGCCAGACCCAGCAGGAGCACTGAACACTAATTGTTTAATACCTATCTCCCCTAAGGACCAAGAATTCCTTACAGGCAGGCACTGAGTCTGTCATCTTGGTATATTTAACACTTAGCTCAAGGCTTGGCACAGAACAGGTACTCAAAAATACTCCCTGATTGAATGAAAATATTATATCACATTGAATGAATGCCCAATTTTGCCTTTTTTTTTTTTAATTTTTAAAAAATCCTCTGGGCCAGACAAAGTTTAAGTCACTCCAATCTCTAACATTCTATGATCTTAGAATCTACCAGCCTGCACTTTAAGATACAGTGGTGGTATCTCCTGCATTACAAGCAGCCTCCTTCTTTGCAGGAGGATTCTTTACCAACTGAACCACCAGGGAAACCCCAAGATATACAAGATATTGTGGATACAAAATATCCACATTTATAAGAATAAAGAGAAATCAAAATATAAGTTCCAATTTATCTAAGTACAGGTTTAATATGCCTATAGAACCATCCAATAAAGTTTTGTGAGTGTAGAATGTTGAGATAAAACACTAAACTTAAAACAATTAAAAATGATTAAATTGATAACAGATCATACAACTTGAGCTCATCCTATCCACACATACATGCCTTCTATCCTACACTCAAACTCCATCCCAGGAATCATGTCCCACCAATTAATGAAACATCAATTCATGTGCAGGATTTGTAACTCTTTAAACAAAGACAGTCTATCCTTTTCCAGCATCCATGGGCAAGCGTAGTGAAAAACACAGGGTCAGAGAGTGAATTAGCTCATATCAACTCTACCTTTCCCTTTCTGTTCCACTTCCTTCTGAGGTATTGGAAATTCAATACTTGACACTTTCAAAGTACATTCATGGTATATGTGGTCTCTATATTAATTCTTGAGATAAACTGAGCAGGAGTCATCTCTATTCCAACCATGAGGAGATGAAGTAATTGATCACAGTTGAAACAGTAGCAGTCCTCAACTATACTGATACCAGCTTTCTCGCTGTTTCCTTTCCTACTGTGATGGCCACAGTGTATAAAATGTATAATGTGGCCCTTAGCATAAGGGTGAAATGTACTACCTTTCTTTTTCTGTGTGTGGAGGGGGTGATCCAAAGATTTTTCTTCATTTTTTCAATTTTTATTTTTAACCACTTTTATTGAAGTATAGTTTATTTATAATCTTGTGTTAGTTTCAGGTGTATAAGAAAGTGATTCAGTCATATGTGTGTGTGTGTGTGTGTGTGTGTGTATTCTTTTTCAGATTCCATCCCATTATAGGTTATTACAAGATACTGGATATAGTTCCCTGTGTTATACAGTAAGTCCTTGATATTTATCTATTTTATATACAGTAATGTTAACGCCACACTCCTAATTTATCTCTCCCCAACCCCTCCCCACTAGCACCTTTGGTAACCGTAAGTTTGTTTTCTATGTATGAGTCTCCTTCTGTTTTGTGAACAAGTATCATCATTGTATCATTTTTTAAATTTAGTTTTAATTGGAGGATAACTGCTTTACAATGTTATGTTGGTTTTGGCTGTACAAAAACGTGAATCAGTCATAAGTATACACATGTCCCCTCCATCTTAAACCTCCCTTCTCTCCCCAATCCAACTCCTGTAGGTCTTCACAGAGCACTGTGCTGAATCCCCCATGTTATACAGTGACTTTCTACCAGCTATTTTATACGTGGAAATGTGTATATTTCAATGATACTCTCTAAATTCATCCCATTCTCTCCTTCCACTGCTGTGTGTCCACAAATCCTTTCTCTACATCTGCGTGTCAATTCCTGCCCGGCAAATAGGTTCATCAGTAACCATCTTTCTAGATTCCATATATATGTGTTAATATATGATGCTTGTTTTTCTCTTTCTGATTTACTTCACTCTATATAACAGGCTCTAAGTTCATCACTTCAGTTCAACTGACTCAAACTGCTTCCTTTTCATGGCTGAGTAATATTCCTTTGTATATATGTACCACAATGGCTTTATCCATTCATCTATTGATGGACATATAGGTTGCTTCCATGTCTTGGATATTGTATACAGTACTGCAATGAACAGAAGGGTATAATGCGTCTTTTTGAATTATGGTTTTCTCATGGTAGGATTGTTGGGACATATGGTAGTTCTATTCCTAGGTTTTAAGGAATCTCCATATTGTTATCCATAGTGGCTGAATCAATTTACATTCCCAAGAACAGTGCAAGAAGGTTCCACCTTCTCCACATTCACTCCAGCATTTACTGTTTATAAATTTTTTGAATATGACCATTCTGACTGGTATGAGCTGATAGCTCATTGTAGTTTTGATTTGCATTTCTCTAACAATGGTGATGTTGAGCACTTTTTCATGCATTTCCTGGCTATCTGTATGCCTTCTTTGGAGAAAAGTGTGCTCAGGTCTTCTGACCATTTTTTGAATGGGTTTTTTTGTTTTTCTGATATTGAGCTACATGAGCTGTTTGTATATTTTGGAAATTAATCTTTTGTCAATTGTTTCATTTGAAATTTTTTCTCCCATTCTGACCTGGTTGTCTTTTCACCTTGGTTACAGTGCAAAAACTTTTAAGTTTAATTAGGCCCCACTTACTTATTTTTTATTTTATTTCCATTACTCTAGGAAGTGGGTCAAAGAGAATCTTTATGTCAGTGTTCTGTCTATGTTTTCCTCTAAGAGTTTTATAGATTCTGGCCTTACATTTAAGGCTTTAAGTCATTTTCAGTCTATTTTGGGGCATGGTGTTAGGAAGTGTTCTAATTTCATTAGTTTACATGGAGCAGTCCAGTTTCCCCAGCACCACTTATTGAAGAGGCTGTCTTTTCTCCACTGATTATTCTTGACTTCTATGTCAACAATAAGGTGTCCATAGGTGTGTGGGTTTATCTCTGGGCTTTCTATCTTTTCCCCTTTTTTTGTGACAGTATCAAACTATTTTTCTGACCAAAGTCTATTCCTTAGACTCTATTCTTCTGATCATAAGAGAAGGTCACAGGGCAACTCCCCACTTCCCACCTGTGCACCTGCAACTCCGTGAGCGTCAAGTCATTGCTCAATAACTAGAACTGCTCCAACCCAGGCTTCAGACACTGGCCAAGATACAGTGTACACTTACTGGACTATAACCTAATATATGATTTTGTAAGTTTAATGAACACACTGCCAACCTCTTCTGTATCCTTTACCCATTTGATTAAATAACAAAGGCAAATTATCCTTTTCATAGTACTTTAAATGTGAAGGACCTGAATCCAAACTCAGATATCACTAACAATGAAAAAGAGATTTTGCAGAACCTCTGATGAATGAAAATATTTAGACTTTTTTACATATATACAAATATCTTATTATTAAAACAGATCTTTAAAATGTTATGACTCCAACAGTTCTACAAATTATACCAAATCTGATTAAACAAAACACAGCTATTTTCATTTCCAAGTGTAAAGGACTTTGCTTGGGAGTGTAGTCACAGATCAAGGAGGTAAAGGCAAGGTAAGATTATTGATGTTTTGTCAATCCAAGTTATTACCACTACCACAGTAAGGTACGGTAGGCAGAATAATAGGCTTCCCTTGTGGCTCAGATGGTAAAGTATCTGCCTGCAATGCCAGAGACCTGGGTTTGATCCCTGGGTTGGGAAGATCCCCTGGAAAAGGGTCTGGCAACCCACTCCAGTATTCTTGCCTGGAGAATTCCAAGGACAGAGGAACCTGATGGGCAACAGTCCATGGGATCATAAAGAGTCAGACACGGCCGAGCAACTGAGCACAAGCAGAATAAAGAATGCCCCTCCCCATAGATGCCCCATGTCCTAATCTCCAGACCTGTATGTTATGTTACATGGCAATGAGCAACTAACATTGTAGATATAATTAAGGTTATTAGTCAATCAGCTGACCTTAAAATAGGGAAAGCAACCTGGATTCACCAGGTAGGTCCAATAAATTCTCAGAAAGCTCCTTAAAAGTAAAAGAGGAAAGTACTCTCAGAGGAAGAGGGGTATGAGGAGAACCGCAACTGATATTACTGGTTTTGAAGATGGAAGAATGGAGCAGTTAGCCAAGGAATGCAGACTGCTTTTAGAATCTGAGAAAGAAAACGTTCTCCTCTAAAGCTTTCGGAAGGAATGTAACTCTGCCAACACTTGATTTTAGCATAGGGTGTCCCGTTTCAGACTTCTGATTTCTAGAACTCTAAGGTAATAAATTTGTTTTGTATTGAGTCAATAAATTTGTGGTAATTCATTACAGCAGCAATAGGAAATTAAACAGAAGTTGTGACTCTGTGTCCATGTATATGTATATGTTTGTATGTGTGCACATGCACCTACGTATGTTCTTCCAAACACACATATTTATTCTTACTATGTAACTTTGTCCTCCTATGCATTCAGGAAAATAAAATCAAGTAAAATACAAACAATGTCATAATTTTGTTCTTAGGATTATGAAGCTTCAGAAGTATTTTAATGTTAATAAAGATCTCTGGCAGCATAGACGCTAGGACAGGATTGTTGAGTAAATGAAAAGAGATCAACACAAGACACATGTGACTACAAAGTGAACATCACTCTCCAAACAAGGGCAACTGAATTATTAAGTGGCGCTGGAGACCCCAGTAACTGACCCTCCTGCAGAAGGACATGGTGCAGGGCTCCGTGGCCCCAGTTTAAATGGCAAGGGGTCAGTGTGCCAGGTTGTCAAAGGAGTAAAGAGAAAGGGCATGAGCATAAGAGCTTGTGGAGCTGTGTGTGCTTCTGGATATACAGATGCCCAACAATTAACAGGCCTGAAAAAAGTTCGAAAAGCGATACACAATGGAGACGACATTGTCACTATCAAAACAGCCAAGGCAGGTAATTAATTCACTTGTGAGTGGTATGCTGCAAAAAATGCAATCCCTCTCCCTCTCCTGACATCAGTTTGGCCCATGCCAATGCAATTCAAACCAGCTGAAAGTTATAACAGCAGAGTCTCAGATTGGAAAGGCCCTGATGGCCACCTAACAATACCAGACTTCTAAGGCACAGAATTCCTACTGCAAAACACCACCAGCAATTGGAACCTCACTGATTTCAACAGCAACCCATTCTATCCTTGGAAAGTCCCAACTTTACCTCTGAGATCATGCAGCGCATGCATTTATCCTACAGACAGAAGCTGGAAACAGAGAAGTGACTTTTCAAAGGTGACGCACTCAGGGAAGACCAGAGTTGGAAGTAGAATGCATATCTTCTAATTTTGAATGCAATGGATTTTACACTACATCATGTGGCCTTTAACAACCAAGCACAATGTACTCTCAAGCAAATTAGTAGTGGTGTATGGTGTGTGTGTGTGTGTAGACAGCCTATGAATCTACATATCATGGAGAAAACAGACTGCCAGTGTTTCCACTCCTAGAGCAGGTAACCGAGTAACCATCTGTGTCCAAGTGGGCATGTTCACCTCAGCAGTCAGTCCACTAACATTTTATAGAGACTAATATATTGCTTTGCTAGGCAATAAGCCAAGAAGGCTTGGTCCTATGGTTTCTGCTGAATCACAAAAGCGGACCATCCAAGAAGGTCTGACCCAGATAAACTCAACAGAGGATTCCAGCAAGTCAGGTCTGCTATCCATTACTCACCAAGGAACCTGTCAGACTTGCAACCAAATTTGCCCCTCCTTCTCAACCTGAACTACCATCTGAGCTCCTAAAGTTCAATATTCACTAACTAATTCATTAGCATGCACTCACTTACAAAGGTTTATTAAATGGCAGTCCACTTCATTACTCTTGCCTAGAAAATTCCATGGACAGAGGAGTCTGGCAGCCGCAGTATATGGAGTCGAAAAGAGTCAGACACAACGGAGCATGCACACATGCATTATGTGTCAACTATGCGCCAGGCCCCGTTATCAACACTGGTGATATAATTAAGGAGACAAATAACTGGAGAAGGAGGGCAACCAAGTGAGTAGGGGGAAGAGGGGGAATACAGAGAACAGAGTGGCCAAGTTTGCCTAGGGCACAATGGAGGTCACAGAAGGCTTTACAAGACAGTTCCAGATACTAATAAATCTCTCAGTCATGCTAGTCCTATCTTTTCCAGCAATGTCATCCCTTCAAATAATTGCAAATCATGCAAACTCTATGAGAAAGAGAATCATGGTGGCAGTAAATCAATCAACAAATTCCTGGTCAGCAAATGTAGTAAGCATCTTGTTCTAAAAGCACAGCAGGTTATGAGAGGAGTATGACTCAAAGCCTCTGCTTTGATAAATTTCTAGAGTTACTATAGTGATAAAATGTATATGCAACATTACAGATAATTGAAATACATGCTGATTTGAAAGGAGAATGAAAAATGGAAAGTGAGATATGGCAAAATCTGTACTACCAACAATATGATGCAGGGCCTCTGCCTTGGCCCACAAGTTGCATATTGACCAACATCCAGCAGCCGGTGAAGGTTTACACACTCAACGAGGACCAGCAGTGGGACAACCAGGGTGCCGGGTATGTCATCCATCTACATGGAGTGGCTGAAGGACATATCTCTGCCAGTTGGGGCTTGACAAATTGTGGTTCATAGAGAAGGGGATGGCAAACCACTTCAGTATTCTTGTCATGAGAACCCCATGAACAGTATGAAAAGGCAAACAGATATGACACTGAAAGATAAGCAGCTCAGGTTGGTAGGTGTCCAATATGCTACTGGGAAAGAGCAGAGAAATACCTCCAGAAAGAATGAAGAGGTTGAGCCAAAGCAGAAATGATGACCATGTGTGGATGTGTCTGGTGGTGAAAGCAAAGTCCAATACTGTAAAAAACAATATTGCATAGGAACCTGGAATGTTAGGTCCATGAATCAAGGTAAATTGGGTGTGGTCAAATAGGAAACGGCAAGAGTGAACATGGACATTTTAGGAATCAGTGAATTAAAAGGGACAGGAATGAGTGAATTTAATTCAGATGACCATCATATCTACTATTGCGGGCAAGAATCCCTTAGAAGGAATGCAGTAGCCCTCATAATCAAAAAAAGAGTCTGAAATGCAATACTTGGGTGCATTCTCAAAAACTAAACAATAATCTCCATTCATTTCCAAGGCAAACCATTCAATATCATAGTAATCTAAGTCTATGTTCCAACCACTAATGCCGAAGAAGACAAAGTTGAACGATTCTATGAAGAACTACAAGGCCTCCGAGAATGAACACCAAAAAAAAAGATATTCTTTTTATTACAGGGGATTGGAATGCAAAAATAGGAAGTTAAGAGACACCTGGAGTAACAGGCAAATTTGGCTTTGCAGTACAAAATGAAGCAGGGCAAAGGCTAACAGAGTGTTGCCAAGAGAACGCGATGGTCACAGCAAACACCCTCTTCCAACAACACAAGAGACGACTCTACACGTTGACATCACCAGATGGTCAACACCAAAATCAGATTGATTATATTCTTTGCAGCAGAAGATGGAGAAGCTCTACATAGTGAGCAAAAACAAGACCTGGAGCTAACTGTGGCTCAGATCATCAGCTCCTTATTGCAAAATTCAGGCTCAAATTGAAGAAAGTAGGTAAAACCACTCGGACATTCAGGTATGACCTAAACCAAATCCCTTATGATTATAAAATGTAGGTGACAAATCGTTTCAAGAGATTAGATCTGGTACACAGAGTGCCTGAAGAACTATGGACGGAGGTTTGTACCACTGTACAGGAGGTGGTGGCTAAAACCATCCCCAAGAAAAAGAAGTACAAGAAGGAAAACTCAATGTCTGAGGAGGCCTTATAAATAGCTGAGAAAAGAAGAGAAGAGAAAAGCAAATGGAACAAGGAAAGATATACCCAACTGAATACAGAGTTCCAGAGAATAGCAAGGGAAGATAAGAAAGCCTTCTTAAGTGAACAACGCAGAGAAATAGAGGAAAACAACAGAATGCAAAAGACTGGCGATCTCTTGAAGAAAATTAGAGACACTATGGAGACATGTCACGCAAAGATGGGCACATAAAGGACAGAAATGCCAAGGACCTACCAGAATCAGAAGAGGTAAAGAAGAGGTGGCAAGAATACATGGAAGAACTGTGTAACAAAGGTCTTAATAACCCAGACAACCACAATGGTGTGGTCACTCACCTAGAGCCAGACATCTGGAATGTGAAGTCAAGTGGGCATTAGGAAGTATTACTATGAACAAAGCTAGTAGAGGTGACGGAATTCCAGCTGAGCTATTTCTAATCCTAAAAGATGATGCTGTTAAAGTGCTGCATTCAATATGCCAGCAAATTTGGAAAACTCAGCAGCGGCTACAGCACTAGAAAAGGTCAGTTTTTATTCCAATCCCAAAGAAAGGCAATGACAAAGAATGTTCAAAGTACCACACTATTGCACTCATTTCACATGCTAGCAAGGTAATGCTGCAAATCCTTCACAACACATGGCTTCAACAACACATGGACTAAGAACTTCCAGATGTATAAGATGGATTTAGAAAAGACAGAAGAACCAGAAATCGAATTGCCAACATCTATTGGATCATAGAAAAAGCAAGGGAATTCCAAAGAAACTTCTGCTTCATTCACTACATTAAAGCCTTTGATTGTGTGGATCACAACGATTTCTGGAAAATTCTTAAAGTGATGGGAATACCAGACCACCTTACCTGCGTCCTGAGAAACCCGTATGCAGGTCAAAAAGCAGACATGCAGTTAGAACCAGACACGGAGCAATTCAAAATTGGGAAAAAATATCAGGCTATATATTGTCACCCTGCTTATTTAGCTTATATGCAAAGTACATCATAAGAAATGCTAGGCTGTATGAAACACAAGTTAGAATCAAGATTGCGAGGAGAAATATCAATAAGCTTAGACATGCAGATGATACCTACTAATGGCAGAAAGGGGAAAGGAACTAAAGAGCCTGTTGATGAAGGTGAAAAAGGAGAGCGAAAAAGTTAGCTTAAAAGTCAACATTCAAAAAACTAAGATCAAGTTATCTGGTCCCATCACTTCATGGCTAATAGATGGGGAAAACATGGAAATAGTGACAGATTTCATTTTCATGGGCTCCAAAAACACTGTGGATGGTGACTGCAGCCACAAAATTAAAAGACACTTGCTCCTTGGAAGAAAAGCTATCACAAACCTAGACAGCATATTAAAAAGCAGAGAGATCACTTTGCCAGCAAATGTCCATATAGTCAAAGCTATGGTTCTCCCAGTAGTCATGTACGGATGTGAGAGTTAGACCATAAAGCATGCTGACTGCCGAAGAATTGATGTTTTTGGACTTTGGTACTGGAGAAGACTCTTGAAAGTCCATTGAACAGCAAGGAGCTCAAACCAGTCAATCCGAAAGGAAATTAACCCTGAATATTCATTGGAAGGACTGCTGCTCAAGCTCCAATACTTCGACCACCTGATATGAGGAATAGATTAATTGGAAAAGACTCTGATGCTGAGAAATATTGAGAGCAAGAGGAGAAGGGGGCAACAGAAGATGAGATGGTTGGATGGCATCACTGAATCAATGGACATGAGTGTGAGCAAACTCCGGGAGATAGTGAAGGACAGAGAAGCCTGGCGTGCTGCAGTTCAGGGGGTTGCAAAGAGTCGGACTCGACTTAGTGACTGAACAACAACCACAATAGGATTATGCGGGGAGCAAAAACAGTGCAAGAGCACAGTGGGCTGATGTCCTCAGGGAATGTTTCTTAGACAAGACGACAGTATCCTCCCAACGTAGAATAATGTCACCCTAAGAGCTATAAGGGCTTCCCTGGTGGCTCAGCTGGTAAAGAATCTGCCTGCAATATGGGAGACCTGGGTTCAATCCCTGGGTTGGTAAGATCCCCTGGAGAAGGGAACGGCTACTCATTTCAGTATTCCGGCCTGGAGAATCCCATGGATTGTACATTCCATGGGGTCGCAAAGAGTTGGACACAACTGAGTGACTTTCACTTTCACTAAGAGCTGTAAACCTTGTCTCTCAATAGCAATATCACTTTTGTGCTGTTGAGGACCATGTCTGGGGGGTTCTTCTGCGTACTTGATAGGACCTAGGCTAACAGAAAGACAATTTATGTTCAGGAAAGAGTTGATACTAATATTCTTAACGAACATGGTATTTCTTTCCTTGGCCATCCCAAAAGACCAGTAGAGTGATCTGCATTTGAAGGTAAAATTGTTCTCTCTTATTTCAAGGCAGCACCAACTGCCAGCTACTAAAACAGCACTGAAGGAATATGGTCTTTCCTTCAAACCACAGTATCGGAGGATGGCAGTATACATTCTTCAGGCTGCACTCAGCCCAGATACTTGATGGGAAATGGCCCTATGAGAAGCCAAAGAGAACTTCTTTCTGGAGTCTTCTTGAACCCAGGAGCAGCAGGTTCTGGAATATATAGAATACCTATGGAATAGGAATAGTATGGAATACCTCATACTATTCTGTCCTTTGTGAAACTTGTGGGAAGTCATGAGTATTGGTGAAAATTAAATGAGAAAGAAAAGACCATGCTAACTTCAGGGTTTTATCCAAAATCTTTTCTAAAGACATCCCTGATCTTTCTCATTCTCAACCCAGGAAAACATGGCCACTCTGGAATTTGACCTACTTTGTACCCAGGAGAACCTGTCATAGGCACCTTATCTCAGAGACATCTCCCTTCTTAAGATTAGTCTTTTGAACATTTGGCATTGGTTTCTGCAATGTCAGTTCAGTTGAACTTTTATTTGTTAAGATGTATGTATTCAGTTAACTTTTATTTGGCAAGCAAGATTAGTCTCATCAAATAATGGAATCAAAGAATTTAGATATACAAAGGACATTTAACAGATTTAATAGAGGTTCAGACCTCTAACCTCAGGCAGTTAATACAACCTTAGTTGTAAGGAAATAACAACTGAGCCTAGGAAATTACATGACTTGCCTGAGGCTGAACTGCTAATAAATGGAAGAAGAGGAACTAGAATTCAAGGCTCACATTTCCTAACCAAAGCTTTTCACTACATGATATGCACCAGTGCACCATTCAAATTCAATGGATCCCTTTTACAGAGAGGCCTATAATTTCATATTTCAGAGATCATAGTTCAGAAATAGGCTGAACCATAAATGTACACAAATAAAATTTATATTTATCAAACCCCAAACTGTGTGCCTAAAACAAGTATTATTATTATTCCAGCCCATTGGCTCAAGGCTTATTAGAGTTTGGTGCTATTAAATATGCAGTGGGGTGGGGGTAAACACTTCAGAGTCTTCAAATCTATCCTCCTGATGCTAGGAAACCATCCATCTGAACTCATATAAAAGACGGTCATGCCACCTTACCCAACAGGCTGAAATGACTGCTTGAAATCAGTTACCAACACGCAGGTCTGGTCCCACACATGTGCTTTGGTTGGCATTGATGATTTCATCTAAAGTCTACTCTGTCCTTCTTGGTTTCTTGCAGTCTGAACCATCACCTTCAAAGTAGTTATTGAAATCATTCTTTGTTCTAGTTAAACATCTATGTGCCTAAGTGTTGTCAATATTGAGTCAAGTTCCTGAATTTCAACATTTTTTCTTCCAATTAATTATACTCTTTATTTTCCACAAAGGGAGAGCATTCTCCTCCAAAGGAAGCTACAGAATGCTTGGGAAGGGGCACTGTTGAATTCAGCTCCCCATTATGACAGATCACCTTGATGTCCATACTTAACCTATAATCCCTCTTGACTTGAACTCACAATCTCAGGCTTCCACAGGTCACTCTTTAAGCACATTTCAACTAAATTCTTTGCCCCATACCAAATCCCCTTTCTCTGGATGCTCTTATCCAACAAATATTGAAAAATTTAGCTTTGATTTTCTAATTCCATAATGTTTAATTAATAAACATCTTTACATAGATTTCTACATGGACGTACAGGTAACCTCATCTCCACTTGCTTGCTGTAGAGCAAAATTCCTTACATGGAGGAATGGAATATAACATAATTTTATATTGTCCAGAAGTTATTCATATAGTCAATTTGTACTCACTGAGTAACTTACTATGTATAAGGCACTATGCTAAATGCTGCGGGAAATACCAATAAATTAAATCCTTTAACCCCAAAAGAGATTTCCTAATCTAAAAGGGAGAAAGCAACATAAAAAGTAAACAAAATTTAAATAGCTCAAAAGAAGAAATGTGACAATGGGAACACATTTTGCCACTGAACAACTGACATTGGCGAACGTATGCTAGGAGTTCAGGAAAGGAAGCTGTGTGCTGAGGAATCAGGAAGGAGGGGACTTCTCATAGAAAGGTGACTATTGGCCCAATGAGGAAGAGAGAGGAAGGCATTTAAGGTCACAGTAATGTGAACAGAAGAAGGGAAATGGGAAATAGCTAGGGAATGAGCAAACCACTCAGAAAATAGTGAGAGACAAGTCTTTAAGTAACAGTTTGGGTGAATCTGGAAGCCTTTTTGAACATCATACTAAGTTATATCACTGTCCTTTTATGCCTTGTAAAAGCAATGGCATTTACAAGGGTCTAAGTCAATCCATGGTTTTACCAGGTGGTTCAGTGGTAAAGAATCCGCCTACCAGTGCAGGAGTCATGGGTTCTATCCCTTGGTAGGAGAGATTCCGCAGAGAAGGAAATGACAACCCACTCCAGTATTCTTGCCTGGGAAATCTCAAGGACAGAGGAGTGTGGCAGGCTACAGCCCATGAGGTCGCAAAAAGAGTCAGACATGACTTAGCAACTAAACAACAAAGTCAGTCCATATACTACCAATGTACACAAGAGAGCTCAAAGAGCAGACAGCTAGGAGGATGTACACTCAGTCTTTGGGAAGGTCCAGGGAAGAAGCTAAAACTGGCACAGAGTAGGGAGTTCATTAATAGTTCACAAATGACAAATCCAGATATATGAAAGGGTGTAGAAACTCCCTCCAGCAATAAGCATCACATCTTACCCTTATATCACATTTACAGTATACAAAATTTTATACTGTCTGTGTTTGATTTTGCTCTTTTATCGCCGTCTAGAAATTATATCACCCTGTGTTCTGGGAAGTCCTCTGGAGAAGACCTCAAGAGGTCTTCCGATTTTCAGCCCTTGTTCTTGAACCCATTTGCTGAGATCTGGGATTTGCGGTCCCATCCTTACTCACTCCTTACCCCAGCTCCACAGAGGCCTTGAACTGTGGTGGGAGGGAGGGAACTCCAATCCAGCTGATTTACAGTACATGCCCTCAGGGCTTCTCAGCCACAAGTCTCTGGATTCACAAATCATTCACACACTGATCAATTTCCTCATCTATACGTGAAGTTGGCAGGAAAGTCAGAGAGGATGGAAGTGAAGACTCCTTACTCTCCAGTGGACAGTGGGCAGAGGCTGCCCCAACCACTCCATCCAAAAGCCAATTCATCTTCAGAATTTCCTGAGGACAGCTTGTAATTCAAAGGCCACAGTCCCCTTGACAGGGCACTGAAAGAGGGTTTTGTTTTCCACAAAAAGGGAAATTGAGGTTTTTGTGGTAAAAGAGAAGGATGTAGAATCAGCCACGTAATGGTTTATTCACAGCTTGACCCCTCCCCAAACCCACAGAGATATTGGAACTGAGACTCCTCTGTCATGAGTCATGCAGACATGCACAGGCCTGGTGGACTTAGGAATGAAAACACCAGTTGGCCCAGTGTGTACAAGCACTGGGGACAATGATGTGATTCAAGGATGAGGAGTTCAGCCTCTTGACTATAACATGGAGAGACAGGTCTGAAGACAGGACTGTCCAGGTCTAATAGAGCCGACAGGTCCTCTCAGAGGCCAGAGCGGCTATCACTTTTGGGGCTTGTCATTTGAGCCCATCACAGCTGACTTTTCCACTGCCATCCCCAACTTCCAAATTAATTATTTACTTACCAGAGATTCAGTTTGGCTATGTCAGATGGAAATAGTAGGCGTGTAGTTGTAGGTCACATGGGAGGGCATTGAAACAGTAAGAGAAGATGCCATTCAGACCATGACCACCTCTGGCAGAGACAGAAGCTGCTCGGTACTCCTAAAGGGCTCTATGATGCTTATGCCTTTCTTCCTCATCTAGTTCTGGAAACAGAAACAGAGGGATGCACTGGTCCCAGGACCGCCCCCTGAGAATTGTTTTTTGATTGAAATCTTTCTTGTCCCAAAATCAGAATCCTGGGGGGGAAATATGTATTCTCTGGTTCTGGTTGTTCAGGGTTTGAAATCATAGGAGTAAGGGTCCTGAGCGGCTGGGAGGCCCAGCACAGGAGGGGCTCAGCCATCACTGTGAGCTCTGTTTGCTGGCAGAAGGACAGGTGTTAAGTTACATGTTTAGGGAATGTGAGCGCCAGGAAGGGACCTGGTGGGTGCCAGCCAAAGCAGCGAGGTCAATACCTCCTTCTGTACCAGCTCTTCCTGGAGACCAAAACAACAAGCCATCCTTTGGCTTCAGGTTCCTGAAAAGACCTGAACTGTTCTTGTTTACTGTTCTAAGAGGCTGCACAGCTCTATTTTTGTTTTAAGTAATTTATTTCATTGAATTAAAGACCTCAGAAAGGCAACAGGACACGAAGTAAGGGCTAAACAGGACATGTTTACCGTGCTCTTATCATTAGCAGTAAGGGCTTAAATAAATACAACATCCAAGATGGTTGCTTCTGTCAAAGGTGCAAGGGTGAGAAATAGCACTGTATGCATGTCGGAAACATCTTTACTTATTTATATGTCCTGACACAGGCTTTGGGTTTTCCTCCTTCACTGGATGCCTGCCCAGCACACCAAGTTTGAGTGGTGAGGAGTCCGCGATTGTATATAAGCAGAAGACAGCAGGGGCTAAGTGCAGGCAACCTCTGCAGTCAAGTTGCAGCATGCTAAAGAAAATAAAACCTCAGAGCCCGGCTCATCTTCAAGGAACAGTAAGGTAAATTCCCAGAAGCTCATCTTTAGATATGAATTTCAACCAATTCTATTCGCTTAATAAGGCTATGTGATCATCTACTTGAGTAGTAATTAGGTTTCTTGGGTCAGTTCTGAGCCTAAATCCTCCATGCAGAGTCCAGCATGTATGCACAGTCCATACCACATTATTCATCAAGTAGGTCTAGACAGTCCCAGCTCAAAACCTGAAAACATATGACTCACAAATACATATATCTACACACACCTAGCCAGTTGAATTTGGTGATAAAGAAAACATGTCAAAATAGGATCAGACATGGCATAAAGAAGAGGAAAAGTAGTCTAACCAGACATTATTGAAATTCTGACTCTTATTAAGGCAAGAAATCAGAATGACAATGATGATTCTATAAAAATCTATGAGTCTAAACAGACATGGAACATTTTACTTTATATAGGTGATGCATTGACTAGGTAAGCAGTCTTATTCTCACATTTGACAGATGAGGAAAATGAGATTGGAAGACCATGTGTTTATAAGTGGCAGAAACAGGATCTGACCAAGGTCTGCCTGATTACAGTCAGTTTCAACTCTTTCTGCAGCTTATAGAGAATATAAGAATCTGTGTGTGTCTGGAGGGTGTGTGCATGTGTGCACACACGTGTACATGCTTGAGAGAGAGAGATTCTCTATCTCCTATAATCAGTGTAACTCCATTCAACCCAGGGTCCTGGTCAAGTAGAGTAAAATATACAACCAGTATGATCAGGATATTAATTAATAGGCCTAAGTTTTTCTAAGGTTGGTCAGATGAAGATAAAGCCAGAATTCAGGTCTCTTGGCTCCTGATTCAGGGCTCTTTAAGCCACTGAACAAGGGTCTTCCCCACAAGGACTGTAACAATCTCAGAAACTTTTCGGAGGACCTATTTTCTGTCAGGAACATATCAATTAAACAAGTGGTTCCTTTCTCTCCTATGGCCATGCAGAAAAAGCAGGACTTTTACAGAGCCTAACAATCTAGGATAGCCTTACTGACTTGCTTGACAATAGAACGCAGCAGAAGTGACATTTATTCATTCTGAGACTAGTATCTAAAAAGTCTCAAAGCTTCCACTCGATTCTTTCAGAGGAAACTGGGGAAGAAATCCAGCTATGCTGAGACTGACATGCTGTGGGGAAACTCAAGTCAGCCATATTGAGGGGCTGTGTGGAGAGAGCAGCTCAAAGATGGCCCCAGCTACGCCAGGCGTCCCAGGCCAGGCACCGGAAGTGACCAGTAGACACAACGCAGAGAGGAGACCCTGCCAACAGCTGGAGACAGTCACAAAATCCCGCCAACGCGTGCTGCCCCAGCCACTCCAGATGAGCTCCAGACCACTGAAGAGCAAAAATGAGCCACCCCTACTATGCTCATCCACAGCATGAAGAGCACAATAAAATAAAAGGGCTATAGTTTTAACGCCAGTCAGTTTCAGGGTGGTTTGTTACACAGCAGTAAAACTATTGAGAACAACTTCTGTCTCCAGCAAAAAGGGCTCCCAGCGTGATCCAAGCATCCAAAACACGTGGGACCATCTGAGCCTTTTCTTCCCCAGTCCCAGCCACAGTTTTCTCATCCCCCTCCTTGGTGACCCTCTTGGGCCACTGGACAATGCTGAAAAGAAAAGAATCAGTTGAGAGTCTAAAAAAGAATAGAGGCAAAACAGGTAGCAGATGTCAGATGCCCTCCTCTTGATAGGCAGAAGTGACACATAAGAGTCTCTTGGATGCAGAGACCAGGCAACACAGGTTGTGAGCATGGGGAAAGTTCTGAAAAAGGAGGTTTGGAAAAGGCATGTGATAAAGGAGAAAAGAAAACCCTGAGTATGAGAGGCATGAGGTGGGCTCCTCATTGCTTTCCTCCCCCAGACCCTCTGGATGTTTCCACATCCAAGCTCACACCATGCTGCCCAGACTCTCCCTGGCTCCATCATTCAGGATGGAATTGAATTCACTCTCTGCATCCTCAAGGACTCCAACAAAATCTCTCCTCTAACAGCCTACTGATTGATATCTCTCTTATCTTTCCTCTTAGTTTTCCATGTTTGTCTTCTCCCTACAACTGGAATAAAAATTGAAGGCAGAACCTATGTTATTAGGTTGGCGCAAACACAACTGCAGTTTTTGCACTGTTGAAATTTGCCATTTGATACTGGAATACATTCTTAATTAATGTGGTTCTGTTATACATCATTTAATGTGCATTCCTTGCTTTATGTTTTTTGCTAATGAATTATTACTTGCTGTTTATTTTATATGTATTTTAGACTATGGAAATGATGTTAGACAAAAAAGCAAATTTGAGGGATTTTCTTAGTTGAGTTCAAAATGGGTTGTAAAGCAGTAGAGGGAACTTACAACACCAACAATGCACTTGGCTTAGGAACTGCTAATGAACATACAGTGCAGTAGTAGATCAAGAAGTTTTGCAAAGGAGATGAGAGCCTTAAAGATGAGGAGTACAGTGGCCAGGCCATTGGAAGGTGCCAACAATGAACTGAGAGTAATCATGGAAGCTGATCCTCTGACAACTACATGAGAAGCTGCCAAAGAACTCAATGTCAACTGTTCTACAGTCGCTCAGCATTTGAAACAAATTGAAAAGGTGAAACATCTCACTAAGTCGGTACTTCATGAGCTGATCACATATCAAAAATATCATCATTTTGAAGCGTTGTCTTCTTATTCTATGCAACAACAATGGACCATTTCTTGATACAATTGTGACGTGTGATGAAAAAGTGGAATTTATACGACAACCTGTAGCGACCAACTCAGTGGTTGGACCAATAAGAAGCTCCAAAGCACTTCCCAAAGCCACGCTTGCATCAGAAAAATGGGTCATGGTCACTGTTTGGTGGTCTGCTGCCAGTCTGATTCACTACAGAATTCTGAATCCCGGGGAAACAATTACATCTGAGAAGTATGCTCAGCAAATCAGTGAGATGCACCAAAAATGGCAACGCCTGCAGCTGGCATAGATCAACAGAAAGGGCCCAATTCTTCTCGACACTGCCCATAGGTTGCACAACCTAATATTAATATATTGCTTCCCTTCATATTCCACAGTACCGGGTTCAGATCTGAACTAGTCCTATTCAATATGGCTCCAGGGACTGAACTTTAGTACTACCCATATACCAAGGGCAAGTTCTGTTCCAGCCTACTACTCCATGTGTGCGTGCTCAGTCACTCAATGGTGTCCAACTCTTTGCGACCCCATGAACTGTAGACTGCCAGGCTCCTCTGTCCACGGGGATTCTCCAGGTAAGAATACTGGAGTGGGTTGCCATGCCCTCCTCCAGGGGATCTGCCCAACCCAGGGATCGAACCTGAGTCTCCTTCATTGGCAGGCAGACTCTTTACCACTCTGGCACCTGGGAAGCCCCCTCATTGCTCCAGGTTTCTGCAAATGTTCCCTGATGTGTTTTCAAGAACTTAACTCACATGGATGCACAGCTAAAATTTACTTCATAGGCAAGCTTCTGGAAAGACAGGTCTACACTGCAGTTTCTGCATCCCTTCTTCATAGGCTTCTGATCCCACAACTTCCCTGGAAACACTCTTCCAAAAGTCACAGGGACCAATGTTGTCAAAGCCTGTGCTACATAAAGCATGCACTTTTGCGGCTCTTGGGATTTCTTCTATTCTGGTCCCAACACTCTTTGTAAATTTTTTTCTTCTGCTTATCTCTTAAGTGTCTATAATCCCCAAGGTCTTTCTACAACCCTCAGACTCTACAAGTTACTCCAGGCAAATTAAAGCACACCCATGATTTCCCTTGAAACCGGAAACTCAACAGGAATCAAATACCTTACCATTCTTTCCCCTAACCAGCTCTTCTTTATGAATGGTAATATCCATTTACTTAGGAGATAAATTCCATCTTCTCATTCAACAACTAAATCCTATTAGCTGGAGTCCCACAGATTCTACTCCTTAATGCCTTTTGAATCTATTTACCTCTGATGACATCCCCTGTCACCAGCGTGTTTCAGGTTTTTATCACTTCTCACCTAGATTTATGTCAAAGGCCTCCAACCTCTCTCCCCTATGATCAACTCTCCACACAGCCTCCATGTGACCTTTCTTTCCAGAATGTAATTCTGTCCAGGTCATTCCTGTGTCTAAAATAAATCAGAATTTTCGGGATAAAGTTCAACCTCCTTGTACACAAGGACCAAGAACAGTGATTCAAAGTGGGCTCTAGAGCCAGACTTCAAGGGTTCAATTCTAACCTCCTCCTCTTACTAGTTCTGTGACAAAATGCTCAATGTTTCGATGCCTCAGTTTCCTCACTTGTAAAGTAGGATTAAGCTATCTCCTAGGTTTTTATGGGGATTTCATGAGGTAAACAGGTGAAGGGCTTAGAACTCTATCCAGCATACAGTAAGGATGCAACAAATATTACTTAGTTCCTATCTTCATTCTTCCCATTGCTCAGCCCTCATCACTGCTCCCAACACACTCTTTGTGTCATGAATCCAAGCAGAACTTCTTGTATTTTCTCCAATCCAACCTGTGTTTTACCACACAGGCCTGTATCCAGGCCATTCTTTCTTTGTGGGATGTCCATTCTCCTCTTGAGTCCAACTGATTTCTCTTGTCCCTCAAAACTTTGCTCCAAGGGTTACATTCCTTTCCATCTCTGAAGCTTTCTGCTCACTGCATTTAGTATATTCTTTTATAATTTCCACTTTTTTGCCTGTCTCTCTCAATGTTGTGTGATTCTTTTCATTTTTATTGAGGTATCATTGATATACAATATTATACAAGCTTCAGGTGTACAACAGAGTGATTCACAGTTTTTAGAGGTTAGGGTCCAGTTATAGTTATTATAAAATATTGGTTATATTCTCTGTGCTGTACAGTACATCCTTGTAGTTTATTTATTTTATACATAGTTTATATTTCTTAATCCCTTACCCCTATTCTTGCCCCTCTCTCCTTCCCTCCCCCTACTGGTAACCACTAGCGTTCTTTGCTTCTGTAAGTCTGTTTCTTTTTTGTTATATTCACTCATTTTTTGTATTTTTTAGATTCCACATGTAAGTGATATCATACAATACTTATCTTTCTCTGTCTGACTTACTTTACTTTTGGCATAATACCCTCCAAGTTCTTCCATATTGTTGCAAAAATGAATGGCAAAATTTCATTCTTTTTTATGGCCGAGTAATAGTCCAGTGTGTGTGTGTGTATGTGTGTGTGTGTGTGTGTATGTATGTGTGTGTGTACCACATCTTCTTTGTCCACTCATTTGTTAATAAATTCTTAGATTGTTTCCATATCTTGGCAACTGTAAATAATACTGCTATGAACACTGGGGTACATCTATCTTTTCAAATTAGTGTTTTAATTTTATCCAGATATATATCCAGCAATAGAATTGCTGGGTCATATGGTGGCTATTTTTAGCTTTTTGAGAAATCTCCATACTGTTCCCTATACTGGCTGCACCAATTTACATTCCCACCAACAGTGGATAAGGGCTCCCTTTTCTCCACATCCTTGCCAACATTTGTTATTTGTATTCTTTTTGATGATATCTATTCTAACCAATGTGAGGTGATATCTCATTGTGGTTTTAATTCACATTTCTCTGATGATTAGTGATGTTGAGCAACTTTTCATGTGCCTGTTGGCCATCTGTACGTCTTTTTTTGAAAAATGTCTATTCAGGTCTTCTGCCCATTTTTTTAATTGGTTTGTTTGCTTGTTTGAAGTCAACTTGTATCAACTGCTTATGTTTTGGATATTAACCCCTTAGCAGTCACATCATTTTCAAATATATTCCTTTATTCAGTAGGTTGTCTTTTCATTCTGTCTATGGGTTCCTTTGCTCTGCAAAAACTTTAAAGTGTGTCCGATTTGTTTTTAATTTTATTTCCTTTGCTTTAGGAGACACAGCCAAGAAAAACATTGCTGTGATTTATAAAAGCTTGTGTGATTTTTGAAAGAAGATGACACATCTTGGATTTTATATTCTTAATACTGAGGGCAATGACTGCCTCAGAATCTAAACTTATTCATTGTTAGTGGAATAAATAAATGATCACTATGGGACATTAATAGTAGGTACCCAGATGCACCTTAAATTTGATTACTTGCACTTAAAACAGTGCACTTTTCAATCAAGTATACCTTCTGTGATCTTTAATAGACTGCAAATAAATTTAGCACAGAGAAATGTGATGATATCCAGAGAGACGACCAGTTCTGAGAACCACAATAGTGAACAGCCACTAAATATCCCGAAGATTTCACTTTGCCCTAATCCCTGACTGCCCTGCTACCTGGAATAAATCAGACAGTACCACACTGCAGTTTGAAGGAAGTAGCCAAGCTGTGCTAATGTGATCACAATGGAGAAGAGGGGCATGCCTCAGTCTCTCAGAATCAGCATATTCCTAAGCAATGAGTCTTGAATAAGAGAAGAGAAGATTCTGGTTTCTTCCTGAGATAGCCTTCATTCATTCTGTAGACGGACTTCACAAGTGGCAACATAACAAATAAGAGACTGCATGAATAGTACTTCTAAGGATCTCCCCTCAAATCAAGTCTCTTTTTTTTACTAGGTACAAGGTATCTGGGTTTCAGTTTAGGGTCTTAGAAAAGTGTCACCAACTCTTTAGCATAGCTTCTGTGTTAAAAGGCAGGGTAACAAAGAGGAATACTTTAACCCAAAAAGGGAAAAAGCATCTAAACCCAGAACTATACACCACTGGAAATGCCACTCACAAAGCACAGGTAATGGCAACTAAGATCCATTGGGAATACCAGAATGGTCCGTTTCACCTATAAGAATTCAATTCTAGGAAGGTGGTCAAGATTTCACATTTAGGGTGTTCTGAGACCTTGGTGACAACATAACGGGGGTTGGTTAAATGAGTCTTGTTCTCACTCAGGTTGGAGAGAACATTCTAGATAACCTGTTCTCATTAGGGATGGAGGGAACAACTACATTCTAGTAGTTGGAGGCAACTACTAACAAAGCTCATACAAAGAAAAGTGTCTGCCAGCTATCCACTCTCCTGAACTCAAAGGTGATTCCTGCCAGTCGATGCAAAACCTGCCTCTAGAACAGCAAGTTTCCCACCTAAATGTGTCTTTTGGAGACACAGAAGACATTCAGCAACAAATCCTTAAATGCTTTCAAACGAAAATGAAATGATGATAAGGCCCTTGAAGACAGGAACCTCGACAGATAGCATTTATCATGATCTTTACCCCAAAGTAGATGACACAGGACATTGACAGTGGAAAAAAAATAAATAAAGGCTTGTTTTTCTTTAGGAAATCAAAATACATACAAACACATACATTTCTATATATATCCTGACCAAATATATGAGTCAAATGTATTGGGTTGGTCAAAAAGTTCATTCAAGTTTTTCCATTACTCAATTTTATGGTCAACCCAACATTTAACACTTCCTGAGAGCTAAAACACTGAGTAACTCAAACTCAACATGCTTCATTTAAGATCTGAAAAGTGAGACTGAAGCATGCTTAGACTGTTTAAAAAAAAAAAAAAAAAAAAAAGCTGTTAACATGTTCTATTCTTGCACTTGAATAATGCTTTCAACTTTCCAAGATCCTTTGATAGCTATCACCTCCACACCCCCTCCTCCTCACTAAGATCAATGGTAAAGGGATTTATCTCCCCAGTTGACCCCAGAATGTGAAAGCAGAAACCAGAGTGGGAACGTGGCTGTCATACAACAATTTAGCTAGGGCCTTTCACCTTGGACCCTTCTTCTCATATTACACCAGAAACAAGTTATGGAACAGGGCAGGCAATACTGGTTTGCGGCATTTGTTAAAACAAGGCCTCCAGAAAATCTTTGTTTACTTTAAAAATTTAATAAATTTCAAGTATAGTTCATTTGAAAGCAAGCATATCATGAAATTTAAAAGCATTATTATTACGTATGTAATATTATGTACCATAACATTAAGACCTCTAAACTGCAAATGGGGGCTCATGTAGCTTCTTGATTAAGAATATGAACTTTAAAATCAGATAACCTAACTTAAAGTAGTCACACTCTTACACACTTGTACATATAACTTATATTCTCCTACACTTTGTTAAGCTCTCTAACCTCCCCAAGCCACAGTGAATTCATCAGCAAACTAGGAATAATAAGACTTAACCACTTGGAGCTGTTGGGAGGAAAACATATAAATCTGTATGTAAAGGCCTTAACTCAGTGCCTAATATACAAAACTTAAGAGGTAGCAATTAACATTAGCTTATTCATAATCTCTTTTAGTAACTTCCAACTTTAGGCCCTCCAACAAAGGGCAGTTTCTACCTCCTTCAAAAAGAAAACAACAGGCAACTAGGACTATTGGAATGAGCTAAAGCCCAAAAGCTTGAACTGTCACTAACAAATTACTTTAAACAATTCACATTAGTTAGTTGTTAAAGTTTAAAATTTAGGTAAGAATTTCATGAAGTTTTCATAGGGCTCCTAAACTGACAGGAGGGAAAATCCCTCTTGAACTAAAAAGCCAAAAAACCTTTAGAGGGGAAGGAATTTTTCAGAGAGCTACTCAAGGTTCCATGAAGGTACCCAATTCTGATTTCCTCCAGGCTGAGAACCAGGGGAGACCCACCCCCTTTGAAGCTTCTCACACCTCCCTCCCCACCTCCAGCCACCATCACCACCCCCAGCGCCCTTTCTAACCATAGATTTCTAAGTAAAAAAGGAAACTGCCTAAAATTGAAACTGCTTTGGTCTATTATTGGCTTTGGTGGCTGTGGGAAGAAAATAGAGGAGGGTAAGGTAAGATATGCTGATGAAAATACTCTGAGTCATCACTTCCTGGAAGAGGTGGCAGTGAACCCAAAGTCGGCTGGAGAGTCAGGGGGTTAAGGCGGGTCCCGGCTCTGCCACAACCTCACCAGGCACGGTCGGGACGTCACTCAACTCCTGTGAGCTGCCCTCTGTGAAATGACGGCCACGGCCTTCCCAGCCCTACATTCTTGTCATTCATAAATATCCCAGTGAATAAACTACCAGTGCTGTTCACCGCCAGCCTAGAAACCTAAGGGAACTTGCACTCCTGAGCACAGAAGCCTCCCTCACAAGCAAGAGCAGGCAGGACCCAGCAAGGAGGAGGAGCAACTGGCTCCAGGTCAAGAACCAGCTGTTTTACTTCCTAACCACTTTCCCACACCCAGACTCTTCCATCCATACACACGGCACCTCAGCCTTGCTAATATAATTCCCTGGGCAGTGCAGGGTAAACCCACTAGCAAACAACACCCTGGGATAGCCTGACTACTAGGGTAGCTGCAATCACTTTATATTCTATCTTAGACATAAGATCATACATAAAAGTGTTCACTAAACTGTGAGCAGACACAGACAATTTTAAGATTTAGGTTTTAAAAGAAAACAACCTTAACAATAATAAACCAAAAGTTGCACTTTGCATTGGAATCACCTGTTCATGCACCTGCATACCTTTGAGAGGCAGGACTGGCTTTCTTTTCATTTGTCTGATGCTAATTCCTATGGGCAGCTTCTAAACCCTCCATCTAAGGCAGGTCCTGATGACCATGTGCTGGATGAGAGTGAAGAAATGAATGCCGAGCTGCCCAAACAAGGAGGCAAGAGAGGATGACGCACCACACTGCTCCTTGAACTCTGGAGTCACATTGGCTTCCTGGGTAATTTAATAATATTCTCTCACATTCATGTTCTCTCTCTCCATCTCCGGCTCCCACCCCAAAGCATTAGGCAGTCTGACTGAATAGCACTCAGAATATTTTCTCATTTCGAGAAGAAAACAGGAATTTGCCACTTGTCTGCCTCCATTCTATTGCCTGTCAGCCTTCAGCAAATATTTCAATCCTGGGCCTCTGCGTGCTGCTAACCTTTCTCCTTTAACCTTTGGCCCTGCCCTTTTCAAATCTTTCAGGCTTTACCTTCTCATCTTTCCAGCTTAGACACTCCACTCCAGAGGTGACTTCTCTACTATGTTCAACCAAAAGGAGATACGGCAACACCCCTAAAATAATCAGAGTCAAAAGAAAGCTCCTGTGATCTGCTTGCATGACCAAAAGATGATTAGACACATCGGCACATCATCATGGTGAACAGGACTCTTCCTGTAACTGGGCTCCCATTCTCACTGGCCTAAATGTGGCCTCCAAACCTTCAGAGCCTTATTTCTACTCTAGCCATTTCTAAATGCTAACCACCTCAAGAGGGCAGGTCGCTGAAATTAGAGGCTCAGGGGTGGCTGTCAGATGTACACAGAAGATGCAGGTCGGCTCCACCAGGGTACTGAGGATGCAGAGCTCCTGGTGAACTTTTCTTCACGTTGGGCCAAATCACATAACAATTCCTTTCCAAACCCCTGCCCCTCCATCTCCCAATCACTGCAACTCTAGCTAATTGCCACCCCCACCCACCCACCCCACATCCCACGTTGGGACCACTAGCAGTCACCATTTTCCCAAACTTGTGTGTGTCCACCAAGATGTGAGCTGTGCTATTCTTAAGTATTTCTGCAAAACTGGGGGGAAGGTGACACATACTCAAGGACCCTTCTTTTTTTTTTCTTGCAATGACCAGTCTGCTGTCTAATAGCACTCCTTTGAATGTAATTAATTGTGCTGTCTCTTGGTTCATTAGAAATGAGAACCCCAGGTCCCAGCCAGCATAATGCAAGGTAAATCATGTTTAAGTAACCACATAACTAGTGGGTCAGTTTTATGTTTTGTCTTGGCTGCAACCATTATTTAGCTGAGTACTCAAAAAGTGCCTGCCAGTGAGGCTTTCATGTCAGGCAAGTATTAAAAGACAAATGTTTTTTCTCTTCTCCACCTCCCTTTCCAGTCTCTCTTTTCTGATGCTGTATGCACAGGGCAGCCAGGAAATAAAGGCTCCTTTATTTGATCCTCCTAGACCAGAGCCATGTAGGTTCAGGAGGATTCAAGAGAAAAGGACCAAACTGTACTAAGATGGGCCAGGCAAATAGGCAGGCAGACTCCCATGCAGTGGCAATGGAAGGCCACAGTAATCAAGTGTCCTGTCTCTTTTTTAGCACCCAGCATTGTTTTTTCCAGACTCTCACTGGTTGGTCATGGGATCTTTAACAAATCATGAGACATTCTGATCTGGACTCTGTCCTCATCTGTAAAGGAAAGATTGCTCTGATGATCTTCAAGGTCTCTTTCAGCTTTAATTTTTTTTTATGTGTATCCATCGAGCAATGGGAAGCAGTTTGACCCACTCAGATAGATATGGAGAATGCCCCCTACAGTATAAAAAAGGATCTTCTGAAGAGATGAAAGCACCAACCTTTTTATAGTCCGAGTCTGCCCAGTATAAAGGAAAGTAAGAGGAAAAGAAGGAAAAAGCAGGATGTCCAGGATGTCCTTTTTTTTCAAAAGGGAAATTTAGGTGCAGTGTGGCAACATCACAGAGAGAATAAATTACTGGTGCGACTAGATATAAACACAGAAGAACTCAAACTTTTGTCCCAGATTCTCATCCTATTATATAAACTTTACCATAGGATGGCCTAATGATAAGCAAAACGAGCATTTCTGCCTTTTAATTTTTGTAGATTTGTGTTTACCATTTTCCCTAGGATGCCAATCTGGAAATCCCAGAAGTCTAGCATGACAGCCCTCCTGACCACACACCCTACACAATCTTCTGTCTTCCACACTCCCTCAGGGGCAGACTTCAGTGGTCACTGGGTGATAATAACCAATCCTTCCATGCATGACATTCAGAACTTTGTTCAGCCCATCCACGGAGCATGTGTTGTTCATCATGCATCCCTTGTACTCCATGGAAGCTCCCTGAAGACAGGGGTAACGGAGGTCACACAGCCTTTAGATCCCTACAGCATCCAGTACACCACTTGTCTCCAGTAGGCTCACGGGAAACACTTGTAGAATGAATGGAGGTGGAACAACAATATCTTTGACATAGAACTATGTGGTCACACTAGAGGCACATACCTCTTAGTTTTTAACTAGGAGGCAAACTGTCCTAAATATGTTCTGCCTCTTTCAAAACACACACCACCAATTAAGAACTTGGAACTTGAAGCGATGATGGGAGACTCAGAGGAGAAGTAAGGGACAGGAGCACAAAAAGGCTTGGAGACATTGATGAGGAACGTCCAAAAATAATATAGGAGCTCCCAGGATTCCCCTCCTAAGCCCAGAGCCCAGTCAAAGCAGCTCCCCAGATATCTATCTCAACAGCACACCAACATATACATACATGTCCACCCAGACATCTTCTCACCTACACATGTCCAGACACCATCCAGTTGGCAAACAAGTGACAGTATGCAAATTATCAGAAGCCACGATGATCTGCTTCAGCGCGAGCCTGAACAAACAAGGAACAATTTTGCAAGTGGCCACAGATGGCTTAGCTTCTCTCCTTACAATGGACACTAATGAGATTTGCCATAACTAATTCATTCTTTCACATCATTGCCCTAATTCATTCTTTCACACCTGCCCTCAAAAGGTGGGGGAAATTCCCCATCACGGCCATATGCATTTTGTTCCTTTCTAACACACGAAAAGTGCAACTTGTCCCTCCTCATTGTGTAGGGGCAGTTCACATTTAAAGGAGTTAAAAAAAGGTTTGAGAGGAGGTGATGGGGGAAGCAAACATATGCTGGATTTTCTTTCCCATTTCACCTGTTTGCAGAAGGGGTAGAAAAGCAGAGATTTACTGAGTCCTGTACTGAGCTGAAGGCATCCCAGGTGGTGCTAGTGGTAAAGAACCCGCCTGCCAATACAGACGATGTTGAGAGACACAGGTTCAATCCCTGGGTCGGGAAGATCTCCTGGAGGAGGGCATGGCAATCCACTCCACTTCTTGCCTGGAGAATCCCCATAGACAGTAGAGCCTGGCAGGTTACAGTTCATAGGATCGCACAGAGTTGGACACAACTGAAGTGACTTAGCACACACACACATACTGAGCTGGAGAACTCAGTAGTAGCAGAGGAATGGGTGCAAAGCACAGCAGAAAACACAACAGTGAAACAGACAGTTGAAAATAAAACTCTACGGCAAAATGCTGGATTTGGAAATTTTATAGACACCTCAAGCTCTTCTGGCACTCTCTAATCATTTTTTCATAAGTGTCCCTATGCGACCCCATGAACTGTAGCTCACCAGGCTCCTCTGTCCATGGGGATTCTCCAGGCAAGAACACTGGAGTGGGTTGCCATGCCTTCCTCTAGGGATCTTCCCAACCCAGGGATTGAACCAGGTCTCCCGCATTGCAGGCAGGTTCTTTACCATCTGAGCCACCAGGGAAGCACGTGTCCCTAACACGTCAATGGATTCTTAAGAAAACGACTGAACTTCTCTAAGTCACAGGAATCAAAATGTTAGAGGCCGTTCCTCTTCACCTGCTGAAGTCTCCTTAGTCCTCTTCGGTGTGACAGCAAAAACCAAGGGCACTTTCTCTCCTCACTGTGTGCTGCAGTGGGTCCCTGTTTCTTGTCCACTCTGGGCCTGCTTCCCTCCAATGCTGTTATATTTTGATTTCCTAAAGCAGCTCTGCACAGACTCCTCAGCTCTCTGCTCCCCAGTGTGGGGGTGGATGGTATCATAACTTTTTTGTCCCATTCAGGAAGAAGTCAGATCCCTGATCTGCTCTCCCAAGGTCTTCCTGCACTCTGGATTTTCAGGTAAACCCTGCAAGCCAGCCCAGTGGGTTCAAGGCATACAGTGAGCACCCTGCCCCCAGGACCACGGCTCAAAAATACCCGAGCTGCTTTTCCCTCCTTTTGAACTGTGGTGTTGGAGAAGACTGTTGAGAGTCCCGTGGACTGCAAGGAGATCCAACCAGTCCATCCTAAAGGAGAGCAGTCCTGAATATTCATTGGAAGGACTGATGTTAAAGCTGAAATTCCAATACTTTGGCCACCCGATGCGAAGAGCTGACTTGGTGATGATGGCATCACCAACCAAGCTGACTTGGTTGGTGATGGCATCACCAACTCAATGGACATGATTTTGAGTAAACTCCAGGAGTTGGTGATAGACAGGGAGGCATGGCGTGCTGCAGTCCATGGGGTCACAAAGAGTCAGACATGACTGAACTGAACTGAACTATATCCTCTGCTTCCGTCAAGATCCATTCAAGCCTCCTCTGTTTCTCCATCCTTCTCTGAACTCTTCACACACCCCAACATCTGGCACAAGAATGACCATCTTGCTTGGACCCAACATTCCCAACAAGAGGTGAAGCTCAGAGCCTTCTCTGAATGCCAAACAAGTCCATATAAACTGGGAGGAATGACTCTGCATCCTTTTGTCTGCCCAGGTACCCACATGAGTTCCCTTCTTTTTCACTGTTAGTCATCATTCACATCAACTATCACAGAATATGTCCACTCTTTTCTCAAATAAATATGTAGTTTATCCTCATAGGTGACTACTTCAAAACTATGCATGTTATTAAAGTAATAATTAGGTCAAGCCAAGCCCACTATTAATATGTCTCCTAGTTACATGAATCCATATTTTTATGGCAATTTACTGGAATATGAGAGTTGGAAAAGACTCCAGTATCTTCTGCTTCATTGCCTTCATTTCAAGACGGGACTCCTAAGAACAGAGGCAGTGAGAAAACCCAGGTGGTTAGGGGCAGCGACTAATCTGCTTCTCGGTTAGGGCTCTACTGCATCGTATACAATATCTACCTGCCCAGAGGCCAGATACACACACACATACATGCAGATACACATAACACTGAATACTCTCTAACACACACACCAAACCACACCACCTTCTTAGGGCTCCTCAGATAGAGCTCATGAGAGAAAACATGATAACAGAAGGATGTGACTGTGCATCCTCTCTGATGTTCTCTAGGTTTCACTTTGATCATTTCCTAAATAAATGTCTTCCTCTCTAGCTCCTTGCCTCCACTGTCTACAGGGTGAACCCCCACAACTGGGTTGTCTCTTTTGAGAAAGAGAAGCTCCAAGGACCAGCAACTGTCTCTGTGCACTTAACGAGATGAGCAGAAGCAGCCACTGATGCAAGGCAGTCAGGCCCCGAAGGCGTGGGTTCTGCCGCAGGCCTAATATCAGAAGCAAAGGTCAGCTGTCATTTAGGAATGAAGCCAGAAGGAAAGCCAGCATCCAGAAGTTCAGCACCTGCTCCTCCCAGGAGGTGGAGGGGGCACAGCTGGTCCAGCCCGCGGCAGCCCTTCTCAGGCCCACCTGCATGGCTGCCCCCAAGGGGATGTGAGCAGTGATTTCCACACTGGTAGAAAGCCATCAGTCCCTCGGGTGGAGCAGTAAGGACATATGAGAGGTCCAGGACCAAAGGCCAAGCTCATCCAGGAGCACCCGCTTTCTCACCAGTCGTTCCATCCTTCCCCTGCACTGGTTGCCTGGACTGAGGAGGCCTTGCAGAGGCAGCCCTTCCCCCAGCCCATAAGCATAAACAATTCCCCTGCCCGCCACCCCCACCTCCCACCATTTCTTTCAGCCGCTATCCTTCTCTCCCTCCCTTTCCAGGGGCCAGTTCTCACATGGCCTCCACTCGTGTACCTGATTTGCCCCAGTACACCACAGATTTCTACTTCCATTTTCTCCATTACTTTTTCTGGGTTCCTCTCCTTCTGCTAAAAGGCATGATGTGATTTTTCACGCCTCTGGCCAACCTTGCTTTTCTCTCTTCTTCTTTCTATACTCAAACTCTCAAGGACACATACAACACAAAGGCAATGAAGAAAACACCTTTTATTACACAAGTGAATGAATGACTCAGTGAGGCAGAAGAAAGGAAACCCTGTGAATGGACAGTTAGCATCAGCAGGGGCACCGAGCGCTGCTCAGCTCAGCTCTGTGGCCCTTTGCTGGGGCCCCTTTCTCAAGTCTAGCAGAGCCCACTGTTCTGAAGTCAACATTCTCCTTTCACTATTTCCTCCTGGTCCTCCCGCTCTCAGACCTCTGAGAACTGAAGCCTCAGGTGAAACAGAGCTAGAAAGGGACCCTGGCTAACTCAAAGTACAGCCTGAGTCAGCTGGCAGAGCTGAGAATGGGACCATTCTTCTTGGCCCCAGGCCCACTGCCCCGCACCCACTGTCCCCCAGCTTATGGACACCATCACTTAGAACCTCTCTCACCTAATCCAGTGAGTCCTCATGTCTTCTCTGGCTCTCTCTCTAAATTGAATCAGGCAAGATTTGTTTCTACTGATGGATTGTATTAGAAAGTGAAGGAGAGACCATTTAGTAAAAATTACTTCAGTTCATATAGTAAGATTTTGAACAAGGACCTCATTGATATTTTCAAGTGCAAAGCTGACTTGATTGCTAAGTCAAGTCACTATATTTCTTATAATTCACATTAACAGAAGCCTACAATGTATCTTAAGATACTAAAATAAATACAGACACACACGCATTATAAGTTATCTTGGAAAATTCTATCTCCTCAGAAGGAAGCAAAAGAGAAGCCCCCGGCCTCTCTCTCTTTCTGTTGTGTCTGTTTTATTTTATACTCCATTCTAGGCAGATGCGCCAGCCCCTCAGTGCTCTGGGTCATAATTCCAGCCTAACAGTGAAAAGAGAAAGGAGACGGTATGTTTAAAAACAGCTTTATGGGGTTTCACCAATTTACAGAATTCATCATGTGTTCATTCCCCGATCTATCATCTCATTACCACAAAGGAGCAAAACACATCCTTTAGTTTGTAAAGGGCTCTCAACCAGCAATGCCCACGAGTGAGAGCTGGGAGTGTATGTGGCAAGTGAGGGCTGGGGGTGCAAGGCCAGAGGCTGGCAGGGTGCTCTGTGCACAAAGTTGTGGGACCACTTGAGAAGTTATCTCAGAGGCCACTGACTCATCTCCAAAACCTGCTAAGACGATTTTCCCTCATCTTGTAGAGGGTGCCAGAAAAAGACAACCAATGCACAAGGTTCAAGAATAGAAGAGCTTATAAAACTTTCAGGAGATCTGAACAAACAGTCCCTCTGAGTTCTCTGGGATCTAGCTAATCTGGTTCCAGTTTACAGAGAAACGGAAGCATTGAGAAGGCCCCTTGCCTGTGGGTCTTCGGGGAGCAGGGTTAGAAAGCAAGGATCTCAGGCCCCCACCTTAGACTCAGTCCCGCTGAGCCCCAAGTGAGGAGCTGCCTCAGGGCTTAGAGGGTGGACACGCTGGAATCCCAGCTTCCCAATCCTAAGACCGAGGCAAGGCACTGGAGGTTTCTGTACCTCACTGCACACAGCTGCAAAATGGGGATAAAAACACCTCCCCGCCATGGTGGGAAGGAGTAGGTAGACAGTGTGGGTCAAGTGCTTGGCAAAGTTCCCAGCTCAACAACAAAATGGTGACTTTCACGGCCAATGGCTTTCCCTGTGATTCAAGTTTTCCATCAAAGAACGACTCTCTTCTGCCTCTGATGCACAGTTCATATTCTTCAGCAGGAAATCAGGAAACTTAAGAAGCTGGACATCAAAAGACCTTCAAGCGAACATCCAAGGACAACAAGCCCTAAGCTTAAGCAACCAGTAGGATCTTGTGTGACCTACAAAATGAGGTGGGAACAGGAAGAAAAACTGTTGCTAGTTATGGCTTTAATTTTTTTTTTGTTTTGTTTTTTGTTTTTTCCACCCCCCGCTAAAAGATTAACATGCATGTTCTTAAACAAGGGGGTCCCCCATTTACAGCTGACAGCAGCAGCTGCAACCCCTGCCTCTCCAGCAGAATGGCAGGGAATCGAATCAAAAAGAAAAGCAAGTGGACAACCTTTCCTCCGGGAGCATGAAACACAATACCAGCCTCTCACCAAACCCAGCAGACCCCAGCTCTGATTGGAGGTTGCCTCGGAACAAAGGGAAATTGGTATTTAAAAAAAAATCTTCTGAAAGCCAACTCAGCAGATGGTTTTTTCCTGGGCTCCATGAGAGGGGGGTGGGGTGGGGAGGTAGGGGGGAGGGGAAGGGTGCCGGGATAACACAACTGCCACCGGGATACAGATGACTGAGAAGTGACAAAGATGGGGAAAGAGGGCTGACCTCTTGCCCCAGAATTTCACAAAGGGCAATTACTCCATGTGGTGGTGACCTGGACTAGGCCACTGATCGTGTCCAACCTGCAGCTGCTGTTTATCACGGGCACGTCTGGGGCCTTTATCCAATGCTGGGGTAGAGAGAGGCTAGGGATGGGGGCATATTGGAGGAAGCCTGGAAAAGTTTAATTAGAGACCACAGTTTGTTAATAATCCACTATAGGGCAGTTCTACAGAAAAGTCTTATATTTCCATTGCATTTTTAACATTTCAGAACCCTTTTACAACCATTCACTCAGATTATCTTCAAAGCAATGTGTAAGAAAGAGACACAGCATTAATGCCCTGCTAAATATGAGAAAAGGGAGATTCACTTGCTAAAGGCAGAAGAAGAAATCAAAACCAGAACCCCCAGCACAGGGTGGCCACCCGTCCCTCAAGTCTCAGGCCAGACAGGACTCAACAGAATCTTATTTTGGAAGGGACCTTTGCCAAATCCCACATTTTCAGCCCAAACCAGGATATGTGAGAATATTTTTGTAAACAGCTCTAGATTAAGTCTCAGTGAGCCTATTATCCATCACCCCATGCTGCATGCACTGCCAGCCATCACTTCTTACCAGGTCTCACTGTGGCCATGTCCTGCTGAATATTCTCATCAGGGAGGTGGCTATGAGTCCAAGAAAAGAGCTACGTGTCTCCCAGATGAAGCTACAACACCCAGGTTCACCCACAGCCTAGATCAAGGACATGCAGGAGGAGCAATTAGGTGGTCTGCATAAAACTCAATTATTCTCTCCTTGAGGAGGTAACAGCAGGACCAGCTAAAGTGCCCCATTCAGTGATGGCTTCCTACTGCCAGAAACCAGAAATCCGAGGGTCTGATGTAGACTTGAGTCTCCCCACTCCCTCTCCCTTGGTTGTAATCCTGGGAAACCCTGACTGAAAACCCTCAAAGTCCCTCCCTCAGTCTTTAAAACAGGGAGGACTAACAGCTACTTCATGGAACTATCCCAAGAACAATCCAGAAAGAGGTCACAGTTGGGTGATGCAAATCTTTCGTAATGGTGTTGGGGAGATGTGACCGTTGTCACCAATTTTCCACACTATGCACTATCTGAAACACTCATTCTGACAGTCTTGTACTCTCCTGGGTTTTTCCCTAAATGCTCTGAGATCAATTCCTCCAAATAAGAACTGTCTAAACCCTATGCAGCATTTATGCTGAATACACCATACAACTGTAGATTCATGCAGAATTTAGAAGCTTCAGCTCTGCTACAGTATATCTGGATGAGACCACAGAAAAGACAGCATGATGAAAGGTTTTAGATGTTTCTTAAAAACCAATGCAAAATACACAGGGCTGACTAGGCAGAACTTATTTTGATTAAAAAAGGAGTTTTTTTCCCATAGAACTACCTTCACTGGCACAGAGCTAACAAGAACTTCTTTAATACTCAGGCAGGAAAATAAAAGATGCAACTTCTGTCCTCAGACAGCTTACCCTATAACTAAGAAGAAAATACCTTTGATGATGCACTTTTAAAACCTTTTTAGTTAGATCCAAAAAGGCCACTATGTAATTGAGAAACCAGGCTCACAGATGGTGGAGAGCCATGTAGAGATGCCCCAGTAGGGCAACCACAAAAGAGGAACTCTTTTGTGAGAGGGCATCTACATTTCAAAGTGGCCCTATTTCTGTGTAGTCCACAGACTCTAACCAGACCATCTGAATAATATTTGACCTAGATGCTTGTCAAGAACTGTGCCCAAAGAAATGATAATAAGGACAATGCAAACACCTACATTTTGGACCACTGTATGTAGGATGTCTGGGCTTCCCTGGCAGCTCAGCTGGTGAAGAATCCTCCTGCAGGAGACCCAGGTTTGATTCCTGGGTCAGGGAGATCCCCTGGAGAAGGGATAGGCTACCCATTCCAGTATTCATGGGCTTCCCTGGTGACTCAGACTGTAAAGAATCTACTTGCAATGCTGGAGACCTGGGTGTGACCCCTGGATTGGGAAGATCCCCCTGGAAGAGGGCATGGCAACCCACTCCAGTATTCTTGCCTGGAGAATCCCCATGGACAGAGGAGCCTGGCTACAGTTTATGCAGTCACAAAGAGTGAGACATGAGTGAGCGACTAAGCACAGCACACGTAGGATGTAATGGTTTAGACCCTCAAAAAGAGCAGAAGGCAATTCTAAGTTGGAGTCTCCTTGACCTTGAGTTCAGTATACACCAACAATGATGAAGCTGCCAGAAAGCTGAAAGAGCCCAGGGACCTGTTAGTAGAGATACTACACTAACAGTAAAGGAGGGCACAACCCCCTGCAGCCGGACCACCTGCTGGTATTGTCCTCTGCTCTGGGAGCCCTCCCCATTGAAGCCTTTTAGGAAGGACACAGACAAACTAGCATCCCTGGCACAGGAACCAAGGTGCCTTGGCATCCAAAAATTCCATCCTTGGAATCCCAGAAACAGTTTCAGGAACTGGAAATAGTCATGTTTTAAAAGAATAATTTTACTGCAATGTAAGAAAGAGTTTTGCTAAAACCAGAGCTGCCTCAAGAGGTTACAGCGAGTCTCCTCCCTGAGGGCCATTGAGAAGCAGCCAAATAACTGTCCATGAGGAATTTTGGAAGGTGTCTTCTGTTTGTTTACAAAGGAAGTTGAAATGGAAACATTCAGAGGCTCTTCTGACTTTTAGTGAAGTCTAAGATGCTGGAAGTGTGACCCAGCTGTGAACCCATTCTTTCCTTTTGACCCATACCTTCTGTGATTGACCTTCACCTGTCTCCTGATCTGGTGCCAGGTTCTAGCCTGTGTCAGATTTAATTCCTGGTTCTCAGACCCTTTCTGGATCTCCTAATCATGGCTGCTTTCATGACCCAACAGCACCCACATCCCAGCATGATGCTGACCTGCCACTTAGTCAATGGGAGGAATCCAATGGAAGATTGATAAGTTCAGGAACCTGATGGTGCAAGAAAGAGCCACACACCCAGATAAATCCATGTCCATCTCTTGCTCACCTGAAAGGACAAAGATGGAGGAATCACGGATTCCCATTGTATGCAACAAATAGATCCCCTTTAGCTATACTCATGATCCATCATGAGAAACAACTCCTTTAAGACAGTTCTCCAGGGATAGAGTCTGTAGTGAACAATGTTGAAATCCCCTAATTGTTCAGTGCTGTGAATGTGTTTTCATTCACAGCACTGAACAAATGAATAACTGGCTTGGCATGAAAGGCTGCTCATGTTCCTGGGCACATTCATACCTGCAAATGATTACTTCTTATTGGAAGGCATGGTGGCCCACCATGAGGGACAAAATGGCAATCTCTTCATATCCCTTCAAGAATTCTGTACCCCCTCTTCCACTGGTCCTCCCCACTCTGAAACTGGCTGAAACTTGTGAAAGCCGAAGAAGACAACATGGGAAAAACCACAATAAACAAGGTCTAGGAAAAACCACTGAAGCAACCTGCATTTGATACTAATGATGATTATCAAATGGCTTCATGGGCCAGGTACCAAGGTGGGAACTACTTGGACTTTTCAGAGTCAACAAAGGCCTCCATTGTTTCCTCCGGTGAGGTCAGAGACTGGTGGGAAGGCGAGAGAAGTGAGCCTGGGGATGGAGGGGCAGGCAGGGAAAAAAAACAAACCTAGGACTTTAGAGACAAAGACACACTGCAGGTACAGACGGAGGCCCCTGGCTTTCCTAGGGCAAGAGTCAATGGAACACTATGGAAGCTAGGAAGGAGCCCTAGAAGTGATGTCATTGAAACCTGCCCTGAGTGCAGGGCTCTGACTGGCTGTCCATGTTCCAACACACTCTGACAGCAGCCTCAGCTTGCACCAAGAGCTCTCGACGTCACAAGACAGCACATAATTCAGAATCCTCCATGCACTGGGTCCAACTGCTAGTCCATGCAGGTGTTTGCATGCTGTGTAAGTCGGCACACCTCTTGGGAACCTTCGGCTCCACTGAGCTTCTGCCCTCCCCCCTGGCCGCCTCTCCCTTTGCCCACTGGTTCCTCTTGTGGGGGGTGCAGGGAGCACACCTTAATGCTACCTTCCAAGTCAAGTCATCCTGAGAACCAAACAAGTTGAAACCATTTCCACAAAGTAGTCTGGTATGTGCAAATTATAATATGAATTTTTAGCTTACTGTGGCTAAAAAATACCTCTACAACACAAGGCTTCATTGGCTCCTGGCTTTGATTTCTGCATGTAAGGCAGTCAGGAGCCTGAACCAATGCCTGCGGCCCAGGCTTCGAGAACCTCCCTGCCATATCCCCATGCTGTCTGCCTAGGCAGTCCTTAAGCAGTGACTTTCCAACCAAAGAGACTCATGTCTCAGGAACAAGGAAGGCAGGAGGGGACATCCTGGGATGTCCTGCATTTCAGCGTTTTGAAGGTGGGATGTTTTTCACTTAAAGTTGCAGGAATCAGAAGCATCAAAGGATGGGGCAGAGAAGGGCAAAAAGGAATTATTTCTTTTGCCTTTTATTAAAAAGAAAAGAGGTAATGTAACTGAAGGTCAACTGGAAATGCAGATATGAGAGGACTTTTTGCATGTGTAGAATTGATGATTGAGAAGGGGGGTGACTGTACAAACGCTGCGAGTGTGGCAAGGATGCAAGGAAACACCAACTGAACCCCATCTCGTCGTCCTTATGACACTACTTTGAAAGTTTCATTTTGAGTCATGCTTTGAGCTCAGCAGCAATCCTGGTTTGGCAGATAAGTGACCACAAAGATAAAATATTTTTGTCAAAGATAAAAGACCTTTGAATCAACTCTAAATAAATCCCCATACCAATTCTTAGCACCAAAAAAAAAAAAAAAAAAAAAAATAGCATTAGAGGAATGTTTGATTAGTAGGTACCTGTGCAAGCATCAGAAATAAGACACTGGTACTGCAACCCACCTATCACAGTTCAACATAACCATGAGCAGTATAAAAACAGGATCAGCCTAAAGAAACACACGGCTTCTGAGACAGCCCACGCCTCTGAGCACCCAGCACAACTGCGGGGCGCCGTGTGGCTAGCCATGCTGGTAGTGAGGAGGGTCCTGTGGGTGAGCGGGAAGAGAGACATGCAGAACAGGAATTAAACTGGTGCATACTGAGTGAGGTGCTGTGCTAAGCATACCAGGCACTTTCATCCCCACAAGACACCAGCAAGGAAGTGTTACTATGACCGCTGGTTTTCACACAGTTAGGTAACAGCTTCAAGGGGTTAAGAGGCTTGCTTAATGTTACAGGGGACCAGCTTCTAGAGCAGGTTCTCTGCAGAGAACCTGGTCTGGAATCAGGGCCGGCAATCTTCCTAACAGATCCCTTATTTCTTATCTGAACAGTTCAAGGAACGAATGGCTCTCCATCAGAACAGAACACAGTTTTCCCACTTTTACTCTAACAGGTTTATCTTCAAAGGTATGGAGTTCACCAAAGAAGGTTCCTTGTTGAACTCCAAAGTGAAACTAAGAACAGCGGAAAAGGGCCAGCGTGGTGCTGTGAACTCCCAGGGAACCCCTAACACAGGAGAAAAATAAGAAGCACACAAGAAAGAAAGTGGGGAACCAACGTCCCCAGGATATCCTCATGGAATGCAAGCTTGATAAACCTCCCCACTTTTTAAGCTCAATTCTTACGTCTGCTCCCATGATTTTAGGCCTTTTGACACTGGGGCAAAAAGGAAACAATCCGATGACAGAACAGTGGGTCCCAAAGAGAGGTCAACAATTTTGTTTATAGTAGCTAGTTTTCTTAAAGAGGAAGACTTGCCTCATCTAACAGAATGACTCTTAAAGTTTCCAGTTTTTAGAAGAGAAATAAGGTTTCAGAGGTCAATAGCTGTTTTTTTGTTTTGTTTTGTTTTGTTTGTTTTTAATAGGCCAAAAACTGAAATTCAGGAAAGTAAAGCATTCTTGTTGAAGCTGTTATTAACAGAGGCAGAGACGGTGCCCAGGGCTCCTGTCCCCAAGTCCAGTGTCCTTTCCCAAACACCAACTCCAGATGTTAAATATTACCTGCTGCTTGATACAATTACTTGGTGGGAAAGGTTTTTAGCTATAAAATAACTACAGAGGAATGCATCGGGAAACAAAATTTTCAGGTATTCTGATGAATAAAGAGGAATACACTGCTTAAAATAAAAAATCTATAGAGAGAAAATATACAATTAAACAAGGCAAATTCAGCTTCTTATGAAGAAATGCTGGCCAGACCTACTCTCCCAGTCAGGTTGAAGGTGTTGTAGGGGAAGAAGCCCATACACGCTGGAGTTCAAAGCATCACATTCACAAGCACTGAAAAAGGGAGGGCAAGCCTTCAGTCAAGCAATGCACCTCGACGTGACCAGAGAAGGTGCTGGGCAAATGATAGAGAGAGGGACACCTGAACCCTAAGGAGTGTGGAAGGCTCTCGTGGGTGCTCAGGACCACCCATCAGAGTGGAGAAGGAAGTGGTGCAGTACCAGAGGTCCAGCAGCCAGAGCCACCTTCCATCCCTGCCCAACACGCCCTCTAAACTGCTACCATCATAGCGAGTCAAGTGAGAAATGTGCTTCTCAGAAGCCTGCAGGGAAAATGGAAAGCCCTGGTGCAGCCCTCCTAACTCACAAGTGGACCACTTTCGCGCCTCTCTGCCCTACATCACTCTCATTACGTTCCCTGGACCTGCAACCCTTCTTTTCTGCAGTTCAAAGCCTGCACAGCACTCCCATTATTTACAGAATTAAATGCAAACTCATTTACTAATTTGATATTCATCACTCTCCGCAATCTGATGCCAGACTTTGCTTCCCATCTACATCACCTAAAACAGTCTTTTTCCTCTTCATACTTTGTGGGTTTGACACAAGTAGGGTGCTATCTGAAGGATGAGTAAATGAATTTGTAACCTATTAGACTTCCTAAGAGAGGGTTATGAGTACTTAGAAGAGAATACAGGGTCTTTCCACACATGTATGATGATGTTCTACGTGGGATTACTGAGAAGGAATCTTGAACATCTTCCTAGGACCATGGTAGACTCTGAGGAATATGAGATTGCTAGAGAAAACCAGTTCTCCTGATGAAGCTGGGTGAAGGTGAACATTGAGTCCAAAGAAACAAAACAGAAGTTGCATTTTGGTCAAAAGCAAATAATAATCCATAAGCAGAATAAAGGAAAAATTAAGACTTTTTAACTCATGACACTTTGAAACACTTGTAATTAAAGACAATGTACCGGCTCATGATCTTGCCACCCTTAACGTGTGGGAAAGTAGGAGAGAAATGCCCTCAAGCTGTAGCCTCACCTTCCAGCAGCCCTTTCCAGTGTGGGCACTTGGGGCCTGGACTCCAGCACTGGCCAAACAGTCTAGAAGAACAGACTTCAAAGGCCTACCCTGCTCCTGCATAGGTGAAGCCACTGAGCCTCAATTTCCTCATCTGTAAATAAATATCTCTCATCTGACAGGACTGTTGTAAGGACTAATAGAGAAAGCAAATACAGATAAAAGAGTCAGCCGAAGGTCTGCCATGTGGCTCAATAAATTGGAACTGTTACTATGACCTGTACAATGTACATTTCCCATCTTTTAAAAAAATCTTCCATTGGGTTATATCATGTGGAAACTATCATCTCTATTTGGCAGATGAGGAAACTGGGGCTTCAGCAAGGTTAGACTCCAGATCCAGAATCACAAAGCCAGTTGGTGCTCATAGCCATGCCACACTTCCAACCTTGGGTCACTGTACAGTCCTAGTCTCAGAACACCCTCTCCCCCTCATGCCATTGAACCTGGTGAGTGTCATGACTCCCACAGGAAGTCCTCAGAAAGAGGAGAGCTGCTAAGCTCTGCCCAGCTAAGAGCCTCTTAAAAACCTGTCACTGCTGGAACATTTTAAGTTCACATGTTATACCTAAACTTGCTTCTAGAGATTCACTCTCATATTCTCTATTGTTTTTATTGAGTGACCTAGAGGGGAAATAGAGGAAGCTTACATGATAATTCCACGTACCTGAGTCAATCTAAGATGTAACAACATGGCTGTGATAAAGAGCAGGGTGCATTTATAGGATCCATCTGCAATCCGGGACCTGCCCAAAGAACAATTCTGAGGTCCTGAAATTCTCAGTTCTCTTCTCAGTCACCACTCCTTACCAAATGCTGCTCTTACACATCACATAAATCACTTCATCATAAATCCTCTACCAGACAGCATCTCAAGTATCATCCTAAGTTTACTTGGAAGGGAGGTGATCCATTCACTGGTTAGACAAGTCCACGAATCCTTGAGCCAATGAAGTGGTATTTTCATGGGTCCCTCCTAACATCCTACTACTGACATGGCCATGTTACCTGAAAATCTATAACAATTCTCCAGTTTGGAAAATTGGGTCTAGGTTTGAAATTCAGAATAAAACTCTTAAGGATACCACACACACAGCAGCAGAACATGTACAAACAGAAAAAGAAGAGAACTAGCTGTGATATGTAAGGAATGCCATAATTATCCTATAGAACTTTACTTTTACCAAAAAAAAAAAAAAAATGAAAAAGCAAATCATTTGCGATCCAATGTAAGCTGTCTTTGCCTAAGGCTGCCAAATAATGACTTGAACAAAACTGACTGGTCTGCAAAAGTAAAACAAACAACAACAACAACAAAGCACATGATGACTAACACTCATTTTCCCAGCCTCCGAGTTTGGAGGATAAATCTTTCAAAACAAAATGAGATAAAACCAAATCCCTATAATCCTAAAACTCCCTGCCCTTCCCCTGAGTCAAGGGTCAACAAGTGTTTTTGGTAAGAACCAGACAGCAGATAGTTTAAGCTCTGAGGGCCATACACTCTCTGTCACAACTACTCAACTCCGCTGTCGAAGTGCAAAAGTAGCCGTAGCCAAAATATAAATAAATAGATGTGGCTCCATTCCAATGAAACTGCATTTAAGGACATTGAAATTTGAATTTCATATAATTTTCCCATGTTACAAAATATTATTCTCTTTTTTATTTTTTTTTCCAACCATTCTTTGCTTGCAAGCTGTACAAAAATAGGCAGGGGTCTGAATTTTGCCCACAGACTAGTTTGCCAACCCTGCTCTAAGTCAGCATATATGATCAGATGACACCCAAGGAGGCACCTCCACTCAATCAAGGACCAGCTCAATAGAGCTGTTTTCTAAGTGCTTAGCAAAAGACCTGACTCCCAGGGATCACTCCATGTACACTTCTTCAATGAGCAACTTGCCTCACAATAAAAGATCCAGAAGACTCAATTTTAGAGTAAGACACTGACCTAATGCTTACAAAATGCCATCCTCATCCTTTTCCCTGTCCCAAAGTAATGATCATGTAGTTCCCATTCATACAAATAAATTCTGCAAACTCATTCCACTGAACTTTTCGGTACAAATGGTAGGCAAGGTTTCCGCCTCTCTACCTTAGCTCCAGCTTTTACTTACTCCTTACTGAGGAAACAACAAGAACTAAAAGAGTAATAAACTTATCATACTAATCCAATATAGATCAGAGAACTTCCTATCATCTATCAAATGATTAAGACCCAGTACTGATAACTTTATTGATTCATCTCTGGAAAGTATCAGCTCTAGACATAATGTAAAAAGGATAAAGAAATAAAATACGAAGCAATTTTCATAGATAGTCCCACTTCAGAGCCAGCATAACACAGCATTATGCATTTAATTTCAGCCCTCCCCCTTTTTCTCTCCACCTCCAATTGCTCAGGCTTAGAAATGCATACTTAGTAGGTCACATATTCAAAGAAGCAATTTCATCTCTCTTTCCAATAAAGTACACAAAGGGCATCCAACTTTTTGGGTGAGAATCACCAACCTGAGAATTTCAGATATAAGAGTGGAGGTCCACTGCACATTTCAGCTTTGAAATCATCCCTGAGTCACAAATTCCAGAGTTTTATTCTGGGGCATTCCAATAGGCAGATGCCTATATTTGGGAACAGTCTTACAGTCTTAAGGAAGTAGTACTGATCAGGACAACTTACTCTTTCTAGGATTGTGAATTTTGGTTTGCACACCCTAAACTGTGGGCTGCTGCTCAAATTCTGGCGGTGATGGTGATGAAGGGAAAACAGTTCCCACAGTTTTCAAGACTGCTCTCCCCCACAAAAATCCAACAATACTCTTTGTGCTATCTCAGTGACCAAAGACAAAGATATTCATTTTCAAAGCTGAAAAGACTTCAACTCCAAAGCAAAATTTAACTTTATAAGTGGAGCCTGCTTGGATTTCTTAGCATTTGCTTGCAAAAATCTCAAAAATTTCCACGTACATACAGATAATCTTTGATTTTATATCAGAGAACCCAGAAAGCATTGCAAAGTTGTAAATGGGGACAGGAGAAGTGAAAGCACTTATCTCTATGCTATGTAAAAACACACCAATTTTTAAAGATTTTTTTGTGTTCCAAATGTTAAAGAAGATGTCAACTGCCCTGGCTTGCCCAGGATTGAAGGGGGTCCTGGATACAGGAACTTCTGTTTGAAAACCAGGTTAGTCTGAGCAAACTAAAAGTGTCGGCCACCCAGAAAAGTCTTTTCTAGTCCAATTTTTTTTTAACTGCAACAAATCAGCCGAAACACCTAGCATGAGGAAACGCACAGCCCAACACTAAAGAAACAACATGATTCTTGGCAGTTTATTGAAAATGACTACACCACAGCTCAAAAACCACTGGCAACCGAAAAACTAGATTATTTCTGGGCTATAACGGAGAAAGGTTCATTCATATGGGCCATTTTATCTTCCATCATGCCCAGAGTTCAAATAGTAATAAATAAGATGTGAGAGAATTACAAAGACTCTGGTTAACATCTACAACCTAAAACTCCAGAACTCTTGTCAACAAGAGGACTCCTTTCAGAGCTGTTCATAAGACCCAGAGATTCTTGGAAAAAAGACGTTCTAGACTAGGGCAGTCCTCTGCTATCACAGCTGAGTGCCACACCCCTCCCAAGAAAGGAGGTCTCTGTAACCCTCTGCAACATAAAACAAATACAATGAAACCTTAGATCCATACATTCACCAAACTATAGCATTAATCACCTAGAGATCTGCTTTCCACACCCACATTGACCTTTATGAGGAAAATGACAATACACTGAGTTCATCCAACACTTCACCTGAGAAGTCTACAATGTGTCAGACAAAGCCTCAATAGTCCCCTGTCTCTTCCATTTCTCCAGCGCCAGCTTGAAAGCTCACCACTGGCTCCTGGGAGGATGATCTTTCAGCCGAGAAGAGCCTCTATTTACTATAAAGACCGGGCTTCCTCACTCAAGTAAGCAACTTATCTATTTTAGAAAGATGTACAGAAATGACTAAAACCAAAAGGGTGTTTGACTGTTCTGAATGACCAAAATTTTCAACTTCCTACTCTTCACTATGAGAACAGATGCAAATATTAAACCAAAAAAAAAGAAGAAGCACCCTCAAAATTCTCTCACAGCTTAGCCAGATCAGACCCAGCCAATTGGCTGCTATGCAATAAATAGGAACTTCCAGGAATATAATTGTAGTTTTTTTCATTTTGTTTTCAGTCGGTAGAAGCCATAATATTAAACTGGATGCTATACCAAGACATAGGAGACATTTTCTGTAGGCCACAAGTGTTCCATCAAAGAAATGAGTAATTTATAAATAAGCAAGTAACCCCTCAACAGTTGAGGATAAAACAGCAAAAACAAACCAAAAAACCTAGTCAACAGGGATCCCTACCTTCTTTTTGGAGTGGCTTCTTTCCTCCTCCTTTGTGGCTTTGCTATTTTTCCCAGCACGGGACACCTTCTGGTCCGACTGCTTGATGGTGATCTTGATCTCAGGGGGGCATATATAGTTCTCCAGATTCTTTGGGGGTTTCTTAGCCCGTTTTGTGGTCTGAATCTTCAGCTTCAGACTCCCCTCTGTGAAATTGGCCTCCTTGATAGAAAACTCCTGTTCTTCCAGGCCATCTCCTGCCACCCATTTCTCACTGTCTGCGTTGGAGTTGGAATCCACATCCCGCCCTGAGCCCAGTTCATCCTCCTCCTCTGGCTCCATGCGTTCTCCACCTGCTGGGATTCCCTTCCCAGTCTCCGGAGCAGACAGCAAAGGTTCTCCTGCACAGCTAGGAGTAGTCGAGGGCTTGGCTGAGGAGACTGGCAGGAATTCCGACTCACTCCCCCTCTGCCGGGAGCCACTTAAGACTTCCCTGGACTCCATGACAATCCTCCAGTTGCCAAGAGTTCTCAGGAGAGAGACAGGGAAAAGGGAAAGGTGAGAAGAGACGGCACCCAAAATTCCAAGGAGAAAGTGGTCCGGCTGCTGGGCTCAGAGCCCCAGGGAAGGAGACACCGTGAGGTTGTTCAGAAGAGATCAGATCTGCAACTGAGAAGCAGAGAGATAATTAGCCATGGCAGGCAGGAAAAAATGGCCTCAAAGGTAACTCAAACTAAGTTCCAGAAGTCCCATCCTACTTATCTATGGCATTAGAAAAAAAAATTTTTTAATGATTTGAAAGAAGTCAAACCAGAAAGTGCACATCCCCAAACTGTATTACATGGGAACAGAGGGGGAGACACACGCACAGACAGTCTTTCATTGAATTGTTACTAATTTTTATGGTTGTGGGTCCAAGAATGAAGAGAGATGAGTCCTCCAGTCCAGTAACAAGCTAGATGCTTCTTATACCAAAGCCACAGCTGGCTGAGTAACCATCAAAGCCAACCAAGACAAAAGGAAGTCTAAGCGCTGATACTCAGGTCTGTGGAAACTGCATCTGGCTGGCTTCTTGCACAACTTCCCTCTCACATGTGAAGAACAGTCTGCAAAACTGAACACAGTACTGGGCTGCCTGGGCCAAGCTCTCCATCCCCTCAGAAGAAGAGCTTCTGGACTGTTCTTTCTTTATCATCTTTCATTGTGAATTATTTTAATCATGCACATGTCTTGCCTTTATTTCTTAAAACAAATGCAAAGCTGAGGTGAAGGTTTGTAAAAGGAAAACAAAGAGTTCAGTAAGAAATTACTTCTAATGCTGTGATTAATGCAAAACAAATGCTAAATGTGTTTCTGACACAAAAGTTATTTAATTGCTATCTATCTTTTAGATAAAAATAACCACCCGAGACAGTTTTAATTCCCTTCCCAGCCCTTAAATAAAGTGGCATTATGTCTACATGACAACAAAAAAGAGAGGGGGAGAGAGGGAGCGTTTCACAGGTCTTTGGAAGTGTCAGGAATCCATGCAGGATTTTTTTATTTTCCCTTTCTCCTCACCAAGCTATCCTTCACCCTTATTCACTCCATGTCCCATTATTCCCAACTTTATACTCATCATTTTAAAGCTCAAAAGAAAGCCCAAATGCTCATTTTCAAGAGAAAACTTCAAGCCCTGGGGCTGTCCTGAACTTCAAGACATCATCTCCTTCTACCCCAGCTGTAGATAAGGTTACAACCAAGCCTTTACAAATGGCCACTCAGCAGAAGACACTGAAGCATATCCTAGACTGTCATCTTTGAGCGTGTCATTTAAGGACTTGACCAGCAAATGTGCCCACCAGAAATTTCCAGAAATGCCCACAAAGACACATTTAGAACAGCCAAGAACTGGAAATCGAGCAGGTACTTCCACCCTCAGGGATCAGTAGATTTTCAGCTGACGCCCCGTGAGGAAGCCAGCCAGCAAGGCAGCAGGGCTTCAACATAGACCCTGCTCCCCAGAGAAGCCCAGGAACATAATCAGCTCCTGGAAACTACTCAGCCCCGCAGGAAGACATGTTTACAATTGCTTCCACTTGGGGGAAAACCCAATGAATGCAGCACCTCTGCAAAGAAGCTGCTGTTTGGTGAGAGCATCCTCCCCAAAGCTGTCAACATTGAGCAGCAACCTGTGCCCCATGCTACAAAAGGGCCAAAGTTCCCACTGAGGAGCAGAGGAGGGCAGCTAGACCAGTTGACACTTCATGTTTTCTTTACTAGAGAGGTTCCTGTCTCGTCTAGACTGATCTGCTTACTTGCCCAAAACCTTAGATAATTTTTAAAAAGTCATATTCATTGAAGCCTCTCTTATTGGTGTCAGATAACACACTGTTGTTGGAGGCATCAAGATGCCTGAGAACTTGTCCCTGCTGACCGCTACTGAGCAAAAGCCCAGTAGGTCTGTCTCATTTTGTGCATTAGGTTCATACAAATTGGCAGCCATGTTTCTTATGGCAGCAGTGTTCAGTGGTTTACTCCCTCTGACAGGGATCTCCAGTGTAGCATTTTAATATCCTGGTACCTACCTACAAAGCATATTTTGGTCAGAGCAAAAGCTGAGGCATATTCTCCATAAAAAGTTCCCAAACTAAATCTATTTGGACCTTTGAACCAGAGTAGGTCAACAGCTATTGCCAGTGCTGTGATGAGAGAAAAGAAGGTAAAATCTAAACTTTAGAGGAATAGATAGGAGTATGAGGTAGATGTATTATCAGTATTGAGAAAGCATCTTCCATTTAAACAATGATTCACTTCAGAGTTTCTTATATTTAGTAGTATAAATCAGTAGCTAATGAATATAGGACACAAAGTTCCAAAACTGAAAACTCAAATAGTAAGAGATCCACAAAAACTGAAAATTCAACATTTTTTTTTTCAGTTCCAGTCAAGGTCCTAAGAAATGACTAATATACAAGTTTTTTCATCAAGGAGGTTATACTCTTGAAGAGAGAGTTGAAAAACAAAGCAGAGAAGATTTTTACCTCCTATAATAAAGGGTAGAAACAAAGGGAAGAGAAAGGGTTTTCCACTTGGGCAAGGTGTAGACAGAGAGAAAACTACATAGGAAGGCCTCAAGAGAGCATCTGACCTTGAGGGGCCTCAATAAGTAAAGTGGGAAGAGGCAAGACATGGAAGAGAGAAGGAACAGCATGAGGCAAGACCTGGGCAGGGGTGCACAGAGTTACGTTTAGGAAAAAGAAAGCTGAGGTTTGACTAGGAAGTGTGGTACAATTGGGAACTGGTGAGAGAAAAAAGGTGACAGCAAGATCACGGACATCCTTGACATCTCTGGACGGCACGCCGCTAATGAGCTGGATTTTATCTTACAGACAATGGGAAGCCATTTAAGTAGGGGATGCCAGTAGGGAAGAGGTATTAGTAAAGCTATGCTTTAGAAAGATAAATTAAGGGAACCCGATATTAGAGACAGGGGGACCATAAAGAGGCGTGGCTGAAATTCGATTCTTGTTGCACAAGGACCAAACCAAGGCAGCATATTACCTGATGAACACTAGAGATGAAACCATAATGCAGTTTCAAATAATCCCATCCAGGAACACATCAATTCCAAACTTTCCATATTTGTCTACCCTAAGAATTCAGTCCTAGAGCTCATTAGCCATCAAGCTGCATTCCCTATTCAAGTCAAACCAGTCAAACCACAGTGGCATTACACACTCAGAGTTCTTTCCACCTTGATATTTTTATAGAATCTCTTTTTATATCCTCTCTCAACCATCCAGGCAATGCCTGGCATACAACTGGTGTTTTCCAAATGTTTGTTGTATGAAGGAATGAATGGACAAAGAAACAAGCAGATCCCAAGCCTTCCCACATTTCAAGGTCATGCCCAAGTCTTCACTTCTCCATGACAACATATTGCAAACTCTGAACCACAGCACTCACTCCCTAGCCTGACTGAACACGGCTTGCAGCTGTAGAGCTTGCCACTAAATACTAGTCATACATGGTCTCCTCATTGTTTCCAGGATACAAATCTTATTTTCCTTTCTTGATTGCAGTTCAGGCTCAGGCTGAGGTCGATGATGGCTATACAACACTTACATTCGCTTCAGCACCCAGTGCAGGATGGGGCACGGGGAGGACTTCCTGAAGTTCTTTCTGAATGAAAATGAGTTAGCCCCTGACTGCTCATCAAAGTCCTGTGGTTCAAACGACTCCAACTGCAGATCCACCCAGGCAGGCGGCCCCTGCGCAGTTCACTGTCTATGCCCCTCAGGGCCACATGCAAGAGAGACACTTTCAAAAGTAAAGAGCAAAGAAACATAAACCTTCTGTTTACTGCACCAGCACACAAAGCTGCCGTTATCCTTTGCCTCCTCCCAGCACCGAGCTGCCACCCCAGATTCGCAGGGTCAGTTTTTTCGTGCATCTGGGAGAACACTGGGAGTCCTCCTGTGGCATCACCAGCCAACCTACCCCATGAGCACACGCACACACTCACGCACACACTCAGACGAAAGTGAAAACAAAAGCAAGGTGAAAACCGTTCGCCTTATCACATTCCAGCAGCCAGGGGCTCCTCCAGAGTGGGCAGCGCACAGAGGACACGTGCTGGCTCAGGCCTCCAGGCAAACAACAGTTAACTCATCCGTGGCTGACTGTAGGACCGGAGGTGAGAGAAGCCCTACAGATGCAATAACACACGCTTAGGAAATGACCTCTTAGCAGGTCCCAGGGGAATAGAAGGGCGAGGGGAGGGATGTGATGGGAAAAAAACACTGAGAAAGCAATCCAGAGACTGGGCCTGCCTTTCCCCAACAGTGAGGTGCTAGACAAGTCAATCTGAGTCCCTTACTCAGTAGTTATCTCAGCACTGAATGCAACAAGACCAAGGTCTCTTCCATATTCTAGACTGTGTAATTACACCCAGCACAGTTATAGACCTATGAGACCCTCCAAAGTGGGTACTGTGAGCCTACAGGATTATTCATCTGAGGGCCAAGGGGAATCTTGCTTGGCTCTATGTGCTTCACGACCCAGATGAGTCCCAGAGAGGAAGTTCATCCTCTCTTCTCCATGATCTGTAAAATGGAAGAATTTTTCCTAGTCTAGAACACATTCTTGACCTGCAGCCTTGAGGGAACTCTTAGTAATCCTGGAACTTCGTGGAAATGCCAGTTCTCAAGCCCCACCTATGGCTGCAGGGATAGGCCCAGCACTCTGGCTGGTACCAAGCCCTCTAGGAAGTTCTAATGGGCTTAGGCGTTGCCTGGTCTATGTGCTTACCCCTACCAACTGACTTTACCAAAGAACACTACTACTCTATATTTAAAGGGAATTCTCCCTTACTATTCATCAGTGGCATTTTACTCATCTATGCAATCCCAACACCTAGAACAGTGTTCAATGAATAATGGGCACTTGAGAAATGTTGGTTGACTGAATTAATAAATTAACAAATCTCCTCATGCTGGGCTTCCCAGGATTATCTACCTCTCCCATCTGCTTTGCTTCCAGGGCATATTCAGACCATCATCACCCTAACCAGTGCTTTCCAGAGCGTCAGTCTGGTAGAACTGATACAGCCCTTCGCTTATATAACAGGAGTCAAAAGATGTGGACTCTGGACCTGGTTCTGACACCTAGGAGCTCTCATAAGACTCTTTCAGCCTCACTGTCTCATCAATAAAACGGGGGAAAAGATGACTTTCTGATCTTCCTCATTACAGTTTTTTCTTTTTTTCTAATGGAACTACATGCTTCTTATAAGTTTTTTAGATAACACATACAACTCATAAGGTTTTAGAGGCAAACAATGACAAATATCTGAAGGGTGTGCTGCCTCATTCCTGACCTTTCTCAAACTGCCCCAGAACTCCTCATCCTCACCCCTACCTCAGCTCCTTATTCTGCAAATTCCATAAAGTTGGACACGTCTTTGATCTTTACATTGCCCATATAATCCTCAGGTCAGAACTTTTTCCCCTCAAAACTCTGTAGAATGTCTGTCTTCTAGAGCTTGAAGTAAAAGAAGAGAAAATGGAAGCCAGTCTGGTTTTGTTTCCTTTGTAGACAATGTGTTTTATGCTTTTCTAACTGGAATTTTTTTTTATTATAATACAATTTTATGAATGACAAAATGAGGAATGTGGATCTTACTTATTTTTCCTGGAACAGAGTGAGACTTTTCGATCTGAAGTGCAGGTTGTTTCTAATTCAGAATCATTCCCTTCAATTTATTCCTTTAGCTATTTCTTCGATTCAGTGGTTTTGTCTTTCTTTTTCTTTTACCTCAGTTTAGAACTCTAATCTCTGTTCTCCATTTCTCTGATTTTCTCTCTCACTGTTTTTATTTCTTTATTTTGCATCATGCAAGAGCCTTCCCTAATCTAAGGTCCATAACACAAATTTAATTTTGTCTCTCATCCCCCCTTTGCCTTTATTGACCTCACTGTGGATGTTTAATTTTGCAATTGCACATATTGCATCCCTGCAATCTTTCTTACTTTATTCATCCTTCTTTCTGCTAATTCTGATGCTTTTTCATCTCATAACACTCTCTCTTTGTTATTTTATGCTCCTTTTCCACCTGGGGTGGAGGGGGGGCGATGGTCATGATTCTTCCTGTTGCAGATGGTCTGGTAGCAATCTAAAATTCTTATTTAACTACTGTTGTAAATAATGTCATAATACCATTCCTTCTTCCTTGTTCTGAGTGCTAGTGCCAGTGCTCAGGCACTCAATCATATCCAACTCTCTGACCACATGGACCGTGGCCCTGCAGGCACCTCTGTCAGTGGAATTTTCCAGACAAGAATACCGCAGTGGGTTGCCATTTCCTCCTTCAGGGGATCTTCCCAAGCCAGGAATCGAACCTGCATCTCCTTCACTGACAGGCGGATTCTTTACCACTGACCTACCTGGGAAGCCCTTGTTCTGAGTGTTTCACCCCTAAGGTCTTGTGTTTTATTCTTTCTCTTTACTCACGCTCTAATGAGGAAAAAGCCATGCAAGGCAGCCTTGGCCTACAAAGAAAGTACTAGACAGCTTTTGACTCCACCTTCTATTCAGCTTGAAGTCAATCAAGTCCTCCTCTCAGAGCTATGGCTGTTATCAGTGATCTGGTCACCTCAGTTCCTCGAAAACACTAACAGCAGTGTGCTGGGGCTCATTAGAGCCCATCCATGTGAGTTCTTCCCAACTCCACTTTCAATAGTGTCAAGTTGATAGCTTGAAAATCAGCTGAGGTGGGAGTATTTCCACCACAAGAACAGCGAAGTTAACAAATCAGGGCTTAAAAAAAACAAACTGGAGAACGAAGTGTTAAGAATTTATACCACTGATAGCAAACATCTCCATACTACTGTTTTGCAGATTCTTCTGTCAGTTTCTTTACAACTCCGAATAGCCAAAATGCACATTGTGCACTGTCGCAGACTCTTTATGTCTTCCTCAGAACTTTCCCTGAGGAAATGTGTCTGCCCAGAAGTCAAAACCTCCTCCCAAACCTCTCTCCTCCAGTCTTGCCTATGTTCTCTGAAAGCTGTAGACTTTGAGAAAATGTATAATGATGTTAGGGAAGAGACAGTCTTTGGTCGTTTTATTAAAGTTGTCCATGCAGAAGATCTGATGATGGCCTAGTTTTCTTGTTGACAGAAATTGTAAGTTTCTGATCGCACAGGGACAAACCATGTAAAAGGCTGGAGTGCGAGCCTCTGTGGCCTCAGATAGGGAAGCAACAGTATTTTCAACTGAGGCTCATCAGCTATATATAAGAATCCCACCTCAAATTTCAGCAAGAGATGGATCATCTGTCTGACTTCTGCATGGGAGTTGCTGAGCGTTCATCTTTCTATGTGTCTTCCAAGGTATTTAGGTGGAGAGTCAGAAGTGGCCTTTTCCTCTTGAGGGCCTTTACATGTGCCTGGGATCCACTTTTGCCCCCCTTGAGTTAATGCCTATCATTATTCAGGCCCTGGTCTGAAAGTCTACCTGCTACAGAGGCACACAGAGTAAAAGCTCCATAAACACCGATAAAGTGATCAAGCAATCCAACCCATGTCGTTGTTGTTTAGTCACCAAGTCATGTCTGACTCTTCTCTGACTCCATGGACTACAGTCCACCAGGCTCCTCTGCCCATGGGATTTCCCAGGCAAAAATACTGGAGTCGGCTGCCATATTCTTCTCCAGGGGACCTTCCCAACTCAGGGATCGAACCGACGCCTCCTGCCTTGGCCTTCCCTGAGCCACTAGGGAACAATCCAACCTTTGCCAGCTCTCAATCACTGAGGGCAAAGGCAGCTCTGCAGACAGCTCTCTGACCCTGCAAACATAGCAGTGGTCTCCAGCAGAGAATGAAGATCAGACTCAGTGACTTTATTCTGTTACATGGACTTCCCTGGTGGCTCAGTGGTCAAGAATCTGCCTGCAATACAGGAGCCAGAAGAGACACAGATTCGATCCCTGGATCAGGAAGATCCCCTGGAGGGAAGCATGGCAACCTACTCCAGTATTCTTGCGTGAAGAATCCCACAGACAGAGAAGCCTGGTGTGCTACAGTCCATAGGGTCACAAAGAGTTGGACACGACTGAAGCGACTTAGCATGGATGCACACACACCGATATGGTACATTCCTGATCACAGATCACCTCCTCCAAGCAGCACTGTCTGAGTGCTCCATCCACCACACTGCAGAGCAGCATGCCCCAGGTGTAGCTTCCTCCAAATCCCATTGATTTGCATAACTTCATGTAATTCCCTAATTCTTCTGGCTGGCCTGTCCTTTCTTCTTTCACCACCTGGTTATCTCTAAGCCATTCTTCAGTAATTGGGTCAAGTGTCACCTCCTTCATAAAGACTACTTGGGCCTTCCTTTTCTCCTACTTTTCTCTGTGTGTACACATGTACCCACATATATACACAGTCACACTCACAGATGGTCTTACTCTCACTTTCCTGGGCATTCTGCTATCAAAGAATTTGGTAAACTGTATTGCAATGTTCCTTTATTTATCTCTCCCACCAGATCAAGGACTCCATAAGGAAGGGGCTGAGCTTTAAGTGGGTCTCTACCATACACCAGAGAATAGTGAACACTCACAGTAAGTGTCCCACATCAAGTGTCCAAATGATGTCTCCTCTTGAAAAGAGGAATGGAAGTAGCACTGATTTGAGGTCATGGGTTTAGATTACTTAACCTCTCTTTCCCAGTGAGTAATTGTGTTCTCAGGAATTATACTTAAACTGTTCGTTTCATATGGAAACTTGGTAATAATCCTACCTCAAGGGTTGTTTGAAGAAATAATTGAAGATCAAAATAAGATATTTATGGAGATCACGTTGGGATCACCTTAGTGGGTATTCAAAACTTTAAGTAAATTTTATTTACTCCCACAGTCTGTGTCACCCACACTGGCATTAGGCCAAATGTTGCCTTCTCCTCCCTGATTCCAAGTAGAGCCTGAGATTTGGGAGTTGGAGACCAACCTCCCCTGCCTTCCATTACAATGGGAAGCACATACAAGTAGTTTAATTTGTATCCACTAACTTGAGTGTTTTGAAGTTGTTTGACTATTGCTTTCTTCTTGAACCTAGTTTGTCCTGTGGAGGAAATAAGACTTAATTCAACCACTAATTCCAGATTCAACTCCCCACTCTGCCATTTGGAGCTAGGTAGACTTAGGTAAGTTCTTTTTTCTCCCAGGGTCTCCTCATCCACATCTGTAGAATGGGGAGGTGATGAGGTGAACTCTGTTGGCCCTTCACCTCTAACCTTCTTAGGTGCTGAGGCTTCTCTCCTCAACTTGATAACCAAAAGCCTTTCAAAGACAGAGCTGGTACCCCACACCTCTTCATAGGCTTTACTGGCTCTGCAGCTCTGCTTGGTTGTTCAGTTCAGTTCAGTCGCTCAGTCGTGTCTGACTCTTTGCGACCCCATGGACTGCAGCATGCCAGGCCTCCCTGTCCATCACCAACTCCCAGAGTTTACCCAAACTCATGTCCATTGAGTCAGTGATGCCATCCAACCATCTCATCCTCTGTCATCCCCTTCTCCTCCTGCCTTCAATCTTTCCCAGCATCAGGGTCTTCTCCAATGAGTCAGCTCTTCGCATCAGGTGGCCAAAGTATTGGAGTTTCAGCATCAGCATCAGTCCTTCCAATGAACACTCAGGACTGATCTCCTTTAGGATGGACTGGTTTGTCCTCCTTGCCGTCCAAAGGACTCTCAAGAGTCTTCTCCAACACCACAGTTCAAAAGCATCAATTCTTCGTGCTCAGCTTTCTTTATAGTCCAACTCTCACATCCATACATGACCACTGGAAAAAGCATAGCCTTGACTAGACGGACCTTTGTTGGTTGAGTCTAACACAAAACTGAGAATTGGTCTCTGCTCAGGGATCCCCATGACAGGGAGATTCAGAATCAAACTTCCGAGGCCTGAGGGCAAATGCATACTGTTAATCAACAGCTCCAGCTCCAACTGCAAAAACAGTGCCTCCTCTGGGAACCAATAACACGACACAATGGTAGAAGCCTTGGGTGTTGGACCCCAGGGGGAGGTCTCAACAGCATTGCCTGGGCCAATCCTCCAGTTTAGAGGTGGAGCTCTGGTTTAGGTGAACTACCTGTTCTCTGCATTTCTCCATGCAGTCAAGAAAAGCACACACTTGTAGTGAGAGAAGGGGTTGAGCATAATAAATGGTCTCTACAGGCATTATCTATTTAATCTAGACAGCAGTCCCGTGATGCAAAAGACACACCCTCATACTAAAGATGCGGAAATGTAAATACAAATGTCCAGAGAGGCAAATAATTTGCTCTGCACACACTACCTGTGCCAGATCCACAATCAAATTCAGGCTTATATGATTCCAAAGTCTGTGCTTTTACTTTTAGATCATGATGTCTCTAAGACAAAGTGATGCCAGCTTTTGGCCAAACGCTCTTAGCTACTTTTATACATGAGTGAAAGTTGCCCAGTCGTGTCCGACTCTTTGCCATCCCATGGACCATACAGTCCATGGAATTCTCCAGGCCAGAATACTGCAGTGGGTAGCCTCTCCCTTCTCCAGGGGATCTTCCCAACTCACGGATCGAACCCGGGTCTCCCACACTGCAGGCAGATTCTTTACCAGCTGAGCCACAAGGTAAGCCCACTTTTACACATATGAGCTCTAAAACCAATCTGCCATCTGACTTGCCACATCACTTAAATTCTCTGGGCATCAGTTTTCTCATCGGCCTCCTAATCTCTTAACCAACTTCTACAAGGAAAAGAAAAGAATAACATAACAGAATAGCACTGAAATAGGTTAAATATGTAGGGTTCACCTGTAAGAACTAACTGTGATCATAATATCTTTTGTTTACGTGTATGTATTAAACAAGACACCCACATAGTAAAGAAAATGATCCTAACTTTGAACAAGGAAATAGTATATAATAAGTTAAGTTTATTCTTTGACTTAAACCTGAGATTTACCCATTTTACAGATAAGAAAATGGAAGTAGAGATATTTGTTGAAATCACATAGGTAGTTCTGTCTGACCCCAACTGTCATTTGCTTTCCATTGAACCATAATACCCCCAAGTCTCTAAATATCCAGTGTTAGCAGTCACTTAAACTCTGATCCTCCACCATACCACATATAAACTGGAGATGAAAATGGTAGAGTTACCTGGGGGCAACGCAGCTAAACTGAATAATTGAACAGATAATAACTTGCCTAGTCTTTCTTTCAAGGCACCGTAATTTTGACCACACTACCTATTCAGTCTTAATTCAAATTCCTTGACTTCTAAACCATCTGATTCGCAACTGCTTTGTTCATTGTCATTTGAATGTAAAGTGTAATCTGACCCTTAGACGGTTTGCACTTCTGCCACAAAGGAGATGCTAGGCATACCAGAGAGTAAACAAATACTGGCTCCCTTTCCTGTCCATTTTGATATTTCTCCTTCAGCTATCCTGAACTGACAGTTAAATATTGCATTGTTACTGAAATTTGAACGTGTCTATCTCCAATTACGTTTTAAACTCCTGGAAATGAGTACCCATGTCACAGAGCTTTTTTGTTGCTCCAGGTGGCTGATTCCATTCTGAACGTTTATACATAGTTTTGTTTTGTTTTGTTTTTTGTCCTAAAGATGCCTCTTTTGAACTCCACACTGAAGAGTTGGTGGCTAACAGGACTAGTAGTGGGCAGGACAGTCAGATGTCAGGATCTTCTCGTGTGTGGCATGTGTGGAATTCCTCCAACTGGCACATACCTCTGCTCCTCACACCTACACGCCTCACATTCTGAAAACTCCAGTCATGGCTCCCATCTCAGCATGGGAGACACAGCCTTGACCCGTTCCCCACAGGACCCCATCCCATCTGTTCAGGTGACCGACACTCCACAGAACCCTAGAGGACCATCTCCTGCTTCTACTCCTCCACTGGTTTTTATGACTTCTTATGGAGTCTTCCATCAGACTGAGAACAGAGACAACTTCCTCTCCATCTCCTGGGGTCCCCACAGCACCCATCAGAGTCTATGATACTCCTGTTTAAATGCAAATGAGGCCCAGTTTAGTGGGCCCTGGGTATCGTTCTTCCCGCTGCTGTCAGGAGACTTCAGACCAGCAAGATGCCTGCTCTCGTGACCTGTGGCTCAATATCAGCCGGCTGGACCTTCAGCATCAGGGCCTCCTTGTTCCCGTCAGATGCTTCCTGGTGGCAATTTCAAATTCACATTCAAACTCTGTCCATCTCTGCTCTTGTTCCAAAGCTAACTGGGACATCAAGAATGTCCCCTGGATCCAGTTCTACCATCAAACCTAAAACCACAACCTTCTTGAAGCCTTCTCCGACTGTACTTTATCCCTGATCACCCAAATAGCTAATCCCACTTAGATCATGCTCCCACTTTGGCTGCAGACTGATGCTTTCCATTTGAGCTAAGCCTGTCTCTTGAGATATACTGTCCATTCGTCAAGGGCAAAAGCCCCATCTCATACCAGACCTTTCTCACCCAACATTGCCAAGAACAATGGCACAAACTACAATGCTGAGACCTTAACAAACATTTGTGGATCCAAAAACCAACTGTAATTGAGCTCCAGAGTACAAAATAATGAGCAGAGAGAAGGCCCACAGGGCTTTCACATCAAATCATCCTTTTTAGTCACCATTATGAATCAATACTTTAAAAAAAAAAGTCAAAGCTCTCATTGCTCAAATAACAATAGGTCATAGACATACCACCCAACAACTGCAAGGGACTTGCCACCCAGAGTTTATTATTTTGCTACAAGCACAACTGTGCCCCAATTGCCTCTAATGGGAGTTCTCAGGCTACAACATTGGATTCATCAAATTTAGCATCTCCAGCATCTGTATCTTAACAGGTCCAAGCTGAAACCCCCAAGCCCAGTCTTTCCACTGACAGAACTCTCAATCTTTGACAAATAAAAGGAATAATGAAGACATTTCTTTTTACCTAATTAGACTAATCGAGTTGCTTGCCTTTTTTTTTTTTTTCATATCCCAAGTCCTAGAGTAAAAGTAACTGAAGCATCTCAGTAGCTTGTAGGGCCTTGCTTGTCCTAAATACTCAAACAGTGTGCTCCTAGGTGACTCAGAAAGACTGCTGAACTCAGGTCAAAACCCAACTTTCCTGTTTCCACCCCAACCCTAACCTCAGAGGCCTCTGGCTTTGGACAAACTGCAGGTCACTCCCTCTCATCTCAAAATGCATGCAAACCAATTCACTCATTGTTATTGAACACAGGCCATGAAAGGGCAGACTCTGATGTGAAGACTGAACAGACATCCCAGGAGCACAGGCAGAGCCCTAACATTTATCCCCAACAGAATCTACAACAGAAAACAATGCCTAGCCCCCTAGATCCGTGCGGTCCAAAAGCAATCACAGCAGAGATTCCAAATGACTACTGGGCACAGGAAGTAGTAAGCAAAGTCCAGAAAGGGAATATAGTACAGATTTTCCAGAAGCCGTCTTTGTCTGTTTTGTCTGAGACAAGCCATTTCCCTTGTCTCAGTTTGGTCACTTCATCAACAGGGGCCAGTTTTCAAAAGATGTACCAGATCAATCCTTTTCTTCCTTCCATATTATTCACTATCGTGTTTCTTTACATTTAACTAATCATCCCCTCCTCTTCTTTCCATGTCCCCAAGTCTGGCTCTTTGAGTTTCTTCCAGTCCCACGTCTCCTTCTGTAACTCTCACCCACAGCAAACACTTAGCAATGTTCATGAGTCCTTAGTGGGAGTAATGTGGAGAGTTTGTTGGGCGCCATTAAATGGGGTTGAGGAATTCTGAGCTTTAAGAAACCTTTAAAATTCCTGGGACACTTCTGCCTATAGAGTCACAGAACTTCAGAAGGGGCCCCTCCTCCACAGTAATCCAAACTCTTTCTCTTTACCGTGGCTCAAGCTAAGGAGCAAAAAGGATTGTCCTACACCACGTGCTAAATGGGGGCCAGTCTGGCCTGCCACCAGTCTTGCAGGAGCCCGTGCCCGGAACTTTCCCCTCTGAGTGCATTTCTCTGCTCAGCCTTCTTTTCCACTGCAGCCAGGCACCCTCAGTCACCAAGGGGTGAGAAGCACTTGGACTTAAGTAACAAAGAAGATTGCATGGTTAAGTGCCAAAATAGTGTGGTGGACAAAAAATGCAATTGGAATTTTCAGAGAAAGTCAAGAGCTATGTGTGCTAGAGTGGCAAGCAGGCTCTGGAAGGTACTTAATAAATATTTTGATGATTGGATGAATAAGTGAATCACTGACTGATAGGATGTACATGCAGTAAAGCATCATTAACTCTCAGGCTTTGAGGGAGAAACTGAGAGTGGGTGATTGCCCCTGAAAGATAGCCAAAAATATAAAAAGTCATTGACATAAGTGCTTATTATTCACTTTGTCTAAGAGATCCTCATTGTGTTGCTTCACTGTGCAGAGCTTTCATGTATCTTAAACAACATTCACTTTTAATATTCTATCGCTGCATAAATTCTGTGATTCATTCATTCTCAGAAATCATTCATAAGTAGGACTTTGTGGGGGCAACCTTGGCCTCATCCTTCAAGGACCCACAGCCTGGAGAGGTGAGTGACAACAATGAGCAAAGCAATATAAGCCAGATGCCCAGCAAGTGCTTTAGTCCTGAAATGCTCTGGAAAAGGCAGTGAAGAGCTGAGAGCTGGTCAGGTGTCGTAAGAGGTAGACACTCTGGCTAAAAGGGACCAATTGGGACACTTTCAGAGAGGAGGCGGTGGCACAGAAGGAGCAGAAGTGTGGAGGGGGACAAGTGTACAAGTGCTCAGGGCCAACAAGGAAGTCAGTCTAAAGGGAACAGAGGCCTATGTGTGCTGCATAAAACGGGGTTCACCGGTGAGTGCTGCAACATGCCTGGTACAGGCTGCTGGACAGGGCGAGCCAGGAATCATGGGAAAGAGAAAGATGAGCAATGCAGAAGATTCTATGAAGATCGTCCCTGATTCGAGAGAACTTTCTGGGTTTGCTGGGACAGATGCAATCTTGCTATCAGTTCTGTTCTTTAGAGAGGATACAAATTCTGTCTTGACTGTCATTTCTCAGCCACTGTGGCTCCCTGATGGAAACCCCCCACACACGCACTCACTTACCGCCCATTACCTGTCCTCTCTGTGGGTCTCCATGTCTTTTTTCTTTTTTCCTTCTCCTTCTTAACTTGAAGAGCATTTCCTGAGCACTAATACATCCTTGAGTCCAAATTCAATACCATCTGAGACTCTTGATCTCAGATATATATGCAAAGTAAGTATCCAAGAATTCAACCGATCTGAACTACATATACTATACACATTTTCTTTTTCCTTTGGTCAACTCAGGAGCACAAAACAACTATTCCCTGACAGTCTCAGAACACAAGGGGCCCCTACAGGCATTTCTAGGCATACCAAGAAGCTATTAATCTCCAAGCAATGGTGACAACAATCCCAGACACCAGTTTCCAGGAGGCAGCGTGGAAATCCTCTCAGAGTTCAATTATAGAAATTAGCTGGTATTATTTAATCCTCAGAACCCCTGTGAGGTAGGCAGGGTAAGCATCTTTTATCCTTATTTTACTGATTAGTTTACTGAGGCTCGAAGAGGTTAAATAACTTTCCAGGGACATTTAGCTGGGAAATAATAGGGACAAGATCCAAGGCAGATCTTGGCACTTCAGGTGTGATGCTCTTCTTCACACTTTATCAGAGCCATCTGGTCCCATGTGGGCCACCAACTTGTGTCATTCAGCAAGTCAGCACATCAATGGTCTCATCTTCTGCAAGGGGATAAAAGGCTTACCTAGCTTCCTGCCTTAGAAAATCAAGGGGGCAAATGTGATATAAAGATTTTTTTTAAAGAAAAGTGCCATGGATATAAAAAAGTTTGTTTTGATGGAAAAAGGTATATTGGGTCAGAGAAACATTTTTCCAAGGTGGCAAAGTTCTAAAACTCTTATCGGCTCACCATTCATAGCTTGTCGCTTCCCAGCACTTGGAAAGGTAGAAGCCTCTACCTGCCTGGGGGTCAGCTCAGCTGGCCTTGCCTATAATTTATTTCTCATGGATCTGCTGATGACAACCCATCATCAACTCCTGGGGAGGGGTATCTGCTTCCTCCTAAGAGATCCTGTGGACTTCAGGGCTGCTCACATTCTCCATCTGACCCTGGCATTATTTGCTCTGAACTGGACAGAAAGTCAACTGCAGGTTTCTACACCAAAGGCCATTAAAAAAAAATCTTTCCTCAATCTTAGAGGGTACCCGCTAAGGGGGTAAGGAAACCAACTCTGAAAGGGAATCTGCTCTGACCCGATTCTGAAAATTCCAGATGTGAAATGTAAGGGCCACTAAATTGGACTCAGCCATCTAAGATCACCAGTTTCCCCCAAAACTTGATATTGTCCCAACCTAGTGTGTCTAAGAGGGCATAAGAATCTAGTAGTAAGCTAAGTGAAAATGGACATAAATACTTAGAGCCAAATAAGAATGTAAGTTGGCATCTTTCCCCTGAATTCATGAAGTAGTACATTCTGTGGGCATCTTGGTGTTTACTTTTCTGCACTTATCAAGCATTTGGCTGCCCAAAAGTGTCTGCAGTTTCATGAAGAGTTTGTGAAACACCAGGGTTTCCTTTAGAAACAATTCTAAATGAAGTTCAAGCCTATGGCTAGATCTGATGGCTGTGCCCCTTATTTATGTACATGCACGCATGAGCAGTTGTGTCTGACTCTTTGCGACCCCATGGACTGCAGCCCACCAGGCTCCTCTGTCTATGGGATTTGCCAGGCAAGAATACTGGAGAGGGTTGCCATTTCCTCCTCCAGAGGATCCTCCTGACCCAGGGATCAAACCTACATCTCCTGTGTCTCCTGTGTACTTCAGGGAGATTCTTTACCTACTGATCCAGCTCCTTATTTAATCCTTACCCAAAACATTTTGGGAACCTCACCAGGTTTCATAGTATACCATAAGATCATAGGATAGCAATGGAACTGGACTGTTTTGTTCCCTTCTTCACAGAACCCAAGGACCAAGCACAGCAGTATGTGGCCAGGACTCTAGGAGCTTCCTTTTCTCAGGGCAGAGCTACCTCTTCAGGACAAGAGCAGCCTCCTGTCTCTGCTCCCCACTCCCCCATCCCGAAGAGACAGATCCCACACAGCGGGTCCCTGAGCAAACTCAGTAACATTATCTCTTTTTTTTTAAGGCACTGCAACTTCTGAGAATGTTAATGTGTTAATAATAATTTATCCCATTCTCCTGGCAGGAACAAAACTGAAGCAACTTGAAATGCCATCAGCAAAAATTATTTATTTTCCATTCCTGAGCAGTGAAGAAAACAAGATTTCATTGGCCAGGTCCACTCTCAATAGCTATCTGGTTTCAATTAAAACTTCAAGTCTCCAAGGGAAAAACTGGCATTCTGAGTAGCTGAGTTGCAGTGTTTCTACAAACTCCAGAAAGGATGTCCCATCCAAACAGCCAACCTCTCCTCTTCCTCCTTGTGCATATCATATAGACACTTCAGAGCAGAGACTAAAGTACAACTAAAAATAATGACCAGGTTAAAAGAACTCTACGCTCTTAGAGGTACATTTTTTGTGCCAGTGAAGTATTGATTCTGCTCCTAAGGGAACTGAAAGTCAAGATAACAGCAGAAATGGAATCAGGAATCCAGGGGAAAGTACCTACCTATTTATTTCTTCTTCAGCAAACTCCTGCCTCCCCCCACTGACCATTTTCAACTAAATTTGCTACAAAGATTCCAAGTACTGTTTTCTCTTTGCCCTCAGCTCTCATTTTTAGGTCAAGTGACTTACAAAGTAGCTTACCATGAATAATGCACACACAGGACCAGAAGTCCTTGTGGCACTAAAGGGGCTCCTTGGTTCACACCGGGATACCCCTAGGCTTCCCCTGTGTGAAGTGCAGAACAGGGTCTGCCAGCGATGCCTTCCTGTGGGATGTTCTGATGTTAACATACAAAAGGTCAGATTACACCCCTTCACTTGCTCAGCCCATTCGTGAACATATAAGGCAGTTGATACTATCCCCCAAGCTATAACTGGCCCCTTCCTAACCATATCACTGCCTCTCAGTCAATCATCCTTGTGTTCACTACAAGCCATTCCCCACTTCCAATTTGTTTATTTCAGTGACACATCTATTTTCCCTGCTAACAGAAACAAGTCTGCTTTCCTCCTCTGGCTTCCGATAGCATTCACTCACCACCTCCTCCCCTCTACCCGCGCTCAGATTACTATAGTGGCTAGCAGTTCTCAGAGACCAGCTCTAACACGGATTCAACTTCCTAAGACTAAGACTTTTATTTTCTTATTGGGGGAGGGGAGATGGTGTGCAAAGCGGCACTTTCTGCATACCTGGTCTCCTGTCTTCTCAGGCTACATTCCCTGAAGTTGGCAAATCTCTGTGTTTAGCCATACTCTTCTGATCTGCCCTAAAGCCCTTCTTTGGTAGCAGGCAAAGTAATTAAGTACAGAGGACAATAATGCATCTTCAGCTTCACTGGGACTTCCAAGTGAGAGCAAAAGAGACCATGTCTCCCTTCAGGAGTCTTGGAATGGCAGAAGTCACAAAAAGCAGGAGAAAGGGGAAGGAGTGACCAAGGACTGTAAACTGGCTACATTTTAAAGTGCTACAAACTTTCTCCTCCCTCACACGCCCCTGGACAATTGGCTCCACCTCCCCATCCTAGCCAGACAACATCCAACTGGGGTATGTGAGGGTAACTCTCTCCGGGCCTGCTGGTCTGGCCCCAGTGTTGCAGATGTGGCCGCACAGAACAACACCCTTCCTCTCCTCTCCTCTCTCCTTTCCACGTTCTTTCTGAGCCCACTCCTGCCCCTCCAAAACACATGAGCATGCACGTGCACACCTACACACATGTTTTGAGGATAAAGATGGGCTGGGAAGGGCAACCTGATCTACCTGTGTAAACTACAGGATAGTTAAGAGATGGGGCAAGACTGCCAGACAGTTTTGGCAATAACAACTTTATAAAGTTAGATTTTGCACAAAACTACAGGAAAGGAAAAACAGGATGAAGAGTAAAGGAATGCAAAGGAACAGAATTTTAAAAAATAATATAAGAGGAAAACAGTAGTATTAGTATTTCCATAAAGACCATAGACTCCAAATAACTTTTGAAAAAGGTGTGGATAGTGGTGGAGGGGATGGGGAGGCTTGAAAGAAAAAGCAGCTGTGGTAGAATTCCAAAATAAACTGCCCTTTCAGAGGAGAGCTTCTGCAGGGATAAAGAGACACACAAATTGGCCTTTTAGCATTAGATGTCAACCATGAGATTATCAGGACAGTTTATTTGAAGCGGAAATGAATCGGAAATCGTTCCCTCAACAGTCCTCTTAGACCAATATATACACCTTCAGAACCCACATAGGCACACATAAAGAAGAAATGCAGCATCAAGGGGCAATAAGAACCCCCTCCCCACACCAGCAATACCTCTAGCCTCATCTCATACTTCCAATTGCACAACTTTCCGATCTCCAAAGAAAATATTTCCAGTTGGATCCTCTTTCAGAATTGTAACTGGTGTGGGTTGTGGGAGGAGGGGTGTGTGCAGTCTGTCGGGGATGGGGACTGGAAGACAGCATCTCAGTAGTTACTTATTTTTGTAGAGCCAGCATGCTCTACCGATCAGAAATTGCTATTACCCAACAAAGCTTCTATCACAAACAGACACCAAAAACAGCATCAGCGTTATCACCATCTTGCTAAAGATCTGCCCGGTCCAGTTTACCTGACTTTGTCTCTGTGGAACTTCTTGGACAGTATTGTAGCCAAAGGGATAATGGTTTGAAAGACAAAAACAATAAATCGATACTGAAGGGCTCCCTTTCAGGAGTTATTTCCCACTGGAAACCACCGAACGGGAAAGCCTGTCGTTAATTCCCAAGCCCACGGCTCCTCTAGAAACACACACAATGCGTGCTTTCAAAAAGGGCATTCGTCTGCTTTTAAGGGAATTCCTGTCTTTTCAGAGTCCCAAAACCGGAGAGCACGAGAGAGACTCAGATCCATTGATTAAGATTTTAAGAAAAAGACTAACACAGAACCACGACACAAGCACACACCAACCTTCGCCGGCTGGACCACTTCTTCCCTGTTCTTCTTTCTATTAAGGACACGTTAGATTCTGATACATCCCCCCCTCCCCACCTACCCACCCACCCCCAAAATCCAACTAGATACAATGTAGCTCTCTAGCTCCACTTAACCTGCAAGTTACAAAGAGAGAGGGAAAAAAATATCCTGCCGCCTTCCCACTCCTTTCCCTACCCCCTCCCCCTCTTGAGTCCACTCCACCAACGCCAAACCCGCGAGCCCCAGCAGTCGGCGGCCGGACGGAGGGAGGGAGGAAGGGTGCAAAAGGCGGGGGGAGGGGGAAGGCCGGGGCGGAGTGGGGGGGGGGGGGATCAGATTAGGCCAAACTCAATAAGGTCCCAGACCTCCAGCCCGACGCTGCCACCCTCGCCGCCGCCACCGAGTCACTTCAAATGAGCCAGCATCTTTGCCCACGGCCGGCTGGCCGGAATCGCACCCATCCTCCGCAGCCTCGCCGGGACCGGCATCCCGCCCCTTCGGCCCGGTCTCCCAGTTCCCGCCGGTGCAAAGTCAAAGCCCCGGCGAGGCAGCGTTAACTTTTGCACGCAAAGAACACACACCGCCCCTGGCCCCGGGCGTGCGGGGGCCCGCGGCGCGGCGGGAGGCTGGGCGCCGAGCTCCCGGGCCAAGGTCGCTGCGCGTGCTCACCCACGGCTCCGGCTCCGCTGGCCCCGGCGCTCGCTCAGATCCCGGCTCCCGTCGCTCGCCCGAGCCCCCGAAGGTGCTGCTGCGGCAACTCCATGGCGATGAGCATCTGTCACACGGCGAGCCGCGGGCGGGCCGCCCTCGCTCGGGGGGCGCCGGGGCCCCCGAGCGCGCGGAGGCGGAGGCGAGCGGCGGGCGCCCCGGCCGGCCCCGCGCTTCCCGCCCGGCGCGGCCGCCTCCGCCGCGCCACCGATTTACAGAGAGAGATATCAAGGGGGAAAATGGCGTCTCCGGAGCCCGAGGAGTCCTGGAGTAATCACATTCACACACACACACACACACACACACACACACACACACACACACACACACACGCCCGCACGCACACACTCGCACACCGCGCGCCGCGGGCCCGGCTAATTTTAGCAGGAACCCCCCTCCCAAATTATATATATATCCCAGTCTATCCAATCAATGCTATTTTTTTTTTTTTTCCTTTTCTTCAAAGGATGGATTGGAGCCTTAAAAAAAAAATGTTGCCGGGTTCGGGCTCGCAGGAGGCGGCGCGCGAAGGGCGAGGGCGCTTTTGCTGAGCTGTGCAGTTCGGTCCGCGGCGCCGGGCGGCCCAGCCCGCCCGCTCGTCTGCCCGCGGTCGCTAGTGCTGCCGCCGCCGCCGCCGCCGCCGCTCCATGGCCGCGCCCGCCCCGCGCCCCCGCCGCGTCCCCTCGCCACCCGCCCGCGTCCCCGGCGAGCGCTGGAGTGGGGTCGGGCCCGAGTGGCTGCCTCCCGCGCCCTCTCTCGAGTCCCGGAGTCCTAGTGAAAGGAAGGGGGAGGGCGCGGGCGGGGGAGGGGGAGGATCGCCGCGGCCTCGCGGCAGAGCCCGGCGGGGACCGCCACCCCGCGATCTGCCTCGGCAGGGGTGCGGGCGCCCCACACCACCGCTCGCCCCGCCGACCGGGGGGCCGCTTCCCCGACTTGAGCCCGGGGGAGGCACAGCCAGGAACCTGCGAGCGACCTCCCTCCCTTCACCCTCCCTCAGTGAATTTCTGTGGATTTCGATCCATGGGAGGGAGTGGGGCTCGGGCCGGGGGTGACGGAAAACAGTTCGTGGAGGCGGATCGGAGACCCCTCGCCGCCGTCGCGCCCCTCCCGCTCCCCGGCGCCCTCGGGGCCCAGCGGCTCTGCGCGCCCGAGTCCGCGGCGGAGACTGGGCGGCCGCGGGGACAGCCGCGGGCTCGGCTCCGGGGCTCAACACTGCCACTGTCTGACACAACCGCAGCAGTGTCGGGGGAGCTGCGCGGCCGAGGCGCGAGATGTGATAGGCTCTGAAAACTGGGTGCGTTTTTTTTTTAACCTGGTAATTACATTTCAGGGGGTTATTATTATTTTTTTTGTCAAGCGACATGTATGCATTCAGATGCATATGTGCATTTTCTCGTATTCACAGACATTGGACCGCTGATGAGGGAAAGACAACCAGAGAGACGACGCTGGCGTGCGGTTCTCTATTCAGGGTGGTGAAAAGGAGGAGGAATGTCTTCAATTCACACAAAATGTGGTATTTTAATCTCCTTGACTGTTTGTATGCGGGGCTGCAAAAGTGGACCTATTCAGGCCACTCAGTGGCAACCCCGGGCAACTGAGGAATGTAACTCCCTCAGGGGCGTGTCTGCGTTATGGGACAATATAGAACAGATAGGGATTCAGACAGGTTTTGCCAGTGGTTTGAACTCGAAAGACGCGGGGTGGAGTTTACTCAAAGCTGGCATTCTGAGAGGACTCCTGCCTACCACGTTTTATATTGAGACTTTGGGGACTGTGGATTGAGGAATGATTTGGTAGTGGTTGGGAATGACCCCCCCGTGTGATGTCAATCACATGTCAATCACATGTCAATATGATGGGACCAATTACATCAGGCACTGCCGACCTGGGTCGGCTGCTGGTGTGAATTCTGTCACAGAGCCTCCTCACTCTCATCACTCTTTTTTTTTTTTTTTTTTTTCATCACTCTTTTTTATAGAAAGGATGCAGTGAAGTGCAGCAACGGAGACTATTCTGGGAGGACCCAGCAACTCCCGTCCTGGCCCATTTCCCTGGATCCGTTTCAGTTCGATCCTGAATAGATCACTGCCCTCTGACCCAAGTGCTCTGACCGACGTGCTTTTTTTCAGAGAAATGTTCTGACTGGCCAGAAACGTTTCCTCTGTTACTCATCACAGCAAAAACTCTGTTAGAGCAATGTTTCAGTAGGTCTTCTGTTACCCATATACCGGAGTATTGTTATTAGTGGGAAGGTAATGCTTAATTAGAAAAAAAAAAAAAAATCAGCAGGGCATATGAACTGATGATAGAAATAGATAAAGGCATAAAATATGTTGTCAAAACAATGATTCTGTGTGATCAGATGACTTTCGTCTCATTCCTTCTATACCTAGATTTCTGAAATCCTGTCCCAAAGGCCCTAGAGGACTAAGATAGCATGTGGGTTTTTTTCCCCTACACTTTCCAAATGTAAAAACTGAGCTCCAGAAATCAGAAGGGTTTGCCTATGAGCATATAGCTGGCTGGTGTCATCTGAGCCAGAACTAAAGTTTGTTGCCCAAGTCCTTCCCTTCTATAACCTTAGCATATTAACAGAGTCTCCCATCCTGTGTCGTTGTGTTTCTTTGAACAGCAGCTCAGAGAAGCACATTACATATTAAAAAATCCAGTATAATAGATGATAAATAAGTCTACAGAATTACAGTGCAATAAAAGTTTACCCAAGAGATCACCTATTCAAAACCCATCATCTTAACATTGAAGAAACAGAGATAGAGATGCAGTGGACTGCCCCCAGTCATTAAATTAAGACAGAGCCATAAATAGACTGTGTGTCCTTTGACTTTTTATTCAGTGTCCCTTCCTTAAATGTAGCCCATTTTTTGATCAAGGAGTGAGAAGTGAGAAGAGGAGAAAGAAAGGGGGGTCTTCTCACTCTTTATTTTATATAGCTATATATAAAGTGCACATACATATACACATATGTATCTACATACACTAATATACATTACATAAATATTTTTACATATTTGACATTTTTAGTGTATAATCATGTATATTAATAATATAACATATAACTTTGTATACAATAATAAGATATTCCTGGAAAAAAGTGAAGCCCCACCCCTGAACAATAATGCTCGTTGATGGAGTGGGAACTGTATTCAAATTCTAGCTAAATATGACAGGAATTCTTATCTACTTTTCCTAATAGGCCACTTTCTGGTTATCTAAGAACCAGATCCTAACACACTGAAAGTCTGAAGCTGCCAAAGAATTTCATCTGAAAATTAGTTCCATGCAATTTTAAGATACCTATTCTGAGGGCCCCAGGATCCTTCAGAAAATAAAAAGACAATCTGAGCAGCTGATGGGAATGCACGCAACATACATGTCTTAGTCCTGCATAGTCTCCAAAGTCAGCATCTTGCTGTCACTTGGCAAATAATTATGTAGCATGAACTATATTAGACAAGATAGTAGCAACAAGAGATTCAAACTCAACATTCACAACCAAGAGAGACTGACATGCAAGCTTCTAACTACATCTAATGTATGTAAATATCAGAAAGGCATGTTTACAAGGTACACAGAGCTCAGTTGCAGAAATGGTAGAGGGTAAAGTCAGAAATCACATCTTCTTGATAATTGCTGCATGTTTCGTGTGGGTTGGGTCGGCCAAAAAGTTCCTTTGGTTGTAAGTAACAATAAAGACATTTTTAAGGGGTTAGGGAGTATGTGGCTTCCCTGGTGGCTCATCTAGCAAAAAATCTGCCTGCAATTCAAGAGACCCAGGCTTGATCTCTGGGTTGGGAAAATCCCTTGGAGAAGGGAATGGCAACCCACAGCACTGTTCTTACCTGGATAATCCCATAGACAGAGGAGACTGGCAGGTTGCAGTCCATGGGGTCACAAAAATCAGACATGACTGAGAAACTTCCATTTTACTTTCACTTAAAGACATTTTTCATTTTCACAAAGAATTTTATTGAACAACATATTTACCATTTTGTTCCACTATCTTCTGCCATTTTTCAGACAACTTCATAATTCTATCTTCCCAAAACTTTTCAACTTTTTGAGCAAAGAACTGTTCTAGGTACGTTTTATAGTCTTCCAGGGAATTGAAATCTTTTCCATTAAAAGAATTCTATTAAGACTGAAATAAGTGGAAATCCAAAGGTGCAATGTTTGATGAATACCACAGATGAATCAAAACTTCTCAGCCAAGTGGTAACATTTTTTGTATGATCATCAAAGAAACGTGATCTTGTGTTATCGTGATGGAAGATTATGCATTTTCTGTTGACTAATTCCAGATGCCTTTCATTGAGTGCTGCTTTCAGTTGCCGGAATTTGGAGCACTACTTGTTGGAATTCATCATTTGGTTTTCCAGAAGGAGCTCATGATAGAAGACTCCCTTCCAATCCCATCATATACACAACATCAACTTTTTTGGATGAAGACTGGTTTTTGTTGTGGTTGGTGGTGGTTCATTTGCAGGCCCCACAGGCTCTTCCATTCCACCTTATTGTACAGTATCCACTTGTTGTTGCTTGTCACAATTTTTTCAAAACTGGAGCATTTTCCTTATGTGTAAGCGGGGAGTGGCATGCAGAAATATGATCAAGTAAGTGTCTGTTGTTGTTGTTGTGTTGTTTTTGGCTTAACTTGTGTGGAACCCAAACAACAAAGCACGTAACATAAGCAAGTTGATGTGAGTGATTTTTAACCTTTGATTTGGATAGTTTGAGTATGTCAGCTATCTCCCATGAGGTATAACATTATTTGTTCACAATGTCTCTATTGCGACATTGGGTAGACATGGTCTACCCAACCATGAAGCATTGCCAAGTGAGACACCTCCAGCCCAAAACTTCGCAAACCACTTTTGACATGTTTGCTCAGTCACATTAACTTCCCCATACACTGCACAAATCTTTTTTTTTTTTTGCATTTCAGTTGTGTTTTTACCTTTCTTGAAGTAATACAGCATAGCATACCAAAAATCTTACTCTTTACTTCCATTTTCAATATTAAAACAGTGCTGCCCAGAAGTTTACCAATTTTGATTTTTTTTTTTTTTAATGCAGGCTACTATGACAATATAGGACAGAAATGGTAAGGACTAAACAGAAGCAGAAGAGATTGGGAAGAGGTGGTAAGAATACCTGGAAGAACTGTACAAGAAAGGCTTAAAGATGCAGATAACCATGATGGTGTTGTCATGCACCTAGAGCTGGGCATCGTGAAGTGTGAAGTCAAATGGGCCTTAGGAAGCATTACTATGAACAAAGCTAGTGGAGGTGATGGAATTACAGCTGAGGTATTTCTAATCCTAAAAGATGATGCTGTTAAACTGCTGTAATCAGTATTCCAGCAAATTTCGAAAACACAGCAGTGGCCACAGGATTGGAAAAGGTCAATTTTCATTCCAATCCCAAAGAAGGACAATGACAAAGAATGTTCAAACTACCATACAGTTGCACTCACTTCACATTCTAGCAAGGTAATGCTCAAAATCCCTCAAGCTAGGCTTCAGCAGTACATGAACCAAGAATTTCCAGATGTACAAGCTGGGTTTGAAAAAGGCAGAGGAACCAGAGATCAAATTGTCAACATTCTTTGGATTATTGAGAAAGCAAGGAGTTCTAAAAAACATCTCCTTCTCCATTGACTACTCTAAGCCTTTGACTGTGTGGATCACAACAAACTGTGGAAAATTCTTAAAGAGACAGGAATACCAGACCACCTTACCTGTCTCCTGAGAAGCCTGTATGCAGGTAAAGAAGCAACAATTGGAACCTTACACAAAACAACAGACTGGTTCAAAATTGGGAAAGGAGTACAACAAGACTGTATATTGTCACCCTCATTATTTAACTTCTATAAAGGGTACATCACACAAAATTCCAGGCTGGAATCAAGATTTCCAGGAGAAATATCAACAACCTCAGATACTCAGGTGATACCACTCTAATGGCAGAGGACTAAAGAGCCTCCTAATGAGGGTGAAAGAGGAGAGTGAAAAAGCTGGCTTAAAATTCAACAGTAAAAAAACTAAGATCATGGTATGCTGTTCCATCACTTTATGGCAAATAGAAGGGAAAAAGGTGGAAGCAGTAACAGATTTCATTTTGGGGGCTCGAAAATCACTGCAGATGGTGACTGCAGCCATGAAATTAAAAGACAGTTGCTTATTAGAAGGAAAGCTATGATAAACCTAAACAGTGCATTAAAAAGCAGAGATGTCAAAGCTATGGTTTTTCCAGTAGTCGTGTATGGATGTGAGACTTGGACCATAAAGAAAGCTGAGCTCCAAAGAATTGATGCTTTCGAGTTGTGGTGCTGGAGAAGACTCTGGAGATTCCTTTGGATTACAAAGAAATCAAATCAGTCAATCCTAAAGGAAATCAACCCTGAATATTCTTTGGAGGGACTGTTGCTGAAGCTGAAACTCCAGTACTTTGTCTACCTGATGCGAAGAGCAAATTCATTGGAAAAGACCTTGATGCGGGGAAAGATTGAAGACAAAAAGAGAAGAGGGCAGCAGAGGATGAGATGGTTAGATAGCATCACCAGCTCAATGGATTTGAATTTGAACAAACTCTGGGAAATAGTGGAGGTGTGCTGCAGTCCGTTGGGTCTCAAAGAGTCTGACATGACTTAGCAACTGAACAGCTAAGAGAGTTGTCACAATACAATCTAACAAAATTATTTTGAATAAAGTTAAAGACAAATAAGTATCATTAGACTCACCTTATGCAAAAACACTAATAAACTTTTGGACCAATCCAATATCTATTTAACATGCACATTTCTTTCTATCCTTTTACACATATACTTTTTGTTCCCTATGTCCTGTTTTTCCAACCAAAGAAAAAGTTTTGAGGACAGTGCTGTGCCTTACAAAGGCAATGTCAATAAATCTAGGCAAGAATAAATGTTCCCCTGATATCACCAAATAACTGACTTGCTGCTCCTAGACTGTTGATCTATGCTTTAGACATCCCTATGTCTAACTGGTAAAATGATCATAATAATACTGCTCCCACGCCATGCTACACACTAGAGATACTGTATGGAGTTGCAAGTTAATCATGTCTCTATGTGGCTTAAGAGCCAGATAAAATACATATATACAAGCAAGGTATAATTCAAAGTACAAAGGTAGGTCGTGTCATTTTTCTCATCTCTGAAACTAAAGGTAGAAAGAAATGAGTCAAATACATCCATTCTTTTTTTGTAAGAAGTTGAGATCAAATAGTATAATCAAATACTCAGAGCCAGTTATCTTCCCTTTTTGGTTCAAATACTGTATTGATTCTCATTTTTTTAGAAAATGAAGTGTTGTTTTTATCTAATACAGTGCTTCTCAACACTTACTGTGAATCAGAATTACCTGAAGGAATTACTGATGTTTGAGACCCATATTGATTTAATTGGTCTTAATAATAAATGCCCTGGGTGCTTCTAATATGCAACCAGCATTGATAATCACTGATCCAATAGAAAGGCCATGCTCCATAAAGTGACCGTGATACTTACAAAGTCCTATCCTCTTAGGTTTTGTTTTGTCGTTGTTCAGCCACTAAGTCATATCTGATTCCTTGTGACTCCACGTCAGGCTTCCCTGACCTTCATTATCTCCCGGGGTTTGCTCAATTTCATGTCCATTGAATCAGTGATGCTATATAACCATCTCATCCTCTGCTGCCCCCCTCTCCTTTTGCCTTCGATCTTTCCCAATATCGAAAAGACCCATCAGGGTCTTTTCCAATGAGTTGGCTTTTCCCATTAGATGGCTAAAGTACTGGAACTTCAGTTTCAGCAATAGCCCCTCCAGTGAATATTCAGGATTGATTTCCTCCTAGGATTGACTGGTTGGATCTCCTTTCAGCCCAAGGGACTCTCAAAAGTCTTCTCTAGCACCACAGTTTGAAAGCATCAGTTCTTCTGTGTTCAGCCACTTCTATGGTCCAACTCTCATATCCATACACGACTACTGGAAAGACCATAGGTTTGACTATACAGACCTCTTACGTTCAGTTCAGTTCTGTTCAGTTCAGTCGCTCAGTCGTGTCCGACTCTTTGAGACCCCATGAATCGCAGCACATCAGGCCTCCCTGCCCATCACAAACTCCCAGAGTTTACTCAAACTCATGTCCATCAAGTCAGTGATGCCATCCACCCATCTCATCCTCTGCCGTCCCCTTCTCCTCCTGCCCCCAGTCCTTCCCAGCATCAGGGTCTTTTCCAGTGAGTCAACTCTTCGCATGAGGTGGCCAAAGTACTGGAGTTTCTGATGTTAGGTAGCATTAAAGAAGTTGTACCTACCTAAAGAAATTGTACCAACAGAGGTGATAACCACAGTAAATTGTAGTAATTTCTGGAGTTTGGGGGTAATTCTGGAAATGTAAAAACTGGGAGTTTCTTCCAATGATGTTATGAAAAGACCACCAACCAGATTGTTAAGAAGACTAATTTCTAAGCTTATTTTGGAATGTTATCTAATCTTTCTGACCTGCAGATATCACTTGCAAAAAAGGAAAGGTATCTCTAAGGACCAAGCCAGCTGTAGGATTCTCTCCATTTTTTATTCCAGGACACAAGAGAGTCCCAATAGGTCAGTGAGAACATACTGCTAACAGTCAGAGTAGGGTGTGAAAGCTATTCTTAAATGTAAGACAGGCATGCATGTGTGTTCAGTCGTGTCCAACTCTTTGCGACCCCATGGACTGTAGTCTGCCAGGCTCCTCTGTCCATGGAGCTTTTCAGGCAAGAATACTGGAGTGGGTTGCCATGCCCTCCTCCAGGGGATCTTTCCAACCCAGGGATGGAACCCGCGTCTCCTGTGTCTCCTGCGTTGGCAGGCGGATTCTTTACCACTGGGAAGCCCAAATGTAAGAAAGACATTAGAGGAAATAGGGGTTAGTTTGCTTGATCTGCTCTGTAGGGTATAGTGAGCCCCAAACAGCCCAGATAATGGGGAAGCAGATGTCAGCTTAATATAATGGAACCTAAGATGGAGGAAATGGCAACCTACTGCAGTATTCTTGCCTGGAAAACTCCATGGACAGAAGCGCTTGGAGGGCTACAGTCCAAAGAGTTTCAAAGAGTTGGACACCACTGAGCAACTAAGGATGCATGCATGCGTTAATAAAAACATTTTTTAAAATAAGATGATTTCATGATTGAACCTAAGATGAACACAGATCTTCTTAAATAGTAAGGAGCTTGCTGGCCTGAGAAGAGCTCCAGAAAAGGTTGTGTACCCTTATTGTTCACATCCCTTGTGCATAACCTGTGAACTTCTTGAGGTCAAGGACTCTGCATTATATCTCCATATCTTCACTAAATAAAATTGTACCTGGAGCCCAGTGTATGTCCAGTAAGGGTTAGTGGAATGTAAAAAATATTTAACAATATGACACAGAGCCAATTGGTCAGAATGGACACTGACACGTGGCTTTGCTCAGCTAGTTGATATTGCTTTAGTTTTTTGATCCTTTGGAAGTTCTGGAAGGACAGGATAATAGAGTGAAAGGTATGAGGTGAGTTTGGAACAATAGTTATTTAAAAATTCTAATATTTTGGCACCATTATCCTATCCATGCATATTAGATGAACATTGGTTTTATATCATGAAAAATGAATTGATGAGTGAATCAATCAGTAAGAGTTACAGTAGAGAGATAGAAAATGGTAAACTTGGACTCTAGTCCTGTTCTGCCAGTAACTGACTGGGTAAAGCTGAATACATTATTTCAGCCACCCTCTACCTTAGTTTCTTCATATATAAACTGAGAACTATAATCTTACCCTAAGATTATAATCAATTAGGGCTTCCCTGATAGCTCAGTTGGTAAAGAATCAGCCCGCAATACAGGAGACCCTGGTTCGATTCCTGGGTCGAGAAGTTCGACTGGAAAAGGGATAGGCTACCCACTCCAGTGTTCTTGGGCTTCCCTTGCGGCTCGGCTGGTAAAGAATCCGCCTGTAGTGCGGGAGACCTGGGTTCAATCCCTGGGTTGGGAAGATCCCCTGGAGAAGGGATAAGCTACCCAATCCAGTATTCTGGCATGGAGAATTCCATGGACTGTGTAGTCCATGGGGTCGCAAAGAGTTGGACACGACTGAGCAACTTTCACTTCACTTCACTTCAAGGTATCAGTCATCATGAGGCTTCCAGGAGATATCAGATACAAAGTTACATCGCAAAGCTAAATAATTCTGTTCAAATACTGGTTTTGAATATGATGTGGGCATTTAAATGACACCATTCAGACGAAGCCTAATTCTACTCCCTCTGAGGTTCACAGGACATTTTTCTCTTCTAAGAAGTGAGAAGGCAATTTTTACTCCTGGTCACTCTCACCCCAGCCCCATTTTGGAAAGAGTTTGTAAACTCTCCAGTGGCTTCCCCTGATGCTACTGTTGTTGCTAAGCAACAAAGAGCTAAGCAGGAGCAAAACATAATTGTCCCAGGAAGGGAATTCCAGGTCTGACAAATGACTGGATTGTAGTTTTGGAATCTTTGCCTTCTTGGATGCAAGAAATTCACTACAGGAAGATTTCTTATCACAGGGTTCCTTCTGCAGATGCTCCAAGAGGGCAGCTTTCACTACTTGAAATGTGGGGGAAGGAGCATTCTTCCGGGTCCCTGGCATACTTTTTGTCACTGCGATTTCAGAGAGCCCCACATCTGCAGCAAGATTTGGAATGTTCCCAATTCCTAACCGAGCCTTAGGAGCCCAGCTATAAGAAATTTATGTGTATATCACTGTGTATGGCGCAGGAGCTGAAAGGAGATCGGGAGGAATACTACAGGTGATGCAAAGTCTTCATTGCCCCTAAAACCTCACCTACTTCGTCTAAAACAGACAGAGGTATGCACAGAAAGGAGTTGTAAGGACTGCTTGTTTATATTGAGAGGAATTTATTGAAAGGATACAGAGGAACCTCATGGAAGGCAAATACAGGAAGTATACCAGGCCTTGTGGAATCTGGGAAGTTGCCAGGCAGTTCTTCTCTCTCTTACTCTCCAGGTTTACACTGTCTCTTGTCTGTGCCTTTTTTATCTATTGATTTCACCCTTTCAGAGACAAAGGTCAAGGGCGGTGAAAGGGAACCTGCTTGAGGAAGCAGAAACAAATTCCTCGAAGTTACCACCCTAGTTAGTAGAACTGGGCTTTGAAACTCAGTAGTCTGATTCCAGAGCCTACTCTCTTATTCACAGACCCACAGAGCTGCTCTATTGCAGTATTGCCTAGTCAAGAAGCAGCGCAGAGACACCTGGATGTTCCTTAAATCACTTCTTTAGAATGAATTGAATGAGCTTGTTGATTTCAGCCTTCTAAATAAACACAATCACAGTAACATTAAACCTTTGAATTATAGAGCTGGAGAGTCCATTAAAGATCATTTGGACCAAGAAATTCACTTAAGAGAGGAGAGAAAACTGAGCACCAGAAAGATAAACTAATAAATTTCCCAAATTTCGAGGCAGGTGACAAAGCCAGGTTTTGAAACCAGAACATTATACTCAGCTACCAGGGCTTAATTGTATCCTCTGCAAACCAACTCAGACTATGAAAAAGAGAACTAAGAATTAGGAGCTTCCCTGGTTGCTCAGTGGTAAAGAATTCTCCTGCCAGTGCAGGAGACACAGGTTCTATCCCTGATCCAGGAAGATTCCACATGCCACAGAGCAACTAAGCCCATGCACCACAAAAATTGAGCCTGTGCTCTAAAACCCAAGAGCCACAACTATGGAACCCACGTACTGCAGCTACTGAAGCCTGCATGCCCTGGAGCCTGTGCTCCACTATAAGAGAAGCCACTGCAATGAGAGGCTCACGCACCACAACTAGTGAGTAGCCACTTCTCACCGCAACTAGAGAAAGTCTGCAGACAGCAATGAAGACCCAGCACAGCAACAAATAATAAATAAATAAAATTATCTTAAAGAAAAGAACTAGAACGTTCACCAAATGACATACCCATTAACCTTCAAAATAGGGAGATTTGGGCATGCTCTCTTTTAGAAAATAATTTAGCATATACTTTTGTGATTGTCTATTTTTTACTCCAAATTATAGACCAGAGAAAATAGGTTGAATAGGGTTGAATCCTTCACGGTTAGACTGATATTCTCTCAGAAATTATTTTAACTTTTGTCTTGAAATAATTGAGAGTGAGAAGGTGTATTAGAGGGAAAAGTAGAAGAAATATATATTTTGAGAAGTTAAAAATAAGAAATTATATGTGGGGTATTTCTGAAAACAATTGGTAACACAAAAGCAGGAATCCTGGCTCAGATAGTAAAGAATCTGCCTGCAATGATGGAGACACAGGAGGTGCAATCTCACTCTCTGGGTCAGGAAGATCCCCTACTAAAGGAAATGGCAACTCAGTCCAGTATACTTGCCTGGAAAATCCCATGGACAGAGGAGTCTGGTGGACTACAGTCCATGGGGTCACAAAGAGTTGGATACAGCTAAGTGGCTAACACGCACACACAAAGCAAAATCAATTATTTGATGTCATATGTTCATATTGAAAGATATAGGATTCATCCATTCAACCTACAAGTTACTGGGTACAGGGCATAATGAAAAGGACTGTGAGATGTAAAAAGAAGGGTAATATACCATCTCAACATGGTAGACATTCTCAATCTAGGCATGATCTCACAAGCTTTAGTTTCCAATCTGCAGAGAAGTTGATTCAAGATCATTCTAAATTCAATCAGAAATAATGATCAAGTATAACAACTTACAATTTTGCTTATCCAGACCCTCAGTTAGTTTTACCAAGTGATCACTTTCTGAGCATCTCAAATAGTATTATAAATAAACAAGTTCCCTTGTAGAAAATATTTAGGTACCTGTAGGTGATTATATAGTCTATAATCAATCTATATCATCTACTGTTAAAACTAGAAAAAAACTGGTATCTAGGATGATCATCAAGCCCTGAGACTTTCTTCAATCAATTAAATTATATGTGTCTGTGTATGTATTTCCATTCTAGCCCTCAGCTTCTCAACAGTGAATTCCTGTTCATTAGATAAGAAGATATCTAATACAAAAGATTACATAATAATACAAAATATTATTATATAATATAAAATAATATATTGTTTTATTATTATATTAATATATAATATTATACATTATATAATATTTAAAAGATTATTATATAATACAAAAGATTATACTAAGATACAAAATACTAAGTACAGTGGTTATTGGGATGGTAAATAGGAAGATGGAAATAGTTTCCATTTATCTAATGTACCTAGATTATCTTTTTTTCTTAATTGAAGTTTAGTTGTTTTACAATGTTATGTTAGGTATTAAATTCAGATATACAGCAAAAGTTATATATATAGTTATATATATATTATGTATATATATATATGTTCTTTTTCAGATTCTTTTCCATTATAGGTTATTACAAGATATTGAATATAGTTCCCTGTGCTATACAGTAGGTCCTTGTTGTTTATAAATTTTATATATAGCAGTGTAGGATTATTTTTGTCTTCTGTATGAACTCTCATTTCTTCAGGTAACCCACAACTCTGCTTATGGTGGTATACCATCCTTTGGAGGTTATGTCTATTTGTTTTTGCTGTTCAGTCACTAAGTCATGTCCAACTCTCTGTGACCCCATGGACCACAGCATACAATGCTTCCCTGTGCTTCGCTGTCTCCTGGAGTTTGATCAAATTCATTTCCATTAGGTTGGTGATACCATCTAATCATCTCATCCTCTGCTGCTCTCTTCTCCTTTTGCCTTCAATCTTTCCCAGCATCAGGGTCTTTTCCAAGGAGTCAGCTTTTTGCATCAGATGGCCAAAGTATTGGAGCTTCAGCACCAGTCCTTCCAATGAATATTCAGAGCTGATTTCCTTTAGGATTGACTGATTTGATGTCCTTGCTGCCCAAGGGACTCTCAAGAGTCCCACACCACAATTCAAAAGCATCAATTCTTTGGCACTCAGTCTTCTTTATGGTCCAATGCTCACATCCATACATGACTACTGGAAAAACCATAGCTTTGACTATATGAACCTTTGTCAGCAAAGTGAAGTCTTTGCTTTTTAATATACTATCTAGGTTTGTCATAACTTTCCTTCCAAAGAGCAAGCATCTCTTAATTTCATGGCTGCAGTCACCATCCAGAGTGACTTTGGAGTCCGAGAAAATAAAATCTGTCACTGCTTCCACAGTGATAGATTATTATTTGTATCTAATGTCTTATCCATGGGAGCAACCTGTGTGTAGTTGCAGAGTTGTGACACATAATACAATTATCTCAAACTAACACACTCAAGTTTGGAAGAACAAAGGAGAAAGGAAATGAGCAAATTAATAAAATTTAACTTTGTTTAACCTTAGTGCATAAGATAAAGCATTCACTTGATTATATAGTGTTCTTTAAGTAAAGGTGCCTCCCTGTGAAACTGGTACCAAAGTATTTTCTCTAGTGTCAGACGCAAGATTGATAAAAGTCAATCCTACTTCTTATCTAAAGATTCACATATTTATTAGTTGTGTCAGGATAGGTGTGAAAAGGGTCAGAGCTCAGTGCTATATCTGTTCAGAAGGTGTGGCAGACTGTGGGGGAAGCCCCTAAAAGCAGTGGACCAGCCATATAGGCAGGGCAAGCTTCCAGCAGAGATATCAGTGTTTAGTCATAGCTTCTATAAAGGGACGAGGGTAAAGTTGTAGATGTGCCAGCAGGTAGGCAGGCGATAAAAATGAATACACAGCAGCAAACACTGCAGGTAACATCTGCAAGGTCTGTTCATGGCCTGGGAGGAAAAGGAGGTTGTCAGAGTAAGAAGGGAACCCAGATCTGGACCCAGATGAAGTCAGGTCATTAGAAATGGTGGTCATAATAGAAATTAAAGCAAAAGTAAAGTCTTCTGAATCCACTGGAGTACAATGATGCCCAAGAAGTTATCTCTGAAACTCAAAGAGGGACTCTGGCAGTCATATTGGAGCACTGGTGGGGCAGTGAGTCCTGTCAAATGTTATTACAGAAATAGACTGTCTTGGGAAGAATCAAATACTCAGCATCAAGTCATGTCATGCTGCCCCAACACCACTAGCACTAAGTGAAGTCGCTCAGTCGTGTCCAACTCTTTGTGACCCCATGGAATGTAGCCTACCAGGCTCCTCCATCCATGGAATTTTCCAGACAAGAGTACTGGAGTGGGTTGCCATTTTCTTCTCCAGGGGATCTTCCCAACCCAGGGTTTGAACCTGGGTCTCCCGCATTGCAGGCAGACACTTTACCTTTTGAGCTACCAGGGAAGCTAGCACAATGATTGGGTTCTAAGCATCACCCTCTTGGTTCAAGAAGAGACTGGAGAGACTACTTAAGTTCATTCATAAAGCAGATTGCTTTGATGCCTGGAATGGGTTGAACTTTTATGCAGAAATCAATTTATCTGCAGTGGAAAGGTGAGGAAGATATCAGCAGAAGAACTGAGGTGGCAGAGTGAGAGATGTTGTTAAAAAGGTCCTTAAAGGGTGTAAAGACAATTTACTTTATATTGGGAAACAGCTTCTACTCAGGTTCTAGCTTTTAGTTTGTTAAAGAGTAAATTTTAAAAACTTGTGAACTTAGAAAAAATTAGGATTATTATCTAATTGAATGTGGATTAGTATGAATACAAGTGTTCTGTTTTACCCAACAGATTTTAAGTAAGTCAGGAAGAGAAACGAGCATTTGCTTCAGCATTTTCAAAATATTTATTGAATAACAACTACTGCTAGAGACTTTTTTTATCATAGATTTCTCTCTTGCTGCAACTCATCCCCAACAATTAATACCTACCACTGCCCCCACAATCTTCTGCATGAGCTATTTTTTTTTTTTTTTGTATTTATCACAAATCTCTTTCTACAGCTCCTAGATAAAATATTTGCCTGCCTAGTCCTCGTCACCTTAAAGAAGAGCTGCCAGAACCATGAGGTTCTACTTTTCCAATTATATTGAGTCAAGAGATTCTACCCTTGCTGAGGTGGGAAGAAGCCCAGACATGAAGAACAACCAGCTCAAAACATTCCAGAGTTTTGGCCAGAGGAGAAAATGGCTAGCTTAATCATTTTCTACAATAGTACATATTAGATGATTTGAAGCCTCCAGCCAGGCCTCTTCCATTTGAATCTCCTCTACTCTCTTATTGATATTCCCAAACTCTCTCTACCCTTGTACATATCTTCACTGGCTAAACAGAACTTAAGTTTAAGATTTACATTGACTTACAATAGGTGTTTGGTTATATGGAAGGATAAGTAGACTTCTATTCTAGAGAAGACTCTTGAGAGTTCCTTGGACTGCATGGAGATCCAGTCAGTCCATCCTAAAGGAGATCAATCCTGAGTGTTCATTGGAAGGAATAATGTTGAAGTTGAAGCTTCAATACTTTGGCCACCTGATGCAAAGAGCTGACTCATTTGAAAAGACCCTGATGCTGGGAAAGATTGAAGGCAAGAGGAGAAGGGGATGACAGAGAATGAGATGGTTGGATGGGATCACCGACTCAATGGACATGAGTTTGAGTAAGCTCCGGGAGTTGGTGATGAATAGGGAGGCCTGGCGTGCTGCAGTCCGTGGGGTTGCAGGACAGAACTGAGTGACTGAATTGAACTGAACTGATTCTGGCTCTAATAAAGTGGTTTGTATCATACCTGCTGCTGCTGCTGCTGCTAAGTCACTTTAGTTGTGTCCTACACTGTGTGACCCCCATAGACGGCAGCCCACCAGGCTCTTCTGTCCCTGGGATTCTCCAGGCAAGAATACTGGAGCGGGTTGCCATTTCCTTCTCCAATGCATGCATGCATGCATGCTAAGTCATTTCATTCGTGTCCAACTCTGTGCAACCCTATGGATAACAGCCCACCAGGCTCCTCTGTCCATGGGATTCTCTAGGCAAGAATACTGGAGTGGGTTGCCATTTCCTTCTCCATTGTATCATACCTACCCACCCTCTAAGAACATAGCACATCTGTTTGAAGGCATTTGAGAGCATCTAAGTTAGAACTGGACATGGAACAACAGACTGGTTCCAAATAGGAAAAGGAGGACGTCAAGGCTGTATATTGTCACCCTGCTTATTTAACTTATATGCAGAGTACATAATGAGAAATGCTGGTCTGGATGAAACACAAGCTGGAATCAAGATTGCCGAGAGAAATATCAATAACCTCAGATTTGCAGATGACACCACCCTTATGGCAGAAAGTGAAGAGAAACTAAAAAGCCTCTTGATGAAAGTGAAAGAGGAGAGGGAAACAGCTGGCTTAAAGCTCAACATTCAGAAAACTAAGATCATGGCATCTGGTCCCATCACCTCATGGGAAATAGATGGGGGAACAGTGGAAACAGTGTCAGACTTTATTTTGGGGGGCTCCAAAATCACTGCAGATGGTGATTGCAGCCATGAAATTAAAAGACGCTTACTCCTTGGAAGGAAAGTGATGACCAACCTAGATAGCATATTAAAAAACAGAGACATTACTTTGTCAACAAAGGTCTATCTAGTCACGGCTGTGGTTTTTCCAGTGGTCATGTATGGATGTGAGAGTTGGACTGTGAAGAAAGCTGAGCGCCGAAAAATTGATGCTTTTGAACTGTGGTGTTGGAGAAGACTCTTGAGAGTCCCTTGGACTGCAAGGAGATCCAAACAGTCCATCCTAAAGGAGATCAGTCCTGGGTGTTCCCTGGAAGGACTGATGCTGAAGCTGAAACTCCAATACTTTGGCCACCTCATGTGAAGAGTTGACTCATTGGAAAAGACCCTGCTGCTGGGAGGGCTTGGGGGCAGGAGGAGAAGGGGAAGACAGAGGATGAGATGGCTGGATGGCATCACTGACTCGATGGGCATGAGTTTGAGTAAACTCTGGGAGTTTGTGATGGACAGGGAGGCCTGGCATGCTGTGATTCATGGGGTCACAAAGAGTCAAACACGACTGAGTGACTGAACTGAACTGAACTGAAGGAAGCCAAAACATGAAATGTCAGGATCCCCAAAAGAAGGGAAAAGAATTGAGGAAAGTCAGATATTCTGCACTGTTTTTCCTTCATACATTTGCTGATTCAGAAGACTTACATGGAGTATGAGCAACCAAGCAGAAAGGAGTAACTGAAAAGTAGAACAGCTAAGCAGGGTCTGACTGTATCACGAGGCTGGGAGACAAAAAAAAAAATGTAGTTTAGGACTTCCAAGGCAGCCAGGACTTGAGCAGCCAATTACAGAGAGAAATAGAACCCAGAGAAGTAAGCTCTTGTGCTGATTTTCCTCTCATGGAATGTGATGATTCCCAAGGAATATGTAGCATGGGATGAAAAATATTATAATTCAGGCCCAACCAAGAAGGATGGATTCTGGTAAATATTCCCGGGCTTTCATTTGGAATCCTGGAAGTCTCTCTTCTTAGGAATAAGAATAAACTCAGAAGAGACTAGGTCTTACAGTACTAGAAGTCCAGCTCCAAATTAATTCAATATCTGATTAAATTAAGGTGAGCAGTCTGTAAGAATCAAAAGAATATTTTCTCTGGAGGAAAATAACATGAATTAGAACTTCTATAATTTTTATACATGTGCCAGATGTGGCATCAATCAAAATTTAGTAGGCATTCAAGGAGATGGAGAAAAAAAAAAAACTTGATGATTAAAACACTAAAAGTTGATCCCGATTTGGAATTATCAGACATGGAGTATAAAATAATTGTGATTAACATATTAAGAAAAAAAAAAGAAAAATTGTAAACTTTCACAAGAGTCATACTTTTCTTTAAAAATGAAATAGGAATTCTAGAAGAAAAAATTCAGAAAAAGAAAGTCTCTATAAATGGGTTTAATGACCAACTAGGTACAATTTAAGAGAGGACTGGTAAACTGGAAGTTAGGTCAACATTTCTGAGATGCTCAGAGTCATTTTTTAAATAGAAAAATAAAAACTTCAGTTTTTCCAAAAAAAATTGTTGATGAACTTGTCAGTTATGTATGTTTGAGTTTGTGTTTATGTGTGTTACATAAATGATATTCTTTTTTAAAATTTAAGTATAGTTGATTTATAATACTGTGTTAATTTCAAGTGTATAGCATAGCTATTCAGTTTTTTTGTAGATTATATTCCTTTATCGGCTATCACAAGATATTGTATATAATTTCCTGTGCTATACAGTAAATCCTTGATGCCTACCTTTTTTATGTACAGTAGTTTGTATTTGTTAATACCATACTTCTAATATGTACTTCCTTCCTCCTTTTCCCCTTTGGTAAACATAAGTGTTTTTTAATGTCTGTGAGTCTGTTCCTGCTTTGTATACACATTCATTAGTATATTTTTTAGACTTCACATATAAATAATATTATATAGCATTTGTCTTTCTCTCTCTGACTTATTTCACTAAGCATAATTTTCCCTATGTCCATCCATGTTGATGCCATGGTAATATTTCATACCCTTTTGTGGCTGAATAATATTCCATTATACACATAAACACACACACATATCTCACATCTTCTTAAACTGATCATCTGTGATGGGCACTTGGGTTGCTTCTGTGTCTTGATTATTGTGAGTAGTCCTGCCATGAACATTGGGGTGCATGTATCTTTTTGAGTTACTGTTCTTGTTTTTTTTTTCTGGATATATAGCCATAAGTGATTGCTGGATGATACTGTAATTCTATTTTTTGTTTTTTGAAGTATGTCCATACTGCTTTCCACAGTGACTGTACCAATTTACATTTTCACCAACAGTGTACAAGAGCTTCCTTTCCTTCACATCCTTGCCAACATGTTTTATTTGTAGACTCTTTTTGTTACAGGTATTCTGATAGATATGAGGTGATACCTCAGGATGGTATTAATTTGCATTTCTCTATTAGTGATGTTGAGCATCTTTTCCTGAACCTGTTGGTCATCTGTATGTTTTTGGAGAAATGTCTGTTTAGGTCTTCTGCCCATTTCTTGATTGTTTGATGTTTGTTTGATAGTGAGCTACATGAGCTGGTTGTATATTGTGGATATTAATCCCTTGTTGCTTCTTGTATCATTTGCAAATATTTTCTCCTATTCCATAAGTTGTCTTTTCATTTTGTTGATGGTTTCCTTTGATGTGCAAAAGCTTTTAAGGTTGATTAAGTCCCATTTGCTTATTTTTGTTTTCATTTCTTTTACCTTGAGAGACTGATCTCAGAAAACATTGCTACAATTTATGTGAAAGAGTGTTTCATTTATGTTCTTTTTTAGGAGGTTTATGGTATCATGTTTTACATTTAGGTCTTTAAACCATTTTGGGTTTATTTTTTCATTGTTTTACATGAAGCTGTCCACCTTTCCCAGCACCACTTGTTGAAGAGATTATTTTTTCTCCATTGTATATTATTGCTTCCTTTGTCATAGATTGATTAAATGTAGGTGGGTGGGTTTATTTTGGGGTTCTTTATTCTGTTCTATTGATTTATGTGTCTGTATTTGTGACAATATGACACTGTTTTGATTACTATAGCTTTGTAGTATAGTCTGAATTGTGGAATGGTTATACCTCCAAATTTGTTCTTTTTTCCTCAGAATTGTTTTGGCAATTCAGAATCTTTTGTGGTTTCATATAAATTTTAGGATTCTTTGTTCTATTTCTGTGAAAAATGTCCTGTGTTTTGACAGGGATTGCATTAAGTCTGTAGATTGCTTTGAGTAGTATGGCCATTTTAATAATATCAATCCATCAAATCCAAGAACATGGGATATATTTTCAATTCTTTGCATAATCTTCAATTTCCTCCAATACTTTATAGTTCTCCATCAACATTTTATAGTTTTCAGAGTATAGTTCTTTTGCTTCTTTGGTTAAGTTTATTCCTAGGCATTTTATTTATGAATAATATTCTTCTATATATATATTTGTATTTACAAATAATATTCTTTTATATATAATATTCTTCTATATATATTTTTAGTTTCAATTGAACACACAAAGTGTAGCAACAAAGAAGATATAATCCTGGCTTTTCTCAAATTTATAGTTTAATAGTAATGCTTACATAGAGAAAATAAAAAGGAAGAAATAAAAGAAGGGAGGGAGAAGGAAAAAAAGACATCTTTTCTCATACTTCAGAGACAAAGTCAAGAAGAGATAATCATCTAAATTAATCTAGCTTTAATTATTTATTTTAACCTCATAAGCTTCCTTTTCTATTATTTGGTTAATTCAGATTAATTTTCAATTTTTAATTTTGTTTGGACCACATGTTTCAGCTCATTCCTACTTTTATTTTATCATATTTTATAAACTGAACATCTTGTAATTTTATATATTCCCCTGAGATCTTCATTTGGATAATTTGCATGATTTTTAGAAGAAGAATTCTGAATGAGCCATGAATCTTGACATGGCATTAGGTATGGTTGGGTATTGAATAAATATTTGTATTAAACAAATATTTGATAACTTTGTATCATCTTTTATGCTACATTTATTAGAGAAAGTTTAAGGTCTTAGAAATTAAAATATTATTTTATAAACTTAAAGAATATTAAGTAAGTAAAGCTGCATTTGAAAAGACAGGAACTAAAAATGGAAAATGGTTGTCTTGTGCAAGACAAAATGATATTGAAGCCCATCCTTCCTTTCAACACTGCAGTTTATTGCATGTCTCTTCCCTAGTCTTTTCCTCCTATTCTCTGTCTACCTGTGAGCTTTCTTTTGGACTTTGTGTTCCCAGAAATCTTCCACTGAAGTCTTTACCTCTGAAGAACCATTGCACTTTCATTTTTATCAATTATTGACTCATTTCCTACCTATTTCTCTAGGCATTTTCTTTCACATGTCTTATCTCTAACTCAAAACCCCTTCAATCAGTAGATATTTAATACAAGATGCTATGGAAAGTACAAACAATATGCATACCCTCTCATACACCCATGGGTATACATAGATCTCTGATGGCTTCTGATTCATTGCTGCCTAATTCTTAATAGAACTTGTTGTTCATTCACTAAGTCATGTCCAACTCTTCGAAACCCCATTGACTGTAGTACACCAAGCTTCCCTGTCCTTCACTATCTCCTGTAGTTTGCTCACACTCATGTCTACTGAGTCAATGAAGCTATCCAGCCATCTCATCATTTATTGCCTGCTTCTTCTCCTGCCTAATATCAATTCACTCATTAGTCTCCCATATAATAGATCTCCACATTTTTGATGAACACTAGAAACAAAGATTTTACTTCCAGCTACCCTCACATCCCTGGTGACTCAGAGAGTAAAGCATCTGCCTGCCATGCAGGAGACCCAGGTTCGATCCCTGGGTTGGGAAGATCCCCTGGAGAAGGAAATGGGAACCCACTTCAGTACTCTTGCCTAGGGAATCCCATGTATGGAGGAGCCTGGTAGGCTACAGTCCATGTGGTCACAACAAGTTGGACATGACTGAGTGATTTAACTCACCTTCACATCCAGGTGTGGCTGGGTGATTTTGTCCAATATAATGAAAACAATAGTGGCATGTAATATATCATTCCTTATCCCTATTCTAATATCTACAATGCAGGTGCTGCCATCTTGGACCATGAAGTTGAGATTATGTACTATAAAGCAACAAGGTAGATAGAAGCATGACACTTGGAGCACTATGCCAGTCAGAACTGCCTGGCCAGATTTTGATTTTACATGGAGAAACTACTCTCTTGCAGTTTCTGTTATTTTAGGGGTTCCTTTGCTCACTCCTAACCTATCCTAACTGACCAGGGCTCTTTATTAGAATGTCAAGCTAATATTCCTGTGCTTCAGTACTCTCATAGTATAATAATAATGACCCTTCAGTATTATAAGACTATTTTAGACAGAAGTAAAATTTAGCTGTCATTGAATTCCAAAGTTAGTACACATTTCTTACATTTGATTGGTTCTTTAACAATGAAGAATATATATCAATAAAGGACGCTTCCTAGCTCAAACATGTCCCTCATCAAATGAAACGACTATCCATAAGCTTATTTAATTGTGTTAAGATATTGTCTCCAGGGGTTTCCTGTTAAAATATTAATTTATGCCTTAATGAATATCTATCAATTACAGTCTAGGTTAATGTCTCAAAGGATCTGTAGTGGCTGTAGTGGAGCGTCAACCTTGCTGTACTCTGCTTAGTAGGGAAAGTAATTGTGTGGAAGTATTTCTTGGAACATTCTCTGGAGTTCCACCTAAGAAGAATTTCTCTTATGCTTTGATAAGCCTGACTCCTTAGGAAAACCAACAATGGGATAGAAAGAGAAGGGGTAAAACTGAGGCTAGCTAAAACTTAGGCATCTGGCCTCACCTTTCAGGAAATACTGACTTGCATTATCCTGTAGGAATAGAAACAATAATTGGAACTGATCCAACCATAGTCCTGAACAGGGCAAAAGACCTCTGGAGACTCCTGGCTGACTTGGGTTTGTCATTTGAGAAAAACACTCAGAAGGTCTTGAGTGAAACCTAAGCAGTTATTGAAAGTGATAAGGAACTTGGAGTTTATGCTGAATTTCTATAAAATTTATATTTTATGCTTAAACTTGGGTTTAAAGAATGAATAGAGTAACATAAAGGGAGAAAATTTGAGAGTGAATTGAAGAATTGAAGGTAATGATGAATTGCCATTCCATCTGTGGGATGTCTTTAGTTTTGGAGTGAGTATCATAGATACAATATGATCTTTATGGAGACTGACCTAGAGAAAAAAATCTCTGAAAAAAATCCCCAGATTTATCTGCATCTCAGAGAATACTTGGCATAATAGAAAGAGGATGAGATGGTTGGATGGCATCACCAACTTGATGGATATGAGTTTGAGCAAGCTTTGGGAGCTGGTGATGGACAGGGAAGCCTGGCGTGCTGTAGTCCATAGGGTGACAAAGAGTTGGACATGACTGAGCGACTGAAATGAACTGAACTAGGTTTCTCATAGTGTTTCTTCCAAGGAGCAAGTGTCTTTTAATTCCATGGCTGCAGTCACCATCTGCTGTGTTTTTGGAGCCCAAGAAAATAAAGTCTGTCACTGTTTCCCCATCTATTTGCCATGAAGTGATGGGGATTTGATCAATCAGATTATTTCAGCCACCATCAGGCTGAATCCAGGTAGCCCAAGCCAAAATGATCAATTAAGCTGGGAGGTCTAGACACCAAATATCTACAACCTCTCAGGTCCACAGCTATCTACAAAATGAGGCTAAAATTCTTGCCCACTTAATGACTCAACTTACTTTCTGAATCAAATTAGGTTATGAATGTTGCAATCCTCTGAAAGTTAAAGTGCTGTATAAGTGGACAGCACATTAATCAACAGACTGGTCATTGCAGAGTCTAATCAGATCAATTAAGATCAATCAAGTCAACCAGGACTGAAGGAGAGAGCCAGTTACCATGTAAAAACAGTCTGCTTTAGGGCCGTCCCTTGTGTCCAATTTGCCACTTTTCCCTGTTTTTACTCCTGTTTAGTCCTGGAAACACTGCAAGTGATTTCCATCTGATTTAGGGAAGTAATGGAGCAAAGAGACTATCTGTAAACATAAAGAATACAATGAGAAACATTATGTGTGTATATAAAGAAAGTGAAATAAAACCAGGCGAAAAAAATTTTACAGCTTGTCTCAAAAGAATTATAAAATTAGTAGATGAAGGGTATGTTGTTACATTTTTATATTGCATTTTGCCAATGGAAGGGCCTCATAATATTTTTACTATACTTGTAGACTTGGCTCTTCTGCCTATAACATGGATTCAAAGCTGATTCTCTGGAATTGGGGACTGCTGGGAAGTGAAATGTTTCCTGGGATGGGAGACAGCCTGATGTTATGATGGGCCAGGCTTTTTTAGCATCTCCTCTGGGCACAGAGCTGAGCAGGTGTGTAGCATCATGTCTGACTGTGCTGCTCATGCCAAAGCTTCCACCAGACATTCTTAAAGATGCTCTTCTTTTCTACTCTCCATCCTCCTCATTTTGTACTCCATTATAAAAAGGAACCCAAACCAAAACAAAACAAGTGTTAATTACAAAAGGGCCTTATGGCTCCAACTTTGTTGTTCATTGTTCAGTCGCTAAGTCATGTCCAACTCGTTGTGACCCCTTGGACTGCACCACACCAGGCTTCCCTGTCCTTCGCTGTGTCCTGGAGTTTGCTGAAACTCATATCCATTGAGTCATGAGTTGGATGTCATCCAACCATCTCATCCTCTGTCACCCTTTCTCCTCCTGCCTTCAGTCTTTCTGAGCATCAGGGTCTTTTCCAATGCGTCGGCTCGTCACATCAGGAGGCCAAAATATTGGAACTTCAGCTTCAGCACCAGTCCTTCCAATGACTATTCAGAGTTGATTTTCTTTAGGATTGACTGATTTGATCTCCTTGCAATTCAAGGGACTTTCAAGAGTCTCCTCCAACAGCACAGTATGAAAGCATCAATTCTTTGCCACTCAGCCTTCTTTATGGTCCAACTCTCACATCCATCCATGACTACCAGAAAAACCATCGCTTCGACTATATGGACCTTTGTCAGCAAAGTGATGCCTTTGCTTCTTAATATGTTGTCCAAGTTTTTCACAACTTTTCTTCCAAGGAGCAAAGGTCTTTTAATTTCATGGCTGCAGTCACTGTCTGCAGTGATTTTGGAGCTCAATAAAATGAAATCTGTCACTATTTTCATTTTTTCCTCATCTGTTTGCCATAAAGTGATGGGACTCGATGCCATGATCTTAGTTTTTTGAATGTTGAGTTTTAAGCCAGTTCTTTCACTCTGCTCTTTCACTTTCATCCAGAGGCTCTCTAGTTTCTCTTTGCTTTCAGCCCTTAGGATGGTATCATCTGTATATCTGGGGCTGCTGATATTTCTCCCAGCAATCTTGATTCTAGCTTGTGCTTCATCCAGCCTGGCATTTTGCTTGATGTACTCTGCATATAATTTAAATAAGCAGGGTGACAATATACGGCCTTGATATATTCCTTTCCCAATTTGGAACCAGTCCATTGTTCCATGTCTGGTTCTAACTGTTGCTTCTTAACCAGCATACAAGTTTCTCAGGAGGAAGTTAAGGTAGTCTGGTATCCCATCACTTTAAGAGTTCTCCATAGTTTGATGTAATTCACACAGTCAAAACCTTTAGCATACTCAGTGAAGCAGAAGTAGATGTTTTTCTGGAATTCTCTTACTTTTTCTATGATCCAACAGATGTTGGCAATTTGATCTCTGGTTCCTCTGCCTTTTCTGAATCCATCTTGTACATATGGAAGTTCTTGGTTCATGTACTTTTGAAACATAGTTTGAAGGATTTTGAGCATAATCTTGCCAGCGTATGAAATGAGTGCAATGTTATAGTAGTTTGAACATTCTTTGGCATTGTCTTTCTTTGGGATTGGAATGAAAACCAACCATTTCTAGTCCTGTGGCCACTACTGAGTTTTCCAAATTTGTTGGCATATTGAGTACAGCACTTTAATAACCTCATCTTTTAGTATTGTGAATAGCTCAGTTGGAATTCCATCACATCCACTAGCTTTGTTCATAGTAACGATTCCTAAAGTCTACTTAATTTCACACTCCAGAATGTCTGGCTCTAGGTGAGTGATCACACCATGGTGGTTACCTGGGTCATTAAGACCTTTTTTGTACAGTTCTTCTGTGTATTCTTGCCACCTCTTCTTAATCTTTTCTGCTTCTGTTAGGTCCTTGCAATTTCTGTCTTTATGGTGCCCATTTTTGTATGAAATCTTCCCTTGGTATCTCTAATTTTCTTGAAGAGATCTCTTATCTTTCCCATAGATTTTTTCCTCTATTTTTGTGTATTGTTCACTTAAGAAGTCTTTCTTATCTTTCCTTGCTATTCTTTGGAACTCTGCATTCCGTTGTATATATCTTTCCCATACTCCTTTTCCTTTTCCTTCTCTTCTTTTCTCAACTATTTGTAAGTCCTCCTCAGAAGACCATTTTATCTTCTTGCATTTCTTTTCCTTTGAGATGGTTTTGGCCATGCCTCCTGTACAATGTTATGAATAGTTCTTCAGCCATACTACTTCAGGCATTCTGTCTATCAGATCTAATCTCTTGAATCTATTTGTCACTTCCACTGTATAATCATAAGAGATTTGATTTAGGTCATAACGGGAAAGCGTCTGCCTATAATGTGGGAGACCCAGGTTTGATCCCTGGGTTGGGAAGATCCTCTGGAGAACCCACTCCAGTATTCTTGCCTGGAAAATCCCATGGATGGAGGAGCATGGTAGGCTACAGTCCATGGGGTCGCATAGAGTTGGACACCACTGAGCGGCTACACTTTCACTTTGAATGGCCTAGTGGCTTTCTCTACTTGCTTCAATTTAAGTTTAATTTTGCAATAAGAGCTCATGATCTGAGCCAAAGTCATCTCCAGGTCTTGTTTTTCTGACTGTATAGAGCTTCTCCATCGCTGGCTGCAAAGAATGTAATCAATCTGATTTTGGTATTGACCATCTGGTGATGTCCATGTGTAGAGTCATCTCTTGTGTTGTTGGAAGAGGGTGTTTGCTATGTCCAGTGTGTTCTTTTGACAAAACTCTTTTAGTCTTTGCCCTGCTTCATTTTGTATTTCAAGACCCAACTTGCCTTGAGTTTATGGGGCAACAGATACTCCAGTTATCTCTTGACTTCCTACTGTTGCATTCCAATTCCCTATGATGAAAAGGACATCATTTTTTGGTGTTAGTTCTAGAAGGTCTTGTATGTCTTCATAGAACTGTTTGACTTCAACTTCTTCAGCATTAGTGGTTGGGGTATAGACTTGGATTATTGTGATGTTGAATGATTTGCCTTAGAAACAAACCAAGATCATTTTGTTGTTTATGAGATTGCACCTAAGTACTGCATTTTGGACTCTTTTGTTGACTATGAGGGCTACTCCAGTTCTTCTAAGGGATTCTTGCCCATAGTAGTAGATATAATGGTCATCTGATTTAACTTTACCCATTCCTGTCCATTTCAGTTCACTGATTCCTAAAATGTCTGAGTGACATGCCTAAAATAGCGATGTTTACTCTTGCTATCTCCTTTTTGAGTCAGACACAACTGAGCAACTGAATAACAACAAATCTCCTTTTTGATCACAACCAATTTACCTTGATTCACCAACTTTGTTGCTTATTCTTTATTACCCTGATATTGTCAATGCTATTTAATGATTAATGCTTCAGTATTTGATCTATATCTGAAGAAGTTTTACTCCTGTGTTGCAAATTTGTTAATTTGTTTATTCAGTTTGCTATAGACTAAACTGCATGCCTCAAATATCCCTATGTTGAAACCCTAATCCCTAATGTGACTATATTTCGAGATAGGGCTTTTAGGAGGTAACTAAGGTTAAATGAAATCAGAAGGGTATGTCCCTAACCTGATATGATTGGTGGCCTTATAAGGAGAGGAGGAGAGAGAGACCCAGAAGGTAGCCATCGGCAAGCCAAGATTGATCTCACTAGGAATTAAACTGGCTGGCACCTTCATCTTGAACTTTTCAGCTTCCGGTGCTGTGAGAAAATGAATTTCTGTTGCTTAAGCCATGCAAGCTATGGTATTTTGTTATGGTGGCCAAAGCTGACAAATACACAGTTAAGTTGAGTGGGATTTTTAATTCTCTATCAGTTAAGAAGGATCAAGTTGTCTATTCAATTATGAAGCCATTTGTGCTTCTCAAATGTGTACTGCCTTCACTATTCAAAAAGCAAGAAGGTGGTATCCAAAGGGGTTGCATAACTTGTTAACATTTTTCCAGTGATAAGCATCTCAAGTCTAGCACCAGAGCCTATTTTAGTGTGCTTAAACCACTGCACAAATTAGATACCATCAAATCCAGAACCTTGTCTCAAGTGTCAAAATAATCCATCTAAACATGATTCAAAAGAGAATTAATAAAAATGACTATGTTTAAAAAAAGAGTTGTGATCAGCAAAAACCAAAGCAAAATAAAACTTTACCATAAGCAAGTCAAAATTTAAATGACAGACTAGAGAAAAATGTTTTGCAATTTAGATCACAGACCAATAATGTTATAAGAAAAGCAAACAAAGAGACAGTTCACAGTAAAAGAAACATAAACATCTTTCACATTTATGAAAAGATTCTCTCCACACCACTAAAAGAAATGCAAATTTAAATTTCACTGAGATGTTATTCTTCATCTATTAGATGGAGAAGATCCAAAAGTTTGAAACTACCTTCTTTTCAAGTCTGTGGGACAACAGTCCCTCTCATTCATGACAGAAGGGAAAATAAGTACATGCCTTCTGGAAAGTAAGTAAAAAATATCGAAAATTTTAAGTATATCCTTTTAACCCAGATTGTCATTTATGAGAATTGATATTATGTGCAATATAACTTGCAAAAGTATAAAATGGCTTTTGTCCAAAATTATTCATTCAGAATTATTTGTAAAAGTAAACAAATGGAAAAGACCCAAAAGTCCATCAATGAGAGATTACTCAAATAAACTATGGCATTAATCATATGATAGAATACACTAAACTAAGAAGAGAGAGATGAAGACCCTCTTTATGTACTGATATGGAAGGATCTCCAAGGCATATTGTTAGGTGAGAAAAGCAAAGGATAAATGCTATTCTAACTTTAAAAAGTCAAATACTTATAATGACCTAGATAAGTACTGTAAGATATACAAGCTTGTCAGTGTCTTATGAGGATGGAGATTAGTGAGTATGAGGCCAAAGGAGGATAAGAAAGAGTGCGACTTTTGACTCTACACATGTCCCTAAAATAATTTTTGTTTTTTGAAACATATGAATTCATTATCTATTCATAACTAATAGAAAAATAAAACAATAGAGAGAGAGAGAGAGAGAAATCCATGAGGGGATTCCATGAGAAGAATCCAATATTCTCAGTAATCCATGCCTCTTTGTTCTATTTTTTTGATGTGAAGAAAGTCTTCATTATGTCTCTTTTCAGTAGTTTCAGATTAATAACAACTTTGGCAGTTTAAGAAATACATATAGAAGAATTAGTAACTGCATGTTCTGAAAATGCAATATTTAAAAGAAATTTGGCCAAGAAAAAATAATAACACTAGAATAATCTTGCCACAGTTTAAAATGTTCTCAATTACTGGTTATATGTCGATAGTGAAAATAACAGAGACCTTAGAGACTAGTCAATTTGAGTTCAAATCTCATTTCTGCCACTAGCAACCTTTGTGTTCTTGGATGAATATCTTTACTACTAAAATTTCAGTTACTGTTCCCTCATGGTCATTGTAGTAATATCTGTAGTAGATGTACTGAATATCCATTAATGTTATTCAGGTTAAAGAGCTGGAATTGGTAGGTTTGTCATAGAGGGTAGCTATTTTTAGATGATTTCTATGTTGTCACTGTGAAAATTCCATAAAGCCTGCAGTTATTTGCAAAATAAAAGCAGTCTACAGAGACAATAACATTTCACCTACTTGAAATTTTACCATCTTCAATCTCACCACCAGAGTACAGAAAAAGAAAGAAGCAAACAATGGCTCTCAGTAGCAAAACAGATTCTGCAAATATCTGTATGAATGGTTGAGCATTTGACTCTTAGAAGAGCCCCCTAAAAGCCCCCTTTAGAGCTGATTTGGCTTTGATTTCACGGTAGCGCTAAGAACAAAATTAGAGAAGGAACTGACAGAGTCATATTTACTGTCGAATGAAAATGACAGACAATGGCCTGAGAGGAGAGCCATTTAAAGCAAACATACAAACTTAAGAGCGTAACATTTGAGAGCTTTTTATCTAGGAATACATATCTATAGATACATATCCCAATAAGTGGTGAAGACCTTGCTGTTTCAGGTCAGGTCCATTGCAAATATTTATTCAACAGTTTGACAAGGTATGGAAGAATAACGATTTTCATTAACAATGGTTAAAATAAAAGTTAATGTTGATACTTAAATACCTGCTTATGTCAAAAGCTCAGTTATCTTTAATTATTCATTCCCTGTGTTTTATCACAAATAGCTAAAATTTCACTGTGTCCAACTTTTTGTGACCTCATGGACTGTAGCACACTAGGATCCTCTGTCCATGGAATTCTCCAGGCCAGAATACTGGAGTGGGTATCCATTACCTTCTCCAAGGGATCTTCTTGATTCAGGGACCAAGCCTGGGTCTCCTGCACTGAAGGCAGATTCTTTACCAGCGCAGTCCTATTAGAAATAGAAATTCTATCAGAAAAATCTGATCTGAGATAAATAAAAACCTCTAAATTAACTCAAAACAAGAAATCTGCACAATAAATAGGATGTTGTTCTTATGTGCTCATGGAAACTCCTGTAAACGAACAGAACAAAATTACCTGTACTGCCTCTGATTTAAGGCTTACAGCATGATGTGTAATATTTTCCACCAGGTTCTCTACTCTAATTATTCCTATTTGTTTAAATTTTCAGAAATCCAAGAGCTGAATAAGTCACTTTTGCAAGCTGCAAATTGCTTTAAGGGGAAACACTTCAGTTGTTGTGTATGTAACTTAGTAAAAGTGAAAGTAAAAGAGAAAGTGTCATAGTTGCTCAGTTGTGTCGACTCTTTGTGACCCCATGAACTGCAGCCCGCCAGTCCTCTCTCCTCTGTCCATGGAATTCTCTAGGCAAGAACAATGAAGTGTGTTGCCATTTCCTTCTCTAGGGGATCGTCCAACCCAATCCATGGATCATACCTGAGTCTCCTGCATTGCAAGCAGGTTAATGATATCCTCTTTGGGGTCATGGACTAGAGATCTTAATTCCTGTTGAGTTTTTGTTTACAGAGACAGGCATGAAGAAGGTGCTTGCCCTAAAAACTTTGATGCCATCCCCATGGGATTACTACAACTCTTCTCAGTAACAGAACTGCAAGAAATTCGGCCATATTTTCCAAACAAGTAGCAATCAAACTGCTAGTGCACCCTCTGCATCACATATTTTTTAGATGACCTATGTGGCTATGTTCTTTTGGGTCAACATTCTTCCTTTATTATGTGCACTCCCCAATCACTCTGCAAATAGCTATGCCACTTCTGTGGCTGCTAACCACAGAAATTGTAGGACCATTTTCAAAAGTGTGTTTGTTATGGAAAGTGACAAGTTTCTTTTATTGTTGTTATCATCATACCAACAAAATAATAATGAAGAATCAGCTCATGTTTGTTAATTGAATCCCACTTCAGCCACAGAGTATAGATCTGTAACCTCCAGGTTCCCTGAACTGATGGTGAACATGTGGGAAGTGGTGGGGGCAGGGCAGGATAGAGGTACCAGAATCACCTGGGGACTTATTCCAAGTGTTCTTGCACATTTCTATAGTTTTCTCTCATCCCCAATTCATTTGAATACATACTTGTGAGGGAATTTTGTGGATTTGGAAAAAAATTTCCCAGATGATTCTGATACATTAAATGCAATAATAATAATACATATCATATAATAGTAAACATTTATTGAATGTGCTCTAGAGGCTGGACATGTTCCTAAACTCTACCTTTTCCTGTTTAAGACCTTTTCTCTGTGATTAATACAATAAGTTGATATTACAGTTTGGAAATTAACTGCATAATGTTATCCACAGACTTTTCCCTATCCCCTTGTAATAAATTTTAAAATGTTTTCATAAGAAAACATGGTGTATTGAAAGAACAACTCTTTCTTGTGCGCTATATGTGGTTTTGAATAGAAAATATTATTCTGAACTTCAGTTTCCTTATTTGTGGTACATGTGGATAATAAAAGCCTCTTTGTCAGAGTCAACACTTTATATTAAAATAAAATAAATGTAGTTATATCATGCAGTGAATACTTTTGCAGAAGTTTGCAGTATAAGTAGAACATGTGCTTCTATATGATTTTTGCGTCCAGAGGAAGTATCACCTGAGGCAAAAGCTTAGAGCTCTGTGTTATAATTCCTGTAGCCTTATAACACCCAGCATCTTTCCAAGTATATAAGGAAGAACTCACTTTACATTTACTTGTGGATTAGAAACATAAGGTGAGATGAGGTGATAGGCTTGGAACTCTGGACTTTGCTGGTCCTGGACAAAGGCAGAGCTACAAGTAAAAGGAATTGGAGGGGGAAAAGCCGTGCAAAACAAAAATGGGGACCACTAGAGACAGCTGGTTCTCCTAATCTATTTTCCCAAGATCTGGCGCTGTCACAATTGCATAGCCTTGAACCACCCACCTTGAAGACTGGGAAGTCTGTATCTTTCCCACCCACCCTCTTACATTCCAAATACCTCTCCTTAAAATACACAAAAGTTGAGGCTGGGGTGGTGTGATTAATACGAACCTGTCTGGAGTGCAATTCCATCACCCCGTGGCCTTCTCATTTTTTTAGATGGTGAGAAAATGCTTTTCACAGCTATGATGACACAGCCAGAAATATCACCTTTTGAAGACATCATAACTGTGAGATATGACACTCTTTCAGCCGTTAGAAGGTTATTTGCTGTAGCCATTAAATACAGCCCTGTCACTCCCACTCACCTGAGCCATATTTCCTCCTTCAATAGATTATCCATAAATACAGGCTCAGGTACAAATACAAATAATGAACATTCACAGCTAAAAAGACCTGCACAGTCAGATCTTGCCAAAGGGCAGAGCTTTCCCTCTAAGAAAGAAGTGATCCTGCTGTGGAGCAGGCTCAGCAGAACCCAGAGGCCAGATCTCCTTGGAAGGGTCTCAGAGGCTCAAGTCAATATAGCTTCTCCAGCCTCTGAGTAGTACAGAGCCCTTGCCTACTAAATTCCAAGGGTGTAGCTGTCTGCTCATTTGCTGGTCTACTCTACTTTGCTGCTATTTGTTAATTAGAACGAGTTATTAGCTGTAGCTTATCTAGTATTTAATTCTAGTTAGTATTAATATTGGTAATAATGTGTTACACATGTGTAGATTCTACAATTTCCAAAACACAGGCAAATAGTGTACTCATTTAATCAAATATATTATATATGTATATAAATGTTTTCCTAATCTAGAAAGTTTATTAAGCATTTTATGTGTGCTGTGAAATGAAAATATCTTCTGCCATACTGATAAGCAAGAAATGTCACAGCCGTCAGCAATTTCTGGCCTCCAAATGTGAATGAGGGCTCCCCAAACTCTGATCTAGTGGCTGCTGCCAACCCCCACGGTGATTGCTGAGGAGTTGGGGGAATGCAAGAAGCAAGGTGAACAAGGAAACAGGAATGACCCAGTTAACAGAGGTGCATGTGAAAGGAATGAATTTAGTGAGCCCAGAGGATTGCCATACATAGAATTCTAAAATCCTTAACTTGGTATCTGATTTTTGATGTTCGGATTGCCTGCTCCCTTTGTTTCAAACTTGTATATAGCCTAACTTCCCCTCCTGCCTCCTTGGAGCAATTTTTTCAGAGCTACTGAGATGCCAACTCTCAGGCTCAGAGTCCTAAACATTCCCACCAAATAAAATAACTCTCTACTTTCAGGTTGTGACTATAATTTTTAGTTGACAGTGCCCTGGGAACCTGGTGAAATACAAAAAAAAATTTAGAAAATACATAGCAATTTATCATCAAACTCATCAAACTAGGGTTAAAACTTTCACCTCATGCAAGCGTGAGAGAATACTGTGTAATTAAATGCAAGATTGCAAAGCACAAGTGACTACATCTGAGGTGTTCCCTGGGATTAATAGGACTTTAGTTTGGCTCTGAGAATTAGACGTCTGCAGGAGACCTTTATCTGGATTCTAAACATGAAACCTCTGTAAAAAAATTCAGCACGTCATCCCAAGAAGTGAGTGAAAAGTGAAAGTGAAAGTGAAAGTCACTCAGTCCTGTCCGTCTAGCCCATGGAATTCTCTAGGCCAGAATACTGGAGTGGGTAGCCTTTCTCTACTCCAGAGGATCTTTCCAACCCAGGGATTGAACTCAGGTCTCCTGCATTGCAGGCAGATTCTTTACCAGCTGAGCCACAAGGGAAGCCCAAGAATATTGGAGTGGGTGGCGTATCCCCAGGAGATCTTCTTGACCCAGGAATTGAATTGATCTCCTTTAGGATGGATTGATTGGCTCTCCAGATCCAATCTAAAGGAGATCAGTCCTGGGTGTTCACTGGAAGGACTGATGATGAAGCTGAAACTCCAGTACTTTGGCCACCTCATGCGAAGAGTTGACTCATTGGAAAAGACCCTGATGCTGGGAGGGATTGGGGGCAGGAGGAGAAGGGGATGACAGAGGATGAGATGGCTGGATGGCATCACCAACTCGATGGACATGAGTTTGAGTGAACTCCAGGAGTTTGTGATGGACAGGGAGGCCTGGCGTGCTGTGATTCATGGGGTCGCAAAGAGTCGGACACGACCGAGCAACTGAACTGAACTGAACTAAACTTCTGCATTGCAGGCAGATTCTCTACCAACTGAGCTATCAGGGAAGGAGTAAGAAGAAAGATTCAAAGGGAAGAATATTTGTGACATACAAGGAACTATTTTCTGGAAGAGAATAGAACACTTGAATTGCTCATGAAACTTTCACATTGACAGAAATAACCCTGGAAAATCAGGCAGGCCTTAGAAATAACTTTTGTAGATTTGTGTAATACTGTGATGTAGTGATTTCCAAGGATTATCTACAAATTCAGAAGCTTTCTTTGTTTGCTAGAGCTCATGTCCCACATCCTTAAATAAATTCTTACTCAAGAGAGGTTCAACTCATGGGAAAAACCCATGAGAGACTTAGGACTTAGTTTCTTTTCATGGCTCAAGACAGACTTGTCTACCACAGAAAAAAAAATATTAGCCTATTTATGAGTTGCATTTTTGTCTACATGTCTATTCACAAAGTTGTGGTTGTATTTGATTAGCGAAGAGGACACACCTCTTGAATAGGTTTCTTGTTGATAAAAGGAAATTGTATTTCACAAACAGGTACTAATTTCACAAGGTTCTTCCTTCTACTGGTAAAATATTTTCATGTGGCAATAGCTCTGTTTGTAGAATAATTACTAAAATCCTTTTCACCCCAGAAGTACATGACATATATATTTATACGTCTTCATACAAATCTTCCCAGATCTTCACCAGCTCCCAGATCTTCAGTGTATTATCTATCTCAAGGCTATAATATACACATAAAATTCATATAAATATACTTTTGCAAGCATGTATATGTATACGGTGGGAGAAGTGAGTTTGTTAACACTCATATGAAAGCAACTTTATTTTGTGATCTGGCTATTAGCATGTCAAGAATTATAAAAGACCTGCATACAACAGTGTGTTGAAGAGATCTGATCTGCTCAATTTTGACCCATAGCAGTCTGTTCAACATACTGTAGCTAGAAAGATCCTTGTGAAAGTAAAGCAGTTGTTGTCAGTTTATTGCTCAAAATCTTGCTATGGTTTCCCATTAGAGTTAAAATAACAGTCAAGTCCTCAGCAACACCTAGAGGCACTTCCTGATCTGGTCTTCATTTCTTATTTATTTCCTTGTTTTGTTTACTCTGCCTAGTTGTGCTTTTGCTGCCCTTGAAAGATGCCTAGCACATTTCTGACCCAGAGACTTTCCCCTTGATGCTCTCTCTTTCTGACATACACTTCCTTCAGATCTTCACTCTAACTCCTTCAACTTACTGAGATTTCTGCTTAAAGGTCACTTCCTCAAAGAGGCCTTTCCTGATCACTCCCCCTGAGACTGTCTTCTTGTCCCTCCCTAGCCCATTGTCTTGCTTTATTTTGCTCTTAGGATCTAGGACAACCTGTCATTATATAATGCATCCACTTGTTACTCATTTAACGTACATATTTCCCAAACAGGAATGTCAGTTCCACAAAAGAATGAGTTCTGTTTTGCTTTCTTCTGTATCTCTGGCACATATTAGATACTCATTAAAGAAAAATAGTAGGATGGCATTTGTAGGCTTATTTGTTTATTTACTTATTGATTAATTTATAGTTACCATCATACACCTACTATCCAACTTGAGAACTAGAATGTTATCAGAAACTGTCATCTGCCTATGTAGGCCCCTCCCTATCTCACACACTCTGTCCTCCCATCTAAAATGATACTTATCTTGAATTTTGTGTTATAATTTCCTTCCTTGTAAATACAGTTTTGTTGTATAGATGTATCTATCTAAAACTATATATTGTCTAGAATATATTCTTTCCTTGTATTTGTTATTGAATTTTATTTAAAAAGAATATATCATTCACATGTAATCCCTGGAAATTTTTTTTCTATCAATTTTATACTGATTAGTTTCAGAGAAACCAGAGATCAATTGCCAACATTTGCTGGATTGTAGACAAAGCAAGGGGATTCCAGAAAAACATCTACCTCTGTTGCATTGACTATGCTAAAGCATTTGACTGTGTGGATCATAACAAACTGTGGAAAGCTCTTAAAGAGATGAGAATACCAGATCATCTTACCTGTCTTCTGAGAAACCTGTATGCGGGTCAAGAAGCAACACTTAGAATCCTGTATGGAACAACTGACTAGTTCAGGATTGAGAAAGGAGTACTAAAAGGATATTTATTATCACTCTCTTTGTTTAACTTATATGCAGAGCATGCAAAATGCCAGGCTGGATAAGTTACAAGCTGGAATCAAGATTGCAGGGAGAAATAGCAACAACTTCAGATATGTGAAAGATATCATCCTAATCTCAGAAAGCAAAGAGGAAACTAAAGAGATTCTTGATGAGGGTGAAGGAGGAGAGTGAAAGAGCTGGCTTAAAACTTAATATTAAAAAACTAAGATCATGGCCTCTGTTCCCATCATTTCATGGTAAAAAGAAGAGGAAAGTTGAAAGCAATGATAGATTTCTTCTTCTTGGACTTTAAAATCACTGTGAATGGTGACTGCAGCCATGAAATTAGAAGGCACTTGCTCCTTGGAAGGAAAGCTATGACAAACCTAGACAGTATATTAAAAAGCAAAGCCATCACTTTGCCAACAATGGCCCATTTAGTCAAGGGTATGGTCTTTCCAGTAGTCATTAACAGATGTGAGAGCTGGAAAATAAAGAAGGCAGAGAACCAAAGAATTGATGCTTTTGAACTGTGGTGCTGGAGAAGACTTGAGAATTCCTTGGAAAGCAAGGAGATCAAATCAGCCAATCTTAAAGGAAATCAATCCTGAATACTCTTTGGAAGGACTGATACTTAAGCTGAAGCTCCAATACTTGGGCCTGATACAAACAACTGACTCATTAGAAGAGACCCTGATGCTGGGAAAGATTGAAGACAGAAGGAGAAGAGGGCAACAGAGGACGAGTGGTTGGATGGCATCACCGAGTCAATGGACACGAACTTTGGCAAAGTCCAGGAGATTGTGAGTAACAGAGAAGCCTGGCATGCTACATTCCATGGGGTTGCAAAGAGTTGGAGACAACTTGGCAACTGAAAAACAAGATTCATTGATTTTTTAAAAATTTTTGATATTATATTGTCTTGATACATGTCTGTGATCCAATCATTTTCACAGTTATATAGCAGTATTCCTTTTTGTGAGTGTACCACAATTTATTTTCACATTGTTTTCTAAAGAGTATTCTAGTATGATCTTCTCTTTCAGAAATTAGGAGATCTGGCAGAGTTCTTAATCAGTTTGTCCAAGGCCACTGAAACAATCAAGATTTGGGCTCAGACTCTCTATTGAGTTTTCCTTCCAATTTATAAAGACTTGTTAGGAGGTGTCTTGAGTGTGATGCCCTATAGTCAGTTGAAAATTGAGCATGTTTTGGACATTTTTTCCCGAGGAAGTCTCTCCTAGTTCTTCCAAACTGGCTCACACCAGCTTTCTCACATGTAGGTTCAGTTTCATTTAAGTTTCCAAAGTATATATGATAGAAGGAAGTATATTAATGATCCTAGTTGGTGAGATTTCAAATGAGGTCCCCCAGGACCCAGTATAAAAACTTTGGCTAGCAGATAGACTTAGGAGTTAGTGTGTCTCCCCCAGCCCCAGCCTTGCTATTACCAGCTTCTTACACTCCCATATTGGTCCAACTGTAATAGAGTCTTCCCATATGTAGTAGAGCTCAGCCTTGTAGCCTCACCTTGACCAGTCTTATCCCCTAGTTCTGGAAACAGTATAATTCCCAATATGATTGCAAAGACCTGACAGCATCTGGATCCTCAGTTCTGGAGTCCTGCTTGCTTGGTCAGAACTCAGAAAGCAGATCACTCTTGGATTTATGATAGAAAACATTGTATTTATGGATACAAGCCTTCCATTTAAGCTGCACATCAGGAATTATAGCCAGGACAGTTTTTCTGAATTTGTGGGAAAAAAAAAAAATGAAATCAGGTGTGAGATTTGTGACCAAAGACCAGTTAGACGCTAATTGGACTTGATGGGTCTAAAAACACAAGTGATATAATCTCAGACAAAGATGATTATATTTAAAATTTACATAACTTTGTAATGCAACATCACACATTGTGATAGTGCACATTGGGATAGATCAGTTTTATAGCATGTATTCTTAAGTAGTTCATGGATTTTGGCCCTATACCGTAACTTCTGGAAATATATTGTAGAGATCATTTTAAATACAAAAACGTTTTCACACAAAGATGTTCATGCAGCATTACATACCTTCAAAAAGAAAGATAACAAGCTAAATCTTGATTGGGATAATAAATAAATTAAATTGAAATAGTTATAATTTCCATTATAGGAATAGCACTAATCTTAAAGCTTACATGCTTTGAAAAACATTATCATTATACTACTAAAATGATATATGAAAAATTAAAATCATACATATAGCATAATCACAAGGGTGAAAAACAACTTCCTCCCACAAACTATGCCAGAGAATAAGACTAATGGAACTGCTCCAAAATATTCAAAGTGATGAAATTATAGCTGTCTTCTAGCTGACTTTTGTTTTCATTGTCTTGAACTGTAGTGCTGGAGAAGACTCTTGAGAGTCCCTTGAACAGCAAGAAAATCAAGCCAGTCAATCCTAAAGGAAATTAACCGTGAATATTCATTGAAAGGACTGATGCTGAAGCTGAAGCTCCAATAATTTGGCTACCTGATGCAAAGAGCCGACTCATTGGAAAAGACCCTAATGCTGGGAAAGATTGAGAGCAAGAGGAGTAGGGGGCAACAGAGGATGAGATGGTTAGATGGCATCATCAACTCAATGGACATGAGTTTGAGCAAACTTCAAGAGATAGTGACGGACAGGGAAGCCTGGTGTGCAAAAAGTTGCATGGGGTTGCAAAAAGTTGGACACAATTGAGCAACCGAACAACAACAAATATATCACTTTTACAAGAAGAAAAAATAACCAAACTAAAAAAATCAAACATGACACCTTTCAATTAAGAACCCAGATACACAGAAGATAGTCGGAAAAATAGTCTCAAAGATCTTTAAACTGTGTCCTTCCCTGCATGAATCTCTCATACTGTTGAGATCAGAGTAGGGAAGCCCTTTTTAGGTGCCTGTGGAACATTTGCTTTAGAGATTACCTTCAAAAGTGGAAATAGATACAAGACATAAAATAATTTCTCCATGGTAAAAGTAGATTTTCAAACCAGATGGAATCAGAGGGATCAGTTCATGTTTATAAATGTATTTAGAACATTATTTGACACATTATAAATGCTAAAAATAAAATAAGCTATTATTATTATCATCACAATTTAGTACATGCATTTCCATTGGTGGCTGTCAGTTTAAGAAAATGATGATAAAACTTCAAACATTTGATCTTATATTAAAATAAATTCCAGATAGATTAGAAATTCAAATACTAAAAATGAATCCATAAACAAACTAGACAAAAATTCATCATAGAGAAATCCTTTCTCAGTGTAATACCAAAAGTAGAGTCCCCTGGGGTTTGGAAAGACAATCCTTTTAGCCATAAGCAATTAAAATTTTCTGTAGGAATGGAAGTCAGAGAAGTGACAATCTGGGGTAAATATTTACAAAACAGATATTTTATTTGGCTTCATTATTTTTTAAGATATCATGCTTATTTTTTTCTCTTTTACATTAGAGTTAATAATCTCATTATGAAAAAGCCATTGCAAATCTATAAGAAAATAAGCAGTTACTCCAATAATATAAATGGAGTAAAGGGGCCAGAGATATCAGTAACATGTCCAAATAAGATGTCCCTGGTGTATATCCTTTCCTCAAAATAATAATTTGGCATCCATTCATGGATAAATGTGCCTTCATGAGAGCTTTATGATCCAGGTAGGAGACATGAAACTTTAGTGCAGTCCACAATTGAGAAGAGCTATTTTTAAAAGGCAGGCTCCCCAAAAGGTAACTAACTTGCTGACTATGGCCTCAGCTACCCTGAAATAGCTCTGTACCCCTGAAGACTTGGCAACAGCACATTTGGTTTTATCTATAGTGGACACTCATAACTTTTCTCCCAAAAGATGCCTGCTCCTTGGAAGAAAGGTCCTTCTAGTCAAAGCTATGGTTTTTCCAGTAGTCATGTATGAATGTGAGAGTTAGACTATAAAGAAAACTGAGCCCTGAAGAATTGATGCTTTTGAACTGTGGTGTTGGAGAAGACTCTTGAGAGTCCATTGGACTGCAAGGAGATCAAACCAGTTAATCTTAAAGGAAATCAGTCCTGAATATTCATTGGAAAGACTGATGCTGAAGCTGAAACTCCAATACTTTGGTCACCTGATGAGAAGAACTGACTCACTGGAAAAGTCCCTGATGCTGGGAAAGATTGAAGGCAGGAGAAGAAGGGAACAACAGAGGATAGGATGGTTGGATGGCATCACCGACTCAATGGACATGAGTTTGAGCAAGCTTCAGGAGTTGGTGATGGACAGGGAAGTCTGGCGTGCTGCAGTCCATGGGGTCACAAAGAGTTGGACACAGCTGAGTGACTGAACAGAACCGATAGCAGACACACAAAAAAGACAATTAAAAGGAAAGGAATTAAAGCATGTCCATAGGAAAAAAAAAAAAAACAACATTTTTTTTAAATGAGGAAAAAACAGCATCAAAAAACAACAGAACAACAGTCAGATAACAGTGAATGAAGCAGCAATATAAGTCCTCATTTATCAAAAATCACTTTCAATAGAAATGGACCAAATCCTCCAATCAAAAGACATAAAATGGGTGAGTGCATTAACAAACAAAAGCTGACAATATGCTGCCTACTCAGGTACCAGCTTAAGAACACACATATATTAAAAGTGAAGGGCTGTAAAAGATACTCCAAGCAAATGGTAACCTAAAGAGAGCAGGATGGCTTTACTTATATAATATGAAATAGACTTTCAATTAAGTAGGTAACAAGAGACAAGGAAGATCACTATATAGAGATAAAAGGGGTGAATTAATCAAGAGAATACAATAATTGTAAATATACATGCACTTAACATTTGAGCATCTACATATTTAAAGCAAATATTAATAGAGTTGAAGGAAGAACTAGACAATATAATAATAACACTAGGAGATTTCAATACCCTACTTTGAACATTGGATAGATCATCCAAACAGAAAATTTATAAGGAAACAATAGATTTGAATACACTATGGACCAATTGAATCTTACAATTATATATAGAACATTCAATCCAACAGTAGCAGAACATACATTCTTCCTAAGCACAAACACCTGAAACAGTCTCTAAGATAGATTTTTATGTTGGGTAACAGAAGAAGCCTTAACAATTTCATGAAGATTGAAATAATATATAGTATATTTTCTGACCAATGATATAAAACTAGAAATCAACAATAGGAAGGAAACTGAAAAATTCATAGTGGAAAAAAATGTGGAAATTAAATAACTCACTCCTGAACCACCAATGAGTCAAAAAAGAAGTCAAAATGGAAATCAGAAAGTATCTTAAGACAAACAAAAACAAAATCACAGCATCAAAATTCATGGGATGCAGCAAAAGCAATTCTTAGAGGGAAGACCCCAGTGCTAGGAAAGACTGAAGGCAGGAGGAGAAGGGGATGACAGAGAATGAGATGATTGGATGGCATCACTGACTCAATGGACATGAGTTTGAGCAAGCTCTGAGAAATGGTGAGGGACAGCAACCTGGCGTGATGAAGTCCGTGGGGTTGCAGAGTCAACCACAACTGAGTGACTGAACAACCAGAGGGAAGTTTAGAGACAAATGCCTGCATGAAAATGCAGAAAGCTCAACCAACATAGGAGCACCGCAGTATGTAAGGCAAATGCTAACGAGTATGATAGAGGAAATTAACAATAACACAATAATAGTGGGAGACTTTAATACCCCACTCACAGCTATGGATAGATCAACTGAACAGAAAATTAACAAGGAAACACAAACTTTAAATGACGCAATGGACCAGCTAGACCTAATTAATATCTACAGGACCTTTCACCCCAAAACAATCAATTTCACCTTTTTCTCAAGTGCACACAGAACCTTCTCTAGAATAGATCACATCCTGGGCCATAAATCTAGCCTTGGTAAATTCAAGAAAATTGAAATCATTCCAGTTATCTTTTCTGACCACAGTGCAGTAAGATTAAATCTCAATTATAGGGAAAAAACTATTAAAAATTCAAACATATGGAGGCTGAATAACATGCTTCTGAATGTTATTTATATGTTATAGAGACTACTACCAGCAGTTCTATGCCAATAAAATGGACAACTTGGAAGAAATGGACAAATTCCTAGAAAAGTATAACTTTCCAAAACTGAACCAGGAAGAAATAGAAGATCTTAACAGACCCATCACAAGTATGGAAATCGAAACTGTAATCAGAAAATTTCCAGCAAACAAAAGCCCAGGACCAGATAGCTTCACAGCTGAATTCTACCAAAAATTTAGAGAACAGCGAACACCTATCTTACTCAAACTCTTCCAGAAAATTGCAGAAGAAGGTAAACTTTCAAACTCATTCTATGAGGCCACCATCACCCTAATTCCAAAACCAGACAAAGATGCCACAAAAAAAGAAAACTACAGGCCAATATCACTGATGAACATAGATGCAAAAATCCTTAACAAAATTGTAGCAAACAGAATCCAACAACATATTAAAAAGATTATACATTATGACCAAGTGGGCTTTATCCCAGGGATGCAAGGATTCTTTAATATCTGCAAATCAATCAATGTAATACACCACATTAACAAATTGAAAGATAAAAACCATATTATTGTCTCAATAAATGCAGAAAAAGCCTTTGACAAAATTCAGCATCCATTTATGATAAAAGCTCTCCAGAAAGCAGGAATAGAAGGAACATATTCAACATAATAAAAGCTATATATGACAAACCGACAGCAAACATTAACCTCAATGGTGAAAAATTGAAAGCATTTCCCCTAAAATCAGGACAAGGGTGCCCACTCTCATCACTACTATTCAACATAGTTTTGGAAGTTTTGGCCACAGCAATCAGAGCAGAAAAAGAAGTAAAAGGAATCCAGATAGGAAAAGAAGAAGTGAAACTCTCACTGTTTGCAGATGACACGATCCTCTACATAGAAAACCCTAAAGACTCTACCAGAAAATTACTGGAGCTAATCAATGAATATAGTAAAGTTGCAGGATATAAAATTAACATAAAGAAATCCCTTGCATTTCTATACACTAACACTTAGAAAACAGGAAGAGAAATTAAGGAAACAATACCATTTACCATTGCAACAAAAAGAATAAAATACTTAGGAGTATATCTACCTAAAGAAACAAAAGACCTATACATAGAAAACTATAAAACACTGATGAAAGAAATCAAAGAGGACACAAATAGATGGAGAAACATACCGTGTTCATGGATTGGAAGAATCAATATTGTCAAAATGGCTATTCTACCGAAAGCAATCTATAGATTCAATGCAATCCCTATCAAGCTACCAATGGTATTCTTCACAGAACTAGAACAAATAATTTCACAATTTGTATGAAAATACAAAAAACCTTGAATAGCCAAAGCAATCTTGAGAAAGAAGACTGGAACTGGAGGAATCAACCTGCCTGACTTCAGACTATACTACAAAGCCACAGTCATCAAGAGAGTATGCTACTGGCACAAAGACAGAAATATAGACCAATGGAACAGAATAGAAAGCCCAGAGATAAATCCACGAACCTATGGACACCTTATCTTTGACAAAGGAGGCAAGGATATATAATGGAAAAAAGACAACCTCTTTAACAAGTGGTGCTGGGAAGACTGGTCAACCACTTGTAAAAGAATGAAACTAGAACACTTTCTAACACCATACACAAAAATAAACTCAAAATGGATTAAAGATCTAAATGTAAGACCAGAAACTATAAAATTCTTAGAGGAGAACATAGGCAAAACACTCTCTGACATAAATCACAGCAGGATCCTCTATGACCCACCTCCCAGAATATTGGAAATAAAAGCAAAAATAAACAAATGGAACTTAATGAAACTTAAAAGCTTTTGCACAACAAAGGAAACTACAAGCAAGGTGAAAAGACAGCCCTCAGAATGGGAGAAAATAATAGCAAATGAAGCAACAGACAAAGGATTAATCTCAAAAATATACAAGCAACTCCTGAAGCTCAATTCCAGAAAAATAAATGACCCAATCAAAACATGGGCCAAAGAACTAAACAGACATTTCCCCAAAGAAGACATCCAGATGGCTAACAAACACACAAAAAGATGCTCAACATCACTCATTATCAGAGAAATGCAAATCAAAACCTCAACGAGGTACCATTACATGCCAGTCAGAATGGCTACTATCCAGAAGTCTACAAGCAATAAATGCTGGAGAGGGTGTGTAGAAAAGGGAACCCTCTTACACTGTTGGTGGGAATGCAAACTAGTACAGCCACTATGGAGAACAGTGTGGAGATTCCTTAAAAAACTGGAAATAGAATGGCCATATGACCCAGCAATCCCACTCCTGGGCATACACACCGAGGAAACTAGATCTGAAAGAGACACGTGTATCAATGTTCATCGCAGCACTGTTTATAATAGTCAGGATATGGAAGCAACCTAGATGCCCATCAGCAGACGAATGGATAAGGAAGCTGTGGTACATATAAACCATGGAATATTACTCAGCCATTAAAAAGAACTCATTTGAATCAGTTCTAATGAGATGGATGAAACTGGAGCCCATTAGTGAAGTAAGCCAGAAAGATAAACACCAATACAGTATACTAACGCAGATATATGGAATTTAGAAAGATGGCAATGATAACCCTATATCCAAAACAGAAAAAGAGACACAGATGTGTAGAGCAGACTTTTGGACTCTATGGGAGAAGGCGAGGGTGGGATGATCTGAGAGATCAGCATCGAAACATGTATATTATCAAGTGTGAAACAGATCACCAGTCCAGGTTGGATGCATGAGACAAGTGCTTGGGGCTGGTGCACTGGGATGACCCAGAGGAATGGGATAGGGAGGGAGGTGCGAGGGGGGGTTCATGAGGGGAACACATGTAAATCCATGGCTGATTCATGTCAATGTATGGCAAAAATCACTACAATATTGTAAAGTAATTAGCTTCCAACTAATAAAAATAAATGAAGAAACAAAAAAAAGATGAAGAAAGCTCAAATAACCTGACTTGACACCTCAAGGGATTAGGAAAAGAAGGACAGACTAAGCCCAAACTACTAAAAGAACAGAAATAATTAAATTTAAAGCAGAAACATGTGAAATAGAGACTAAAAAGACAACTGAAAAAAAAATCAATGAAATTGAGTTAGTTTTTTGAAAAGATAAACAAAATAGACAAAATTTTAACTACACTAAGAAAAAGAGAGAGCAATAAAATAAACACAGTTATAAATGAGAGGAGACTTTACAACTGACACGAAAGAAACACAAAAGATCATAAGAGGCTACTATGAACAATTATATTCCAAAATTGCCTCAATGAGAAGAAATGAATAATTTTCTAGAAACATACAGTCTACAAGTGAATAATAAAAAATAGAAAATTTTAACAGATCAATTAACAACTCCTTAACAACTAAGGAGATTGAATCAGTAATCAAAAACCTTTCAACAAAAAAAAGCCCAGAACTAGATGGTTCTCTGGTGAGTTTTACCAAACATTTAAAAAATTAATACCAATCCTTCTTAAACTTTTCCAAAAAATTGAGACAAGGGAACACTCTCAAATTCATTTTAGAAAGCCAGCATTACCCTGATACCAATGTCAATAAGGACACTGCAAGAAAAACTATTGATTAGCAACCTTGATGAACATAGATGGAAAAATTCTCAAAAGTCCTAGCAAAATTAATTCAATAGCACATTAAAGGGACAATACACCATGGTTAAGTGGGATTTATCCCTAGGATGCAAAGATGGCTCAATATAAATAAATCAATAAATGTAATATGCCACATTAATAGGTTGAAGGATAAAAAAATCATATGAACTTCTCAATAGGTGCAAGAAAGCACTTGGTAATATTCAACATCTTTTCCTAGTATAAACTCTTCACAAATTAAATATATATAAGAAACATACCTCAAATAATAAAGGCCATATATGACAAACCCACAACTAATATCACATTCAACAGTGAAGAGCTAAATTTTTTCTTCTAAAATCAGGAACAAGACAATGGTGCCTACTCTTACCACTCCTCTTCAAAATAATATCTAAGTCCTAGCCAGAGAAATCAGGCAAGAAAAAAAGGCATCCAGTTTGGAATGGAGAAAGTAAAATTTCTGCTTGAAAATTACATTATCTTATAGAGAGAAAACCCTAAATACTCCAACAAAAATTTTTTGAACTGACCAATGAATTCAGTGAAGTTGCAGAATACAAAGTCAACATAAAAATTAAATTTCACTTCTATATAATAACAAAATATCTGAAAGAGAAATAAAGAAAACAATTTGATGTACAACAGTGCCAAAAACAATAAGGTATTCAGAAATAACTTAACCAAGGAGATGAAAGATCTGTACACTGAAAATTTTAAGACATTGATGAAAAAATTGAAGACACAAATAAATAGAGAAATATCAGGTGTTTTTGGATCAGAAGAATTAATATCATAAAATGCCCATACCATCCAATACTATCTATGGATTCAATGTAATTTCTATCAAAATTCAAACAGCATTTTCCACCGAAGCAGAAAAAACAATTCTAAAATTTGTATGGAACCACAGTATACCTTGAATAGTCAAAGTGATCTTGAGAAAGAGAACAAAGCAGAAGGCATCACACCTCCTGATTACAAGCTATTGTAATCAAAGCAATGTGGTCTTGGCATAAAACAGATACATAGAGCACTACTGAAACAGAGAGATCTAAAATAAATCCATGCATTTATATATGTTAACTAATGTTGGATAAAGAAACCAAAAATACTCAGTGACAAAAGGATAGTCTTCTCAATAAATGGTATAGGGAAAGCTGGATATTCAGATGCAAATGAGTAAATTATATCACCCATGAAAATGGAAATGGGTTAAAGACTTAAATGTAAAATATGCAACTATAAAACTTCTAGAAGAAAACTTAAGGATGAAGCCCTTTGATACTGGTCTTAACAATATTTTTTGGATATGACACCAAAAGCAGAAGAAACAAAGGCAAAAATAAACAAGTAGAATAATACCAAACTAAAAAGATTCTGCACAGCAAAAGAAACAATTAGTAAAATTAAAAGGCAACCTACAGAATGGGAGAAAACATTTACAAAACCTATATCAGATACCTGGTTAATATCCAATATATACAAGGAGCTCACACAACTCAAAAGCAATAAAACAAATAGTTCATGATTAAAAAAATGAACTAAGGATTCAAATAAACATTTTTTAGAGAAAATATAATAGTTATATGAAAAGATCCTCAAACACAAATAATCATCAGCAAAATGCAAATGAAAAGCACAATGAGATGTCACACCTGTTAGAACGGCTATTAGCAAAACAATAAGAGATAAAAAGTGTTAGCAAAGGTGTGGGGGAAAGGGAACATTATTGCATTGTTGGTAGAAATTTGAAACTACTTTGGAAACAGCATGGAGGTTTCTCAAAAAATTTTTAAAAAGCTACTGTATGATCCAGCAACCCTACTTCTGTATATATACATATCTGATATATGAAGAAATGGAATTATTGTCTTGAAGAGATATCGCTACCTTCATTATCCATTACAGAATTATTCACAATAGCCAAGACATGAAAATGACCCAACCATCCTTTGACTTGTGAATGGGTAAAGAAAATGTGGAATAGACACAGACACACACACAATGGAATATTACTCAGCCATAAAAGGAATTTCTGCCATTTTCAAAAACCTTGATGGGATGAACCTTGAGGGCATTATGTTAAAAGAAATGAGTCAGACAGAGAAATACAAATACTGTATGATCTTATATGTGAACCTTTGAAAAAGACAAACTAATAGAGAGTAGAATGGTGATTACCAGGGGCTGGGGCAAATGGGGAGATGCTGGTTAAAGGATGCAAACTTCCAGTTATAAGATGAATAAGATCTGGGGATTTAAGATTCAGCAGGGTGACCATAGTTAACAATTCTGGCATATATACTTGCAAGATGTTGAGTGTAGATTTTAATTGTTCTTACTACACACACAAAAATGGTACTTATTTCAGTAAATGTTTGTGTTAACTAACCTTGTTGCAGAAATAACTTCACAATATATAGTGCATCAAGTTATCATGTTGTACATACTAAACCTACACAATATTACATGCCAATTATCTCTCAGGACATAAACAAAAGTGGAGCAAAGGATAAAACAGTAAAGGGAAGTTTGTGTGTATGTGCATGTACAAATACATTATTAGGTATATATAACATTTATATTTTATATTTATGAGTTGTAGAAATGTGAATTAAAACAACATGAAATACAAGACTTTTTTCTCAAATGAATTGGCAAAGATTAAAATGAAGATAATGCTTGATATTTTTGAGATTAGGGTTTCTGCATTGTTTTTGTGAACTTAATACTTTTCTGGAAAATTTTTGTTGTTGCTGTTCAAAATTATGGAAGCCACTTTGTCTACCACATGCCTATGAAAAATGCCCTATTTCGCTTATAAAAGATACAAGGACTAGGGATATGGATTCCAATATGAACACAGTGCAGAATTTCTGGTGAGTAATATTTTTATTTTATAAGAAAAATATTCTTTAAAATGGTTTGTACATTAGAGTATTCATACATCAACACATGGAATCTTTCAATGAATTAAATGCTAATAAATCATCTAATTCTAAAAAAAAAAGCCTCAGATTAAGATTAAACAGTTAAGTCTAATAGAATCATTGACAGATTGTGATGTGCTCCAGAATCATTTTTTTTCTCTCTTTCTCTCCAAATGAGCATTAGAATATTTCTCATGATTAAAGGGAAACACACTCTCATAGGAATGTAAATTAGTAAAAGCTTGTGGCACAGTTTGACAATATGTAAAGTACTTAAAATTGTAAACATGCTTTGACAGAGAAGTCTCATTTTTAGGAATTTATCCTAAAGAAATAATAAGACAAATGTTTAAAGATGTTTATACAAGGGTGTTCACTGAAGTGTTGTTAACAGTACTGAGAATTTTGAAATAAACTGGATATTCAACAGTGGGCAATTGGTTTCAAATTTATGCTATGTGGAGTAGAATTTGCTATATAGAGTGAACCTTTAAGGATTTGAATTTATAAGTATATTCCCTGAGTTTAATGAAATATAAAATGTTCATTACATATAAAGTGAAAAAGCTTCTACAATACGGTATGTTTACCATAATTCTCTTAACATAAAAATCACACACACACCTGTGCATCAATATCCAAGCAGAATCAATTTCCAAGTATAATACATATACCAAAAGGCTAACAATATGTACCTCAAAATGTAGGATTATGGATAACTTTTTCTCTTTTGTGTTTCTACAAAACATGCATATTATTTATTCAGCTTCAGTATAATCTGACAATTTCTCATCTAAGCTACCACCTTTGTTCAAGCCACTGTCACGTTTAATCTGACATCTTCTCTTGAATCCCCCTGAAAGTAGATGCAGAAATAAGAACTAGAGGGCAATTAATTGGATTGGGAGGTGACTCAGGAAGCAGAATGGCCAGTAGAGGAGAAGAGCCAGCAAAATGTGTGTTAATAGACTGGTGACTCGTGACTGCTGTGTGAACTGGGGTCAATCCCACTGTAGTCTATGTGAATGCACCTCTGAGTTGTCCCATTGAGAGACTGGAAAACCAAGGTATTTCTCTCTCCTTGGTAGAGAATTGCCCCTGAATGTCAAATTTCTGGTAGCTGGTACCTGAAATTTGAGCAAACTTCTCTAACACCAAAGGAAAATTCTCAGTCACAGAAATAGAGCTGGGTGCACTTGCTCAGGGAAACTGGAGGGATATGGGTGGGAGCTATATATTGCCCTTGTAGCTGTACTCCTGCGTGAGTCTCAGGACATCACTGAGGATAGTCCATCTGGTACCCTTGGATTTCTGTCACAGTGTCTCAAAAGGTCTGCTCATTCTACCCTCACCCACTCAGAGTATGTTCTTAGCATAGCCATCAGAGTGATTATTTTAAAATTCAAGTCATACCATGCCAGACCTTTGCTCAAACCTCTGATGGCTTCTCAAGTCACTCACCAAAGCAAACAATTCCCCACAAGGGTGTGTTTAAATAGTCCACAAGGCAGTAATCAATCCAGCCCCCATTATCCCATTTCTCAATGTCTCACTTCTTTTCTCACTGGCTTCACTGTAACCACACTGACCTTCACGCAAATATTCTTCCAAGTGTACACTCATCCAGGGTCTTTGCACTAGTTCCCTCAGCCTGAAAGTCTTCTCTCCCCAAAAGTGTACTTTCCTCAGGAGCTGCCCACATGATCCCTTCTTGGAGGAGCTCTCGCTGCAGCTCTCTGACTCTATTTCCCTCTATTCCTATTTGCTTTTCACATGATGAATGAATGAATAAGCCAAGGAAGAATCAGCTTCCAAGAGAAGTATAGGATGAGATAGAGAATATTTCTCCAGGATCATTCCTCCTTTGGTATTTGCAGCTCAGTAGAGCCACTTTTACTAACCCTCCATGACTTTGACAATTCTGCTTAGTCCTATTGGTTAGTCCTCCACAGAACTATACATAAAAGGTCTTGATGACCCAGATAATTACAATGGTGTGGCACTCACCTAGAGACAGACATCCTGGAGAGCAAAGTCAAGTGGGTCTTAGGAAGAATTACCACCAATAAAGCTAGTGGAAATGATGGAGTTCCAGCTGAGCTATTTAAAATACTAAAAGACAATGGTGCTTCCGTACACAGATAAACTAAAAATGGGCTAAAGACCTAAATATGAGACCAGGAACTATAAAACCCTTAGAGGAAAACACAGGCAGAACACTCGATAACATAAATCAAAGCAAGCTCCTCCATGACACACCTCATAAAGTAATGGAAATAAAAGCAAAAATAAACAAATGGAACCTAATTAAATGTAAAAGCTTTTGCACAGCAAAGGAAACTGTAAACAAGGTGAAAAGACAATCATCAGAATGGGAGAAAATAATAGTAAATGAAGCAACTGACAAAGGATTAATTTCCAAAATATATAAACAGCTCATACAAGTCAATACCAGAAAAACAAACAATCCAATCAAAAAGTGGGAAAAAGACCTAAAGAGACATTTCTCCAAAGAAGACATACAGTGGCTAACAAACACATGAAAAGATGTACAACATTGCGCATTATTAGAGAAACACAAATCAAAACTATGAGATATCACCTCATACCAGTCATAATGGCCATCATCAAATACTCTACAAACAATAAATGCTGGAGAGGGTGAGGAGAAAAGGGAACCCTCTTGCATTCTGGTGGCAATGGACATTGATAGAGCCACTATGGAAGATGGTATGGAGATTCCTTAAAAAACTAAGACCAAAGCTATTATATGACCCAGCAATCTCACTACTAGTAATTTGCCCTGGGGAAAACAAAATTAATAAAGACACATGTACCCCAATGTTCAATGCAGCACTATTTACAATAGCTAGAACATGGAAGAAACCTAATGGATAAAGAAGCTGTAGTACATATATACAATGGAATATTACTCATCCATACAAAGGAACACATTTGAGTCAATTCTAATGAGGTGGATGAAACTAGAGCTTATTATACAGAGTGAAATAAGTCAGAAAGAGAAAGATAAATATCATATACTAATATATATATATTTATATGTCAATCTAGAAAGATGTTACTGATAAATTTATTTGCAAAGTAGCAATGGAGAAACAGACATAGAGAACAGAATTTTGGACAAGGAAGGCAGGGAGGAAGGAGAGGGTGAGATGGATGGAGAGAGTAACATGGAAACTTACATTACCATATGTAAAATAGATAGCCAATGGGAATTTGCCATATGGCTCAGGAAACTCAAACAGGGACTCTGTAAAAACCTAGAGGGGTGGAGTGGGGAGGAAGATGGTAGGGAGGTTGAAGATGGGAGGGAGGTTCAAGAGGGAGGGGACATAGGTACACCTACGGGTGATTCATGCCTATATTTGGCAGAAAACAACAAAATTATGTAAGGCAATTATCCTTCAATTAAAAAATAAATAAAATAAAAGATGATGGTGCTAAAGTGCTAAACACAATATGTCAGCAAATTTGGAAAATACAGCAGTGATCACAGGACTGGTAAAGGTCAGTTTTCATCCCAGTTCCAAAGAATGGCAGTGTTAAAGAATGTTCAAATGACTGGACAATTGTGCTTACTTCCTATGCTAATAAGATTATGCTCAAAATCTTTCAAGCTAGGCTTCAGCAGTACTTGAATAGAGAACTTCCAGATGTACAAGCTGGGTTTAGAAAGGCAGAGGAACCAGAGATCAAATTGCCAACATCCATTGGATCATAGAGAAAGGAAGGGGATTCCAGAAAAACATTTACTTTTGTTTCCACTGACTAGGCAACAGCTTTTGACAGAGTGGATCACAAGAAATTGCAAAATTCTTAAAGAGATGGGAATACCAGGCCACCTTACCTGTCTCCTTTATGTGAGTCAAGAAGCAACAGTTACAACCTTACATGGAGAAATGGACTGGTTCCAAATTGGGAAAGGAGTACGTCAAGGCTATATATTGTCACCCTGTTTGTTTAACCTATATGCAGAGTACATCATGCAAAATGCTGGGCTGGATGAGTTACAAGCTAGAATCAAGTTTGCTGGGAAAATTATCAACAGTCTCAGGTATGCAGAATACTATTCTAATGGCAGAAAGTGAACTAAAGAGCCTCTTGATAAAGGTTAAAGATGAGAGTGAAAAAGCTGGCTTAAAACTCAACATTAAAAAAACTGAGGTCATGGCATCTAGTCCCATTACTTCATGGCAAATAGAAGGGGAAAAATTAGTAGCAGTGACAGATTTTCTCTTCTTTGGCTCCAAAATCACTGCAGATGGTGACTACAGTCATGAAATTAGAAGACTCTTGCTTCTTGGAATGAAGGCTATGACAAACCTAGGCAGCAGATTAAAAAGCAAAGACATCACTTTGCTGACAAAGGTCCCTATAGTCAAAGCTATGGTTTTTCTAGTAGCCATGTATGGATGTGAGACTTGGAACATAAAGAAGGTTCAGCGCCAAAGAATGGGTGTTTTCAAACTATGGTGTTGGAGAAGGCTCTTGAGAGTTCCTTGGACAGCAAGGAGATCAAACCAGTCAATCCTAAAGGAAATCAACCCTGAATATTCATTGGAAGGACTGATGCTGAAGTTGAAGCTCCAATACTTTGGCCACCTGATGGGAAGAGCCAACTCATTGGAAAAGACCCTGATGCTGGGAAAATTGAAGGCAAAAGAAGAGCACAGCAGAGATGTCATCATCAATTCAATGGACATGAAATTGGGTGAACTCCAGGAGATGGTGAGGGACAGGGAGGCTTGGCATGCTGCAGTTCATGGGGTCACAAAGAATCAGACAAGACTCAGCGACTGAACAACAACAATACCTATAATATCTGCCAGTGTCATCTGTTTAATCACATCTCCAGTACTATTTAATCAGATCAATCTGTTTATTCAGATTCCCAGGCTGTCTGCTCCCAGGGATGTCAACATCCTGGAACTACAGGTGAACTGGGGCTCCTGTCATAATGACCTGTCCTAGGCCATCAGATCCCCAGAAGGCAGGACCAGTGTTTTCACAAGGTTCTTGGTGCAAGTTCTGATAAACTCTGTTCTTGTCTCCTTGTAAAGCCAAGGGAAAGAACTTTGTGTGCTGGCACTGAGTCTAGTAGCCCAGATTTTCTTGACAACGCACCCTCCCATAAGCGAAGACAAAATCATCCTTCCATCACCACCTCTCTTAGTTTTATTGGTCTTGGATCCCTGCCCCAACCTCTACCCTGCATCACTGCTAAGACTGCTTGTGAAACATGAGTTCCACCCACAGCTCTCTTCACCCATGACTCACCTGAATTAATGACAAGGCTCAATGCAGAGAAGTGATAATATCTTTTCTCCAAAGAATATGGAGTGTTTGGAAATATACCTGGGTCACCTATTCCTAGCACCCATATACTTCCAGGTCATTCATTTACCCAAGAGAAGAAAATGAGATTTGGATTGGAAGTCCCTGGGGTGCCTCAAACAAGGGAGATGTAGAGTTGACATTTCTGTTTAAATCAGTAGCACTTAATCCCACTTGGTAAAATGCAATTTTCTCTGGATATTCCATTGCATCACATCCCATTCCATGGGTAATAAATGTTTACTTAACACATACAACATTGATGTCAAAATTCATTTTCTGCTATATTATTATACTGTAGTTTAAGTTTGAGGTAATGGAACTGAATTTTTGACAGAATTCTAGTAAAATTTGTTTATTTCTCTACCTCTCATAACTGAATTCTGTTTTTAACATGAATCATCTTAAAACCTTAGAAAAAAATGATTGTTTCTATATTCAACTATACCTAAATGCCTGTAAGGAAGTCTCTCAGGAACTTATGGCATTCAGATGTTTTCCTAATACTCCCAAGTAGGAAATGATCAATGGATTGCTATATATGTTTATCATCAAATAATTTGAGGTTTGTATGAAAGTTATTCAATAAATTTTTGTTATATCCTAGCTCTTAAAGAGATTCCATTTTAACAATATATTGACCATTTGCAATCCTATGCTACGTTTTTGACAACTAACCATAAAATATGAATTTATACATATACAAGAATAAACATTTTCTCAATGTTGATTCAAAACCACAAACACTGTATTTCACAGAAATAATAAATCCATAATAGAATTATTAACATTATCTACATTCTTACTTTTGTGCTTCTCCTTGATACAGTTCAGATAACTTTCCATCTTCCCTTTCTTTTCCACAGAATGTGATTCAGTCTAATCTACAACTCTGTGTGTAAGATCATGTTTGAGACTTTGAGGCACACAACATGATTGGATACAGATTTTAATTTCAATAAAACAACTTCCTCTCTGTTCTCAGGCATGTGGTTTGTTGTAACCAAGAAACCACTCTATGTAGAGTTCACAGCTAATAATAAAATTTAGCCTATTATTTGTTAAGTGCTCATTTTGTTCTAAGCATTGTGCTACTTTCCATTGATTATATTAATGTAATTTCATTCCCATCCTTGTATAGTAGGTACTATCTTTCTTTACCAGATGAAACAACTAAGGAATATTCACTATTTGATTTGATTTAATTCCATATTTCTATATACCAATATAGTTGTCTTCATACACTTGCTTGTATATTAATTGAAAAATGTTTTTCATTGCCTACTCTAGGTAGAAGTTTCTTAGGAGCTATGTTATGAGCTACAGGAAATACAGAGGAACATGATTCAAACCCTTTCCCCAGATTAAAAATATAGTTGTATATCATTAGGTGACACAAACTTTCAAAGCAATAACATCCTAAAATCTTAACATGGTGTAACACAATGGAAGTTAACAATTTCTGACCATAATGTTTGGTAGGCTGTCTTCCATGTGATGCTTTCAGAACCCAGACTACTATCACCTAGTGTTTTTGTCATCCTTTTGCTTTAGAGTCAATCACTTCTAGCTGGTAAATGGGGAAAAGAGACACAAGATAGGCCTAGTCAGGCCATGGTGTTCTGTTCTATTAACCAGAGCTCAAAACATGGGCCTGTGTGATTTCAAGAGTGGCTAGAATATGTGGTCTTACTGAGTGCACAGAAAGAAAAGAACATATACAATACTAGCAGTCCTTCAAGCAGCCCACTCCTCTGGGCATCAAATATCCCTTCACACTTCCATAGATGACTTGCCCCATGGAAGAGAAACCAAAGACTCATCTATTCAATTCAGTTCAGTTCAGTTCAGTTGTTCCGTCATGTCTGACTCATTGTGACCCCATGGACTGCAGCACGCCAGGCCTCCCTGTCCATTACCAACTCCCAGAGTTTACCCAAACTCATGTCCATTGAGTCAGTGATGCCATCCAACTATCTCATTCTCTGTCATCCCCTTCTCCTCCCACCTTCAATCTTTCCCAGCATCAGGGCCTTTTCAAACTAGTCAGTTCTTCACATCAGGTGGCCAAAGTATTGGGAGTTTCAGCTTCAACACCAGTCCTTCCAATGAACACTCAGGACTGATTTCCTTTAGAATGGACTGGTTGGATCTCCTTGCAGAGATCTCAAAAGTCTTCAAAATTCTTCTCCAACACCATAGTTCAAAAGCATCAATTCTTCCACGCTCAGCTTTCTTTATAGTCCAGCTGTCACATGCATACATGACTACTGGTAAAACCATAGCCTTGACTAGATGGACCTTTGTTGGCAAAGTAATGTCTCTGCTTTTTAATATGCTATCTAGGTTGGTCATAACTTTCCTTCCAAGGAGTAAGTGTCTTTTCATTTCATGGCTGCAGTCACCATCTTCAGTGATTTTGGAGCCCCCCCCAAAAAAAGTCTGCCACTGTTTCTCCATCTATTTGCCATGAAGTGATGGGACAGGATGCCATGATCTTAGTTTTCTGAATGTTGAGTTTTAAGCCAATTTTTCACTCTCTTCTTTCACATTCATCAAGAGGCTCTTTAGTTTTCTTCATTTTCAGTCATAAGGGTGGTGTCATGTGCATATATGAGGTTATTGATATTTCTCTTGGCATTCTTGATTCCAGCTTGTGCTTCATCCAGCTCAGCATTTCTCATGATGTACTCTGCATGTAAGTTAAAAAAGCAGGGTGACAATATACAGCCTTGACATACTCCTTTCCCAATTTGGAACCAGTCTGTTGTTCCATGTCCAGTTCTAACTGTTACTTCTTGACCTGCATACAGATTTTTCAAGAGGCAGGTCAGGTGGTCTGCTACTCGCACCTCTTTCAGAATTTTCCACAGTTTATTGTGATCCACACAATCAAAGGCTTTGGAATGGTCTATAAAGCAGAAATGTGTTTTTCTGGAACTCTTGCTTTTTTGATGATCCAGTGGATGTTGGCAATTTGATCTCTGGTTCCTCTGCCTTTTCTAAATCCAGCTTGCACATCTGGAAGTTCACAGTTCGCATATTGTTGAAGCCTGGCTTGGAGAATTTTGAGCATTACTTTGCTAGCATGAAAGATGAGTGCAATTGTGCAGTAGTTTGAACATTCTTTGGCATTGCCCTTCTTTGGGATTGGAATGAAAAGTGACCTTTTCCAGTCCTGTGGCCACTGTTAAGTCTTCCAAATTTGCTGGCATATTGAGTGCAGGACTTTCACAGCATCCTCTTTTAGGATTTGAAATAGCTCAACTGGAATTCCATCACCTCCACTAGCTTTGTTCATAGTGATGCTTCCTAAGGCCCACTTGACTTCACATTCCAGGATGTCTAGCTCTCGGTGAGTGGTCACACCATCATGATCATCTGGGTTGTGAAGATCTTTTTTGTACAGTTCTTCCGTGTATTCTTGCCACCTCTTCTTAATATCTTCTGCTTCTGTTAGGTCCATACAATTTCTGTCCTTTATTGAGCTCATCTTTGCATGAAATGTTCCCTTGGTATCTCTAATGTTCTTGAAGATATCTCTAGTCTTTCCCATTCTATTGTTTTCTTCTATTTCTTTGCACTGATCACTGAAGAAGGCTTTCTTATCTCTCCTTGTTCTTCATTGGAACTCTGCATTCAAAGGTATATATCTTTCCTTTTCTCCCTTGTTTTTCACTTCTCTTCTTTTCAGAGCTATTTGTAAGGCCTCCTCAGACAGCCATTTTGCCTTCTTGCATTTCTTTTTCATGAAGGTGGTCTTGATCCCTGTCTCCTGTACAGTGTCACGAACCTCCATCCACAGTTCATCAGGCACTCTATCAGATCTAGTCCCTTAAATCTATTTCCCACTTCCACTGTATAATTGTAAGGGATTTGATTTAGGTCATACCTGAATGATCTAGTGGTTTTCCCTACTTTCTTCAATTTAAGTCTGAGTTTGGCAATAAGAAGTTCATGATATGAGACACATTCAGCTCCCAGTCTTGATTTTGCTGCCTGTGCTTCTCCACTTTTCACTGCAAAGATTATAATCTATTCAATACATCCAGCTAACTGTACAGGCACTCAGAGTGATGCATGTCCCATCTATGTGGTCCATTTGTGACTCCTTGTGGTCTGGTGACCTGTGAACTCTAAAGACAAGTTTTCTACCTTCCCATCCCCACCCCATAACTCCCCACTCACCTTCGTACCCTCAATGTACACTGTAAACTAGGGTCAGGATAACAGTTATAAAAACTCATCTGCAAAGTTCCTTAATAATTATAAAATCCTGCTGGGTGGCCCTTGTAAAAGTTCTTTATGAAAGGGGATGACAACGTTCTGGATGAAACCTTGATTATATTATATCTCTGGGAGAAATTCCTTTGTGCACTGTTTTTGGTGGCCCATCTTTGAACATTTTCCCTATGACCACATACATTGGAAGTTGGTGTTGGCAAGTTTGTCCTCCTTGAAGGTTGTCTACCATTTGTTATCTATTTTCTGCTGGTACTGGTTTAAGGGCTCAAATGTTTTAACTTCTGCATAGTCACAGTTTTCTGTGGTAAGTCTTATTTACTTCCAGTCATTTCCATGGGTTAGTGGAAGAAATACCAATAATCAACCTTCAATTTCTTTTCTAATGACAATTCTGAAAACTGAATTTGTTCTTCCCTTTCCAAATAATTTTTTCTGTAACTTAAAGGGACGGTAAACTTGAAGGAGGGATGGAAGGAAGGGCCTAATATCTTTAATCTGATCTTTAACAGTTGGAGTTTCTCATGTAAATTATCACATGTGAAATGAATCGCCAGTCCAGGTTTAATACAGGGTGCTTGGGGCTGGTGCACTGGGATGACCTAGAGGGGTGGGATGGGGAGGCAGATGGGAGAGGGATTCAGGATGGGGAACACATGTACACCCATGGCAGATTCATGTCAATGTATGGCAAAACCAATACAATATTGTAAAGTGAATAAATAAAACTGAAAAAAAAAAAAAAACCAAAAAAACAACCAGTTGGAGTGTCTTTGAATTACAAATGAAAAGACCTGCCTGATCAGCAAGCTCTCCTTTAGAAAACAAAACAGCAGAATAGAACAAAACTCAAACAAATTAACAAAACAATATTGACAAAAATGAAAACTTAGTAACCATCTACATCAAGGATATATTTATGTTGTTCCATTGCTTCTGACTTGCAGTTGAAAGAGTGAGGCTCATCTTGTCTCATGTAAGTAAAAATCCATATGAAATAGATGAATTTATGAAAGCAGGAAGATATTTAGCAAATAGTCTTAGAAATCATTCCTTCTCACTCATCATCATATTGTAACATCTTGCAAGCCCAAGAGTGAAGAGTTAACAATTCGTACTTGCAGGAAAGAATGAATGAACAATTCTTGTTGAAAGCTTCTGGAAAATTCATCCCTTTAGGTTGGTAATTTCAAATAGGAGCCTGCTGTTCCTCAGTCTTGCCTCTATGGATGTGAATTGTTACCCTTGCTGTATTCCCTAAACTCCTCCATCAGTCATTTATTTTCCATTTGGGGCAGACAACAGACTTTTGGAAGGTAACACTTGAAGACATTCTCATTTAAAATGCCTTATAAGGAGAAAGGATCTTACCAGATGAGCTCTAAATCTCATACACTTGCTTTGGAAATGAATAGTTTATACTCTGCATATTACCAGTTGCTTACTTGGTTGAGGCCCTGGTCAGGAAGCTGAGGAAGACTCTGTAGTAGCACTTGAGGTCAAGGAGGTATAGCAAAAGTGATGGAGAATTTGATATTTCTCTGGAAATGAGTCTCCTATTTTTAGAAGACAATACAATATAGTAGAAAGAATACAAATTTTGAATTTTTTTATTGATTGGTAGGTTTTGTTTACAAGCTATATCTATTTATGAGTTTTATAACTCTGAGAAAGTTACCTAACCTCAGTTTAGCTCATTTTCCTTATCTGAAAAATGTGGGATAATAGTGGTACATTCTCCATAGTATTATTTGAAGGATTAAATGAACTAATAGATGGGAAAGCAGTTTCAAATGCATTTGTTATCATAATTGGCTCTCAAAAACTACCTTTGATAAAAATGATCAGTTTCTAATCCATTTGTCCTTCTCATAAGGATTGTAGATATAGGGCATCAGTCTCACAGGAGTAGAGCTTGCTGTTGGCACCTTTTCCTACCCAACTCAGAAGATCATTGGAGAAGTAGGATCAGGACTCACCTCACCCTGGTACTCTTTCCTTAAGGCAGTATTTTACCACATTAGAACTTTGTTCTTTTTTGGAGGGGGAGGGGAGTGTGGAGCAAAGAAATGTTTACTATTGGGACAAGAAAGGAGAACAGATGACTCACACTGGAAAAAAATCCCCAACTATCAGAATTCTGTCTTTATGCAGAATATGGTGTCAGTGTGACAAGTGCAAAGAGCACTGGGCTGATAGTTCAACACACATTTGTATTTCTTTGTTGTTTTGTCAATTTATGCATTGATTCAGCAAATATTGCTGAGGGCTTATGATTGCTAATTTGCTATGAGTGCGGAGTTGAGTATTTTAACCGCCCCCCATTCCCATATGAATAGGAACTTGATGATGTCACTTAAACTCTTAATGTGTTGGTTGACTCAACTGTCCACAGTGATCAGCCCTGCCCTGTCTTTCTCACAGTTTCTATGATAGAACAGGTTGGAGAGTGCTTTGCAGAAAGAAAGGACTAGACAATCATGAGGTGTCAATATATTAATAGCATTTCTTGAGCAACCTTTGGGATATGGCATGACTACTGTGCACTGGTCATTAAACTATAGCAATCTCCCTCTTTCTTTATGATCATAAGAAAGCCACAAAAGAAAGTAGATCATAAAGAAAGAGGGAGATTGTTATAGCTTAATGACATTTTGCTGAATGTAAATAACTGAACCCAGGATTCTTTCATTGTTGAGCTATGTGTGAAGTTAAGGCTGTGAAAAAAGATGAGAAAGTTAAACGGGACCATCCTTTTCATCATAGGTGACAGTAATGCGAAAGTAAGTCAAGAGATACTTGGACAAACAAGCAAGTTTGGCCTTGAAGTACAAAATGAAGCAGGGCAAAGGATAATTGAGTTTTGCCAAGAGGACACACTGGTCATAGCAAACATCCTCTTCCAACAACACAAGAGAAGACTCTACACATGGACATCACCAGATGGTCAATGCTGAAGTCAGATTGATTTTATTCTTTGCAGCTGAAGATGGAGAAGCTCTATACAGTTAGCAAAAACAAGACCAGGAGCTCACTGTGGCTCACATCATGAACTCCTTATTGCCAAATTCGGACTTAAATTGAAGAAAGCAGGGAAAATCACCAGACCATTCAGGTATGATCACAATCAAATTCCTTACGATTATATAGTGGAAGTGACCAACAGATTCAAGAGATTAGATGTGATAGACAGATTGCCTGAAGAGCTATGGACTGAGGTTCATAACATTGTACAGGAGGTGGTGATCAAAACCATCCCCAAGAAAAAGAAATGCAAAAAGGCAAGATAGTTGTCTGAGGAGGACTTACAAACAGATGAGAAAAGAAGTGAAATGCTAATGAGAAAAGGAAAGATACAGCCACTGAAATTCAGACTTCCAATGAAAAGCAAGGAATAAGAAAGACTTCATAAGTGAACAATGCAAAGAAATAGAGAAGACAGTAGAATGGGAAAGACTAGAGATCTCCTCAAGAAAATTAGAGATACCAAGGGAATATTTCATGCAAAGATGGACACAATAAAGAACAGAAATAGTATGGACCTAACAGAAGCAGAAGATATCAAGAGGAAGCAAGAATACACAGAAGAACTATACAAAAAAGATCTTAATTACCCAGATTACCACGATGGTGTTATCACTCACCTAAAGTCAGACATCCTGAAGTGCAAAGTCAAACATTATCTTTTAGGATTTGAAATAGCTCAGCTGGAATTCCATCACCTCCACTAGCACCACTACCAACAAAGCTAGTGGAGGTGATGGAATTCCAGCTGAGCTATTTCAAATCCTAAAAGATAATGCTATTAAAGTGGTTCACTCAATACACCAGCAAATTTGGAAAATTCAGCAGTAGCCACAGGACTGGGAAAGGTCAGTTTTTATTCCAATCCCAAACAAAGGCAATGCCAAAGAATGGTCAAACTACTGCACAATTGCACTCATATCACTTGCTAGCAAGGTGATGCTCAAAATCCTTCAAGCTAGGCTTCAACAGTATGTGAACCAAGAACTTCCAGATGTGCAAGCTGGATTTAGAAAAGGCAGAGGAACCAGAGATCAAATTGCCAGCATCTGTTGAATCATAGAAAAAGCAAGAGAATTCCAAAAAAACATCTATTTCTGCTTCATTGACTATGCTAAAGCCTTTGACTGTGTAGATCACAAAAAACTGTCGAAATTTTTTAGAGTGAATACCCGATGACCTTACTGTCTTCTGAGAAATCTGTATGCAGGTCAAGAAGCAACAGTTGGAATTGGATATGGAACAACAAACTAGTTCAATATTGGGAAAGGAGTGTATCAAGGTTGAATGCTGTCACCCTACTTATTTAGCACATGCTGGGCTGGATGAATCACAAGCTAGAATCAAGATTGCTGGGAGAAATATCAATAACCTCGGATATGCAGACGACATGACCCCTTATGACAGAAAGCAAAGAGGAACTTAAGAGCCTCTTGATGAAGGTGAAAGAGGAGGCTTAAAACTCAATATTCAAAAAACTAAGATCATGGAAACTGGTCCCATCACTTCATGACAAATAGATAGGGAAATAATGGAATCGGTGACAAATTTTATTTTCTTAGCCCTCAAAATCACTGTGGACAGTGACTGCAACCATGAAGTTAACAGAAGCTTGATCCTTGGAAGAAAAGCTATGACAAAACTAGACAGCATATTAAAAAGTAGAGACATCACTTTGCCAACAAAGGTCCATATATTCAAAGCTATGGTTTTTCCAGTGGTCATGTTTGGATATGAAAGCCGGGCAATAAAAAAGGCTGAGTGCTGAAGAACTGATGCTTTTGAACTGTGATGTTGGAGAAGACTCTTGAGAGTCCCTTGGACAGCAAGGAAATCAAACCAGTCCATCCTAAAGGAAATCAGTCCTGAATATTCATTGGAAGGAGTGATGCTGAAGCTGAAATTCCAGTACTTCAGCCTCCTGATGCAAAGAGCCAACTCATTGGCAAATAACCTGATGCTGGGAAAGATTGAAGGCAACAGGTGAAGGAGATGACAGAGGATAAGACAGTTGGATGGCATCACCGACTCTGACATAAGTTTGAGCATGCACTGGAAGTTGGTGATGGACAGGGAAGCCTGGCATGCTGCAGTCCATGGGGTCACAAAGAGTCAGACACAACTGAGTCACTGAACTGAACTGATATATAAAATAAATTAATAAAAACCTACTATATAGAGCAGGGAATTCTACTCAACACTCTGAAATGGGGAAATAATCTAAAAAAATAGTTGATATATGTATAATTGATTCACTTTGCTGTACAACAGAAACTAACACAACATTGTAAATCAGTGATACTCCAATGAAAATTTTAAAAAGACCAGAAGCTATACCTTTTATTGCTCTTACATCCTAGAAACTTGACTCTCAGATTTGGCTAAATTATTCAGACTATGAATCAGAAGTATAATTGTTTTTAATGTCTGCTGATGTTTTGCACAGCAATTGGACTATTTCATAGAATATTAGTGCTGCAAGGGAACTTAACAAATCCTAATCAGATGCCTTTCATTTTGTAAACAAAAATATTCAAAGGCAAATCATTCCTCTGAGTGCACAGCATTGCTGCATGCTTGGTCGTATAGTTCTCTGAGTGCCTTCCCTCTGATGCTCCAGAGAGTCCCAGGTTGCACTTTGTGGTATTAGAAGGAGAAGACTAGCACAAATTTATATTTTCCCTAGAGGACTAACAATGCTAAAAACAGAGTGGGTATTAGGCTATGTTAGGTTCAATTTAAGTTGAATAGGTACTCAATCTCTAGAAAGGGGAATAAAATGAAGACGCTGACGTGTAGGTTAAGTAGTTCTCAGCCATGGAAAGTTTTGTCCTCAATGGGGCATTTGTCAATGTCTGCAGATGTTTTTTTTAGCAACACCCGGGAGAGTGCTACATGCATCTAGTGGGTAGAGGTCAGAGATCCTTCTAGATATCCTACAAAGCAAAGGATAGCCCCTCATAACCAAAAATTAGACACTCCCAAATATCAATAGGTTGTAAAACCCTGCAGTGGGTGTTCTTGTCAGCTCAAGAGACGGGGCAAGGCCAAGAACAAAGGATAGAGAACTGCCATTTACCAGTTGTATCTTCAAACATAATGGCCAAATAATTTCTGCTTCAGGATAATAAGGTGGTAAGATGTCTGATAGCAGGTGAATCATTTTAAGAGCACTTAATGATGAGATGAAGTCTTGATGGACAGATTATTAACCAGTATCCTCACAAGGAGATTCTAAATTTATTATTCGACTCACCCATTGTTTTGCTTGTGCCAAAAGATCCTCTGAAGATAACCTTTGACCCTTTGAGTCTGAGAGCCACACACCTGGTCTGAAGTCCCAGCACTAACACTTTTATAGACTGTTTGTGCCGCCCCTAAATTTATCTGTTGAAGCCTTAATCCCCTAATTTGACTGTATTTGGAGTTGTGTGCCTTGATAGAAGTAACTCTATTAAATGAGGTCATAAGGTGGGGCTATAATCTGATTGAATTTGTGTCCTTCTCAGAAGAAACACCAGAGCTCCATCTCTCTGTGCACCAAGAGGAAATGCCATGCGAGGATTCTGTGAGAAGGTCGCTGTCTAAAAGCCAGGAAAAGTGGCTTCATCAAAAAAACTGAACCCTGCCAGAACTTGATCTATGATTTGCAGCCTCCAGACTGTGAGAAAGAAATTTCTGTTGTTTAAGCACCCAGCCTCTGACATTTTGATGGCATTCTATTCATGTCAATGTATGGCAAAAACCACTACAATATTGTAAAGTAATTAGCCTCCAACTAATAAAAAAAAATAAAAAATAAAAATAAAAATATTCTGGAACATATAAAAAAAATAAACAGACTAATGTACTCAAGAAGCTTGAACAACTGAAAAAGAACAGAAAGTAATAAAGATCTCCAAGAATATCTTACAAGGGAAATGGTAAGAGAGTAAAACTCAGATTTTCCTCCAGTGAAGACTATCAGTGAGCATTCCCCTGCTATCCCCACACCAGCATTATTGCCTAACAACTTCTTTCCAATAATAGGCAGTTCTAACTGACTCTGATTTTTGGAAGCTAGGCCTCCTTTTGGTTGCTGAAGACTTTTCAACAGAAACAAAACATATTGAATAACATAATTAGAAGATATTTTAATAAAAGGAAGATAAATGATATTTTTGTGGAATAAGGATTATGTATCTGGGCCACCTATTAATAACAACAACAACAAAATGTTTCCTTGAAGCCTTTAGTGCAGTACTTTCAAATATCAGGTTTGCATAGGAATTATTTAGAATACTTGTTAAAGATTCAGATTCATGGGCCCATCACCATAGATTCTGACTTAGTGGGTTTGAAGTAGGGCCTAGAATCTATTTACAAAACCCTTGGCATTTCTGTACAGGCAATTCACTAATCACACTGAGAAACACTGTGTCTATACTTCACAATGAACTTTTCAAGGGCATTTTCATTCACAATATATTTAAGAAAATGGGGAAGAAATAAATGAAGGGTTTGGAGAAAAAGAAATGCAATGAGGTATAAAAACAATGAAAGCTGAAATATAATCCAGATATGAAGAAATGAGGGCAATCTTGGGGAGGAATTGCATTTTAGAGCAAGTCAAGGTGAAAAGGGATGGAGCCTGCTAGAAGTTTATAGTAAGAAAGGTCAGTTTATTTCCATTTATCATAACTGGCTTCTGAATTCCAGTCTTGGCATTTATAGTCATTGTTAATAATTAATTCACTCTGTCTCTCACTTTAAAACCTGAAATCAGTCTAGAGTTCTCCATAGAACCTCTCTTTTGGTTCACTAAGGAAATTCAGGAGGAAAAATTCATGATATTTAAGTGCCAGTAGAGGATGGGAATTAGACCAGCTGAAGATATGCTGGGTGACATATTGCATAGGTATTTCTCATAGGATATTTTATGGGCATATTCCATAGATATCTGAAACCAGACTATCAAGAGAAGAACCTCACAGGTGAAAACGATTTTCATAAAACATTCTATGACTCTTAATGTTTATTTTACTTAGGTGAAATCAAGTTTAAATGACATCAGTCACAAGAGGAAAATGGAGTGTTCTAATATAGGTGGGCCGTGGAGATATAGGGGAGATCATGGTGGGACAGCTAAGTATTCTGGATGTCTATTGCCAATATTGGAAATTATATTTCCAAGAATCTTGTGGAAATGCCTGATACTTTTCTGAGTTGGGTTATACAAAAGTGAAGTTGCATGAGATTTGGAAGGCAGATGTGAAATAGAAGTCATATGCTTTGAAGATCCTTGTCAATGAGATGTGGTGAGAGAGAGACATAAAGGTGTAGGTGGGTTTCAATTTGTTACTGATCTTTTCAACTGGCAGCCTTGATGACCAACAGAACCCACAGCCTGCTATCTGACCATGTAAATGGATAGAACCAAAAAACTTCTACAGACTTCTATAGCCCTCCACACAGTTGAACTACAGCAGCTAGGTGCTCCTAGCTTCCAGATATTCCTGCAAGCTCTAATTCATTCAGTCATACCATGAATAGCTAATGGCTTTTCTCTGATCCTTCTGCTCTAGACTTTCACTTCCCAAGTGACTCCCTCAATCATATAGGTCTAATTCCTATAATAAATTTCTTATTCCATGATCCTTATGATAATACTGCTTCCCAGACTAAACCCTGATCAGTAACAACCCTATATCACTTCCCTCCACCAATGCATACCAGCTTCATAGACCTTCATAGTACAAAGAACATTGTAGAACTTCATAGAACAAAGAACACTGAGAAGAAACAATTCTCCACATATACCTGAGATAACTCTTCCCATAATACTTAGTATCTAGATATGAGAAATTTCTCTCAGTGAGTACTAGAGAATGTATAGATGTATAGAGCTACTGTTTTGCAACAATAAGAAATTGAAAGCATCCTTCAATTTATGAAGAGTTTAGATTGACACACATGGACTTTAAGGACAACTGTAAAATTTTCTGAGTCCAGATGGCTGTCAGTGACCCTTGTTTTGTTTTTCAGTCCTTAAGTCAAGTCCTACTCTATGCAACCCCATAGACTGTAGCACACCAGACTTTACTGACCTTCACTGTCTCCTAGAGTTTGCTCAAACTCACGTCCATTGAGTCGGTGATGCCATTCAACCATTTCATCCTCTGTCACCCCTTTCTCCTACCTTCTCTATTTCCCAGCATCAGGGCCTTTTCCAATGAGTCAGTTCTTTGCATCTGCATCAGGTGGCCAAAGTATTGGAACTTCAGCTTCAGCATCAGTCCTTCTAATGAATACTCAGAGTTTATTTCCTTTAGGATTGACTGATTTGATCTCCTTGCTGTCCAAGGAACTCCCAAGAGTCTTCTCCAGCACCACAATTCAAAAACATCATTTTTTTTTTTTTTTTTTTTTTTTGGTACTCAGCCTTCTTTATGGTCCAGTTCTCACATCCATACATGACTACTGGAAAAATCATAGCTTTGACTATTGGACATTTATTAGCAAAATGATGTCCCCGATTTTTAATATACTATCTAGATTTATCATAACTTTCCTTCCAAGGACCAAGTGCCTTTTAGTTTCATGGCTGTAGTCATGGATTTTGGAGCCCAATAAAATAAAATCTGTCACTGTTTCCACTTTATCCCTCATCTATTTGCATTGAAGTCATGGAGCCAGATACCATGATCTTCATTTTCTTAATATTGATTTTTTTTTGTTTTTTTTTTTTAATATTATTTTATTAGTTGGAGGCCAATCACTTTACAACATTTCAGTGGGTTTTGTCATACATTGACATGAATCAGACATATAGTTACACGTATTCCCCATCCCGATCCCCCCTCCCACCTCCCTCCCCACCCGACTCCTCAGGGTCCTCCCAGTGCACCAGGCCCGAGCACCTGACTCATGCATCCCACCTGGGCTGTTGGTCCGTTTCACCATAGATAATATACATGCTGTTCTTTCAAAACATCCCACCCTCACGTTCTCCCCCAGAGTTCAAAAGTCTGTTCTGTACTTCTGTGTCTCTTTTTCTGTTTTGCATATAGGGTTATCGCCACCATCTATCTAAATTGCGTATATATGTGTTAGTATACTGTAATGTTCTTTATCTTTCTGGCTTACTTCACTCTGTATAATGGGCTCCAGTTTCATCCATCTCCTTAGAACTGATTCAAATGAATTCTTTTTAACGGCTGAGTAATATTCCATGGTGTATATGTACCACAGCTTCCTTATCCATTCATCTGCTGATGGGCATCTAGGTTGCTTCCATGTCCTGGCTATTATAAACAGTGCTGCGATGAACATTGGGGTGTACGTGTCTCTTTCAGATCTGGATTCCTCAGTGTGTATGCCCAGAAGTGGGATTGCTGGGTCATATGGCAGTTCTATTTCCAGTTTTTTAAGAAATCTCCATACTGTTTTCCATAGTGGCTGTACTAGTTTGCATTCCCACCAACAGTGTAAGAGGGTTCCCTTTTCTCCACACCCTCTCCAGCATTTATTGCTTGTAGACTTTTGGATAGCAGCCATCCTGACTGGCGTGTAATGGTACCTCATTGTGGTTTTGATTTGCATTTCTCTGATGATGAGCGATGTTGAGCATCTTTTCATGTGTTTGTTAGCCATCTGTATGTCTTCTTTGGAGAAATGTCTGTTTAGTTCTTTGGCCCATTTTTTGATTGGGTCGTTTATTTTTCTGGAATTGAGCTTCAGGAGTTGCTTGTATATTTTTGAGATTAATCCTTTGTCTGTTTCCTCATTTGTTATAATATTGAGTTTTAAATCAGCTTTTTAACTCTCCTCTTTCACCCTCATCAAGAGGCTCTTTAGTTCCTCTTTGCTTTCTGCCATTAGAGCGGTATCATTTGCATATCTGAGGTTGTTATTTCTCCTGGCAAACTTGATTCCAGCTTGTGATTCATTCAGCCTGGCATTTTGCTTGATGTAGTCTGAATATAAGTTAAATAAGCAGGGTGACAACATACAGTCTTTCCCAATTTTGAATCAGTTCATTTTTTCATGTCTGTTTCTAACCATTGCTTCTTGACCTGCATACAGGGTTCTCAGGAGACAGGTAAGATGGTCTGGTATTCACATCTCTTTAGGAATTTTCCACAGTTTGTTGTGATCCACAAAGTCAAAGCCTTTCGCAGAGTCAGTGAAGCAGATGTTTTTCGGGAATTTCCTTGCTTTTTCTATGATTCAACGGATGTTGACAACTTGATCTCTGGTTCCTTTGACTTTTCTAAATGCAGCTTGTACATCTGAAAGTTCTTGGTTCACGTATTGTTGAAGCCTAACTTGAAGGATTTTGAGCATTACCTTACTAGCATGTGAAATGAGTGCAATTGTACAGTAGTTTGAACATTCTCTGGCATCACCTTTCTTTGAGATTGGAATGAAAACTGACCTTTCCCAGTTCTATGGCCATGGTTGAGTCTTCCAAATTTGCTGACATATTGAGTGCAGCCCTCAATCTGGATATAAATTTAGAACACTAGATGAGGAAGTCAAGGGATAGGCAAGTGGATGTTCTTCAGACAAGCCACTTGGAGAAATATGCTTTAACAGAGTGACTGGAATTGCAGAAATCAAAGGGATGCCATGGGTTATGAAAGTGGCAACTTATAGGGCAATTTAAGATGCTTTAAAACCAAAGAGAAGCTTTCTACAGGCAAATAATGTGTTACTTTCCTTTTCTAGGGAACTAGAGATTTCAAGTACAGCCTGCTCACAGCCAGAGGAGACCACAGGAAGTTCACATTCTGGGTCAGTAATACTGGTGGTTGAAGTTCTGCAGGGCTTGGGGCCCCCGTACTCAGTGACAGTGTCCTCCAAACTCTGCTTTGGATTGGTGGACTGCAGAACTTGGGGTGACTCAGCACCCTTCCTAGATAGAAGATAGATAAGCAAAGAGTGGAGACAGTTATATTTATGACTGGACTTAAGGTTAGTTAGTAAAACACATCTTTGTTTTGTTAACACAGCTGTTTCAACACTTTTCTTTATCTGTTTTACAGAAAATATTTTATATGAGGATTTCTAACCTTACTAATGCTGAAATAATTAGGAAATTTATTTTTCCAACTTCAGACCAATAAATAGACAAGGATCTGGTTTCTTCCTGAAGTCTCGTGGAAATAGCATCAGCTGCTGCTTCTGAATGCTGTTCGGTGGCATGACTGCAGGTATGTGCACACAGAGGAGTAGATATTCAGACTCAGCAATGGACAGTTCCTGCTCCCTCTTACCTGGCATGAAGCTCAAATGTTTTCTTTCTCCACTGTCTGGCACTCTCCATGGGAAAACAGATGACACCATCCTTATGGCAGAAAACAAAGAAGAACTAAAGAGCCTTTTGATGAAAGTGTAAAAGGAGAGTGAAAAAGTTGGCTTAAAATTCAACATTCAGAAAACTAAGATCATGGCATCCGGTCCCATCACTTCATGGCAAATAGATGGAGAAACAGTGGAAACAGTGACAGACTTTATTTTCTTGGGCTCCAGAATCACTGCAGATGGTGACTGCAGCCATGAAATTAAAAGACACTTGCTCCTTGGAAGAAAAGCTATGACCAACCTAGACAGCTTATTAAAAAGCAGAGACATTACTTTGCCAACAAAGGCCCGCCTAGTCAAAGCTATGGTTTTTCCAGTAATCATGTGTGGATGTGAGAGTTGGACTATAAAGAAAGCTGAGCCCTGAAGAACTGATGCTTTTGAACTATGGTGTTAGAGAAGACTTTTGAGAGTCCCTCGGACTGCAAGGAGATCCAACCAGTCTATCCTAAAGGTAATCAGTCCTGAATATTCATTGGAAGGACTGATGCTGAAGCTGAAACTCCAATACTTTGGCCACCTGATGCAAAGAACTGACTCGTTTGAAAAGAACCCTCATGCTGGGAAAGATGGAAGGTGGGGAGAGAAGGGGATGACAGAGGATGAGATGGTTGGATGGCATCTCCAACGTGATGGACATGAGTTTGAGTAGGCTCTGGGAGTTGGTGATGGACAGGGAAGCCTGGCGTCCTGCAGTCCATGGGGTTGCAAAGAAATGGACATGACTGAGCGATTGAACTGATGGGAAAACTCTCTCCCTTTCCTCTCAATTAAAAGGAAAATTTGTTGTCAGTTCAAAACATCTAAAGGATTAGCCTGAGATTCAAAACTGAAATTGTCTTCCACCTTGCTGCCTTACTAAGCTACCTCCAAACCTGAAAATTTCCTCCACCCTCACTGCAAATAAAACGGTCCCCTAAATAGGGGGCTAGCTGATGGCAGCAGCTGGGTGAGCTTCACAACTGCTCCTGAAGGAATAGGATCGTCCTGTGATAATCAGACCTTCCTCCCTCAGAAACACTGGGGTTTGTAACTGGTATGCTTATTTCTGTTTTACCTGTAAGTAAAGGGTAATCATACATTCATTCCCTTAAGCTGTAGTTGAAATCATGTTTTAACTGGGAAATGGAAGCTTCCTGGCCTCCTTAAAATGCTAATAAGCTTTGAGATGTGTGATGGCAAGGGCTTCTGAGGTGGGTTTGCTGGTGTCCAGGGCTGCTGTGGATGTAATTGAGGTCTGTCCCTACATGTCCTCTTTAACCCTTGCAAGATACCCTGAAGACTATGGAACACTTTCTCTTTATTTGACATGTGCCACCACCAGCACACTTCTCTAGCCCACTAGCCTCCCCAGACAACCCCGCAGAATTGGTAGAGGCATGAAAACTGTGAGGCAAACAAAGTAGGTCTCTGGTGCATTTCCGTCAGAGCTCACAGAGGCAAGAGCTTCACATGGAATGGAACTAGCAAAACCAAAACCAGGAAGTGGCAAACACTGGAAGTAGAACCTGGGCAAGATACAAGAATGGGGAAAAAAAAAGTCAAGGTCAAATCCCCAATTAGCATAATAGAAGCTCCCAATTCCATTGAGAACTGGCATTTCTGGGGTTGATAGGGCCAGAAGTAGACTGGACTTACAAGGAGAAAGTCCTGAGAATTAGTGCTGGTGATGCAGTTCTCTGGACAACTTTCCCCTAGCACAGGACTTCTCCGAGGGGATAAGTTCTCTCTTATCTCAAGGAGGCACCTCTCTTTTATCTCAGTATTGAAGGGCCAGTATTCAGAATTCTTCACAATTTTCCTCTCACAGATTTTCTGTTGTTGTTTCTGTCCCCTAATCTGATTGTTGTCTCTCTCAAGGAGTGGAGTACCAAGACTGGAGTGCTAAGCTAATTACTTTGCTTCACTGAGCTTCTCTTCTTTCTTCAAGACAACTTTCACACTTTCTCTCCCCTTTCTATAGTAATATCAACCTTGGGCATGTCACTTAGCACTGGGTACACTTGACCCAAAATTTAGAGCTGACTAATTCAATGAAAGATGTGAAGGGCAGGTAAGGAGCTGTTATTCATCTTAGTATTTGCCTTTTAGTAAAGAATTTACTTTCTCCAAACTCCCTCTAATGAAAGAGGGGAGAACCTGCCCATTTTGTCACCTCTCAAATCCTGTCCTATGAGTGTTTTCTATTCCACCTACTAGCCCAAGAACAATACTGAAATAAAGAACAGAGAAGCTCTCAGATTAAAGAATGTTTCCCAGGCCAATGGAATCAAGCAGTTGGCAACTCTCAAATCTGTTTGCAGACAGTGCTGAAAGTTGAGATTAGTATAGCTGCAGGATTGGATACAATCTTCAGATTGTCTTGCCAAATATGGGTTAAAATGACTTTGGCTGCTGTACACTCCAGTTTCAGTGGAGGCAGAGAAAGCGTCTCTTTCTCTCATCTTTTCTGAACTCCTGGGGCCTAACAGTCAGTGTTTGGCTTAGAAAGGGATTTGGTATCTTTTTATTATAGTTTTGATGTCAACTCCAATGCCACATGGGAAGCCTTCTTATTTTCAAGGGGCAGCCACAAGCAGAGAACAGCAATCTGTGTTTTTCTATTTTTTTTTTTTTTTTTTTTTTTGTCTCTGAGATAATTTTGAAGGAGGCAATGTTTGTGTTTCCAAATTACCCCTCCACTTTTCAATTTTTGTATCTCCTTACATATCCTCATATATCATTTTCATGGTTTTGCGGTTTTAGGCTGTTCTTCTTTTGAGAGGAAAGCAATCTGATAATAAGTCTATATTAGGTATTCAGACCTGAGTATGTTATTCCTTTAAAGGCTACTTAGATTTTTTAAAAGGTTGCAGAAAGAGGACAATACTCAAATCATATTTGCCTTACATGCAAAAACATTTTTTTTTTTTTTTTTTAATATTATTTTATTAGTTGGAGGCCAATCACTTTACAACATTTCAGTGGGTTTTGTCATACATTGACATGAATCAGCCATATAGTTACATGTATTCCCCATCCCGATCCCCCCTCCCACCTCCCTCCCCACCCGACTCCTCAGGGTCCTCCCAGTGCACCAGGCCCGAGCACCTGACTCATGTATCCCACCTGGGCTGGTGGTCCGTTTCACCATAGATAATATACATGCTGTTCTTTCAAAACATCCCACCCTCACGTTCTCCCCCAGCAAAAACATTTTTGACTCAAAATACAAGTATCAGTTTTCATAACTTAAGCAAACTTAGACCTCTGGAAAAGTTTAGTTCTCTCTTGGTGGAAGCATTGGCTAATTGCAGCTTCAATTCATATCACTGGTATTACTTATAAAGCAATGGCTTCTGTGGATTTTATTATTTATTTATTTGTATAATTCAGAGTATTTTAGAATTTAGGTGGAACATGGAGGTGAGGAGAGGGTGTAGAGTAATAAAGCAGAATAATGGGAGCCCCTGATGATGAGCATGTATTGTTTATATGGTCACTGGTCACTAATGTTGATTGGTATCAAGGTAAGATCAGGTCTGATCACTAACATCTTGAAGTCTTTAATCCTTTTTAGGCATCTATGCTATTTTAAAAATAAACTCACAAAATAACTACCATAATACTTTATAGAGTATAATAATTTTGTTGAAAGATTAATATTAATATGAATATTTGTGGGGTATCATTAAGTAGAACAGTTTTAGCTGTTTGTGACATAAACACTGATGGGATGCATAGACTCCAGATGAAATGTATACAATGTTCAGTGTTAAAAAGCAACAATATTTCCACTGCAAACATATATTCCTGGCATAGAGAAGTCTGTTAAGAAAAATCTTTTCTATCAATAACACATCATAATTGTGGCTGATGTCTTGAGCTGGAAGACATAACCCCAGGGATGTATGTAGTATGGAAAATAAATAATAAATAATAAAACCTAATAAGGCTGCTTTTTTGCTCAGCTTGCATTGGAGAACTTGATTTTCACATCTGCAAATATGGATCTTTTTATGTGATCATGTGCTAAAGTAGCAAAGTTGTAATAATGTCTTGTGTTAAAGTGAATCATTTAAAAATGAGAATTTATTTATTTAATGAGTGTCCTTTTCCTGTACTGGATGTACATATTTAGCTCTAGCAGATAGAGTGACTGTTAATAATTCATATTCCCATCATTAGGGTAGGAAAATTCCAGGCATCATCATTCATTTTAGTCATTCTGTGCTGTTGCATATTATTTTGGTTTTAATTTGCATTATCCTAATACCTAATGAACATGATCACTTTTTCATATGTTAATTTGTCATTTGGGTTTCAAGAAGTTCCTCTTCAAATAGTCAAAATAATCTTGAGAAAGAAGAATGGAACTGGAGGAATCAAGTTCCAAGTTCCTAGTCTGAAGTCAGGGTCTTCCTGACTTAGACTTCAGACTATACTATAGACTATAGACTTCAGCCTCTACTACAAATCTACAATCATCAAGACAGTATTGTATTTGTACTGGCACAAAAACAAAAGTACAGAGCAATGGAAGAAAATAGATACCCCAGAGATAAACCAACACACCTATGGACAACTTATCTTTGATAAAGTAGGCAAAAATATACAGTGGAAAAACGACTGTTTCGTCAATAAGTGGTGCTGGGGAAACTGGTCAACTACATGTAAAAGAATGAAATTTGAGCATTTTATAACACCATACATAAAAATAAAATCAAAATGAATTAAAGACCTAAATATAAGACCACAAAGTATAAATCTCTTTGAGGAAAACATAGGCAGAACACTCTCTGACATAAATCACAGCAAGACCCTCTATGACCCAGCTCCTAGAGTAATGGAAATAAAACAAAAATAAACAAACGGGATCTAATTAAACTTAAAAGGTTTTGCACAATGTAGGAAAATTTAAGCAAGGTGAAAAGACAACCCTCAAAATGGGAGAAAATAGTAGCAAGTGAAATAATTGACAAAGAATTAATCTCCAGGATGTACAAGCAGCTGATGCAGCTCAATACCAGAAAAACAACCAACCAACCCAATCAAAAAATGGGCTAAAGAACTAAACATACAATTCCCCAAAGAAGACATACAGATGGCTAATAAACACAAGAAAAGATGTTCAACATCACTCATTATTCAGTTCAGTTCAGTTGCTCAGAAATATTAGAAAAATGCAAATCAAAACCACAGTGAGGTATCATGTCACACCAGCCAGAATGGCCATCATCAGAAAGTCTACAAACAATAAATGATGGAGAAGTTGTGGAGAAAAGGGAACCCTTTTACACTGTTGGTAGGAATGCAAACTGATACAACCACTACAGAGAACAGTATGGAGATTTCCTTAAAAACTAGGAATAAAACATGATCCAGCTATTCCACTACTGAGTATATATGCTGAGGAAATGAGAATTGAAGAAGACACTGTACTCCAATATCATTGTAGCATTTTTTAAAATAGCTAGGACATGGAAGCAACCTAGATGGCCATCAGCAGATGAATGGATAAGGAAATTGTGGAACATATATACAATGCAATATTACTCAGCCTTAAAAAGGAATGCATTTGAGTCAGTTCTAATAAGGTGGATGAACCTAGAGCCCATTATACAGATTGAAGTAAGTGAGAAAGAGAAATACAAATACTGTATAACAATGAATATATATGGAATCTGGAGAGATGGTACTAATAATCCTATGTGTGGGGCAGAAAAAGAGACACAGACATTTAGAACAAACTTTTGGACACAGTGGTAGGAGAGGATGGGATGATTTAAGTTATTTAGAGAATAACTTTGGAACATTTATATTACCATATATAAAATAGATAGACAGTGGGAGTTTGATGTATGATGCAGGGAACCGAAAGCTGGTGTTCTGTGACAATCTGGAGGGATGGGGTGGGGAGGGAGTGGAAAGGGAGTTTAGGAGTGAGTGGCCTATGGCCAATTCATGCTGATGTATGGCAAAGCCCATCACAATATTGTAAAGTAATTATCCTTCAATTAAAATAATTAAATAATTTTAAATTTTAAAATATGCCATTCCATGAAAACAATGTGCTGATAAATTGTGTTTTATTAATTTTAAGAAACTCTCTTTACAAAAGAAGCCAGTAAAAGTTCAAAGGAAAGTTACAGTGAGTGAGGCAATATTTGCAATACATAAATCCAAGAAAGACTCATGCCCAACATAAAGAACTCCTTTGCATTAATAAGAAAGCGAATAGGAAAATGAGCAAAAGATTTGAAGAGGAACTTACTGAAATTCAAATGACAAATTAACATATGAAAAAGTGATCATGTTCATTAGGTATTAGGATAATGCAAATTAAAACCAAAATGAGATCGTTCCTGGGTAAAGTAATCTTGGTTATATGTTTTTCTGTTTCATCACTTTAAGTATATCCAGCCATCCCCTTCTGTCGTGCAGAGTTTAGCTTTTAATAGGGATCCCCTTGTATGTTATTTGCTGCTTTTCCCATGTTGCTTTTAATATTTGTTCTTTGTGTTTAATATTTGTTAGTTTGATTAATATGTGTCTTGGCATGTTTCTCCTCGGGTTTATCTTGTATGGGACTCTATGGGCTTCCTGGACTTGAGCGGCTATTTCCTTTCCCACTTTAGGAAACTTATCATCTATGATCTCCTCAAATGTCTTCACATGCCCTTTCTTTCTGTCTTCTGGGACACATATGATCTGAATGTTGGGGTGCTTAACATTGTTCCAGAGGTTTCTGAGGCTGTCCTGATTTCTTTTTATTCTTTTTTGTTTATTCTGCTCTGCTTCAGTTATTTCTACCATTCTATATTCCAGCTCACTTATTCACTCTTCTGCCTTCATTACTATACTTTTGGTTTGCTCCAGATTATTTTTAATCTCAGGCACTGCACAGTTCATTGTTGATCATTTATTCTTTAATTCTTCTAGGTCCTTGCTAAACATTTCTTGCATCTTCTTAATCCATTCCTCCAGTCTATTTATCTTTGCCTCCATTTTGTTTTTAAGATTTTGGTCATCATTGCTATCATCATTCTGAATTCTTTTTCAGGTTTACTCCCTATCTCCTCCTCTTCTGTTTGGTCTGGTGAGTCTTTGCCATGTTCCTTCACCTGCTGGATATTTCTCTGTCTTTTCTTTTTGTTTAGTTCACTATATTTGGGGTCTCCTTTCTGTCAGCTGGAGAGACATATTTCCTCTTAATTGTAGAGTCTGTTCCCTACTGGTGAGGTTAGACCAATGCCTTGTGAAGGTTTCTGGCTAGGGTGACTTGTGCCTGTGTTCTGGCAGATGGAGCTGGATCTTTTCTCTCTAGAGGGCAGTGCAGTGTCCATAATGAGTTTTCGTGTGTCTATGGGGTAGGTATGGCTTTGGGAAGCCTATCTGTTAATGTGCAGAATTGTGTTCCTGATTGACATGGGATGTCTTGCACTGAAGCTTCCTGGCTCTTAAGTGGAGCTCGGTCTCAGTGTAGGTATGGAGGCTTTCTTGTAGACTCTTGTCTATTACTATTGCATGGGGTCGGGAGTTCTCTGATGCTTCACTGTCCTGGTGTTGAGTTTCTTGCCTCTTCAGTTCAGGCCTGACATCTCACAGTAGCATCAAGATTTATCAGGCCACATAGAACCCTGAGATTAATGGTGAAACCACTGTCCACTGCCAGGAACAACCAAGAGATTCACAGAGTTATATAGAAAACAGAAGAAGGAGAAAAAGGTGAAAAGAAGGAGAAAAGTGAGAGTCAAAAGAGAAGAGAGCAATCAAGCCAATAATCAAATCCCTAAGTGAATATGGATCCTAAAATTTAGATTCTCAAAGATACAAAATTAATTATAAAAATAAAAAAGCAAAAACTAAAAACCTAAAATAAAAATTACACTCACAGAAGTAAAGTATAGAAAGCAAAATATCAAACACAAAAATAAAAAATAAGGAATTTTTAAAAATAAGGCTTTTATAGAAAAGTAAAAGTAATGAACAAAAAAATAAAAATTAAAGAAGTAATAAAGAACCATGTTTGGACGGTATAAGGGAATAAATGGAGGGTGGAGAAAATAAAATAAATAAGGATAAAATACTGAAAAATAATTTAGAAGAAGAATAAGTTTAAAAAAAATTTTTATAGGGGGTGGTGAGTACAAATATGGTGGTAGTAAGAAGAATAGTCATATGATTGATTCTTTGGTTTTCCTCCCCCAGTCAATTTGCCTACTGAGAAGGTCCTCCCATATATCTAAGAAGGTCTCCAGACCTGTTGTGGGCAGTGTGGAGTCAGTTTAAACTCAGAACTTCCCTTTCTCCAGCTTGTATTTGCTCTTAAAGTCCACAGTTGGTCTTAAAGTGTACAGTCTCAAATTAACTGCAGGATTTTAATCTGCTGCCCTGTGGCTGGACCACATGGGGGATTGCCACAGCCTCAGGTGGGCGTGCACCTCCCAGTTTGTGGGACCCTTGGCAGAAGCAAGCTGTTCGGGCTGCTGGCTGGGCCTTGAGGGCACAGTCTTAGGCGGGTCATGCACTTCCCCAGAGAAGCTGGTCTCAGGTGGTGACACTCTTGGCTGTTCTGTGCTACTCAGGATCCCAGGAAGACCGGGATAGCGACTGGTGGCTGCTCACAACTTGGCGGTAGATGTGATATCTGAGGCCGAGATTGTAGTGACTCCTTGCCTTCCACCTCTGGCGCACCTGCCTCTCTGCCTCTGGGGCTCTAGACTGCAGTCAGCTGGCACCCCTTTGGTATTTGCTAGGGCAGGGTCCTTTGTTCCATGAGCGCGTGGAGTTAGAGGGCAGCATTAGAGACTTCCTGTGGGAATGGTCTTTTGTTTCTCTGGCATTCCCAGGGTTGTCCCTGTCCTGCCTGTGCTGTGTCACATTAGTCCCCTCAGAGTGTCTTCACTGCTTTCAACCTCAGTCCTTTCCCTGAGGACTGAGCCATGTAGCCCATGCCTCCACACCCAGCCCCCACTCCACACAGACAGATGCAAGCGGGTGAGCCACTTGGCTGTATATTGTCATTCAGCATGGTCTCTGTGGTGAATTTTCTTCATTTTGCCTCATTGTGCTTCATTCTGAGGTTCCTAAGTTCCTCCTGACCCCATCTGTGACAGGGCTTCCTATTGTGTGGAAAATTCTCCTCCTTCACAACTCTTTCCCCAGCATCAGACCCCTGTCCTGAAATTCTTTGTCTCCCTCTTTGTCTTTATCCTTGCCCTACCTCATTTCGAGGAGATAGGCTTGCTTTTCGGGACATCTGGAGTCTTCCGCCAGCATTCAGAAGCTGTTCTGTGGGAATAGATCCACATGGAGAGGATCTTTTGATGTATTTGTGGTGGAGAAGGTATTCTCTCTGTTCTATTCGTCCGCCATCTTGAAACCTGTCCTAGTGTTTCGTCTTAAATGTAGCAATGTGTGGGCTTCCCTGGTGGCTCAGTTGGTAAAGATTCCGCCTGCAATGCAGGAGACCTGGGTTCAATCCCTGGATTGGGAAGAGCCCCTGGAGGAGAGGATGGCAACCCACTCTGGTATTCTTGCCTGGAGAATCCCCAAAGACAGAGGAGCCTGGCAGACAACAGCCCATGGGGTCACAAAGAGTCAGACATGACTAAGCAACTAAGCATAGCACAGTACAGCATTGTCTATAGTGTCAGTCCCAAACTCCCGATCTATCCCTCTCTGCTCAGCACAAACTTTTGTTTTTAAGCGCTTTTGGTACTGTGTATAGCAGTCCTTCTCTGGCTCAGATGGTAAAGAATCTGCCTACAATGCAGGAGACCTGGATTCAGTCCCTAGGTCAGGAAGATCCATTGGAGAAGGGAATGGCAACCCACTCCAGTATTCTTGCCAGGAGAATCCCATGGACAGAGGACCCTGGCAGGCTATAGTCCATGGAGTTGCAAAAAGTCGGACATGACTGAGCAACTACGCTATTTAAGCTGTCTTTGCCTCAGTTCAGTTCAGTTCAGTCCTTCAGTCGTGTCCGACTTTGTGACCGCATGGACTGCAGCACACCAGGCCTCCCTGTCCATCACTAACTCCCAGAGTTTACTCAAGTTCATGTCCATTGAGTCGGTGATGCCATCCAACCATCTCATCCTCTGTCATCCCCTTCTCCTCCCACCTTCAATCTTCCCCAGCATCAGGATCTTTTGAAATGAGTCAGTTCTTCACATCAGGTGGCCAAAGTATTGGAGTTTCAGCTTCAACATCAGCCCTTCCAATGAATATTAAGGACTGATTTCCTTTAGGATGGACTGGTTGGAACTCCTTGCAGTCCAAGGGACTCTCAAGAGTCTTCTCCAACACCACAATTCAAAACCATCAATTCTTCGGCACTCAGGTTTCTTTATAGTCCAACTCTCACATCCATACATGACTACTGGAAAAACCATAACCTGGACTGGACGGACCTTTGTTAGCAAAGTAATGTCTCTGCTTTTTTAATATGCTGTCTAGGTTGGTCATAACTTTTCCTCCAAGGAGTAAGCGTCTTTTTATTTCATGGCTGCAGTCACCATCTGCAGTGATTTTGGAGCCCAAAAGAGTAAAGTCTGCCACTGTTTCCACTGTTTCTGCATCTATTTGTAATGAAGTGATGGGACCGGATGCCATGGTCTTTGTTTTCTGAATGTTGAGCTTTAAACCAACTTTTTCCCTCTCCTCTTTCACTTTCATCAAGAGGCTCTTTAGTTCTTCTTCACTTTCTGCCATAAAGGTGGTGTCATCTGCATATCTGAGGTTATTGATATTTCTCCCAGCAATCTTGATTCCAGCTTGTGTTTCATCCAGCCCAGCATTTCTCATGATGTACTCTGCATATACGTTAAATAAGCAGGGTGACAATATATAGCCTTGATGTACTCCTTTTCCTATTTGGAACCAGTCTGTTGTTCCATGTCCACTTCTAACTGTTGCTTCCTGACCTGCATACAGGTTTCTCAAGAGGCAGGTCAGGTGGTCTGATATTCTGATCTCCTTCAGAATTTTCCGCAGTTTATTGTGATCCACACAGTCAAAGGCTTTGGCATAGTCAATAAATCAGAAGTAGATGTTTTTCTGGAACTCTCTTGCTTTTTCTTTGCCTACTTCATCATAAAGATATTCCCCTACAATTTCCTATAAACCAATTATTGATTTTCTGCTCATATTTAGATATATAGTCCATCTGGAACTGATTTTTAATTTATGACATTTTCCCCAAAACAGTCATTTATTGAAAAGTCTGTCTCTTTCCCAGGGTACTGTGTGCATGCTAAGTGCTAAGTCCCTTGGGTCATTTCCAACTTGGTGCAACCCTGTGGACTATATCCCACCAGACTCCTCTGTTCCTGAGATTCTCCAGGCAGGAATACTGGAGTGGTGCAGTGGATTGCTGTGCCCTCCTCCAGTGGATCTTCCCAACCCAGGGATTGAACCCTTGTCTCTTACATCTACCTGAACTGGCAGGCAGGTTCTTTACCAGTAGAGCCACCTGAGAATGTAGTATAGTGTTATAGTTTATCCTAAATTAGATGACTTTATAGGTATGAATCAGTTTCTGAATTCACCATTCTGCTCTACTTCTTTATGTTTGTTTTGCTACTGTTTTGCCAAAAGTACAATTTCTTAAGTATTAAACACTGTGACAATTTTTGCCATCTTTCAGTTGAAGTCCAGGAATAGGATTTACACTTCTTCAAGATATTTTTAACCTTTTGCATGGGGATATAAAGTTAGAGCAAGCTTGTCAGTTTAGACTCACACACCCATGTTTTGATTTATGTTTGGATTGACTTGAATCTCTAGACTTGGAATCTCTATTGATTGGGGAGAATTATTCTCTGCAATATTGAGCTTCCCAGTCCATAGTCATTGTATATCTTCAACTTACTAGGTTTTTCTTGTATTTCTCTCAATAATATACTTTTCAGTATTCATCTCTTACATATGCTTTATTGGATTTATTACTAGGTGTTTGATGTCTTGATGCTGTTATAAATTTTAAATGTATATTTGAAATTTATTTGTTTGCCACTAGTCTATAGAAGTTCAGTTGCTGATTCCTTCAAATACCGTTTTGCCTATTCTCTTACGACTCTTTTTCTGTCTCTAATTATGTTCTTGTGTTCATGTGTATCTTTAAACTTTTCTGTATATTCCATTTTTTTCTGTGCTTCAGATTGGAAGGTATCTATACGTATATGTCTATATCATCTACCTATAATCTCTCTAATCTAGCATTCTGTATACTATTGGTATTTTAACTTATCCCTTGGGCTCTTATTTTTAAGCATCTTTTTTTCAAGTTTTGAGATTTCTATTGATTCTTTGGTTTTTTTTTAAGTTCTGGTGAAATTTTCTACTTGTAATCCATTTTATTTATATCTTTGACTATATTAAAAATATTTATCATTTTAACATCGAAGTTTCATTCTTTCCAAAACCTAAATCGAGATGACACTCATTTTATTATTATGTTTTTCTCATTGTTCTCAATTTTCTCATTCCTTTTTTAGCATGCCTAGTAATTTTTTATCAAATACTTGATATTGCATTTAAACATTGTTAATGAAAGAAGGTATGATCTTCTAAGAGGATTCACCCTTTCCTCTGCTAGACTCATTCAGTGGTAGCTGATTATCTTTACTCCAATCAGGGACTGAATGCAATTCACCCTGGGCTGCAGTTTTGGAAGGCTCAGTCTAGTGTATCACTAGAGAACTTTCAGCAGAGAGGTAGTTCTCCAATTCTAATCTTTCTTTCCCTAGGACTGCCATACTACCAACAGTTCTGCCCTGCTTTCCAGAGGCTTCTATTATCTTTTAACTTTCCACCTCATGTACTCTCAGAATCTGACATATCTCTTGAGGGAGAAATCAGACACTTATGAATTTTCTCAAGTCTCTAAAATAGTCTCTAGTCCTATGAGATCATCAAATATACAGGTTGCCTAGACCCCAGTAGTGGTCTTCTGAGTAGGCATATCCTAGTCTGAATGCTTCTGCACTTTTCGTGTTGTAAGAATCAACCAATGCTCCTAGGAAAAGGGCTTCCCTGGTAGCTCACACAGTAAAGTGTCTGCCTGCAATGTGGGAGACCCAGATTCGATCTGTGGGTCAGAAAGATACCCTGGAGAAGGAAATGGCAACCCACTCCAGTACTCTTACCTGCAAAATTCCATGGATGGAGGAGCCTGATAGGCTACAGTCCATGGGATCACAAAGAGTCGGACATAACTGAGTGACTTCACTTTCACTTCCTAGGAAAAGAGTGTCTGCAGATCACCACCTCATCTCTCTGTAGACTTTAAAAAAGTGAATTTTGAGTGGAAAATAGATTGAATGCAAGAGAATCTGAAGGTTATATATGTGTGTATAAAATTGTCTTTGCATGGGAAGCATTTTTACTTATTAGAAGTGAATAGAAAAAATCCAATAACATACTGATTTTTCAAAAGAGTAATTTAAATAAATTTAAGAGTGGAATGTGGGATCATTAATGATCTGAAGGGTATAATTTAAAATATTCAGTTTGCAACATACTAAGTAGGAAATTATGTGCTGTTCTGGTGTTCTGGAACTTGGAACTTCATAATTCCTCCGATGTAAATGGTTTCCTGGGTGGCTCAGTGGTAAATAATCTGCCTGCTAATGCAGGAGATGCAGGAGATGTGAGTTTGATCCCTGGATTGGGAATATTCCCTGGAGGAGGAAATGGCAACCCTCTCCAATATTCATGTTGGGAGACATGGACAGAGGAGCCTGACCAGCTACAGACCACAGGTTCTTGTAGAGTTGGACACAATTGTACAACTGAGCACGCATGATTGATTATAAATGATCTTCACTACTTAGTTCACTTTTGCTGTCTTTCTGGATGTCTATTTCTCCAAAATTGTGGTAGGGCAAAGATGAAGTTGTATACTCTCCCATCCCCCACCCTTGGTGCTTTGTTCAAGTTCACAATAGGATACTTGTTCATCTTTGCTGGCTGAGGAAATTCTTAATGCTGTTTACACTATTTCTGCCTCTCTGTTTTTGAGGCACCTAAGAAAATTAAACTTACTGAACCTCTCACAGTTGGAGCAATTCTTATTTTGGCCAATGAGTTATGAGAGGAATTGTTGTATGTCACTGCCAGCCAGAGCATTTAAGTATTGATGAGACTCCTGAGAGCACACTTTCCTAATGCTGCAATGACTATCAGTTCCAAGCAGTGGCTATTCTGTCAACTTGGGGCCTGAAGTTGAGCATGTAGTGGAGCAGAGATCTCAGCCCACACAAGACAAACATATAGAATGAACAAGAAAGGGAGCCTTGTTCTCAGATAGTGAGATTTTTGGGGTGTCTATTACTTTAACATTATTAATCCATTCTGACTGACACAGTAAATGATTTACTACTTCTGAGGTTTCAGTTGCCAAAATGCTCCAAGGGGGAAAAAAAATTATGTGGAGTAACCATATGACTGATTCATTCTCCTGGCTTTGGCTAACCAGGCAGTAGAGACATCTGGTACTTTTCTCTCCTGTCCATATTCATAGACAGAATGTGATTCTGTTAGCAGCACATGTACCTAGACAGATGTGAGGATTTGTTCAGATGGCAAACAAGAATCCCTCATTGATGTCTCCAAGATTGTATGCGTTATGATATCTGAGTATCTTTACTTCAAACTGAAAGTGTTAGTCACTCAGTCATGTCCGACGCTATGTAACCCCATGGACTGTAGTCCACCAGGCTGCTTTGTTCATGGAATTCTCCAGGCAAGAATAATGGAGTGGGTAGCCATTTCCTTCCCCAGGGTATCTTCCTGATCCATGAATTGAACACAGGTCTCCCACTTTGTGGGCAGACTCCTTACTGCCTGAGCCACCAGGGAAGCCTGTTTGTCTTTACTTAATGGCATATATTATTACCAATATAATACCTGCTTAAGCATTTTATACAGGCATATATTTTAATGCATTCATCAGGTGTGGTTTCCAGAGGCTATTTATGAACTTCATATTTCTCCTCTGTGCATTCTAAATATACATACCTTAACTTCAGTCTATGCTTTCACATCTCATAAAATGAGTACATTTTTAAGAAACAAAGAATTTTCAGGCAGCATATCATGATGTTGAGTATCTTGATCATATCTTCTCTTGCCATTTTCTTCTGTTGTATTTAACATTCTTATACTTTGCAATATCTTCATCTTCTCAGTTACTCTTAACTTGGTACCAAAGTATTTCTAGGGCTCTGTTCAAGCTCAAAGATTTCCTGATTATTACGTCTTTTTAGATTGAGGCCATTCAGCAGGAGGTTCTCCTGATGGAAATGCTAATGGTAGGTCTGTGCAGGTTTAAAAGATGTCTTCTGAAGTCATTCCTGGAGTTCCCTGAGATTTAAAAACATACTGGAGGAACACAGGCAACTCCAGGGGGAAGACAGATAAAACAAACATCTAAAAATTGCATAGGAGAGAAGGGAACATATCGCTTTCAGATTCCTGTCATCAGTTGTCATATTTCTTGGTTAAAGTCATGAAAATGTGAGGCCAACCAAGAAAAATTATGCATTGGCTGCTTGGAAGATACTCTTTTTGTTGTTGTTGCTATGTTTATTTCATATTTATTGAGAAGCAAAAAAGAAAATCTGTAGCATGGTGATGTGCTGTGGAGAACACATAGGAGTTAAGAGCCATCTTAATATTGAGGAAATCATATTATATTTAAAGAAAGAAACTCACATTTCTAAAACAATTATGATATATTAGACAAAACACATTATTCATTTATCCAACTATTTATTGATTTATCCCTTAAGCAAATAAATATGGAGAAAAACACATGGTGAATACAGAAGCTAATAAAAATGATAATTCCTAATGCCAACATTTGTCAGGTGCTATAATGTGAAAGAAAATTCTATTCAAAGAATTTTTAAGAATTAGCTCATTGAATTTTCAGTGCCTCAGTTTTCTCTTCATTATAGCAAGGAAGAATTTGAGGCCAGAAGGATTTTGTGTATTGTCCAAGGTCAACACACAGGTCAGTGGTAGAATTGTGAGGTGAATCCAGACCACCTGCCCCCTGATCCTGTGGGATCTTCCCCACATTTCTGAATCCATGAAGCTGTAAAGAAGCTGCTAAGAGGGGGAACTTTCAAGATGACAGAGGAATAGAGTGGTGAGACCACCTTCTCTTCCACAAATATATCAAAAAAACTATCTGCTTGTGGAAAAATTCCCACAGAACATCTACCGAACACTGACAGAGGACCCCAGGCTTTCAGAAAGGCAAACCAATCTCCTTGGAATGAGGTAGGGCAAAAGATAAAGACAAAGAGGGAGACAAAGGAGTTTGGGATGGGACCCCAGGAAGGGAGTCATGAAGGAGGAAAAATTCCCACGGATCAGGAAACTCCCTCACATGGGGTTCTGGAGGGATCTTCAGAGCCTCAGAGGGGAATGCAGTGAGACAGGTGCTCTGTAGGCAAAACGGAGAAAATTCGCCACAGAGATCTTGCTGAATGTCACTTCGCAGCTGAGAAGTGGCTCACACTCTCACGACAACCTGCGGCAATTTGGGGCTTGGGGTGGAGGTTCAGGCCTCAGGTGTCTGTCCTCAGGGTAGGACCAGAGTTGACTGCTATGAAGTCATTCTGAGAGGGCTATGTGACAGTGCAGAGGCAGACCAGAGAACACCCTGGGACCACCTGAGAAGCAAAGGATAATTTCCACGGCAAGACTCTAACACTGCTCTCTAACTCTGCTCACTCACAGAACCAAGGACCCTGCCCTAGTGAATGCTGAAAGTGGGTGAGCTGACTGCAGTCTACAGCCCTAGAGGCAGGGAAGCAGGGGCAAACACCAGAGATGGAAGACAAGGGGCTGCTAAAGTCCAGACCCCAGAGATTTGCAACTACTGTCAAGCTGTCAGTGGCCATGTGCTGCTAACCATGTCTCCCTAGGAATCTGAATGAATCAACTCTGCCAAGGGTTTCACAACCCTGAGACTAACTCCCCTGGAGAAGTGCATAACCTGCCTCAGGCTGGAGCGATCTCTTGCAGGAACCAGCCTCAGGGAGCACTCCCCAAGCACCTCAGTGGTGTCTGCTGTACCCCTCCTCCTTCCCAGCACAAATGAGCCTTAATAAGCAGCTACTTTCACCCCCTTGTGTCTGGGCAGAGAACAGACACTGGAGAGAGACTTATAAGCAGAGGCAGGCCCCAAAACAAGTTGGAAAGTCAGGGGCTGCATAAGCAAAGGAAAGAAGGGGAAACCACCCCAAGGTGGCAGGTGCAAGGATTTAAATTTCTGCAATTAGCCTGAGGCTGTGCCCTTTAGGGGAAACTGCAGACTTTGAGAACAGGTACAAGCTAGAACAAGGAAAGATCTGAGTCTGAACTGACCCAACACTGCCCACAACAGATCCAGAGACCTTCCTAGATATATTGGAAGACTTTCTGAGTAGGCAAATTGACTGGAGCAGGAAATTAAAGAAGCACTTAGACATTCCTCTCAGTACCACTCACTATATATACCCCACTTTTTTTCCTTATAAAAATGTTTTTCTCATAGTGTCCTGATATGATTTTTTGTTACTCCTTTAATTTTTATTTTTATAACCTACTTTTACCTTTAAAAAAAACCCTACTTTTAATAAATTCTGTGTTTTTTATTTTTGCTTTTGATGTTTTTGATTTTGTATTTTTGAGAGTCTAGTATTTTCCCATGTTTTTGTATTTTAATATTTTGCTTTTAATACTGTATCTTTGAGAGTCTAATTAACAGTGTTGATTTTCACTTAGGGGTTTGATTATTGGCTTGATTGCTCTCTTCTCCTTTGACTCATGTTCTTTCTTTCTTTCTTTTTTTTTTTTTTTTTTTGACTCATGTTCTTATCATTCTTTTCCCTTTTTCTCTTTCTTCCCCCTTCTTTCCATATATAAGTGTGTGAATCTCTTTGGGTGTTCTTGGCTGTTGAGAGTTATTTCACTGTTAGTCTACAGGTTTTGTCTTCTGTGCTGTGTGGCCTGTGAAGTCTTGATACTACTGTAAGGGGTTGGGCCTGAACCTGTAAGGCAGGAGGCTTACTCCAGGACTTTGGATCACCAGAGAACTCCCAACCCCATATAACGTTAAGAGATGAGAGTACTCCCAAAGGCCTCCATCTCAACATTAAGATCAGGCCCCAACCCAAAGCCAGAAAGCTCCAGTGCTGGATGCCCCGTACTATTCCTTCAGCAAAACAGGGCACAACCCTTCACATTATCAGACAGGCTGCCCATACTGAACCCATGGACACCACAACACACACCAATGGGCATGGCACAGCCATCCAAGAAGGACAAGATGCAGCTCCATCCAACAGAACACAGGCATATGATCCCCAGCCATGAGAACTTCACAAGGCACTGGCCCTACTCCACCCATGAAGGGCAGACTCCACAATTAAGAGCTATGACCTTACAGCCAGAAGAAAGGAGACCCCAAACACAGTAAATTAAACAAAATGAAAAGACAGAGAAACATGCAGCAGATGAAGGAATATGGTAAAAACCCACAAGACCAAAAAATGAAGAGGAAATAGGCAATCTAACTGAAAAAGAATTCAGAGTAATGATAGTAAAGATGATCCAAAGTCTTGAAAATAAAATGGAGGCATGGATAGACTGGAAGCACAGATTGAAAAGATGCAAGAAATGTTTACCAAGAATCTAAAGGAATAAACAATCAACAATGAACGATGCAATAACTGAGAATAAAAATACAATGGAGGGAACCAAGAGTAGAGTAATTGAGGCAGAAGAATGAATAAGTGAGGTGACATATAGAATGGTAGAAATAGCTGAAGCAGAACACAATAGAGGAAAAAAGAATATAAAGTTATGAGGACAGTCTCAGAGACCTCCAGGATAATATTGAGACACCAACATTCAAATGAGTTAAATGCTCCAGACAAAAATACAAATTAGCTGAATGGATACAAATCAAGACCCCTATATATGCTGTCTACAACAGCCCTACCACAGACCTCAAGACACATAGAGACTGAAAATGAGGATCTGGGAAAAGATGCTCCATGCAAACAGAAATAAAAAGAATATGGGAGTATCAATACTTATATCAGATAAAATAGACTTTAAAATAATGTTACAGGAGACAATGAAGTATACTCACTACATAATGAACAAGGGATCAATCCAAGAAGAAAACATAACCATTATAAATACATATGCACCCAACATAGGAGCACCTCAATATATAAGGCAAATATTAACAATATTAAAGGGGCTATTGACAGTAAATAAAAATAATGGTGGGAGACTTTAATACCCCACTCAAACCAATGGACAGATCATCCAGACAGAAAATTAATAGGGAAACATGAACTTTAAATGATACATTGGACCAGTTGGACCTAATTGAATGTCTACAGGGCATTTAACCCAGAACAATAGATTTCACTTTTTTCTCAGGTGCACATGGAACATTCTGCAGGATAGATCACATCTTGGGTTACAAATCAAAGCTTGATAAATTTAAAAACATTGAAATCTTTTCAAGCATCTTTTCTGACCACAACTCTATAAGATTAGATATCACCTACAAGAAAAAAGGGCTTCCCTGATGTCACTAGAGGTAAAGAAACCCCTGCCATTGCAGGAGATGTAAGAGACACAGGTTCAATCCCTGGGTTAGGAAGATTCCCTGGAGGAGGGCACCAAAACTCATGACAGTCCTCTTCCCTTGAGAATCCCATGGACAGAGGAGCCTGGTGGGTTACAGTTCACAGAGTTGCAAAGAGTTGGACCTGGCTAAAATGACTTAGCACAGCATAGGGAAAGAAAAACTATAAAAAACAAAAACACAAAGAGGCTAAACAATATGCTTTTGAATAACCAACAGATCACTGAATAAATCTAAAAGGAAATAAAAATATGCCTAGAAACAAATGACAATGGAAACATGACAACTCACATCCTATGGGGTACAGCAAAGCAATGCTAAGATGAAAGTTTATGGTTATACATGCCTAGCTTGACAAAGAAGAGAGGTATCAAATAAACAACCTAAACTTACACCTAAAGCAACTAGAAAAAGAAGAACTCCCCAAATCCTAAAGTTAGTAGAAGGAAAGAAATCATAAAGATTAGAGCAGAAAATAATGAAAAAGAAAGGAAGGAGACTATGGCAAAGATTAATAAAACTAAAAGCTGGTTCCCTGAGAAGGAAAACAAAATTGACAAGCCATTAGCCAGACTCATCAAGAAAAAAATGGAGAAGACTCAAATCAGTAAAATTGGAAATGAAAAAGGAGAAATTACAACAGACATTACAGAAATACAAAGGATCATAAGAGACTGCAATAAGGAACTATATGCCAATAAAATGGATGCCAAAGAAACAGACAAAATCTTAGGAAAGGATTATCTTTCAACATTTAACCATATAGAAATAGAAAATATAAAGAGACCAGTTCTGGTTCAAGATGGTGGAGTAGAAGGACATATGTTCATCAACTCCTGTGAGAGCATGAAAATTGCAATTAACTTTGGAACAACCATCCATGGGAGAATACTGGAACCCACCAAAAAAAGATATATCCCATGTCCAAATACAAAGCAGAAGCTGTAGCAAGACAGTAAGAGGGGAGCAATCATGATGAAATCAAATCCCATACCCACTGGTTGGGTGACCCGCAAGCTGGAGAATAATAATACTCAAGAAGTTCTCCCACTGTTGTGAAAGTTCTGAACCCCACATCAGGCTTCTCAGCCTGGGGATCTGACAAAGGAACTGGGAATCCCCAGGGAATCTGATCGTGAAAGCCAGCAGGATTTGCTTATAGATCTTCCACAGGACTGGGGGAAACAAAGACTCCAGTCTTGGAGGGTGTAAACAAAATCTTGCACACACCAAGACTCAGAAGAAAGGAGCAGTGACCCAATGGGAGACTGAACCAGAACTACCTGCTATTGTTGGATGGTCTCCTGTGGAGGCGTGGGGCAGCAGGGGCTAGCTATAGGGATGGGGGCATTGGAAGCAGCTGTCCTGGAAGGTCCCCCTTTATGCAAGCCCTCTTGCAGTTCTCCATTAACCCTACCAAAGAACTTGTAGTCCTCAGGGCGGGGTTGCCTCAGGCCAAACAACTAACAAGGAGGGAGCAAAACCTCACCAATCAGCATATAATTCAGTTTTACTGAATACTCTGGCCACCTGATGTGAAGAACTGACTCATTGGAATAGACCCTGATGCTGGGAAACATTAAAGGCAGGAGGAGAAGGGAACAACTGAGGATGAGATGGTTGGATGGCATCACCAACTCGATGGACATGAGTTTGACCAAGCAGCAGGAGCTGGTGATGGACAGGGAAGCCTGGCATGGTGCAGTCCACGGAGTTGCAAAGAGTTGGACATGACTGAGTGAGTGAACTGAACTGAGCAAGGTCCTGGCACCAGAGCAAGACCCAGTTTTTCCCACTGCCAGTCCCTTTGATCAGGAAGCATACACAAATGTCTTAGCCTCCTCCATCAGAGGCAGACAGAAGAAGCCAGAACCTCAATCCCACAGAGGCTAGAACAAAAATCACATTATAGAGAGTTAATCAGGATGACAAAACAGAAAGTTATGTTCCAGATGAAGGGACAAGATAAAACCCCAGAAAAACAACTAAATGAAGTGGAGATAGGCAACTTTCCAGAAAAAGAATTTAGAATTATGATAATGAAGATGATTCAGGATCTCAGGAAAACAAAGGAGAAGAAGCAAGAAATGTTTACCAATGGACTAGTCAAACTAAAGAACAAACAAACAGATGAATAATACACTAGAAGGAATCAGTAGATGAATAACTGAGGAAGAACAGATAAATAACCTGGAGAACAGAATGGTGGAAATGATTGCTGCAGAACAGAATATTTTTTAAAAATGAATGAAAAAATGAAGACAAAGAGATCTCTGGGACCATTTTAAACACATCAATATTCACAGTATAGGGGTCTCAAGAGGAGAAGAAAGAGAGAAAAGACCTGAGAAAATACTTGAAAGATAATAGATCTTTCCTTTCCTAACATGGGAAAGGAAATAGTCAACCAAATCCAGGAAGCACAGAGTCCCAGGCAGGATAATCTCAAGGAGGAACACATCAAGACTGTGTTCAAAGGGGTCATACTGAGACATAGTAATCAAACTGACAAAAATTGAAGACAAAGATAAAATATTAAAGGCACCAAGAGAAAAATGACAAATAACATACAACGAAATTCCCATCATTTTATCAGCTGATTTCTCAACAGAAACTCTACAAGCCAGAAGGGAAGGGCACACTATATTGAAAGTGATGAAAGGGAAGAACCTACAGCCAAGAATATTCTACCCAGCAAGGCTCTGATTCAGATTTAATGGAGAAATAAAGTTTTCCAGACAAGGAAAAGTTAAGAGAGTTCAGCACCACCACACCAGATCTCCAATAAATACTACAGGAACTTCTTTAGGCAGGAAAAACAAAAGAAGGAAAAGACAGAAAATAAACCCAAAACAATTGAGAAAATGGTAATAGAGTCCCACACATCAATAATTACCTTAAATGTAAATGGATTAAATGCACCAACCAAAAAACATACTGGCTGAGCAATCACTCTGCTCGACACCCCAAACGGTATGTAATTAGTTTTTATTGTTAGGTTAATCACGTTTTCATTATTGCTTGCAATTATAATTATCTTTTATTTTTTGTCTGACTATTAAATGTGCAAACTGACAAACATCTTTTACTATTGTGATTATGTAACTATGACTCACTCAACACCATTGTATCTCTTTTTTATAGTTCATGAGGTTCTCACAGTAAGTGCACTGGGTGGTTTGCCACTTCTTCCTCTAGTGGATCACGTTTCATCAGAACTCTCAGCTATGACCCGTTCATCTTGGGTGCCCCTATAAGGCATGACTCAAAGTTTCATTGAGTTACACACAGCCCTTCACCACGACAAGGCAGTGACCCATGAAGGGGCTCTAAAATCACTACAGACGGTGACTGGAGCCATGAAATCAGAAGACAATTGCTTCTTGGCAGGAAAGCTATAACGAACCTTGATAGTGTGTTGAGAAGCAGAGACATTACTCTGCCAACAAAGGTCCATTTAGACAAGACTATGGTCTTTCCAGTGGTCACATTCGGTTGTGAGAGCTGGATTGTAAAGAACGCAGAGGACCAAAGAATTGATGCCTTTGAACTGTGGTGCTGGAGAAGACTCCTCAGAGATGCTTGCACAGCAAGGAGATCAAACCAGTCAATCTTAAGGGATATCAACCCTGAATAGTCATTGGAAAAACTGATTCTGAAGCTAAAACTCTGTATTTTGGTCATCTGATGTGAACAGCTGACTCATTGGAAAAGTTCCTGATGCTGGGAAAGTTTGAGGGCAGAAGGAAAAGAGGGTGTCAGTGGATGAGATGGCTGGGTGGCATCACTGATGCAATGGTCATGAACTTGGGTAAACTTCGGGAGATGGTGAGGGACAGGGAAGCCTGGCATGCTGCAGTCCATGGAGTTTCAAAGAGTTGAACATGACTGGGTGACTGAACCACAACAATAAGCATTGCATCATGAGTGGCCAACAAAAAAGTAATATAATTCTATATCACCAAAAATACCATTTATTAGAAAAATCTGTAACCACTTTTTGAAATTCAAATGCACCTCAGAATTATCTTGGAATTTTTTGAAAAATGCCCAAGTATTGCTTTTTTCTCCAAAGCCACATATTTGTTTTTAATGTGCAGCCCAGGGGCCGATGGCTTCACACTTAAATTCTACCAATGATTGGGACAAGAGCTAATTCCTATCCTGCTCAAACTTTTTCAGAAAATTGCAGAAGAAGGAAAACTCCCAAATTCATTCAACAAGACCACAATCACCCTATTATCAAAAGTAAGCAAAGATGTCACAGAGAAAACATTTATAGGTGAATATCACTGATGAACTTAGATACAAAAGTACTCAACAAAATTCTAGCAAACAGAATTCAATACATTAAAAGATCATATATCATGATCAGGGGCGCTTTATCCCAGGGATGCAAGAATTCTTCAATATATACAAATCAATCACTGTGATACACCATGTTAACAAATTGAGAGAAAATAACCATATGACCATCTCAATAGATGCTGAGAAAGCTTCTTAAAAATTCAACACCTGTTTATGATTAAAACTCTCCAGAAACTAGGCACAGAAGGAACATACCTAAACATAATAAAGGTCATATATGACAAACCCACAGTAATTATTATTCTCAGTGGTGAAAAATTGAAAGCATTTCCTCTAACTTTGGAAACAAGACAAAGATGCCCACTTTTGCCATCATTATTCAACTTAATTTTGGAAGTCCTAGCCACAGAAATCAGAGAATAAAAGAAAAAAAATAAAAGAATCCAGATTGGAAAGGAAAATAAAACTCTGTCTTTGCAGATTACATGATTGTTTAAGTTAAAAAAAACCCTCAAGATACCACCAGAAAATTAATAGTGCCAATCAAAAAATATAGTAAAGTTTCAGGATAAACATTAATACACAGAAATCCCTTGCATTCCTATACACTAACAATGAAAAATCAGAAAGAGAAATTAAGGAAAAAATCCCATTCGTCATTGCAACAAAAATTATATAATATTTAGGAGTGCATGTATGCATGCTAAATAGCTTCAGTCATGTCTGATACTTTGTGACCTATGGTCTGTAGCTGGCCAGCTATTCATGGGATTATCCAAGCAAGAATACTGAAGTGGATTGCCAGGGAATCATCCCACCCCAGTGATTGAACCTGTGTCTCTTATGTCTCCTGCACTGGTAGGTGGGTTCTTTACGACTGGTGCCATCTGGGAAGCCCATACTTAGGAATATATTTATCTAAAGAGACAGAAGATCTGTATGCATAAACTATATGACACTGATGAAAGAAATTAAAGATGACACAAACAGATGGAGAGATATACCATGTTCTTGGATTGGAAGTATCAATATTATGAAAATGACTATACTATCCAAAGCAATCTATAAATTCAATGCATCCCTATCAAACTACCAGTGGTATTTTTCACAGAACTAGAACAAATAATTTCACAATGTATATGGGAACACAAAGGACCCTGAAGAGCCAAAGCAATCTTGAGAATGAAGAATAGAGCTGGAGGAATCAATCTTCCTAACTTGAGACTATACTACAAACCTACAGCCATCAAGACAACATGGTGCTAGCACAAAAACAGAAATACAGATCAATGGAACAAGATATAAAGCCCATAGATAAATCCATGCACCTATTGTACCTTATCTTCAACAAAGGAGGCAAAAATATACAATGGAAAAAAGACAGTTTCTTCAATAAGTGGCACTGGGAATACTGGGCAGTTGTGTATAAACACAATGGAATATGACTCAGCTCTTAAAAGGAATGAATTCGAGTCAGTTCTAATGTGGTGGATGAATCTAGAGTCTATTATACAGAGTGAAGTAAGTCAGAAAGAGAAAGACAAATATCATATATTAGCACATATATATGACAATCTAGAGCTGTGGGATAGGAGAGAGATTTTGGAGGGAAGGGACATTGTAAGCCTCTGGCTGATTCATGTTGATGTATAGCAGAAATTGTCATTATATTATAAAGTAGTTATCCTCCAATTAAAAATAAAATAAAAAATTTAAAATGGAATAATATACAGATATGAAAGTTGGACCATAAGGAAGGCTGAGTACCAAAAAATTGATGCTTTCAAACTGTGGTGCTGGAGAAGACTCTTGAGAGTCCCTTGGACAGCAAGAAGACCAAACCAGTCAATCCTAAAGGGAATCAACACTGAATATTCATTACAAGGACTGATGATGATGTTTAAGCCCTAATACTTTGGTCACCTGATGCAAAGAGCTGACTCATTGGAAAAGACCCTGATGTTGAAGATTGTGGGCAAGAGGAGAAGGGGGCAACAGAGAATGACATGGTTGGATGGCATCATTGACTCAATGGATCTGAGTTTGAGCAAACTCCGGGAGATAGTGAAGGACAGAGAAGTTTGTCACGCTACAGTCCATGGGGTCACAAAGAGTTGGACATGACTGAGAGACTGAACAACAACAGGACCCTTGGCAGAAAGGAATTAGGAATATTACCACTTCCTTTTGAATTTATAGTAAATAAAGCACGTCTGGCAGTCTAAGGTGGCCCTGATCACATTAGAGGAAAGTGAATACATACAAAGTTTCAAGAGAGAAAATTTATCAAAGCTAAGGAAGTATTGATAGTGGCAAGATATTTGATTTATGACAAAATGAAGAGCAAGTTAATTATTGAACATAAGTTCTGCTTCTAGGCTTTCCTGATGCTTCTGACCTTGCTACTTGGAGAAAATATGGATAACAGCTGAATATGTTGTTGGCTTGGCAGATTCTTCTCCAGGATGCTTACATCTGAGATTTGTACAAGTGGCAGCAGTGGTGTTAATGGAACCAGAACTAGATTGGAACCAGGAGTGTTAGGTTGCCTGATCAGCCTGCCTCTCTGTGGGATACCAGAGATTTGGCAGTATCATCACTGCCAGCTCCACTGGACCAATTAGCTATCTAGAGGCCGCTGGTGAAAAACTCAGGTCTCCAGGGCAGTGGTCTCTGAATTATGTCCTTGTGCATCTATATTGGTAAAAAGAAAACAAAAAGCACCAGTAAATATAAATATATATTTATTTATAAATTACAAAAAATTATTATTTTATAATTTATAAATAAATTCTTAAAGAAATGAGAATACCAGACCACCTTACCTGCCTCCTGAGAAACCTGTATGCAGGTCAAGAAGCAACAGTCAGAATTGAATATGGAACAACAGACTGGTTCAAAATTGGGAAAGGAGTGCATCAAGGCTGTATACTGTTACCCTGCTTATTTAACTTATATGCAGAGTATGTCATGCTGTAAAGAGCAATATTGCATAGGAATCTGGAATGTTATGTCCATGAATCAAGTCATATTGGAAGTGATCAAACAGGAGATGGCAAGATTGAACATCAACATTTTGGGAATCAGTGAACTAAAATGGACTGGAATGGGTGAATTTAACTCAGATGACCATTATATCTACTATTGTGGGCAAGAATCCTTTAGAAGAAATGGAGTAGCCATCATAGTCAAAAAAAGAGTCCAAAATGCAGTACTTGGATGCAGTCTCAAAAAAAGACAGAATGATCTCTGTTCATTTCCAAGGCAAACCATTCAACATCATGATAATCCAAGTCTATGCCCCGACAAGTAATGCTGAAGAAGCTGAAGTTGAACGGTTCTACGAAGACCTACAAGACCTTGTAGAATTAGCATCCAAAAGATGTCCTTTTCATTATAGGAGATTGGAATGCAAAAGTAGAAAGTCAAGAAACACCTGGAGTAACAGGCAAATTTGGCCTTGGAGTATAGAATGAAGTAGGGCAATGGCTAATAGAGTTTTGCCAAGAGAACGCACTGGTCATAACAAACACCCTCTTCCAACAACACAAGAGAAGACTCTACACATGGACATCACCAGATGGTCAATACCAAAATCATATTGATTATATTCTTTGCAGCCAAAAATGGAGACGCTCTTTACAGTCAGCAAAAACAAGACCAGGAGCTGACCATGGCTCAGATCATGAACTCCTCATTGCCAAATTCAGACTTAAATTGAAGAAAGTAGGGAAAACCACTAGATCATTCAGGTATGATCTAAATCAAATCCCTTACAATTATACAGTGGAAGTGAGAAATAGATTTAAGGGACTAGATCTGATAGACAGAGTGCCTGGTGAACTATGGATGGAGGTTTGTGACATTGTACAGGAAATAGGGAGCAAGACCATCCTCAAGAAAAAGAAATCCAAAAAAGCAAAATGGCTGTTGAGGAGGCCTTACAAATGCCTGTGAAAAGAAGAGAGGCAAAAAGCAAAGGAGAAAAGGAAAGATATACCCATTAGAATGTAGAGTTCCAAAGAATAACAAGGAGAGATAAGAAAACCTTCCTTGGTGATCAGTGCAAAGAAATAGAGAAAAACAATAGAATGGGAAAGACTAGAGATTTCTTCAAGAAAATTAGAGATACTAAGGGAATATTTCATGCAAAGATGGGCACAATAAAGGACAGAAATGGTATAGACCTAACAGAAGAAGAAGATATTAAGAAGAGGTGGCAAGTATACTATACAAAACTGTACTACAATACAGTTGTACTACAATATTGTACTACAATACAGTACTGTAGAAAAACTGTACAAAAAAGATCTTCATGACCCAGAAAATCACAATGGTGTGATCACTCACCTAGAGCCAGAAATCCGAGAATGTGAAGTCAAGTGGGCCGTAGGAAGTATCACTATGAATAAAGCTAGTGGAGGTGATGGAATTCCAGTTGAGCTATTTCAAATCCTAAAAGCTGATGCTGTGAAAGTACTACACTCAATATTCCAGCAAATTTGGAAAATTCAACAGTGGCCACAGGACTGGAAAAGGTCAGTTTTTATTCCAATCCCTAAGAAAGGCAATGCCAAAGAATGCTCAACTACTGCACAATTGCACTCATCTCACACACTAGAAAGTAATGCTCAAAATTCTCCAAGCCAGTCTTCAACATTACGTGAACCATGAACTTCCAAATGTTCAAGCTGGTTTTAGAAAAGGCAGAGGAACCAGAGATCAAATTGCCAACATCCGTTGGAACATCAGAAAAGCAAGAGAGTTCCAGAAAAACATCTATTTCTGCTTTATTGACTATGCCAAAGCCTTTGACTGTGTGGATCACAATAAACGGTGGAAAATTCTGAAAGAGTTGGGAATACCAGACCACCTGACCTGCGTTTGAGAAAGCTCTGGGATATGGTGAAGGACAGGGAAGCCTAGCGTGCTGTAATCTATGGAATGGCAAAGAGTCAGACACAACATCAACAATCAGACATTTTTTGTTGTCTATCTCCTGAAGCTTGCTCAGACTCACGTCCATTGAGTCGGTGATGATATCCAACCATCTTGTCCTCTGTTGTCCCCTTCTCCTCCTGCTTTCTGATTCAAGAATCTTTTCCAACACCACAGTTCAAAAGTATCAATTCTTTGGTGCTCAGCCTTCTTTATGGTCTAACTCTCACATCTATATATGACTACTGGAAAAACCATAGCTTTGACTAAATGGACCTCTGTTGGCAAAGTAATGTCTCTGCTCATTATGAAAATTAAAAACATAACCAAAATATATTTTTCAATTAATGCAAGGTAAAATATGAATATTATAAAATGTATCACTAAATATGATGACATCATAACCATCAATAACTATATTAACTTGAATAAATTAACTATCTGTATAACAAATGGGTTTAATTATATATATATAATCTGTTTTGTCTCACAACATTCCTATGAGAGCTATACTATCTCTCTATATATCTATACTACACAGGTACTTCAGCTCTGTTCAATGTAGACAATTTGTATATTAAATATTGATAAAATTGATTCTTAATTTTAAGATGAATTTCAATAAAAATTCTAACGTTTTCTTTCTGTCTCTCATTAGATCACCTTGTAAAATTCACTTTAGAGACAGCTCCCTTTAAACTCCTTTTTCATTTAGGAAACTGAAGCAAATTTATTTCAAGAAAGGCATTTCTGTTGACATCATACAGATCACTAGTTTTTGATACTTGGATTATTATTAGAATTACAATACAGGTTCCACAAGTTTTAAAAAGAGTGTGATTGTTTTAGCTGGAGGATTATGAGTCTACATTGAGGAGATGGGATTCAAGTTATTCAAGAAGGGAAGGGATGTTGACAGAAATGTAAGTATTCCAGGTGAAGGAATTGGAATAAGTAAAGCAAGTACTGTTAGAGGACATAAGAAAACAGAGCTTAGGACCACAGTCTTGAATTTAATTTTAGATATAATGAGCTTGCATTGCTGCTTAGATATGCAGGTAGCAATGTCTCTCAAGCAGATGTTTCTTTAGGGCTGGTATTTTGGAGCAGTTTTGACACTAGAGACATTGACTTAGGGATCATCTTCATAACGATATTTTCTAAAGTCATGGAAGTCATTTTCTAAAAATTCATCAAGAGTGAGGAGACCATAAGGACTGCTTTTATGCATAATGAACATTTGAATGCCCTTTAGGAAGTCGCTCTCATCTATTTTGGGGGTTTTCTTCTCTTTCTGGAAATTTGAAGTTGTTGGAAGAGTGAATAGCAGATCTGAGAGTCTTTGGAGCAGAATGAAGTTTGTCAAAGTTATTGGTAGATGGGGATATCCACAGATGTTTCCTCTTCTCAGTGGAAAGAATAGGCTCCTTGTGTGGGTAGCAGAGCTAGAACCAGACTAGATCTTGAGTTTGAGAGGATTACCAAATGATGAATAATTAAAGCTGTGTGATCATGAAAGGAATGGCTTTATATTAATTTCAAAGTATGAGAACAAGAGGGGATGTCTTGAAGAATTAAGGAAACAATTTAAACAATTAAAACAAAACTCTTATTTAATCAACAACTTTAGCTAGAGTAAAAGCAGTTAATGACACAGTCCTTTTTCAAAAGTACTTCACATTGTAGAGAAAGTAGAGCATCATTTCTCAATAAAAGAACAAATATAGAATCAAATAGTTAATTATCTTTGTGACAATTAAAAAACAACATACACAGATAAACTCTTAGTCTGGTTGTTTTAGAGGAACAGCTCTATGGTATAGTGGAGTGAACACTGGATTTGGAATTAAACCTTTATTTACGTCAATTTCCAGTCTTTTAACAAATAACCTAACCTCTTGAAAAAGAACCTTCATCTTCAAAGTAGAGATCCTAATATCTGTAATGACTGCTTCATCATCAGGGTTCCCAAGAAGATGCAGTGAGATCTAGCACATGCTACTTACTATGAAAACGGAAAGGTGCTAAACCAGCACCAGGCAAGATGTCAGTTTATATGCATCTTCCCTTATATATAAACTTAGATGCATGTTTTAGTTCTTAAGGAATTTTTTTCACCAAGTTGAACATTGTTTCCAGTAAGAGAAGCCTTTCAAGTGAGGGTGATAGTCTTTCAAACTTCACCTTAATTCATAAACTTTTTATGCCAAAATAATGCTATTTTAAAGACAATAAGTTCCTGCTTTTGCCTGGGGCCACTGGAAGCTCTGCAAAAGAAGCAGGAGGAATTAAAGGCCTGTAATCATACTGTCTCATTTTTAACCATTAGTTCTTACTCTCTTGAACCACTTCTCTCCTCTGGCTGAGCCTTACTGAGGCCCATAAATCTTAATTAAAAATGCAATTTTTTTTTTCTTGTGAAATCTGAACTGCAAGACACCATTCTTATTTTTTATTTTTAAGACTAGTTCCAAAAAAAAAAAAAAAAGACTAGTTCCATGTGTCAGCTCATAAAACAAGTAAGACTTACACTCAAAGGATTTTGAAAGCTGTTATTGCTATTATCATGTGGCACTAGTCCCACAATTACTATTATTGCTATTCTAATTTTTTACACACAAGCTTCTAATTTTCTATACAACACAATGGAAAAAATGGAACTTATAACAGGCTGCTCTTGGTTAAACCATTTTTTAAAAAATGGGTGCTATGCCACAAAACAATGAATTTCACCTTTTTCTCAAGTGCACACGGAACCTTCTCCAGGATAGATCACATCCTGGATCATAAACTAGCCTTGGTAAATTCAAAAAAACTGAAATCATTCCAAGCATCTTTTCTGATTACAATGCAGTAAGATTACATGTCAACTACAGGGGAAAAAAAAAAATTATTAAAAATACAAATATACAGAGGCTAAACAACACACTTCTGAACAACCAACAAATCACAGAAGAAATCAAAAAAGAAATCAAAATATACATAAAAATGTATGAAAATGAAAACACAACAACCCAAAACCTATGGAATTCAGTAAAAGCAGTGCTAAGGGGAAGGTTCGTAGCAATACAAGCCTACCTCAAGAAACAAGAGAAAAATCAAATAAATAACCTAACTCTACATCTAAGGCAACTAGAAATAGAAGAAATTAAGAACCCCAGGGTTAATAGATGGAAAGAAATCATAACAATTAGGGCAGAAATAAATGAAAAAGAAACAAAGGAGACCATAGCAAAAAATCAACAAAGCTAAAAGCTGGTTCTTTGAGAAGATAAATAAAATAGACAAACTATTAGCCAGACTCATCAAGGAAAAAAAGAGAATAAAATCAACAAAATTAGAAATGAGAACGGAGAAATCACAACAGAAAACACTAAAAAACAAAAGATCATAAGAGACTACGATCAGCAACTATATGCCAATAAAATGGACAACTTGGAAGAAATGGGACAAATTCTTAGAAAGGTATAACTTTCCAAAACTGAACCAGCAAGAAATAGAAAATCTTAACAGTCCCATCACAAGCACGGCAATCAAAACTGTAATCAGAAAATTTCCAGCAAACAAAAGCCAAGGACCAGACAGCTTCACAGCTGAATTCTACCAAAAGTTTAGAGAAGAGCTAACACCTATCCTACTCAAACTTTTTCAGAAAATTTCAGAGGAAGGTAACCTTCCAAACTCATTCTATGAGGCCACCATCACCCTAATACCAAAACCAGGCAAAGATGCCACAAAAAAGAAAACTACAGGCCAATATCACTGATGAACACAGATGCAAAAATCCTTAACAAAATTCTAGCAAACAGAACCCAACAATATATTAAAAAGATTATACATCATGACCAAGTGGGCTTTATCCCAGGGATGCAAGGATTCTTCAATATTCACAAATCAATCAATGTGATACACCACATTAACAAATTGAAAGATAAAAACCATATTATTATCGCACTAGATGCAGAGAAAGCCTTTGACAAAATTCAACATTCATTTATGATAAAAATCCTCCAGAAAGCAGGCATAGAAGGAACATACCTCATTGTAATAAAAGCCAAATATGATAAACCCACAGCACACATTATCCTCAATGGTGAAAAATTGAAAGCATTTCCCTTAAAGTCAGGGAAAAGACAAGGGTGCCCACTCTCACCACTACTATTCAACATAGTTCTGGAATTTTTAGCCACAGCAATAAAAGAAGAAAAAGAAATAAAAAGAATTCAGATTTGAAAAGAAGAAGTAAAATTCTCACTGTTTGCAGATGACATGATCCTTTACATAGAAAACCCTAAAGATTCCACCAGAAAATTAATAGAGCTAATCAATGAACATAGTAAAGTTGCAGGATATAAAATTAACACACAGAAATCCCTTGCATCCCTATACACTAGCAATGAGAAAACAGAAAGATAAATTAAGGAAACAATTACATTCACCATTGCAATGAAAAGAATAAAATACTTAGGAATAAATCTACCTAAAGAAACAAAAGACCTATATATAGAAAACTATAAAACATTGATGAAAGAAACCAAAGATGAAACAAATAGGTGGGAAAACATACCATGTTCATGGATCGGAAGAATCAATATAGTGAAAATGAATATACGACCCAAAGCAATCTATAGATTCAATGCAATCCCTATCAAGTTACCAACGGTATTTTTCAAAGAACTAGAACAAATAATCTCTCAATTTGAATGGGAATACAGAAAAACCTCGATAGCCAAAGCAATCTTGAGAAAGAAGAATGAAACTGGAGGAATCAACCTGCCTGACTTCAGACTATACTACAAAGCTACTGTCATCAAGACAGTATGGTACTGGCACAAAGACAAAAATACAGATCAATGAAACAAAATAGAAAGCTCAGACATAAATCCACACACCTATGGACATCTTATCTTTGACAAAGGAGGCAAGAATATACAGTGGAGAAAGGGCAATCTCTTTAACAAGTGGTGCTGGGGAAACTGGTCAACCACTTGTAAAAGAATAAAACTAGAACACTTTCTAACACCATAAACAAAAATAAACTCAAAATGGATCAGAAATCTAAATACAAGACCAGAAACTATAAAACTCCTAGAGGAAAATAGAGGCAAAACACTCTCTGACATAAGTCACAGCAGGATCCTCTATGACCCACCTCCCAGAGTAATGGAAATAAAAGCAAAAATAAACAAATGGAAACTAATGAAACTTAAAAGCTTTTGCACAGCAAAGGAAACTATAAGCAAGGTGAAAAGACAGCCTTCAGAATGGGAGAAAATAGTAGCAAATGAAACAAATGACAAAGAGTTAATCTCAAAAATATATGAGCAGCTCCTGCAGCTCAATTCCAGAAAAATAAGTGACCCAATCAAAAAATGGGCTAAAGAACTAAATAGACAATTCCCCAAAGAATACATACAGATGGCTAACAAACACATGAAAAGATGCTCAACATCACTCATTATCAGAGAAATGCAAATCAAAACCACAATGAGGTACCACCTCATGCCAGTCAGAATGGCTGCTATCAAAAAGTCTACAAACAATAAATGTTGGAGAGGGTGTGGATAAAGGGTAACCCTCTTACACTGTGTGTGGGAATGCAAACTAGTACAGCCACTATGGAGAACAGTGTGGAGAGTCCTTTTAAAACTGGAAATAGAACTGCCATGTGACCCAGCAATCCCACTCCTGGACATACACAACGAGGAAACCAGATCTGAAAGAGACATGCATATCCCACTGTTCATCATAACACTGTTTACAATAGTCAGGACATGGAAGCAACCTAGATGTCCAACAGCAGATGAATGGATAAGAAAGCTGTGGTACATATACACAATGGAATATCACTCAGCCATTAAAAAGAATACATTTGAATCAGTTCTAATGAGGTGGATGAAACTGGAGCCTATTGTACAGAGTGAAGTAAGTCAGAAAGAAAAACACCAATACAGTATACTAATGTGTATATAGGGAATTTAGAAAGATGGTAACAACGACCCTATATGTGACACAGCAAAAGAGACACAGATGTAAAGAACAGTCTTTTGGACTCTGTGGGAGAAGGTGAGGGTAGGATGATTTGAGAGAATATCATTGAAACATGTATATTATCATATGTGAAATAGATCACCAGTCCAGGTTCGATGCATGAGACAGGGTGCTCAGGGCTGATGCACTGGGATGGCCCTGAGGGATGGGGTGCGGAGGGAGGTGGGAGGGGGCTTCAGGATGGGGAACACATGTACACCTATGGCTGATTCATGTCAATGTATGGCAAAAACCACTACAATATTGTAAAGTAATTAGCCTCCAATTAAAATAAATAAATTAATTTTTAAAAGTGGGTACTAAGGTCCATAAAGGGCTTCCCTGGTGGTTTAGTGGTAAAGAATCTGCCTGCAATTCAGGAGCCGCAAGAAACTTGAGTTTGATCCCTGGGTTGGGAAGATCCCCTGGAGGAAGGCATGGCAACTCACTCCAGTATTTTTGCCTGGAGAATCCCATGGGCAGAGGAACCTGGAGGGCTAGAGTATATAGGGTCACAAAGAGTCAGACACAACTGAAGTGACAGAACACACATGCAGGCACATGGTTCGTAAAACATGAAGGAAATATGAATTCAAGACTCCAGTGGGAACATGAGAACTCTTTGACTGCCACTGGGTATGGAGGCTTGTTGATGGGAATGGAGGCTTGTTGATGGGATCCCCACCAAGGAACACGTATTTAAAGAGAATATTCTCTTGTCTGGAGTGATAGGTAAAATGAACTGGGTGCTTGCAACCGTATTTCTTACCCCTTCAGATTAGGAGAATGGGCTTGACACCTGTAGGTCTTTGGACCTAATATCCAGATGACAGAGCCTAGAGAAGTTTAATCACAGATAGTAGAGGCAACCTGGAAATACCTATACCTGTTCTGTATGATGATATTTCTAAAGAATGAAAATAATTCTGATTTATTATGTAAACAATGATGAATGAGGCAGTGCCAGGCACTATGCCCAGAGAACAGACTAATCAGATGTCAGTTTGTCTGTCTTCTATCATCATCCCTTCAAAACTTCAATGGTCTCCTATTGTCCACAAGATTACATTAAAAAAAGTCTCAAGACCACTTCTAGTCTGGCCTCGACCTATCTTTTGAACCATTATCTCCAACTGTCACACCCCACTTAACTGTACTTATTCTGATCACAGAGAAAGCAGACAGTGCTTTCCAATAAACATTATTTTGCAATTTTATGACTTTGCATGTGTTGAGAGGAACAGTAGGAAAGGAAAAAATGCATTAATGGACATAGTGTAGGTTTTAAAGTTGAGAGTTGAGTAACCACAGGCAAATTATTTATGTTCTGAGCCTCCTGTTCCTCATTTGTACGATAAGGATAATAATTTTTTTTTTATTGTGTGGTTTGTATGAGATACATGCAATGCACCTAGCATAGCACCTGTGACAAAAGAGATGCTCCATAAAATAGATGCTCCTCTGTCCTTCTTCCTATCTGGAGTTCAATGGCCCCACCTACTGTGAGTTCCTACTCATCTTTTAAGACTCTGTCAAATTACCTCATTTACACAGCCCATAATAAGATACCCCAGTGAGTACCTCATAGAATTAAGATAAATAACTTGACAACAAATAGAAGATGATTGGGAGGAAGGAGGGACCTAGAATAAACAGACCAGATGACACCTTTCTCTCCTTATGGCCAAAACACATTTTCTCACAGAAAAGGCTTCCTAGCCTAATTCTGTCTTCTCGGGCAACTCTCAAAATTTCTCTGGGTTTTGCTTGCCTTCACCACTTTCTCACACACTTCCCATCCTGCTTCCTCTCTCAAATTTCCCCATCTCATCTATGGTATCTTCCAATGCTCTTGTTGGCTGGTAGACAAGTCTTTCAGCTTCTGGTTACACCTTGACAAATGAGATATCATTCCCTTTTTACTGCCTTAGATTTCCCATGTTATTTTTGTTCCTTTACTGGATTCTGTGTGGCTTTGTTTTTTTGTTTTGTTTTTTTTTTTTTAATTTTTTAATTTTTTTATTTTTCAGTGGGTTTTGTCATACATTGATGTGAATCAGCCATAGAGTTACACGAATTCCCCATCCCGGTCTCCCATCCCACCTCCCTCTCCACCCGATTCCTCTGGATCTTCCCAGCCCAACAGGCCCGAGCACTTGACTCATGCCTCCCACCTGGGCTGGTGGTCTGTTTCACCACAGATAATATACATGCTGTTCTTTCGAAACATCCCGCCCTCCCCTTCTCCCACAGAGTTCAAAAGTCTGTTCTGTACTTCTGCGTCTCTTCTTCTGCCCTGCATATAGGGCCATTGTTACCATCTTTCTAAATTCCGTATATATGTGTTAGTATACTGTAGTGTTCTATATCTTTTGTTTTTTCACTTTTTTGGACCAAAAACTGCAAGGCCACTTTGCATCATAGACTTACAAGATTGTAAAGATGGGTCTAAATACATCTCTCCCCACTTTGTTTTGTACACAAAGAATAGGAAACTCAGAGAGGTGAAAAGCCTTTATTGAGATAATACTTAGCTATTGATTGAGGTTCTGACCCATGTCTCCCTCAATCTTTTCAGTGCTTGTCTGTTGTCCCATGACTTCTCTGATCCTAAGTTACCTTGAAATTTCAGATTACTTTAGTTGGAAGAGTGTCAAAATAATGCCCTGTAGCTGTGTGGGGGTACAACCCAAAGCCAAAGGATTCCCTTTCTATACTGCTAAGCCACAGGGTCTTTTTAGTCAAGCCAACTAGGATGATGTTTGCCAAAGACATCCATGACTATGTGGATGAAAGGAGGTGAATCTTTCAAGGAAGACTGCTCTTGTAAAGCCCTGTAGGTGAAGCAAGCTATCTCACAAAGTTGGGCAGGACCATTCAGAGATGTCAGAATGCCCAGCAGACAGCCTCTCTCCACTGAACTTCCTACTTGATATGATTTCTTAACTTAATTTCTTCCTAGTTCTGGGTAGATACTGATTATGGTTTTGCAGAGATTCATATTCAAAGGAACTGTGACAGTGTGAGTAGGTCTTTCTGTAAATAATGAAAGTAAGAGGAAAATAGTGAATATTTATTGAGTACTTAAACCAGGTCTGGTAATTTCACATACATGTTTTTTACATACATCTTCACAAAAGCAATAATGGAGTTGTGAGCAATGTTCCTGTTTTATAGATGAGGAAACTGAGGCTTAGGAATGATAACTAATTTGCCAAATATTTCTCAGCAGGCTAAAGCTAGATTCAAATTTTGACTTATGCATTTGGACAATATGAGGTATAGAAAGACCTTGACTGAAATCTTGTAGAACTAATTTCTAGACTCTAATATTCTATTTGTGTTGACTTCAATAATCCTCCTGAGTCCTGTCTATATTTCTTTTTCCTCATTTTAAAACCAGGTGTTAATTCTCCTTTACTGTCTTATAGGGATATTGGAAAATCAGGTAAAACAATGGATTTGAGTGTGCTTTGGGAAATGAGGAAGTACACAAATACAAGTCATTATTATCATTTTATTACAAACTAAATATTTAATAGATGTATAAAGCCTAAGAAGAAATGTACATTTTTTTCAAATTATTTTGGAAGCTAACCAAAATCCAGAGTGCCTCTTAGAATATTTTATTCCACTATCAGATTAACCTCATTAACTGTTTTCAACTATGAATTAAAATAGTATGACTAAATTCAGAGGACTTCCCTGGTGGCTCAGTGGTAAAGATTCTGCCTGCCAATGCAGGAGATGTGGGCTCAATATCTGAGATAGGAAGATCACCTGGAGAATGAAATGGCAACACACTCCAGTATTCTTGCCTGGGAAATCCCATGGACACAGGAGCCTGGTGGGCTATAGTCCATGGGAATACAAAAGAGTCAGACATGACTTAGCAAATAAAACTAAATTCAGAAGTTCTATTTCTTAGTATTCAAAAGCAATCTGACCTGTCTATATCCTGTGCTAAATGTTTTGTGTCAGTTGAATGAAATTCTAACATTTATCTGACAATCACCTTATGTATATTCTTATAATGCATTAGTAGACATTGTCACTTTCATACCATGTTCACATCTTTTACTTTAGACACTGAAAAATAAACGGAGTAGCATCAGTGGTACCAATTCAGAAATTAAAATTGACAGATATGCACTAGGCATATAAAATTGACAAATATGCACAAGGCAAAGTGTTGGTGGTTAAAATTCAATAATGTTGTAGATAAAGCTAACTTTCTGTTCATCAAGACAGAAGAAAGAATACACTCTTAACCATGAACAAACTAGGAAGAAAACCTTTCATTTTGACTTCTGTTACCACTTGGATTCTGATTTCCTTTTTAGTATATAGGAGCTCATTGATGTTTTTAAATATAGGTATAAACATAAATAAGTATATATTATTTTTTCTGAGAATAAAAATATAAAGGATGACTGAAAAATGTAATTTTCCTGGTAAGCCTGAAGAAAGTTTCATTATTGTAAACTAGTTTGTGTCTATTATTTGTTACTATGAAAGTGTGCAATGGAGTACTTACCAAGTTACCTTGACTGCACTAATGCTAGGGTTTAGGTGCAATCAAGGTGATAAGAACAAAGTGAAATATAAAAAAATGTGTTCATTTACAGGGATAAAGGAACATCTTGTGAAAAAGTTTTGGGAAATGAAGATTCTGAATACAGCAGGGCAGCTGAAATTGAGATTTGGCCTTGCACTCTTCTCCTGTGAAAAAGTTGGTGTGTATGAGTTGAGGGTTGTATCACTAGAAGTTATTACTCTTGTGGGTTCATGACTCTTAATTTTGTACCTCCTTCTTACCAGCTCCCATCTCCAGAAAGACTATAAGTTAGAAAAGGTCACCTTCTATCACAGTAGTTGCAACCTGGGTTTCCGACTGGAAAGGTTCAGCAGGTTTGTTCTAGATCCAGAAGCCTCGGGTTGAACATATTCTCATCTCTATCAGCCATAGGAGCTTAGTAGAGCTCAGGCCACTCTGGGGAGCTAATGGAACCTGGAAGCTATGGGTGATCTTAATTTGGCTGGCTGACTCTTAATAGATATAAGTCTCTTCAGTGATTCCAAACATTGCTTGAGGGAGAAGAAATCTTGGAAAACTTGGGCTTCTAGCCATTGAGATTTACTTTTAAATGTCAGCAGCCACACTGTGCTTGCTGACTTAAGAAAGCTGCTAGACTGCCAGTAAATAATTACATAATTCACAAATAAGCAGATACATAAGTAAACACTTTTATTCCCACAAATAATTTAAATAAAACTGCAAAACTACATCCTACAAATTTCTTTTAAAAATGAAGTTAAATTACACAATTGATACCAATACTGCTTTTACCACCAGATACCATGGATTAACCTGGGGGAACTAGGGGAACAAGAGAAGTGGAAACACAGATACTTATTATAATGCAAAGTGAGTGAACAGGAGTGTTAGGGGAGCTAAATCAGGCCAGAATCAAGGTTATATACGGTGACATTAATGTTAAAGTACGGTTTCTTTTTGTTAATATCAGACACAACTTCATAAACGTGCCCAGGTCTAGAAACAGGAGAGGGTCAGATCAAGAAACCATATAGAAAATGACGTTTTACTGGCATACTTGAAACTAGAAAGTCTGTTCAGTTAAACTCCTGTCAGCTGTCCTCGGTCCTGGGGAGCCAGTACAACACCAAAATCTCAGTCACTTTCTCCCAATGCAGAGGAGATATTTTCTGCATTACTGGACTTCATAGATACCTAAGACCACTCTTTGTCATTCTTCACTCATCTGGATTTCAAATTATTTGGGCCATGATGAGAGGGAAACTATTACACCAAACAAACCCAAAATAAAAGTTACTCAAAATAAAGGATGTAATGGTGGAAGGATTTGAAAGCACCACTTGGATAGGTAGAACTTCGTGTTTATACTGGCTATATGATTTCTCCCAGTGAAAATCTATAAATGGGCTCCTGAAATCTGCATACTAGTTTCTATATGTATGGGGTATATTTGCATGTTTCTGTTAGTGTGGAATGTATCTTCTACATTTTCAAAGAAATCTGTGTCAGTCCACCTTTCAAACCGCTGAAACAAACAACTCTAAAATCACCATAGCTTCAAGATTGATCTCTCACTTGTTACTCTCCCTGCTCAGTTGGGGAGGTTGGGAGAGTGTGTGGGTTGTGAGTACTGAGAGCATAACAGGTAGGAAGGCCAGAGGTCTGCAAGCGGCAGGAAGAAATAAACTGCAAATGGCAGACTTTTTTTTTTCTTATCTAAACAAAATTAAAAGAGGCTTCTTTTAATTCTGTGTTGACAACACCTGGTTCTGCCTTGAGCTAACCAATGCATTTTTTTTATGGAAATGTTTTTTTAAGCTATGTTAATGAAACTATGCATTTGCTTTGAAGTCTGCCTTTCTTCAATCAATGCTTTCTTAGTCTGCCTAAGACTAACTTTTTTTCTTTTCTCAAACCTTGGGCTGATAATGACTCAACAAACCAGTATTCATGTCAATTGTTTTATGGCCGGGGATGACACACCCCGTACCATTCTATCTCAAAAATACATATTATGGGAGATGGGCCTGGTGAAACTCCCTCAGCCTTGAGGTGTCTCTCTTATCTAATTAATAGCTTGCTAACAGACATAAAAGACCTTGCTGAAAACTAGCAAGGAGGCATACTTTCTGCACCTTCTGATGTCTATGTCAGAAGCTTTCTCTGTCTCTCTTATACTTAATAAATTTCTGTCACACAAAAAGCTCCATCGGTCAAGCCTGGTCTCTGACCCAGGATCGAAATTGTCTCCTCTGGAGGTCACGAATCCTGGTGTAGCACACAGCTCACAGTAGCAACCCTTCAGTATGTGGAGGGAAGATCACAGATATAAAGTGCCATTTTCACTGAAGCATATCAAGTAAATATTTCATCAACATGGTTTATCATTTTTGATGACCCTTAATCACTTGATTCAGGTGGTATTTGTTGTCTTTCTCTACTGTAAAATTTCTCTTCCTTGGCCGCCTTTCCCTCTTTCTGTACTTATTGTACTCTTTGGAACTTTCTATATGTAGCCCAAATGCTTGAAGCGTGGCGAGATATGCTTTAACTCTATCGAGGGTGCAGTACCTACATAAATTGTTTGTAATTCTTCTACAAGGGAGATTTATGTCTTTCCCTCTATTTATTTATTGATATTCCTGCCACTGTACTTTTTTCCTGAGCACTTCCATACTGGCTGTACAAGATGCTCCAGGCTCATGTTGTATATTTCCTGCCCCAGTCCTAGAATCAGCCACTTGTCCAAGGGACCCTAGTTCTTTTTACTGGACAGTGCTATTAGAAAATAACATCTGGGTGCTAGGTGTGCTGTTGCTACAGGATCAGCTGACAGAGCGAGTGTATGTATGTATCAGTTCAGTTCAGTCGCTCAGTCGTGTCCAACTCTTTGCAACCCCATGAATCACAGCATGCCAGGCCTCCCTGTCCATCACCAACTCCCGGAGCTTACTCAAACTCATGCCCATCAAGTCAGTGATGCCATCGAGCCATCTCATTCTCTATCGCCCCCTTCTCCTCCTGCCCCCAATCCCTCCCAGCATCAGGGTCTTTTCTAATGAGTCAACTCTTCACATGAGGTGGCCAAAGTACTGGAATTTCACCTTCAGCATCAGTCCTTCCAATGAACACCCAGGACTGATCTCCTTTAGGATGGACTGGTTGGATCTCCTTGCAGTCCAAGGGACTCTCAAGAGTCTTCTCCAACACCACAGTTCAAAAACATCAATTCTTCGGTGCTCAGCTTTCTTCACAGCCCAACTCTCACATCCATACATGACCGCTGGAAAAACCATAGCCTTGACTAGATGGACCTTTGTTGGCAAAGTAATGTCTCTGCTTTTTAATATGCTATCTAGGTTGGTCATCACTTTCCTTCCAAGGAGTAAGCGTCTTTTAATTTCATGGCTGCAGTCACCATCTGCAGTGATTTTGGAGCCCAAAAAAATAAAGGCTGACACTGTTTCCACTGTCTCCCCATCTATTTCCCATGAGGTGATGGGACCAGATGCCATGATCTTAGTTTTCTGAATGTTAAACTTTAAGCCAACTTTTTCACTCTCCTCTTTCACTTTCATCAAGAGGCTTTTTAGTTCCTCTTCACTTTCTGCCATAAGGGTGGTATCATCTGCATATCTGAGGTTATTAATATTTCTCCCAGCAATCTTGATTCCAGCTTGTGCTTCTTCCAGCTCAGTGTTTCTCATGATGTACTCTGCATATAAGTTAAATAAGCAGGATGACAATATACAGCCTTGACGTACTCCTTTTCCTATTTGGAACCAGTCTGTTGTTCCATGTCCAGTTCTAACTGTTGCTTCCTGACCTGCATACAGGTTTCTCAAGAGGCAGGTCAGGTGGTCTGGTATTCCCATCTCTTTCAGAATTTTCCACAGTTTATTGTGATCCACACAGTCAAAGTATGTATGTATATACATACATAAATGTTTTTCTTTATGTCACCATTTCTCTCTGTATTAGTCTAAGTGCATATGGATTCTTCAATTCTAATCCATTACCACATGGATATTTCTAGGCTTATCTCCTTGTTTGTTTGTAATATCCCACTTCAACATTGAGAAACCTGGCTCTCTTCAACTGTTATTCATTTTAATTGTACCATTATGTACAGCGGTACCAGAATTGTTAAACCAGGGAAGACAACTATATCAGCAAGAGTTCAGTTATGTCAGTTTTTTTTTTTTTCATTAGTCTTACAGATTCTACTCATTTCCAGTTTTAAGTCAGCACTTTTTGTCCCTGTTCTCTTCTGTAAATTTGTATCAGAACTTATAGCTAGACTGTTTCGCCACATTTGGCATTCCATCCTGAAATTCTTTTATTTCCTAAATTATGTTTAAAAGTTTCTATACATTCACTCTTTGTGCTGTAAAAGGCTATGGGTTTTGACAACTTCATAGTGTCATGTATCCACCATTACAGTAACATATAAGATGATTTCAGTGGCTTCAAGTATCCCTGATGCTTTTCTTATTTAACCTATTTTCCCTTCATAACCACTAATCTTTTTACCATCCTATCAATTCTTCGTTTTCTGGAAAGTGACACAACAGCCCTCTCACTGGTTTCTATAATCTGGCAACAGGCATCAAAGATGAACATATCTCCTTAAAGTTTCATAGATCATATCCTCTCTTAATCACCAAATAACATTCCATTATATGGATATATTATCATTTATTTATCCATTTACAGACTGAACAATAGAACACTTCTAGTTTTTGGCAGTTATGAACATAGTGCTATATACATTTATGTGCAGATTTTTGTGTGGACGTACTTTTTCAGTTCCGTGAGTACTTAAGGGTATAATTATTGGGTTGTATGGCAGAATTAGGTTTGGCTTTGTAAGAAGCTGCCAAAATATCTTCAAAAGTAGCTGTAAACAGCAATAAGTGATACTTCCTCTCACTTTATATCCTTGTCAGCAATTGAATTGTCAGTTATATTTTTTATGCTTATAGCAACTTTATTTGTAATTACCCAAACATGGAAGCAACCAAGATGTCACTTAACAGGTGAGAAGATACATGAAATGGAGTGCATCCAGACAATTTAGAGACAAAGGAAATGAACTACCTAGCCATGAGGAGACATGCAGAAAACTCCAAATGCATATTACCAATTGAAAAAAGCTATCTGAAAAGGTCACACCTCACATGATCCCCATCACATGGGAAACATCAGAGAAGACAAATCCACAGAGATGGCAAAAATATCAGTGGGTTGCCAGGGGTTCAGGTGGAGATAGAAAAGAACACAGGTGCTTCTCATCCCAGGATTCTCATGCCACCCCTACAGAACCCCAATATTCCTCAAGATGGGGCTAGTTTTGGAAGAATGACTGGGATAGCAGCATCTGGAGCCTGATGCCACCATTTTTTGAGCTACCCATGAAGTTCAGTGAATCTTCTGAATTTCAACCATTCTGATATGCATGTGCAAGTATCTCATTTTTGTTTCAATTTAAATTTCCTTAATGTCAGATGAGATTGGGCATTTTTTCATATGTTTATTTGCCATCTTTGGTGAGGTGTCTGTTCAGATCTTTAGTCCATTTTTAAGTTGTCCTGTTTGTTTTCCTATTGTTGATTTTTTAAGTTCTTTGTATATTTTAAATATAAGTCCTTTATCAGATATTTATATTGAAAATATTTCCCCCCAGTCTGTGTTGTTTTTTCATTGTCTTAACAGTGTCTTTTGCAGAGCAGAGGTTTTTAATTTTAATGAAGTCCAACTTATCAGTTTCTTATTACATGAATTGTGACTCAGTTTCTTTCTTTCTTTATTTTTTAGTGTTCTGTCTTTCCCCCTTGTCCTCTTTGGAGTCCTCTACTGGACCCTTTGAATGCAGCCACCACCTAGTGATAAAAGATATACTATTTAGATGATTTTGTAGGATGCTTTAGGTCCTAGCCTATCAGGCTCCTCTGTCCATGGGAGTCTCGTGGCAAGAATACTGGAGTGGGTGAAATTTCCTGCTTCAGTGTATCTTCCTGACCCAGGGGTCGAACTTGCATTTCTTAAATCTCCTGCATTGATAGGTGGGTTCTTTACCACTGCGCCACCTGGGAGGCCCTTATGACTAATATATGGTTGGTAAATACCATCTGAGAGCTGGACGATAAAGAAGGTGGAGCACTGAAGAATTGATGCCTTTGAACTGTGGTGCTGAAGAAAACTCCTGAGAGTCCCTTGGACGGCAACAAGATCAAACCTGTCAATCTTAAAGGAAATCAACCCTGAATATTCATTGGAAGGACTGATGCTGAAGCTGAAACTTCATATTGTTGTCATCTGATGTGAAAAACTGACACGTTGGAAAAGTCCCTGATGGTAGGAAAGATTGAGGGCAGAAGGAGAAGAGGGCATCAGAGGATGAGATGGCTGGATTGCATCACAGATGAAATGTACATGAACTTGGGCAAACTTTGGGAGATGGTGAGGGATAGAGAGGCCTGGCATGCTGTGGTCCATGGGGTCACAAAGAGTCAGACATGACTGGTCGACTGAACAACAACAAAACGCCACCTTGGACATTCGTTTATGAAAGGATATGTTTTGCAGGGTACTATAACTTAGGTTGCCAAATCTACTGGGCCACAGGGAAATTGTTAGAATGGAATCACAGTGAAAATATATTTCTTCAAAGTAATCATGAAAGATTCTGATGCTTCTAAGTGTCTCTGCAGAGATTTATGGGGCTTAACTCACTATGTTCCCTGTTAGTTCATTTGAGGTATTATAGCAAAAATACCTTTGTTAGATTACACAACAAAGATTTATTTCTGACAGTTCTGGAAGCTGGAAAGTCCAAGATCAAGGTGCCAAAGTCAGTGTCGGATGAGGGCTAGTCTCCTGGTTATAGATGACTGGCTTCTAGCTGTGTCTTCACATGGTGGGAAGGGCAATGGAGCTCTCTGGGGTCTCCATTAAAAAAATTTATTTATATTTTGGGGGGCTATTTTGTATGGGCACTAATCCTATTCATGAGGGTTCACTCTTATGATCTTAATCACTTCTCAAAGGCCCCCACTTCCTAATAACATCACATTGGGGATTAGTATTGAACAAATGAATTAGGGGGTGAGACACAAACACTTAGCCTATAACCTTTCATCACTGAACCACCAGGAGAGGAAAAAGAAAAATGAGAAAGAAAATTCTCTGAAAGACTCTCAAATACCTGCCAATCTGTGAAACAGATTAACTTCCCTGAGGACCATGGAGAAGATGCTTCACAGATTGTTTCTACATTTTTAGAGGGAAGGCTTTGGGTCTAGAATCATCTGAGACTCAAAAGTGAGAACTGAACCATGCATACGATGGCACTACCTAAAAGGAAGTTAGAGTGTAAACTAGTTACTTGGCTTTGGTACTTGTCTCTGCTTGTTCCATGAAAATTTGTGAAAATGTTGGCTAATGCAGATAATATTTGGTCCATTTGCTGTGAAGGATGTCAAGATTTTCAGTGGAATTTGTGGTTTGATTTTTCCATCAGCCCTTAGGAATATTTCCTAATTTGAATATTTCCTAATTTGAATGCTGGTAGCATATTCCATCCATTCTCTGTACAGAGATCACAGTAAATATGAATTAGATTTTAGAAAGAGATGTAGAGATTTAGGGAACTGAACCAATTTTATCAAGTTTCAAAATCATATCGAAAAAAATAAAATGACAGCATTAGTTCACAAATGAGCATAACTTTTTTTTTTTCTTTCATAGATATTGGTGAAGGTTATTTATGAAAAATAGACCTGGAAATGACTCTGGCACTGATTGTGAACTCGTTATTGCACAATTCAGGCTTAAATTGAAGAAAGTAAGGAAAACCACTAGACCAATCAGGTATGACTTAAATCAAATCCCCTATGCTTATACAGTGGCAGTGACAAATAGATTCAAGGTCTTAGATCTGGTAGACTGGGTACCTGAAGAACTATGGACAGAGATTCATAACATTGTAGAGGAGGTGGCGACCATAAGTATCCCAAAGAAAAAGAAATGCAAGAAGGCAAAGTGATTGTCTAGGAGGCCTTACAAATAGCTTAGGAGAGAAGGAAAAAGCAAAGGAGAAAGGGAAAGATACACCCAACTGAACGCAGAGTTGCAAGAGGAGATAGGAAAGACTTCTTAAGCAAACAATGCAAAGAAATAGAGGAAAACAATAGAATGGGAGTGACTAGAGATCTCTTTAAGAAAACTGGAAATATCCAAGGAACATTTCATCCAAGGATAGGCAAAACAAAGGACAGAAATGGCAAGGACCTAATAGAAGCAGAAAATATTAAGAAGAGGTGCCAAGAATACACAAAGAACAATACAAGAAAGAGCTCAATGACCCAGATAACCATGAAAATGTGGTCGCTCACCTAGAGCAAGACATCCTGGAGTGTGAGATTAAGAGAGCCTTAGGAAGAATAACTATGAACAAAGCTAGTGGAGGTGATGGAATTCCAATTGAGCTATTTCAAATCCTAAAAGATGATGCTATTAAAGTACTGCACTCAATATGTCAGCAAATTGAGAAAACTCAGCAGTGGCCACAGGACTGGAAAAGGTCAGTTTTCATTCCAACCCCAAAGAAAAGCAAAGTAAAGGATACTCAAACTACTGTACATTACTGTACATTAATTTCACATACTAGCAATGTAATGCTCAAAATCCTTCAAGCTAGCATTCAGTAGTACATGAACTGAGAACCTCCAGATGTTCAAGCTTTAGAAAAGCCAGAGGAACCAGAGATCAAATTTTCAACACCGACCAGATCATAGAAAAAGCAAGGGAACTTCGTAAATACATCTACTTCAGCTTCATTGACTACACAAAAGCTTTTGACTGCATGGATGATAACAAACAGTGGAAAATTCTTAAAGTTATGGGAATACCAGACCACCTTACCTGTCTACAGATATACCTATATGCAGGTAAAGAAGCAACAGTTAGAACCAGATATGGAACAATAAACTGGTTCACAATTGGTAAAGGACTATGTCAAGGCTGTATTTCATCGCCCTGGTTATTTAACTTGTATGCAAAGTGTGTGCATGATCAGTCCCTTCAGTTGTGTCCTAATCTTTGTGACCCCATGGACTGTAGCCTGCCAATCTCCTCTGCCCATGGGGATTCTGCAGGCAAGAATACTGGAGTGGGTTGCCATGCCCTCCTCCAGGGGATCTTTCCGACCCAGGGATCAAACCCATGTCTCATGTCTCTTGCATTGACAGGCCGGTTCTTTATGACTGGCGCCCTATATGCAGAGTACATCATGTGAAATGCTAGGCTGGATAACTCCAGTTGGAATCAAGATTGCTGGAAGAAATATCAACAACCTCAGGCATGCAGATGTTATGACTTTAATGTCAGAAAGTGAAGAGGAAATAAATAGCCTCTTGATGAGGGTAAAAGTGGACAGTTGGAAAACTGGCTTAAAACTCAACATTCAAAAAACTAAGATCATGACATCCAGTCCCATCACTCATGGAAAATAGATGGAGAAAAAGTGGAAACAGTGACAGTTTATTTTCTTGGGTGCCAAAATCATTTCAGACAGTAATGAAATTAAAAGACGTTTGCTCTTTGGAAGGAAAGCTATGACAAACCTAGACAGCATATTAAAAAGCAGAGACATCACTTTACCAACAAAGGTCCATACAGTCAAAGCTATAGTTTTTCCAGTAGTCATGTATGGATCTGAGATTGGGCCATAAAGGTCCATAAAGGCCCATAATGCTTTTGAATTATGGTGCTGGAGAGGACTCTTGAGTGTCTCTTTGGAACTGCAAGAAGATCAAACCAGTCAATCCTAAAGGAAATCAATGCTAAATATTCATTAGAAGGACTGCTGAAGCTGAAGCTCCAATACTTTGGCCACCTGATGTGAAGAGGTAACTCACTAGAAAAGACCCTGATGCTGGGAAAGATCGAGGACTGAAGGAGAAGGGGGCAACAGAGGATGAGATAGTTGGATGGCATCACCAACTCAATGGTCATGAGTTTGAGCAAACTCTGGGAGATAATGAAGGACAGGGAAGATTGGTGTGCTGCAATGCATGGGGTCAGAGTTAGACACGACTTAGCGACTGAAGAATAAACACAGCACTTTTAAAACACCCACTAACCTTAAGTTTTCTTTAAGATTCCAAAACCTTGTTGATTATATGCCTTAATTATAAGATTATGATCACAGACATCAACTATATGTAAACTTATTAATACATTCTATACATTCGAAATTGCAGTAACATTATTATGGACATTAAAAACCTTCCAAAGATAGCTGTTCAAATAGAAGATATTACATTAATATAGAAGTTAAAATTCCAATTTTTTTCTACATTCCAATGGATGTTCTTGCCATATTATGGCTCATGCTCACTTAAAGAATTTGCTAAAATAACAAGACATTTTATGTAATGTACTTCAAATCAAAATTTTCTAAGCAATGGTGAGTAATCACTATAAAACTTTATTTTATTAGAATTTCATCTACATTTTTAGGACTAGATATCACACAGCCCTTGATGTTGAAATGGAAAGCTACCAAATAACTTTCGTTCAAACTTATGGGAGAAAATAATCTAGCTTTCTCAGAAAACTTTGTCTATGATTCAGGTATAGTCAATTAATTACATATTTAAATTTCTATGATGCAGAAAGATTAAGACCAACAATTTCCACCTTACTGAGGATGATTTAGATAATCATGAAAATAAATTTTCCTCTAGTCACCTGAAGAAGTGAAAGAGTCTGAAGCAAAAAGATGCAAGGAGCTAAAGAGGATCCAAGAAAAGCAAAAAAATCAGAAACCAAAGCAAAAGTAAAATAATTAAAATTATAGCATACTAGTAATAAGAACTAACATTTACTGAATACTTGACATGTGCCAGAAATTGTCCTTGCTAAGTGATTTACAAACACACATTACCTATTTCATCTTTGCAAAAGCTAGGAAATATGTGTTAATTATTATCTCTCTTATACTCTCAAACTGGCTCTTGAGATGAAAGGTTAATAACAAAAGGTTTTATTTCTGGGAAATAAAATGTGTTTAAGTAATTTTCAGTTGTTAGGTATATCCTTCTGTCAGAAGAGTTTCCTGCAGTATGTAATAAGTTGAATTTGCTTACACTTTAGATCTTTCCAGCACTATGTTTTTATAAGTATTTTTTACTTACTTTGTGCTTACCATTCTTCTAGATGCTTACCAGGTATATAAACTTGAACAAGCCACCTAACTCCAATGAGTTTCACTTTGACCATCTGTAACTTGGGGCTATCCTATCTGATTGGCTTTTCTTAAGAAAATCTCATAAAAATCCAACATATGTATGTTTTGAGGACTTTCTATGATATTCTATCTGCTTAAGGCATCCTTATCATTATTAAAATGTGATGTATTTTTTTCCACTTCAGGGATTTTTTTTTTAATTTTTTTTATTAGTTGGAGGCTAATTACTTCACAACATTTCAGTGGGTTTTGTCATACATTGACATGGAAAAAATACATAATAAACTTAAAATGATAGCTGAAGATTATGAAAATGCTAAAAAAATAAAAAAATAAAATGTGATGTAATATCTGTGTTACAGGAGTTCTTCATTCATGAAGAAATTTTACTTACAGCATGAAGTGATATTCATACATGAAGCAGATAACATTTTTATTTTCATTTTTCCTATTTGAGTCATCTGGCCTCAGGTGTGGATAGACAAAGGAAACATTCATTGATGAGAGGAAGTGGTTCTAGTTTTTTCATTGTAGTAGCAGAGACAAACAATCTCTGATAAATTCAAAAGTAAAATTGAGGTTTTTGATTCTCAGTTCCAGAATTGGTTTTTCCTCCAACTTACATTATTGACTATTGAGGCACTATATTCTCCTGTTAGGACTGCTTTTGGGGTGTTGGTCACAACTTGGATGCACCATTTTACTTCCTCAGTCAACCCTTGGCTCACTTCATCAGGATAGTAACTTTTGCCTCTGTCCCTTCCCTCTCTCCCTCCCATTTCCCCTCCCTTCCTTCCTGCCTTCCTTCCCTCCCTCTTTGCCTCCATAATCATAGAAGGATTTAAGGGTGTTCCATATGACAGGCACTATGCCAGGTGCTGAAAAGTGAAAGTCGCTCAGTCATGTCTGACTCTTTGCCAACCCCATGGACTGTAGTCCATGGAATTCTCCAGGACAGAAAACTGGAGTGGGTAGCCTTTCCTTTCTCCAGGGGATCTTCCCAACCCAGGGATCGAACCCAGGTCTCCTGCATTGCAGGTGGATTCTTTACCAGCAGAGCCATCAGGAAGTCCAAGAACACTGGAGTGGGTAGCTTGGTGCTAGAGATCGGTAATTAAATAGATGTTATTGGTCTCACGTAGAGTCTTACTGAGGAGATATAAGAAAAAAGGCAGTTACAATTTGCTGTAATGGTAATATACTAGTGGTAAGTTGGCAAGGTTTTGAGAAGGATCAGGGCCTGATCCCAATAAGGAGAAAGAGGGAAGTCAGGGAAAGCTACTTGGGGGCAGGCACAGCTGGGAGAATTGGCAGTCAGCCCAGCATAGATCATGAGGGCATATAGAGGGGACCTGTGTTTAACTGAAGATGAAGGAAAGAGTGCAGTGCTCTTAAATTAGAATGCTCCTGACTCCCAAATCTGGAATTCTCTAGGGTTTTGACTTGAAAAAGTAATCCTTGACGTCTGCGAATTCTCAGTGACCGGCACCCCATGCTTTCTAGACCCTCCTTTCCCGCGGGCAACCCCAAGGTGCTGATTGAGCCACTGGCCCTCTCTACATCCCAGGGTTTGCCCGTGATTAAGGGCATTTTTGTCTGAGTGCCTAAGTGTTAGGGCAAACTGCCTAGCTCAAATGAATCAATGGACTAAAAATTGTCTTCCCAGCAGGCACTGCCAAAGCAACCTCCAGTCAACGCTCCAGGCAAATGAGAAAAGATCCATTGAGCTCAGCAGGAGGCTCTGTTTTGGCTGACTCAGCGCCCTGGAAGCACTTCTCCAGTCATTTATGTCTCTGCTTTTCCTCTCTGAACTCTGCTCTGGATCTCTAATCTTGATGAGATATGTTTTGTGCCAAAGCAGGGGGTGCTGAGATTTCAAATGAAAGTACCTTATCAACATCTCCATGTGCCTCTGACATGCCCATAAAGTAGGCCCAGCTCAACTGTCCATTTTCATTCTTTATTAGTTTAATTCATTGTTGGGTTTGGCCCAAGTAATAACAGGTTTAATTCAAGAAAAACATTTTAAAAAATGATGAATGAGATTAATTTTGCAAAAATCATGGAAAATAATATAATATTTGCGGTTGAAACTAGAGAGTTTAAGAAACTTTTGAAAATTCATGCAATTGGCTTGTGGAGGAACTGGGCCTAGAACTCATGACTTTTGGCTAATTTTAGTTTTTAAAAATTATTGTTTTCCTTATTTTTAGAGAATATTTAAAATACCCTTTAGCTTTTAAAACTGCAATCCTACAAAGTAAGTAGGGCACACACCATTAAAATACTTGCATAAAAGAGAGGAATTGGATAGACTTGCCAAAGGCAACCCAATGATAAACAGAAGACCAAGGAATAGATTTATTTATTTTTTAGGACCTTTCCTAGTGTGCCATATTGTACAATGTCCTACTTCTATAAATCCCAATGTAAGAGATCTGGTTGAGAGATTATGAGTCAAGGCTATTTCTGTTTCTAGTAACCCATGCTAAGTCACTTCAGTGGTGTCTGACTCTTTGGACCCATATACAGCCTGCCAGAAGCCTCTGTCCCTGAGATTCTCCAGGCAAGAATATTAGAGTACATTGCTTTGTCCTTCTCCAGGGGTTCTTCCTGACCCAGGGATTTACCCTGTGTCTCTTATGTCACCTGCTTTGGCAGGGGGGTTCTTTAGCTCTAGCACCACCTGGGACATCCCTGTAACCCATGGGTTTTGAGCAAGTCTCTTTTTGTCACCCTGGGGCCCAGGATGCTCTTCATGTGTAAAACATGCACATTGTACTGTAGCAGGCTTGCAAATCATTATACCTATAGGAGCTAGGTTTGAGATGCCAATGTGTAATCAGGCCACATTGAACCTTCTGCAAGGGAACAACTATGACTCAGTTGCAGCTAATTACTGCCACACCAGAATGTTGGTCCATGACAGAAACAACTTCTGATTGTTTAAGAGAAGTTATAAATAGAAATTTTAATTAAGTTTGAATTGTTGGTAACTGGTTCAAAATAAAAATTAAAAATAAAAACAAGTGATGTTTGAACCAAAGAGCGATGCCTATAGTTTAGAAGTAGCTTATAAGCTATCAATTTGCAGTGTCTGAATTGCAGGATCTATAGAGAATTGGTAACTATTATCATTTCATGTCCTTTTTGAAACTCAATTGTGTAATTATATGGTAAGATATCATCAGCATCAAAATACATTCCTTAAGCACAATTTGTAAGTAGCTTCTAAGTAGCTCAAGTAATAAACCTAATAAGAGTGTAGAAAAAATATAAATCTTAAATTATTGCATTTTATTCTCTTCTATAGGCTGCAAAGAATAGTTATTTTGCCTTTAAGATGACACTGCTCCTGCATTACTCTTAAACTGTTCTATGAATGTGTTCTGTCTTCAACTGTATGATAGCTTTTTCAGACACCAGCAATTTTATTTTAAATCATTTCTTTTTTCCTTGGCCATCATAATACAAGAACACAGTTTGATATTTGATAGTCAACCCTTTGCTTCCTGTCCTCTTTCATCATTTGGTGACTTTGATCCCAAAATATATGATAATTCTCCCTAGGTGACTGGTTTTCTATCCTCTCTGATGGAGTCACTCTTTCTCCTGCTACTATTATACAAGTTCTCCTGAGTTTTCTTTTTGACCTTCTCTTTTGTGCTTCAAATATCACTTCCATGTAGATGATACCAATACTGTCCTTCTTTATTCTACTCTTATTACTACCTATGTGCCTTCAGAAAAGCCATCGTTTTTCTTGACTAAACCAAAACCAATATGTATAACCAGAATAGTAAGAAGAGGCAAAAAGACATGACAATGAAAGATGAAGCCCCAGGTCAGTAGGTGTCCAATATGCTACTGGAGAACAGCAGAGAAATAACTCCAGAAGGAATGAAGAGGCTGAGCCAAAGTGTAAACAACACCCAAATGTGGATGTGTCTGGTGGTGAAAGTAAAGTTTGATGCTGTAAGAATAATATTGCATAGGAACCTGAAATATTCAGTTCAGTTTAGTTCAGTTGCTCAGTTGTGTCCAACTCTTTGCGACCCCATGAACTGCAGCACACCAGGCCTCCAGGTCCATCACCAACTATCGGAGTCTACCCAAACCTATGTCCATTGAGTTGGTGATGCCATCCAACCATCTCATCCTCTGTCGTCCCCTTCTCCTCCTGCCCCCAATCCCTCCCAGCATCAGGGTCTTTTCAAATGAGTCAGCTCTTCGCATGAGGTGGCCAAAGTATTGGAGTTTCAGCTTCAACATCAGTCCTTCCAATGGACACCCAGGACCGATTTCCTTTAGGATGGACTGATTGGGTCTCCTTGCAGTCCAAGGAGCTCTCAAGAGTCTTCTCCAACACCACAGTTCAGAAGCATCAATTCTTCGGTGCTCAGCTTTCCTGAAATATTAGGTCCATGAAACAAGGTAAATTGGAAGTGGTCAAACAGGAGACGGCAAGAGCGAGCATCAACATTTTAGGAATCAGCAAACTAAAATGGAAAGGAATGGGCAAAGTTAATTCAGATGACCATTATATCTACTACTGTAGGCAAGAATCCCCCAGGAGAAATGGTGTAGCCCTCACAGTCAACATAAGAGTCTGAAATGCACTACTTGAGTGCCATCTGAAAAATGACAGAATGATCTTTGTTCGTTTCCAAGGTAAACCATTGAATATCAGAGTAATCCAAGTCTAAGCCCCAACCACTAATGCTGAAGAAGCTGAAACTGAAGGGCTCTATGATGACCTTCAAGTCCTTCTAGAACTAACACCAAAAAAAGATATCCTTTTCATAATAGGGGAGTGGAATGCAAAAGCAGGAAGTCAAGAGATACCTGGAGAAACAAGCAAGTTTGGCCTTGGAGTACAAAATGAAGCAGGACTAAGGCTAACAGAGATTTGCCAAGAGTTTGCTGGTCATAGCAAACACCCTCTTCCAACAACACAGATGACTCTACACGTGGACATCACCAGATGGTCAATATCAAAATCAGGTTGATTTTATTCTTTGCAGTTGAAGATGGAGAAGCTCTATATGGTCATCAAAAAAAAGACTGGGAGCTGACTTTGGCTTAGATCATGAACTCCTTACTTCAAAATTCCAACTTAAATTGAAGAACGTAGGGAAAACCACTAGGCTATTAAGGTATGACCTAAATCAAATCTCTTATTATTATACAGTGGAAGTGACAAACAGATTCAAGGGATTAGGTCTGATGGACAGAGAACCTGAACAACCATGGACGGAGGTTCATAGCATTGTAGGAGGTGATGATCAAGTCCAAGGGGGAAAAAATGCAAAAAGACAAAACGGTTGTCTGAGGAGGCCTTACAAATAGCTGAGAAAAGAAGAGAAGCAAAAGGCAAAGGAGAAAAGGAAAGATATACCCATCTGAATGCAGAGTTCCAGAGAATAGCAAGGGGATATAAGAAAGCCTTTTTTAAGGGAACAATGCAAAGAAATAGAGGAAAACAGGAGATTGGGAAAGACTAGAGATCTCTTCAAGAAAATTAGAGATACCAAGGGAACATTTCATGCAAAGATGGGCACAATAAAGGATAGAAAAGGACAGCAGAAGAAATTAAGAAGAGGTGGCAAGAATACATAGAAAAATTATCGGAAACAAAAAAGATCTTAATGATTAGGATAACCATGGATGGTGTGATTTACTTACCTAGAGCCAGACATTCAGGAGTGTGAAGTCAAGTGGGTCTTGGAAATCATCACTACGAACAAAGCTAGTGGAGGTGAAGGAATTCCAGCTGAACTATTTCAAATCCTAAAAGAAAGTGCTGCACTCAATATGACAGTAAATTTGGAAAACTCAGCAGTGGCTACAGGACTGGAAAAGGTCAGTTTTCGTTCTAATCACATAGAAGGGCAATGCCAAAAAAATGCTCAAACTACCATACAATTGCACCTAGTTCACATGCTAGCAAAGTAACACTCAAAATCCTTCAAGCTAGGCTTCAACAGTATGTGAATCGAGAACTTCCAGATGTTCAAGCTGGATTTAGAAAAGGCAGAGGAACCAGAGATCAAATTGCCAACATCTGTAGGATCATAGAAAAAGCAAGAGAATTCCAGAAAAGCATCTACTTCTGCTTCATTGACTCTGCTAAACCTTTGACTGTGTGCATCACAACAAACTTTGGAAAATTCTTTAAGATATGGGAATACCAGACCACTTTAGAAACCTGTATGCCTCCTGAGAAACCTGTATGCAAGTCAAGAAGCAATAGTTAGAACTGGACACAAAACAGCAAGCTGGTTCAAAATTGGGAAAAGAGTAGGTCATGGCTGTATATGGTCACCCTGTTTATTTAACTAACGTGCAGAGTACATCATGCAAAGTGCTGGACTGGATGGAAGCGCAAGCTGGAATCAAGATTTTGGGGAGAAATATCAATAACCTTAGATATGCAGATGACACCACCCTTACAACAGAAAGCGAAGAGGAATTAAAGAACCTCTTGATGAAGGTGAAAGAGGAGAGTGAAAAAGCTGGCTTCAAATTCAGTATTCAAAAAATAAAGATCATGGCATCCAGTCCCATCATTTAATGGCAAATAGATGGAGAAACAATGGAAACAGTGGCAGAATTTATTTTCTCAGGCTTCAGAATCACACTGGATGGTGACTGCAGCTGTGAAATTAAATGATGCTTGTTCCTTGGAAAAAAGCAATGACAAACCTAGACAGCATATTAAAAAACAGAGACATTAATTTGCCAACAAAGTTCTGTGTAGTCAAAGCTATGGTTTTCCCAGTGGTCATGTCTGGATGTGAGAGCTGGACAATAAAAAAGGCTGAGTGCTGAAGAATTGATGTTTTTGAAATATGGTGTTGGAGAAGACTCTTGAGAGTCCCTTGGACAGTAAGGAAACCAAACCAGTCAATCCTAAAGGAAATCAACCCTGAATATTCATTGAAAGGACTGATGCTGAAGCTGAAGCTCCAATAGTTTGGCCACCTGATGGGAAGAGCTGACTTATTGGAAAAGACCCTGACTCTGGGAAAGATAGAAGGCAGGAGGAGAAGGGGATGACAGAGGATGAGATGTTCAGATGGCATCAACAACTCAATGGATACATGAGTTTGAACAAATTCTGGGAGATGGTGAAGGACAGGGAAGCCTGGCATGCTGCAGTCCATGGGGTCACAAAGAGTTAGACATGACTGAGCAACTGAAAAACAACACCACCACCACCACATCTTTGCTTCAACTAGTTATATCACCATGGAAAGGAAAGAGTGGATGTCAAAGTTTATTTAGGCAATATATCTAGGTTTGGTGACTGAAATGACTGGAGAGTAAGACAGCAAATAGGCAAAAATAGTTCTTAAGTTTCAAATCCAAATGGCTTGAAATATGGTAATAATAGCAACAGAAATGAGTAACACATCAACCTATTGGTCAGCTAGCATGAGTCTGAACCTAAATCATTTCGGGATTTAAGATAAAACTAAAAGATACTTTGAAACTTAAACGGGAAATTGAGGCTAGGCCTGGGAATGTTTCCACTTGAGCTTCTAAGGACTATTTTTAACTCTCTCTCTCTCTCTGGTACTTTTTCGATCTGTATTTTTAACATCATCTCCTTGACTGAGAGTAAATTTATTGTGCTTAACCCTGACATTTTTAGTCAGAGAAATTTTATCACCCTCCAATCCTAATCGAGTCTGTCTACCATACCAGAGGATTCAATTAATTTATCCCCAGCTTCTCCACCCTTTCCACAAATCAAAAGCTATAGAAATGGACAAATTGGAAAGCAGATAAATGAAGCTGCTTTTTTGAAGTTGAGATGGGGGTTCTTGCTCCAAATCTCAGAAGCCCTGAAGAGGCAGTCTTACAACCATTTAGAAAGCTACCCTTCTGATTAACTAGAAAATAGGGCAAAAGTTGTTCAAGTTTTTGGTTCTTGGTGACCTTTCTATATTAGTAATTTTTTTTCACGGAGTTCCTTGGTCAAAAGGAACACTTCAACATTCCATTTATTAAGTAGTTAGGTTCACACAGCTTGTATTTATGTCCCAATAATTTAGTAACCATTTGAATAGCTAGTGTATATATATATACGAAGAAAATGATATTTTTAAAAATTTCTTTCTCAACCAACAATAACTACTTGCTGATGGAATGGGTGTGCTTGTCAGGCCCTGTGCAAATATTCAAACCTTGGAATCAGATTAGATGCCATCATCTGAATTTACTGTTTCACACTGATTTTTGTATGGCATTTGCTTTTAATCACAAGAATAGATGAAACCCAGCTTCACTTCAATGTGGTATCATCAAAAGAATTCAATACAATCTAATTTTGAAATTGTGAACTACCTTGAGTTGGTAATTTGTATGGTTTCTGATTCATGTTAACCATTGTTTCCCTTAGAATTAAAAATACCTTACATCAAGCCTGTGAGATCACTGTGGCACTTTGAGGTACCATAGCTAATACAGTTAGGGAACTGTGAGAACAGGGCACTCAACTATCTGAGTTATGACTCTAGCTCAGTTAACTACCTCTGATACTGGACTGGCCATGTAAGAACTCTCACCATAGCTTCCTTGCTGTAATGGAGGATGTTGGGATTTGTTCATCCCTCGTTGCTTCTTCTTGCTTTCAACGTTTGTGATTAAATGCATTCTTATTCCATCATACTGTTGAGGAAACGTTTAAATCATTTATTACCTTGAATGGCAAATAGCAAAAAAAAAAAAAAAAAAAAAAAAAATACCTTGAATAGAAAATCATTTTTCTGGATCCTTGTTTAAAAGTGAGGACAAACCTTGTCTTAAATTCAATCATCTGTCCCCTGCCACCACTCTCCCAACCTCTGTTAGCACTTCAAGTTCAAAATTTTTTCAGAGGAACTATCTAAGGAATTCCATGCATGCTTAGTATTAGGCCTGAGACAGTAGGAGAAAAAAAATAGCTCATATGTTCTGATGCTTTGAAACAAGTGAAATATCTCCATGCACACATTCCTGCTTAATGCATCAGGAAACTCTCCAAGACTCCCTTTTCCCTTTTGAGTCTACTAGTTTGAGTAAGATTAAAAAGATAAGATGCTTCCAGTCAAAAATCTAGAAAACTATGAAGAGCTGGGAGAGAATGAAGGCTGATTTGTTCATCAGTTTTGAATGGAAGAATGAATGAGTGTTCTTTGGAATTTGGAGCAGATCAAGTGAAAAGAAGCAATAACAATTTCTTACTCACTATCCAAGTGGTAAATAGAAAAACCTACTTTGTCACTGGTCCAATTAAGAACAGAAATTCTTAATTGTTTACATATCATCACTTTTTTTTTTTTTTTTTTTTTTTTTTTGGCATTTTGAGATTTTCTTTGAAAACTGTTTACTCTTTCTTGTCTTCCCTGATAGTTCAGTTGGTAAAGGATCCATCTGCAATGCAGGAGACCCCAGTTCAATGGGGGTTTTGAGGTTTTCTTTGAAAACTGTTCACTGTTCCTGGGTTACAAAGTTGCTGCTGCTGCAGCTTCTCTTTAATCACTAAGTCATATTGGACTCTTTGAGATCTTATGGACTATAGGCCTCCAGGATCCTCTGTCCATGGGATTTCCCAAGCAAGAACACTGAAGTGGGTTGCCATTTCCTTCTCCAGATACCTATTTACTTCTCTCTATATACTGAGCTAGGTTTCTCACCACTATCTGTTATGCAATCTCCCCTTTCTTTAACCTTTATGACACTTTCTTTATGGTATATCATTTTTTTTATATATATCAGGGATCTGTCTATTGGACCTCTATTGACCTATTTGTCTCTTCTTGGTCTTTAAATGTACTGTTTTATTTTATGTCTCTGTAGTACATCTTAATATTTGATAGGGTAAATCCTCATTCTTTATTTTTCTTTTAAAAGTTTGATTCAATTATCTGGACTTAGGAAACAACAGAGAACATTGGAGAGGTAAGAAGTGGAGAATGGACACAACAGAAACAGTGGATTAGCTTCTCATAGTGCCATGAAGGAATCTTAAAAGTAGAATGAGGGAAAAAAAAAACAAAAAACAGAGAGATATATAATTTAATAATGTGGGTAAAAAATTTTAAATACATGTACTTATATAAAATATAATAAACTTTAAGAATGCATAAAAACAAAAGAAACTCATTAAACATATTAGATGAGTTACCCTTGTTGAGACAATAATAGTTGTGGATTTTGAAAAGAAAATTGTAAAAAATCCAAAATGTGTAGAATAAAAATGAATTTATAATAGACCAAGCCACATTTGAAATAACAGTGTAATTATCAGTTTTGAAAATAAAATGCCATAAATTACCTGACTTCTCAAATTAGAATCAGTGAGAAAGCCAGTTTTTCTCCCATAACATACTTTTTGATGGATAATGAAAAAAAAAAAAAAAAAAAAACACCTGTGAGTAGACCTAGGTGCAACTCTATTAGTCAAGTCCTGTAAGCAAACACATTAGAGAGGAAAAGCTAGAAATTCTCATCAGAAGAAGCTGGAATCATTCAGTCTTGTCTTTCATGAGTTATCAGTATTGTGTGGAGCCAGTTGGTAGGAAAATCTATCCCAGAAAACTCCAGTCCTTGACTCTGGTAGGCACGAAGGATAAACATGCACAGATCCCTGCTGAGTCACTCAGCACTCCACCCTGCTTCAAAGAAAAGAGCACTTTGTCCAGGAGCACAGTGCCCTGACCAAGAGCTAAAAATGTCCTCTTTTCTAATTGTCAATTATCTCTACACTCCAAGATAAACATTTTTCTTTTAACATCAGACTGGCCTGATTTAGCTTCATTTAGGACAGGGCTATTTGAAGGGCTGGAGGAGAGGAAAAAGGGAAGAGGACAGAGAAAGCAAAAAGACAATGTTTGAAAAAGCAAGATATACAATCTACTTCTTTTGATTCGTCTCAAATACATTCCTAATTAGAGAATGGCTATGCATTAGCCTGAGCCTGCTTTAGGGAAGCAGGAGGATGTCACAACAAAGTAAGACCCCATGTTTTAGAACCTCTGTGGGATGAGGAGCTCTGAGAGGAAATTATTTTTCCAACAAAGTCCCCTTTATTTGTTGGTAGATGAAAAGCATTTCATATCTCTATTTTTCTTTATAGCTACCTCTGTCCATACCTATCTATCTATATATATCTCTATATTGCATATGTATATTTATGTATATATATATATATATATATATTTGTGTGAATGTGTGTGCATATATCTCTCTTTGCACACGCCCACATACTTACACACAATTGGCATGCACACATATACTTTTGAATAAAGATGATTTTTCCTTTTCTACTATGAGAGCAAAATTTAGCTCAGAAATGTTCCAAACAAAGACCTATTTTCTCTAGTTCACTTATACTAATATAATGGATAGGATTACAGTTGACTTGACTGCAGTTGACAGCAATGCCAGAAATAATTTAATTCAGTACCTCCCTAAACCTGTTGTGTTTCCACGATTCAAAAGAGGAAAAGAGGTCTAGTAAGAATAGGAAGGTTTATGCCCATGTAGCAAATAAGTAAGGCTAAAACTGAAGGATTTGTCCTAAAGTCAATCCTCCAGGAGTATCTGCTTCAGAGGATAAAATAAGGTCATTCAAAATCCTTTTGCCCACGTTCCCTTCCCTTCATTTACTTCTGAGTGACCCTTTCCTCTTCATTTTCTCCCCTACCTTACATCTCTCCTTGCCTGACATCCTTGAAATCCAGAAACCCATGTGCTAATTACTGTGGTTCTGATCTGCACCCTGTCCAATGATGCCAGGAAGTGAGATACAACCTTTTCAAGTTCAGTAGCAACCAGTTAATGTGAGTCAAAACAGAGAGAAATGTTCAGCTAATTTAGGGGTTGGGGGTAGTTGGGATTTGTATCTTTTAAGTTCAGTGATGACAGGTCACATTCAAGGGGGACAGTCTCTGTGTTAAAATAAGCCAATAAAGTTAGAAACTTTCTAGGTCAAGCAGAGAGAAGAGAGATTGTTTTTGTGAAATGAACTGTTAAACGTGGAAACCCAAGAGAATCAGGAAACCTGTTTTCAATCAGACACAAAGATTATTTCTACTTCTTTCAGCTCTAGAAATAAAACTTTTTAAAAGAGTTGGGGGGGGGGTAGTGAATGCTTGGTTTTCAATTATTAGCCTAGTTAGAAACTGTTAGTTTGGGGATTTTTTCTTTTTTGTAAAGGAAGAAAGGGAATATGTGAATTTTTGTTAACTGCTGTGTATATTTTGTCTCTGTTTCTCCCACCCTTTTGGCATGATCCTTTGCCCACCAATGTCCAGCTAGCATTCCACTGGTAAGGCCTAATTTTAGGGTTAATAATTAAATGACGACAATGACATTTCAAAAAGCAAAACTTTTGACCTTAAAACTCTAGTTACTGTTATGTTTGGGTTGGACTATCACAGAGAAACTCATCTTAATGATTCTTGATTGTTTAAACTATGATTATTCACTGGCAATAAATGTTTGGAGATATCTTCTATATGATATATGATGTTTCTGAACAGTACATGTATTATTAATAAATAGATAGTCCAACTTTTCTAATATTAGCCCCGAATATTGGGTAAGCTGCTGATTCTATCTGATGATATCGACAATGCAGGATTAAGAATATTGAATAAGATATCATGCAGTTCAGCTAGTACAGAGTGTGTTCTTAATTACCATTCTTTTCTGGTTTCTTTATTCATAGACTGAAATTCCTTCAAAGGGATGAACTATGTCTTAATAAGTTTTTATCTTCAATTTATAATACAACATCTGGTCTATGGAAGTAGATCAAGAAATGTTTATGGAATTTGTCATACAATCCTGCAGGCTTTGAGTTCAGATTTTTCTGTCTCTTGCATGCTCCATTCAGTTTTTGTGTTTTCTGTTATTTTATGAGATAGATGTCTAACTCCCCCTTTTTTTCTCACAGGATTTGTATCTATTCATGCTGTTTGTTAAACATCAAACCTCTTCACTTGTCTTGATTTTGTCTTTACTAAATTTTCTCCTTTCTGACTGAGCTCCATAATGACCACCGATTCTGGTATTGGCTTAATAGAGCAATGACTATTGACCAACATATTACTGTGATTGACATTGATGTGATAATAGCAGAAAACACAAGATTCCTTCACTTAAGAACAGCCTTCTATAGACTGCTCACCACTTATTCCTACTCTGGCTCCATTGTTGGGAGTTCTAGCTAGTGCCAATCAGCAAAGGAAATGTTAAAAGTATGTAAGACATTTTTTAGCTTCTTTCTCTCCCAACACACACACATGCACACACATGTAGAGTTGGCCTTCATTGCTAATTATGGCATAATTTGGGTTTTGTGGAACAAAAAATGCCAGCCAGGTGAGTCATATTCTGATTTATTGAATAAACATTTTCCATGTGGGAAGCAGAGAACAAAAATGAAACTATTGCCTGTTCAAGTTGGAAAAGACTAGTGCTTCCAAGACACTGGACTGCAGATCTGAGCTGAGCTGGCTGTTGCAGAGTTACCTGGGGAACTTTATAAAGAAATTGGCTTTCAAGTCCATCCTTGGAGACTTTCAGCCAAAGCTCTCTTGATGCTACTTGGATTTGACTAGTTTCAGCAACCACTGCTTTTTCCCAATTCCCTCATTTTATAACAGAGACTTGAAAGCCTAGGAAAAAGTGATTTGTCCAAGTTTCTTCAGGGGTAAGAGGAATAGCTTACAGGGAGAAGGAAAGAATTTTAAGTGAATGAGGGAGTTTAATGGGAGCTGTATACAGTGTTCTACACATTTGGTCTCATGGCCTTGGAAGAGAGGCATTGGCATTTACATTTGCAAAAAAAAAAAAAAAAAAAGGCTCAGAAAGGCTAAGTAATTTGCCCAGGCTGACACAGCTAGGAAGTAGTGGAGGCAAGCTAAAATAAATTTGTCTTATTTTGTGGCCTCCCAATTCAAATCTTGTTTCCTGAATCCTAATCCATGATAATACAGTAGGGATTTACTTATTTTAAGATAACTAAACTGTTCAAACTGAGCAGATTATTATTATACTGACACACCACTGCTTAGTTTCATTAACTTGTTCAGAACCTGTGCTGGTTCTGCATGATTCCTTTGAGCTGACAACATCAACCTAACCTCCTGCAATTAGATTCATTTCAAAATATTTCAACAAATATTTATTTTAAAATTACTATGTGCAATAGACAATGTTAGGAACATAGAGATAAATATGAGGAACAAAGTTTTGGCATTTATAGAAACTATAATTTTTAGGGGGCTATGAGAAAATAAATATACAAATAAAATGTGATGAGAATTATATTAAGTTAAGTAGAAGGTGCTTTGGAAATATATAGCAGGGAAATTTAACCCAGACACAGGGCCAAGTGAAGCCTTCCTGAAGCTGACTGCTGACAGTTAATAGAAGTTAACTAGCTGAAATATGTTTGGGCAGGAACTTGGGTGGTAGGGAGGGGGCAGGGGCAGGGAGATATTTCAGAAGAGGAAACAGCTAGCCTGTGTGAATTCCAGGAGTCTAGACATTGTGTGAAAAGTTTGCATTTGACAAGATCAAGGAACTGAAAGGAACTTATTTCTGGAAAAAGAGGAAAGAGTGACTAGATGTTAGAAGGGGATGCAGAAACCTCCAGATGGAGAAAAGCCACGAAAACCCCATTAAGATCTTTGGATTTTATTTTAAAGCACACTGCTTATTTAACTTATATTCAGAGTACCTCATGCAAAATGCTGGCTGGATGAAGCACAAGCTGAGATCAAGATTGCTGGGAGAAATATCAACAACCTCAGATATGCAGATGATTCTACTCTAATGGCAGAAAGTGAAGAATAACTAAAGAGCTTCTTCATGAGGGTGAAAGAACAGAGTGAAAAAGCTAGCTTAAAACTCAACACTCAAAAAACTAAGATCATGGCACTTGGTCCTATCACTTCATGGAAATAGAAGGGGTAAAAGTAGAAGCAGTGACAGATTTTATTTTCTTGGATTCCAAAATCACTGTGGACAGTGACTGCAGCAATGAACGTAAAAGACACTTGCCCCTTGGAAGAAAAGGTATGACAAACTTAGCATATTAAAAAGCAGAGACATCACTTTGATGACAAAGGTCCAAAAGGTCAAAGCTATGGTTTTCCCATTAGTCAATTATGGATGTGAATGTTGGACCATAAAGAAGGCTGAGTGCTGAAGAACTGATGCTTTCAAGTTGTAGTGTTTGAGAAGACTCTTGAGAGACCCTTGGACAGGAAGGAGCTCAAACCAGTCAATCCTAAAGGAAGTCAACCCTGAAAATTCATTGGAAGGACTGATGCTGAAGCTCCAATACTTTGGTCACCTGATGTGAAGAGCTGACTCATTGGAAAAGACCCTGACTCTGAGAAAGATAGAAGGCAGGAGGAGAAGGGGATGACAGAGGATGAGATGGTTGGATGGCATCAGCGAGTCAACGATGTGAATTTGAGCAAATTCCTGGAGATAGTGAAGGATAGGGAATCATGGCATGCTGCAGTCCACGGGGTTGCAAAGAGTCAGACATGACTTAGTGACTGAGCAACAACAACAAAGGTAGATTGAAATGAGAAAGAAGCTGAGTAGGAAGTTCAATAAGGAAGAATAACATAATAAGATCTCTGAATCTTGGTGTTGACAAGGGTAGATGTGTCTCAAGGAAATATTTGACAAACTGATATTTGATTAGACTTGAGGGTTTATTGTGAGGGTGGAGCAAGGAAATAACTTTAATGAGGCTTGTGAACTGGGGGAATGATAGATAAGGATTTAGCCAAAAAGTATTTGTATAATACCTATTGTAAGATATGGAGTACTTTGAACAAATGTAAATTTAATCTTTAATATATTAGTTTCAGGTGGCAGAAGTTTATATTCAATGCATAGTTCAAAATGTGACGTTGGTGCTGAAGAGAACTTAGAGCTGAAGGTGTGGTTTGGGAGATGTTCACATAGAGACTAGATGTAGTTCATTAACAAAGATCATTATAAACTTAGGCTCACATATGTCTGGTTCAGCTAGAGAGGAAATGAATAGTGTGAATCTTATCTTTAGAGTCACTGAACTAGATGTTAATCTCTATAAAGTTTGGTATTAATGAGGACAGTGAGAAGGATTTCTCAAATTTAAAAACTAAGGTATACCGAAAAACTGTACTTTTTTCCTCTCCATGGTTTGGACAGCAAGTTTATCATTATGACATTGGATAAAAATTCAGAATTCAAATAATTTTAATCTTATTCTAAGATAGTTCCCCACATTGGAACAAAGGGTCCTGTCTTGAAGCTAGAAGCAAAAGAGACAGTCCTCATTATATGTATTCAATATAGTTTTATGACTTCAGTGGGACAATTGGCAAGCAACTGGGACCAAAGAACCCATTTATATGTTCTCAGGGATTACATTATCAAAGATCCTAAAGAATTATCTAAGTTTCCTAGAGAAACTTCTTTTCCTCTGAGAGTGAGGAAACAGTCTTCCCTTTCCTCTGCCTATCCGTTCCTCAGCTTGGTTCAGGGCTTATAATTATTGGCACCTCAGTCTCTATCACATGAAGATGAACCGTGGAGGGATAGGGGCATAATTTCCCTGGGTGGCTCTTCCATTTAAGATTTCTAAGTCTTTGAATTCTAACTCAAGAACTTCTGTTGACTCATCCAGGGTCATGGGTTGATTAACCCATTGATATATGTCCTGTTTATGTGATAGGGGAACACAGGGCTATCTGCACATGGTTTCATCATTTCACAGTGGTGAACCTGATGGGATTAGAGATTTTGAAACATCATTGTTAATACTTTAAAAGATAGTACACCAATAAGTAAATATCAGATAACTTATGCAAAGCACTGTTGAATGATCAGTGATTGCCTGTGGGAAACAAAGAAAAGCTTAAGCTAGAACACATCCATTTGATCCTGAGTCAAATGATTAAATAGATTGAGTAAGATCATAGGGTATTTTGAAATGAGAACCTAGTCTTCATGGAAATCTTATTTTACAGAGTGGGTAGTAGAATTGGGAAACTTTTTCCCTTGTGTAAGGAACAAGTTATGTGAAATAGATCTATTGGGAAATCAGAGATGCTTAGTATACGTACATATCCTGACATACATAAGCATGATGACAAAGAGAGAATACTAGCCTGAAATCAGAAGATTTATAGTCTTGGTTCTGAGATTTCTTAGCTGTATATTCTTGAGCAAGATGTCCTCTCTTCGAATTATGGTTTATTCACATATAAATCATATGTTAACTTTGGGCACCTGATACAAAGAGCTGACTCATTGCAAAAGACCTTGATGCTGGGAAAGATTGACTGCAAAAGGAGAAGTGGGCAGCAGATGATGAGATAGTTATATAGCATGACTGACTCCATGGACATGAATTTGAGCAAACTCCAGGAGACAGTGAAGGACAGGGAAGCCTGGTCTGTTGCAGTTCGAGGGGCCGCAAAGAGTCGAATGCAAATTAGTGATTGAATAACAACAATAACAACACAAATAAGAGGTTTAAATTAAATATAATTATTTTTTGAATTATTATTACTTTTATGATTTGAAATCAATCTAATTTTCAGACCTGCATTTAAACTATTAAGTACCTAAATTTATGCTAAGAATTTTACATTAATTATCTGACTCTTACAGTAATATTCTGAAGATTGTATTAATTATCTCATTATAAAAATAAGAAAATTAAGCTTCAGAAAAAAAAAGTGACAGATACAAGGTCACACAGCTAATATGAGATTAAGTTGGGATTCAAATTCACTTTTGACTCCAAGTCCCATGCTCTTAGCCTTCATGTAATAAGGATTCTCCTGTGGGAATATATGAATCTTTAGAAATTACAGCCACAAGCAGCATATTTCTTGGTTCTTGTTGCATTCAGAGATTAGCTGGAGATGTTTTGTTCTTTAAACAAGAATTTTCTTAGGGGTGGAAAGTTTGTTCTTTGAACTTATGCCTATCCTTTGCATCATCACAATTTAGAATACCTCTTGATTTCCCTGGTAGCTCAGACAGTAAAGAATCTGCCTGCAATATAAGAGACATAGGTTCCATCCTTGGGTTGGGAAGATCCCCTGGAGAAGGGAATGACAACCCACTCCAGTATTCTTGCTTGGAGAATTCCATGGACAGGGGATCCTGGAGGGCTACAGTTCACAGAGTCACAAAGAATCAGACAGACTGAGTGACTTTCCTGGTAGTTCAGTTGGTAAACAATCCATCTGCAATGCAGGAGATTCCAGTTCGGTCCCTAGGTTGGGAAGATCCCCTGGAGAAGAGACCATCTACCCACTCCAGTAGTCTGACCTGGAGAATTACATGGACTATATTGGCCATGGGGTCATAAAGAAGAGGACACAAGTGACTGACTTTCAGTTTCACTCTTAGATTACCATGCCACTATGCCACCCCCTTTTTTCCCCAAAGAAGTTTCCTCTAGTGAACATCCTAACCATAGAAAGGCCATCATCTGGTCAACTTTAAACTGCTCCCAGTCATTATTCAGTTTCTATCATACCCAAAAGGAAGGTCAAGGGAGGCTGTTGTTGTCACTCTTTTCCTATGCCCCTTAATTGGAAGGGGATGATGGTTCCGAAACAGCCTAATCTTCTCTTAAGAGTTTGTTATGAGTTTGTAAGCTGTGATTACCTCTATACTTTTGTATATATCTATCTGTATCACATAAACTGAGGCTTAGAATAGTTTGGGTAAAATGACTTGCTAATCTGAAATTTGTTTTCCCTATGAACTAGTCACCTTAATTAAAAGATGATACTGTTTTATAAACTAGACACCTCATATCTTGCTTTACAAAAATCACAAGTTGGAATGAGAACACCTGGTTTCCATTCACAGCCTAGCTAGAGTGTCTGTCACGTTTCACAAGCCAAAGTCTCTCAGAATGATGGAATGTTAATTTGGAAAAAACCTTAAAGATCTTCTACTCCAACTTTTCATTATCTTCTGTCTCAGAGGTGCTCTCTTTTATGCTTCTATAAATGGAACCTAACCCACCTGGCCCTCCCTAGGGAAACTGTGGGCTTTGAGTTGGGCTTCTGTTTGGGTGTTGGTGACAGTGCCCACTTAGCATACAATTTGGAAGGAAATAGATGTGATTCAGCAGTGAAAATTACAAATTAGATTTTGGCTTTCAGAACACTGTATAGTTTTAGAACCAGAGAAGTATAAAACAAACATTATTTTAAGTCTAGTAAAAATTATTAATATTATGTTCAGGAGAAAAAAAATTTTCTGGTGATTGGTTCAGATAACTTTTCCTAGATATAAAATTAGATATAAAATGTTCTAATAATGCTAATTTCTCCAAAGTAACATTATACATCATATTATTCACAATCGCCCTCTTTTTTTCTTATACCCTCCCAAGGAGACTGAGAGATAGGGGTGCTGTTTATTTCAGTGTTTATGTTTCAAGGAGATGGTTCCCCTGTCCTTGAGAAAGACATTTCCTGGATTGCAAAACTGGCAAGAGACTGGGAGAAGATATTCCAGACAAAGCTTGCAGCAGGTACAAATATTATAAAATAAAAACGTGCTTATCATGTTTAAAGAACAGGGAGGAAGCTAACATTTTGAGATTGAGGACAGAAGAGTAAGTACTGACAAAGAAGGACTAATCATTTCCCCCAGCTTAACTAAATTTTGGACAGGCTTTTTTCTGACTCTAAGTCCCTGACCTCCCTTTTCTAAAAGCATTTATTTTAGAAAACTCACAATTGTAAATTCTTTCTGTTCTTCTTTGAAATATATGTAAATCTTCTCCCTCCTTTTTAAACACAGATTTCTCCAGAATTAGAAGCATGAATTCGATGAATTCACTTTATAATGGCTACATGACCTAACTTAGCTAACTGAAAGCTGCTTGAGAGAGTGGGAATATTTTTCTTCATATTTACATCATCTTCCATGTAGTACAGTGCCTGGAACTCAGTAGGAGCATAAATCATGCTTGTAGAATGAGTGGATAATCAGAAAATTTATGTACTGATAATAGAAGTTAATGACAGTTGCCTTTTGCTATGTGCTCATATGGCCTTTCCTTGGTGTGTGAGCAGGGAGAGGAAAGACCTGGCATCTTTTTGTCTTTTTCTTTTATTGGAGTATAGTTGCTTTCCAATGTTGTGTTAGCTTCTGCTGTATGGCAAAGTGAATCAGATACACACACACACACACACACACACACACACACAAACACCTTTCCAGGTGGCACTAGTGGTAAAAATCCACCTGCCAATGCAGGAGATACAAGAGATGTGGGTTCAATACCTGGGTTGGGAACATCCCCTGGAGTAGGAATTGGCAAACTACTCCAGTATTTGTGCCTGGAAAATTCCATGAACAGAAAAGAGTTTCCTGTGTTATACAATCAATTCTCACCGATTATCTATTTTGTACATAGTAGTGTACATATGTGACCATCCAAGGTCAGGGGCGGCGGCCTAGAGGGGCTACCACATGCCCGAGGTCAGGGGCAGCAGTCGAGATGAGCTACCCCACGTCCAAGGAGCAGTGGCTGAGCTGGGCACAGGAGGGCCGAGAGGAGCTACTCCACGTTCGAGGTCAGGTGGGGCAGCTGTGAGGAGATACCTCTCGTCCAAGGTAAGGAGCAGTGGCTGCGCTTTGCTGGCGCAGCCATGAAGAGATACCCCACGTCCAAGGTAAGAGAAACCCAAGTAAGACGGTAGGTGTTGCGAGAGGGCATCAGACGGCAGAAACAATGAAATCATAATCACAGAAAACTAGCCAATCTGATCACATGGACCACAGTCTGGTCTAACTCAATGAAACTAAGCCATGCCGTGTGGGGCCACCCAAGTTGGATGGGTCATGGTGGAGAGGTCTGACAGAATGTGGTCCACTGGAGAAGGGAATGGCAAACCACTTCAGTATTCTTGCCTTGAGAACCCCATAAACAGTATGAAAAGGCAAAATGATAGAATACTGAAAGAGGAACTCCCCAAGGGTAGGTGCCCAAAATGCTACTGGAGATCAGTGGAGAAACAGCTCCAGAAAGAATGAAGGGATGGAACCAAAGCAAAAACAATACCCAGTTGTGGATGTGGCTGGTGATAGAAGCAAGGTCTGATGCTGTAAAGAGCAATGTTACATAGGAACCTGGAATGTTAGGTTCATGAATCAAGGCAAATTGGAAGTGGTCAAACAGGAGATGGCAAGAGTGAATGTCAAAATTCTAGGAATCAGCGAACAAAAATGGACTGGAATGTGTGAGTTTAACTCAGATGACCATTAAATCTACTACTGTGGGCAGGAATCCCTTAGAAGAAATGGAGTAGCCATCATGGTCAACAAGAGTCCTAAATGAAGTACTTGGATGCAATCTCAAAAATGACAGAATGATCTCTGTTCATTTCCAACACAAACCATTCAGTATCACAGTAATCCAAGCCTATGCCCTAATGAGTAACGCTGAAGAAGCTGAAGTTGAATGGTTCTATGAAGACCTACAAGACCTTTTAGAACTAACACCCCAAAAATGTCCTTTTCATTATAGGGGACTGAAATACAAAAGTAGGAAGTCAAGAAACACCTGGAGTAACAGGCAAATTTGGCCTTAGAGTACAGAATGAAGCAGGGCAAAGTCCAATAGAGTTTTGGCAAGAGAACACACTGGTCATACCAAACACCCTCTTCCAACAACACAAGGGAAGACTCTACACATGGACGTCACCAGATGGTCAACACTGAAATCAGATTGATTATATTCTTTGCATCCAAAGATGGAGAAGCTCTATACAGTCAGCAAAAACAGGACCGGGAGCTGACTGTGGCTCAGATCATGAACTCCTTATTGCCAAATTCAGACTTAAACTGAAGAAAGTAGGGAAAACCACTAGACCATTCAGGTATGACCTAAATCAAATCCCTTATGACTATACAGTGGAAGTGAGAAATAGATTTAAGGGACTAGATCTGATAGACAGAGTGCCTGATGAACTATGGACGGAGGTTCATGACATTGTACAGGAGACAGGGATCAAGACCATCCCCATGGAAAAGAAATGCAAAAAGGCAAAATGGTTGTCTGAGGAGGACTTACAAATAGCTGTGAAAAGAATAGAAGTGAGAAGAAAAGGAAAGATATTCCCATTTGAATGCAGAGTTCCAAAGAAGAACAAGGAGAGATAAGAAAGTCTTCCTCAGCTATCAGTGCGAAGAAATAGAGGAAAACAACAGAATGGGAAAGACTAGAGATATCTTCAAGAAAATTAGAGATACCAAGGGAATATTTCATGCAAAGTTGAGTTTGATAAAGGACAGAAATGGTATGGACCTAACAGAAGCAGAAGATATTAAGAAGAGGTGGCAAGAATACACAGAAGAACTGTACAAAAAAGATCTTCATGACCCAGATAATCATGATGGTGTGATCACTCACCTAGAGCCAGACATCCTAGAATGTGAAGTCAAGTGTGCCTTAGAAAGCATCACTACAAACAAAGCTAGTGGAGGTGATGGAATTCCAGTTGAGATATTTCAAATCCTAAAAGATGATGTAAAAATGCTGCACGCAACATGCCAGCAAATTTGGAAAACTCAGCAGTGGCCACAGGACTGGAAAAGGTCAGTTTTCATTCCAATCCCTAAGAAAGGCAGTCACAAAGAATGCTCAAACTACTGCACAATTGCACTCATCTCACACGCTAGTAAAGTAATGCTCAAAATTCTCCAAGCCAGGCTTCAGCAATACGTGAAACATGAAACTCCAGATGTTCAAGCTGGTTTTAGAAAAGGCAGAGGAACCAGAGATCAAATTGCCAACATCCGCTGGATCATCAAAAAAGCAAGAGAGTTCCAGAAAAACATAATTTCTGCTTTATTGACTATGCCAAAGCCTTTGACTGTGTGTATCACAATAAACTGTGGAAAATTCTAGAAAGAGATGGGAATACCAGACTACCTGACCTGCCTCTTGAGAAACCTGTATGCAGATCAGGAAGCAACAATTAGAACTGGACATGGAACAACAGACTGGTTCCAAATAGGAAAAGGAGTATGTCAAGGCTGTATGTTGTCACCCTGCTTATTTAGCTTCTATGCAGAGTACATCATGAGAAACACTGGGCTGGATGAAACACAAGCTGGAATCAAGATTGGCGGGAGAAATATCAATAACCTCAGATATGCAGATGACACTACCCTTATGGCAGAAAGTGAAGAGGAACTAAAAAGCCTCTTGATGAAAGTGAAAGAGGAGAGTGAAAAAGTTGGCTTAAAACTCAGCATTCAAGAAAACTAAGATCATGGTATCCGGTCCCATCACTTCATGGCAAATAGACGGAGAAACAGTGGAAACAGTGTCGGAGATAATTTTTTTGGCCTCCAAAATCATTGCAGATGGTGATTGCAGCCATGAAATTAAAAGACGCTTACCCCTTGGAAGGAAAGTTATGACCAACCTAGACAGCATAATAAAAAGCAGAGACATTACTTTGCCAACAAAGGTCCGTCTGGTCAAGGCTACAGTTTTTCCAGTGTCAGGTATGGATGTGAGAGCTGGACTGTGAAGAAAGCTGAGCACCGAAGAATTGATGGTGCTGAACTATGGTGTTGGAGAAGACTCTTGAGAGTCCCTTGGGCTACAAGGAGATCCAACCAGTCCATCCTAAAGGAGATCAGTCCTGGGTGTTCATTGGAAGGACTGATGCTGAAGGTGAAACTTCTGTACTTTGCCCACCTCATGGGACGAGTTGACACATTGGAAAATATCCTGATGCTAGGAGTGACTGGGGGAAGGAGGAGAAGGGGACGACAGAGAATGAGAGGGCTGGATGGCATCACTGACTCGATGGACATGGGCTTGAGTAAACTCCAGGAGTTGGTGATGGACAGGGAGGCCTGGTGTGCTGCAGTTCATGGGGTCGCAGAGTCAGACACGACTGAGTGACTGAACTGAACTGAACTGAACTGAAGCATGTTAATGTAGGATATCTCAGGTAATTCTGCAAAAAGCTAGAGAGGTAATCAGGAATAACAACTTTATCCTATTTTATATATGGGGAAACTGTGTCTCAGAGGAACCATATAAATTACCCAAGGTAATTTACAAATCAGTGAATCTAGGAGTTTAATCAAGATTTCCTGTTTCTAGCTTTCAGGTTGTTCTGAGATCAGTCTAGATAAGGAAAGCAAAACTCAACCAACAAACCAATTAATCAGGTCCATCAAAAAGGGATAATGAATAATAAGACATTATTTTCTAAGTTAAAGAGACTGTTATAGAATGGCAATTTTTTGTATTGACTGTTGAAATTTTTAAAATAGGCTAAAAAACTCTTTTAAATGTAACAGGAATTTCTGACTAGACTCATGAAAACTCAAAGCTCAAATAAATTCAGCCTCTCATTCACCTTCTGTTGAATATTGGAAACTAAGTGGAATTTAATTTATGGTTTAAGAAAGTATATTTCTATTAAAAATCCTTATGTTTCATACTTCCATCTTTTCTTATTTTGGCCACACTTTACAGAAAAATAGTATATATACTTCTTTGCTTGGAGAAACTGACACTGTACAATGTCTAATTTATTGTTAGAAATAAATGTGAAATATAATACAGAAGAAACATTTCAGGCTTTTAGCTTTAACCAGTTAGGAAAATGAACAATTTTTAGTCAGTCATTTCAGTCACTCAGTCCTGTCTGACTATTTGTGACCTCATGGACTGCAGCATGCCAGGCTTCCCTGTCCATCACCAACTCCTGGGGTTTGCTCAAACTCATGTCCATTGAGTCGGTGATGCCATTCCACCATCTCATCCTCTGTCATCCCCTTCTCCTCCCACCTTTAATCTTTCCCAGCACCAGGGTCTTTTCCAGTGAGTCAGTTCTTCATGTCAAGTGGTCAAAGTATTGGAGTTTCAGCTTCAACATCAGTCCTTCAAATGAATATTCAGGACTGATTTCCCTTAAGATTGACTGGTTTGATCTCCTTGCAGTCCAAAGGACTCTCAAGAGTCTTCTCCAACACTACAGTTTAAAAGCACCAATTCTTTGGCTCTCAGCTTTCTTTATAGTCCAACTCTCACATCCATACATGACTACTGGAAAACCATAGCTTTGACTAGATGGGCCTTTGTTGGCAAAGTAATGTCTCTGCTTTTTCATATGCTGTCTAGGTTGGTTTTAGTTTTTCTTCCAAGGAACAAGCATCTTTTAATTTCATGGTTGCAGTCACCACCTGCAGTGATTTTGGAGCTCCCAAAAATAAAGTCTCTCACTGTTTCCATTATTTCCCCATCTATTTGCCATGAAGTGATGGGACCAGATGCCATGATCCTTATTTTTCTGAATGTTGAGCTTTAAATCAACTTTTTCATTCTCCTCTTTCACTTTCATCAAGAGGCTCTTTAGTTCCTCTTCGCTTTCGGCCATTAGGGTGATGTCATCTGCATATCTGAGGTTATTGGTATTTTTCCCAACAATCTTGATTCCAGCTTGTGCTTCATCCAGCCTGGCATTTTGCATGATTTACTCTACATAGAAGCTAAATAAGCAGGGTGACAATATGCAGCCTTGACATACCCCTTTCTCGATTTGGAACCAGTATGTTGTTCCATGTCCAGTTCTAACTGTTGCTGCTTGACCTTCATACAGATTTTCAGGAGGCAGGTCAGGTGGTCTGGTATTCCCATCTCTTGAAGAATTTTCCAGTTTGTTGTGATCCATACAGTCAAAGCCTTTGGTGTAGTCAATAAAGCAGAAGTTACCCCATAAGAGACTAACCCAGACTTGCTCATGAGTGTCCAGAAGTCTCTGGTGGAGGCGTGGGTCAAGAGTGGCCTGCTGCAGGGTTGGGGGCACTGAGTGGAGCAGTGCATGCATGGGACGTTTTGAAGGAGGACTCCATTATCTTCATTACCTCCACCAGTGTTTGACCTTAGGTCAAACAATAGGGAGGGAACACAGCCCTGCCCATCAACAGAAAATTGGATTAAAGATTTACAAGCATGGCCCTGACTATAAAAACAAGATCCAGTTTCCCCCTCAGTTAGTCTCTCCCATCAGGAAGCTTCCCTAAGCCTCTTATCAGCATAGGACAGACAGAATGAAAACCACAATCACAGAAAACTAACCAAACTGATCACATGGGCCACAGCCTTGTCTAATTCAATGAAACTATGAGCCATGCCATCTTGTGCCACCCAAGATGGATGGGTCATGGTGGAGACTTCTGACAGAACATGGTCCACTGGAAAAGGGAATGGCAAACTACTTCAGTATTCTTGCCTTGAGAACCCCATGAACAGCATGAAAAGGCAAAAAAAAGATGAACAGTTCTGTGATGGCCTAATTCTTCTGATGTAGGTTAAATTCTAAGTGGAATTTTATTGTGAATGAGTCTGTTTAAGATATAAAAGTAGGCCAGATGGTGATTGAGAAGACTTTCTGTATAAAAGTCCAGATAATATGGTTTTGATGAAAAATCCTGATCAATTCAGATTAGAAAGGACTGGCTCCAACTGCCAGTTAAGACAACTCCCTTCCTTCCTTCCTTCTATTACCATATGTCAAGAACAATTCTAGACACTGAATTTTCAGAAATAAGTCATTTCTTCATAAAATCAACAATTTCAATTTGTATAGCTGTATGTATTAGAAAGTTCTCACTTATACGCAGCAAAATGGTTATGTCCACAGTTTCTAGCAAGTGAACTTGGTTAGGTCTTTTGAAGTCACAGACAACATCTCTTTTTTTTCTCTCCCCTACAAGAGTCATTTTATTATTTCTATCCTCCAGTCTAGAAATTCCTGTTTATAAATCTCACTTGACAAGATTTTTAGACTTTTTGTAGTCTTGATTGGTAAAACCAGATATATCCTGTCATCACAGTAGAGTCAATTAAGATTGTCTCATGATATTGGCTTCATAGATATATAAATGTGACTGATCTTATTTTGTATTAGCTTTTGAAACACCCATAGCTTGTGGTCAGTTAATACTGTCACATATTTTGCAGGTGAGTATTATCAAAACAAGCATCACATTCTATTTATAAAATTGGTATTTTGATCCTAAGTGTATGACTTTATTCTGCTGAAATACATCTTGTTGGCTTTGACCCCAGTGACAAGGTCACTATTAGCTAGTCACCTATGCAGAGAAAATTTAAGAAATTTAAATCTACCTTGGGATTCCCAGGTGGCTCAGCAGTAAAGAATCTGACTTCAGTGAAGTAGCTGCAGGAGACATGGGTTCAATCCCTGGGTTGGGAAGATCCCCTGGAGAAGGGCATGGCAACCCACTCCAGTATTCCTGCCTGGAAAATCCCATGAATAGAGGAAACTGGTGAGCAACCGTCCATAGGGTCACAAAGAGTCAGACTTTACTGAAGGGACTTAGCATGCATGCACAGATGTTTTTAAACCTAAACTTTCCCTCCTACTGGCTTTCTACCAGCTTAGATTTACCAGTATTATAATTTTTAAGACTATTAAGATTAAATATACTCTTAAAGGTAAGATATCCTAGTAAGATATGCTAGTTTAACATGGAAATATTTAATTATAGAGGAGTGATCTGTTAAAACACCAGAATGAAAAGTTATGTTATTAGATAAATACTGGACCCTAAGAGGATGACAAAGGAGAAAGTTACTTTATAATAGAAGAATGGAATTAAAAAGGCTTAGAGTAATATTCCATGGTGTATATGTACCACAGCTTCCTTATCCATTCATCTGCTGATGGGCATCTAGGTTGTTTCCATGTCCTGGCTATTATAAACAGTGCTGCGATGAACATTGGGGTGCACGTGTCTCTTTCAGATCTGGATTCCTCAGTGTGTATGCCCAGAAGTGGTATTGCTGGGTCATATGGCAGTTCTATTTCCAGTTTTTTAAGAAATCTCCACACTGTTTTCCATAGTGGCTGTACTAGTTTGCATTCCCACCAACAGTGTAAGAGGGTTCCCTTTTCTCCACACCCTCTCCAGCATTTATTGCTTGTAGACTTTTGGATAGCAGCCATCCTGACTGGCGTGTAATGGTACCTCATTGTGGTTTTGATTTGCATTTCTCTGATGATGAGTGATGTTGAGCATCTTTTCATGTGTTTGTTAGCCATCTGTATGTCTTCTTTGGAGAAATGTCTGTTTAGTTCTTTGGCCCATTTTTTGATTGGGTCGTTTATTTTTCTGGAATTGAGCTTCAGGAGTTGCTTGTATATTTTTGAGATTAATACAGAGTGAAGTAAGCCAGAAAGATAAAGAACATTACAGTATACTAACACATATATACGGAATTTAGATAGATGGTGGCGATAACCCTATATGCAAAACAGAAAAAGAGACACAGAAATACAGAACAGACTTTTGAACTCTGGGGGAGAACGTGAGGGTGGGATGTTTTGAAAGAACAGCATGTATATTATCTATGGTGAAACGGACCACCAGCCCAGGTGGGATACATGAGTCAGGTGCTCGGGCCTGGTGCACTGGGAGGACCCTGAGGAGTCGGGTGGGGAGGGAGGTGGGAGGGGGGATCGGGATGGGGAATACATGTAACTATATGGCTGATTCATGTCAATGTATGACAAAACCCACTGAAATGTTGTAAAGTGATTGGCCTCCAACTAATAAAATAATATTAAAAAAAAAAAAAAAAAAAAAAAAAAAAAAAAGGCTTAGAGCAATAGTCTTTCTTGGGGATGACAGATCTGTTTCCCTAGGGAAAGAACTCAGATGTTATTTTAGATGAAAGCCTATTAGTACTTAGGTTAAAAATATATACATATATAGCTGAAACTGATGTATAAAAATGTTTCCACTACAACGTACAAAAACGTAGAGTTAGCATTGTTATTGAAATTTTACAGATGAAGAAACTGAGACTTAAAGGAAGTAATTTGTCCAAAATTGCAGGATCAGTAGGTGACAGTTCAGTTCAGTTCAGTCACTCAGTCATCTCCGACTCTTTGCGACACCATGAACTGCAGCAAGCCAGGCCTCCCTGTCCATCACCAACTGCCAGAGTCCACCCAAACCCATGTCCATCAAGTCGATGATGCCATCCAACTGTCTCATCCTCTGTCATCCCCTTCTCCTCCTGCCCTCAATCTTTCCCAGCATCAGGGTCTTTTCCAATGAGTCAGCTCTTTGCATCAGGTGACCAAAGTATTGGAGTTTCAGCTTCAACATCAGTCCTTCCAATGAACACCCAAGACTGATCTCCTTTAGGATGGACTGGTTGGATCTCCTTGCAGTCCAAGGGACTCTCCAGAGTCTTCTCCAACACCACAATTCAAAAGCACCAATTCTTTTTTTTTTTTTTTTTAATATTATTTTATTAGTTGGAGGCTAATCACTTCACAAAATTTCAGTGGATTTTGTCATACATTGACATGAATCAGCCATAGAGTTACACGTATTCCCCATCCCGATCCCCCCTCCCACCTCCCTCTCCACCCAACTCCTCAGGGTCCTCCCAGTGCACCAGGCCCGAGCACTTGACTCATGCATCCCACCTGGGCTGGTGGTCTGTTTCACCATAGATAATATACATGCTGTTCTTTCAAAACATCCCACCCTCACGTTCTCCCCCAGAGTTCAAAAGTCTGTTCTGTACTTCTGTGTCTCTTTTTCTGTTTTGCATATAGGGTTATCGCTACCATCTATCTAAATTCCATATATATGTGTTAGTATACTGTAATGTTCTTTATCTTCCTGGCTTACTTCACTCTGTATAATGGGCTCCAGTTTCATCCATCTCATTAGAACTGATTCAAATGAATTCTTTTTAACGGCTGAGTAATATTCCATGGTGTATATGTACCACAGCTTCCTTATCCATTCATCTGCTGATGGGCATCTAGGTTACTTCCATGTCCTGGCTATTATAAACAGTGCTGCAATGAACATTGGGGTGCACGTGTCTCTTTCAGATCTGGATTCCTCAGTGTGTATGCCCAGAAGTGGTATTGCTGGGTCATATGGCAGTTCTATTTCCAGTTTTTTAAGAAATCTCCACACTGTTTTCCATAGTGGCTGTACTAGTTTGCATTCCCACCAACAGTGTAAGAGGGTTCCCTTTTCTCCACACCCTCTCCAGCATTTATTGCTTGTAGACTTTTGGATAGCAGCCATCCTGACTGGCGTGTAATGGTACCTCATTGTGGTTTTGATTTGCATTTCTCTGATAATGAGTGATGTTGAGCATCTTTTCATGTGTTTGTTAGCCATCTGTATGTCTTCTTTGGAGAAATGTCTGTTTAGTTCTTTGGCCCATTTTTTGATTGGGTCGTTTATTTTTCTGGAATTGAGCTTCAGGAGTTGCTTGTATATTTTTGAGATTAATCCTTTGTCTGTTTCCTCATTTGCTATTATTTTCTCCCAATCTGAGGGCTGTCTTTTCACCTTACTTATAGTTTCCTTTGTTGTGCAAAAGCTTTTAATTTTCATTAGGTCCCATTTGTTTAGTTTTGCTTTTATTTCCAATATTCTGGGAGGTGGGTCATAGAAGATCTTGCTGTGATTTATGTCGGAGAGTGTTTTGCCTATGTTCTCCTCTAGGAGTTTTATAGTTTCTGGTCTTACATTTAGATCTTTAATCCATTTTGAGTTTATTTTTGTGTATGGTGTTAGGAAGTGTTCTAGTTTCATTCTTTTACAAGTGGCTGACCAGTTTTCCCAGCACCACTTGTTAAAGAGATTGTCTTTTTTCCATTGTATATCCTTGCCTCCTTTGTCAAAGATAAGCTGTCCATAGGTTCGTGGATTTATCTCTGGGCTTTCTATTCTGTTCCATTGATCTATATTTCTGTCTTTGTGCCAGTACCATACTGTCTTGATGACTGTGGCTTTGTAGTAGAGTCTGAAGTCAGGCAGGTTGATTCCTCCAGTTCCATTCTTCTTTCTCAAGATTACTTTGGCTATTCGAGGTTTTTTGTATTTCCATACAAATTGTGAAATTATTTGTTCTAGTTCTGTGAAAAATACTGTTGGTAGCTTGATAGGGATTGCATTGAATCTATAGGTTGAAAAGCACCAATTCTTAAAAAAAAAAAAGCACCAATTCTTCTGCACTCAGCTTTCTTTATAGTCCAACTCTCACATCCATACATGACAGAGATACTGTTTGAAGTCAGACTTCCTTGCCTCTTCCTCCTCTTTCACAGAACTCAAATTCAGCATGAGTCTTCTGAAGGATGCATTATAATTGATACGCGGATATTTTAGTTAGAAAAAAGGGACTGAAAGACTTTTAATAAAAGGATTTTTCAGGGGCAGGGTACATTCTAAAATTCTGTGATTATTAACCTTTCCATTCCATTTTCGTTCATGTCCAAGAACTTGACTCAGTAATTGGCTACCAGTGTACCCGGGGAGTAGGGGTTTTAGAATAGCACTGGAGAGGTGAAGTTGATATCATGATAAATACCCTCCAGAGGGGAAACTTCATTAAATTTATCTTTGTAGTGTCACATTGGAGAAATATTCACATTATCTTGGATCCTGTACATAAGAGAGGACAACTTGCAGCTAACACCAGATGTTGGCAATGTGCAAAAGATCAGTTCATCTCTGGAATGAATGGAGCAGAGAGTAGTTAATTCATTTGCTTATTTATTCTTCACACAATTAAAGCACACACTGAGCTAACACAACTGAGGCTATCAAGAAAAATAGACTAAGAACTATACTCTCAAATGACTTGCTATCTAATAAAGAAGCCATGAAAACTGTTAATATTATTTAGAATATTACAAACATCTCCACAACCAGCCTCAAGTTCTCATCCTGGCTTTCTGGGCTCTTCATAATTTGAGACAGTACTGCTCATTTGTCCCAATATCCTCAACACAGACGCACATTGTTCTCATTAGTCAAGTTTCTTCACCATTCCACAACAATGCCTGGCCCACTTCTGCTTTCTTCCTTTCTTCCTTTTTTCCTTTCCACTGCTTGTCTTTTCTTTCCTCCTTCCTTCCTGCCAGGGACCCATCAGAACAGATGTCCAGATTTCCTACCCTCCTGGGCTGCAAGTCAGTATTTTAGGATTTAACTTATGTCACATTTTCCTTTCTGAAGTCTTTTCTTGATTATTTTTGTTCTGAGTAGTCAATGACTATTCTGCAAATGGATCACTCTTATATAGTGTGTACCTTACAATCAGAAATGTATTAATTTTCAGAATTAGAGTATTACAGGAGCTTAAAGAGTGGAAAGTGTCAAGGCCTGAGACAGCCTGGAAAAGCCTTGTGGAGGAGGTGTGACTTGAGATGACCCATGAGGGAGGAACAATTGAACCTGATAACTGAGATGGAGAAAAGATTTAAGAAAGGGGATAGAATGAGAGTAAGCAAGAGAGCAAGCCCAAGAGAGGAATTCTTTTTTTCAAGAATGATAGTTGGTTTTATTTCTAAACTATTGTTTTAAGAAATTGATTAGCTTCCAGTCAGTGTGGAGTTACCATGGAGGGCAATGCTTGTCAAAGGCTGTACTCACTTGTCATTTACTCAGATCTGTTGGTTATCAAATTGTAAAATTTCAGAATAGTCATAATTTTAGGGACTCAGGACAGAAAGCCCCCTTGAAACTAACCAAAACCCTGTGGGGTTCCTGGGCACACAAGCCATTCTGTGTTTCTTGTTTGTAGTAAATAGGCTTCAGTCTCCATGACTTTCCCTGAGTTCCAAAGGGCAGGTTCAAACTGTTGCTAGTCAGAGAAGGGAAGGGATATGGAGACAAGGGAGGAACAGTCAAGGCCTTGGGGCAGGGTCCTGGTTCTGACTCAAGGAATACATGTAACAATATTTTTGAGCTCTTCTGTAGAACTAAAACCTATAACACATGGAAGATACTAACTACTTGATGAAGCATTCTTTATTTCAGAGAGAAGGTCATAGTTTGATAACCTCAAAAACCACAAAAGTTCATCAGAAGACCACCTAAGTCCAGATTAAAGAAACGCAGGCCTTGCACACAGTCTGATCCTTAATAGCAATACTGCCCTTGAACCATTGCAGTAAATCTCCTCACCAAAGCCCTGAGTTTTTTCATGGCATGAGCCCACTGTGTTCCCCTTTGCCTGGCAAAGAAATAAAGCTGTTCTTTTCTACTTCATCCAAAACTCTGTCTCCAAGTTTCAATCTGGTACTGGAATATAGAGGCCGAGTTTTTGGCATCACAACCTCTGTTTGAACAATAACTTCTGCTTGCTATATTCATAAAATAGCTAGTTCCATTCATTGCAGCATTACAATGAATACAAAATTCATTCCCACGTTAAGCTAAAATCTGGCTGTTGATATTTTTCAGCCATTGAGCCTCTTTTTTCCTGGTAAAGCCACACAGAGTAAATTTGATTTCTCATCAACACAAGAGTTTTTTAAATATTTGTAAAAGTAGTATTGTGCATTTGAAAAGTAACTTGAGTGATTCATTCCCTGGAACAGGTGGCTTGAAATTGTAGCTTAAGGTAATGAAACAGTTTGGCAGAACATAGGAAAGCAATATGGCAGGGTGCTAAAAGTTCAAGCTCTAGCATTTTTTGTTTTTTTCTTTAATTTGAGGAAAAATTGATTTACAATGTTGTGTTGATTTCTGCTGTACAACAACACAAATCAATCATAATTATACATATATCATCTCCCTCTTGAGCCTTCTTCCCATCTTCCCATCCCTCCCCTCTGAGTCATCAGAGAGTGTCAAGTTGAGCTCCCTGTGTTATGCGGCAACTTCTTACTAGCTGTCTATTTTATACATGGTAGTATATATGTGTTGAGGCTACTTTCTCCATTTGTCCCACTCTTTTCTTCCCCCACTGTGTCCACAAATTCAATCTATATATTTGCATCACCATTTATTCCCTACAAATAGGCTCATTAATATGATTTTTCTAGATTCCATATATGTGTGTGTTAACATATGACATTTGTTTCCCTTTCTGACTTACTTAACTCTGTATGTAGACAAGATTCTAGGTTCATCCACCTCACTAGAACTGACTTAAATTCATTCTTTTTATGGCTGAGTAATATTCCATTGAATATATGTACCAAAACTTCTTTATATGTTCATCTGTAGATGGACATCTAGGTTGTTTCTATGTCCTGGCTGTTGTAAATTGTGCTTCAATAAATATTGGGGTACTTGTGTATTATTCAGTTATGGTTCTCTCAGAGTATATGCCCAGGAGTGGGATTTCTGGGTATATGGTAGTTTTAGGTGGTTCAGACAGTAAAGAATCTGCTTGCAATGTGTGAGACCTGGGTTCGATCCCAGAGTGGGGAAGATCCTCTAGAAAAGGGAATGGCTACTCATTCCAGTACTCTTGCCTTGAGAATTCCACGGACAGAGGAGCCTGGTGGACTGCAGTCCTTGGGGTTAAAACGAGTCAAACATGACTGATACTTTCACTTCACTTTCATGGTAGTTTTATGCCTAGTTTTTTAAGGAATCTCCATACTGTTCTACATAGTGGCTGTATCAATTTACATTCCTACCAACAGTGTAAGAAAGTTCCCTTTTCACCACATCCTCTCCAGCATTTGTTGTTTGTAGATTTTTGATGATGCCCATTCTGACTGGTGTGAGTCAACACCTCACTGTAGTTTTGATTTTAATTTCTCTAATAATTAATAATGATGAGCTTCTTTTCATGTGCTTATCAGTCATCTGCATGTCTTCTTTAGAGAAGTATCTGTTTAGGTCCTCCGTCCATTCTGTGATTAGGCTGTTTGCTTTTCTGATATTGAGCTGTATGAGCTGCTTATATACTTTGGAGATTAAGCTTTTGTCACTTGTGTCATTTGCAATTATTTTCTCCCATTCTGAGAGTTATCTTTTCATCTTATTCAATGTTACCTTTGCTGTACAAAAACTTATAAGATTAATTGGGTCCCATTTGTTTATTTTTTGTTTTTATTTCCATTACTCTAGGAGATGTGACAAAGAGAATCTTGCTGTGATTTATGTCAGAGCGTACTATCTATGTTTTCCTCTAAGAGATTTATAGTTTCTGGCCTTACATTTAAGTCTTTAATTCATTTTGAGTCTATTTTTGTGTATGGTGTTAAGAAGTGTTCTAGTTTCATTCTTTTATGTGTAGTTGTCGAGTTTTCACAGCTCAACTTACTGAAGAAACTGTCTTATCTCTGTTGTATATTCTTGCCTCCTTTGTCAAAGATAAGGTGCCCATAGATGTGTGGGTTTATTTCTTGGTTTCTCCCTTGTTTCATTGGTCTATATGTCTGTTTTGTGACAGTACCATACTGCCTTAATGACTGTAGCTTTGTAGTATAATCTGAAGTCAGGAAGTTTGATTCCTCCAGCTTCATTCTTCTTTCTCAAGATTTCTATGGCTGTTTGGGGTCTTTGTGTTTCCATAAGAATTTTAAAATGTTTTGTTCTAGTCCTGCGAAAACTACTCTTCTTTTCTCAGCTATTAGCAAGCCCTCTACAGACAACCATATTGTCTTTCTGCATTTCTTTTTCTTGGGGATGGTTTTGATCCCGGCATCCTGTACAATGTCACAAACCTCCATCCATAGTTCTTCAGGCACCCTGTCTATCAGATCTAATCCCTTGAATCTATTTCTCACTTTCACTGTATAATCATAAGGGACTTGATTTAGGTCATACCTGAATGATCTAGTGGTTTTCCCTACTTTCTTCAGTTTAAGTCTGAATTTGGCAATAAGGAGTTCATGATCTGAGCCACAGTCAGCTCCCAGTCTTATTTTTGCTGACTGTATAGAGCTTCTTCATCTTTGGATGCAAAGAAATCAATCTGATTTCGATATTGACTATCTGGTGATGTCCATGTGTAGAATCTTCTTTTGTGTTGTCAGAAGATGTTTGCTATGACCAGTGTGTTCTCTTGGCAAAAGCCGGTTAGCCTTTGTCCTGCTCTTTTTGTATTCCAAGGCCAAACTTGCCTGTTACCCCAGGTGTTTCTTGACTTCCTACTTTTGAATTCCAGTCCCCTATGATGAAAGAACTTTTTTTTTTTTTTTTTTTGGTGTTACTTCTACGAGGTCTTCTAGGTCATCATAGAACTATTCAGCTTCAATTTCTTTGGTGTTAGTGGTTGGGGCATAGACTTGGATTACTGTGATATTGAATGGTTTACCTTGGAAACAAACCAAGATCATTCTGTCATTTTTGAGATTGCACCCAAGTACTGCATTTCAGACTCTTTTACTGACTATGAGGGCTACTCCATTTCTTCTAAGGTATTCTTGCCCACAGTGGTAGGTATAATGGTCATCTGAATTAAATTTGACCATTCCAGTCCATTTTGGTTCATTGACTGCTAAAGTGTTGCTTGTTCACTCTTGCCATCTCCTGTTTGACCACTTCCAATTTACTTTGATTCATGGACATAACATTCCAGGTTCCTATGCAATATTGCTTTTTATAGCATCAGACTTTACTTCCAACATCAGTCACATCCACAACTGGACATTGTTTTCAATTTGGTTCTGTCTCTTCATCCTTTCTGGAGTTATTTCTTCACTCTTCCCCAGTGGCATATTGGGCACCTACTGACCTGGTGAATTCCTGGGGAATTCATCATTCAGTGTCCTATCTTTCTGCCTTTTCATACCATTCATGGGGTTCTCAAGGCAAGAATACTGAAGTGGTTTGCCATTTCCCCTCCAGTGGACCACATTTTGTCAGAACTTTCCACCATGACCTGTCCATCATGGGTGGCCCTACACAGGATGGCTCATAGTTTCATTGAGTTAGACAAGGCTGTGATCCAATGTGATTAGTTTGATTAGTTTTCTGTGATGCCTACCATAAAGCATAACAAATATTTAATCAAGAAGAGACTTCAGGAAACCCAAGTCACAGGTGTTTTTTTCCTGCATTCTTCAAAAACATGGTGAAAAATAAGGAGTAGTAAGATATTAGGAGATATGGATTTTTTCTATGAATATTTTTATTCAACATTTTTTCTGACAGTTCTAGTCAGTGTGATAAGGAGAGAAAAATCAATAAAAGGTGTGAATACTGGAAAAGAATATATGAAACTGTCCTTATTTGCAAATACCATGACATTGCATGTTTAATACAATGATCAAATTATCATCTGCTCTGCTGGAACTCTGCTAGTGTTATAGCCCTTGGGCTTTTGGGAGCTGTGATTAAAAGCTGTCTCCAAAACTAAGACCTAGAATGAATACATGTGAGTGAATATTGACAGACCAAGGTGCTCAAAACTTGTTGAATTCAACAGAATCTATTTTTACTGATTAATGTGGACAGCATGGACAAAGAAGCAGCATTTTCGTGGAGATACATAAATATGAATAATGAAATAACATATTATATTACTAGGAAGTTCTTCCAAATTATCTTGAGTCTCATAGCAATCTTGTAAGGTGGATAAGAAATATACTGATATTCTTATTGTCAGATGAAAAACTACCACTCAGAGAACTTGAAGTATTTTCCTTAAATCACACTGTTAAAAGGTTATGCAGTTGGGAGCAGGACCCAATACTATAGGTCAAGAATTCTTTCTTTATTCTTCACTTATTTGCTGTATGAATCAGCACCAGATTTCCCAAACCACTCCTGAAATATCAAAGTTAACTAGATAATGAGTACAAAGGAAGACTTTTTGCTGAAATTGTTTTATGTCTAGTTAAATTGCCTTATGTAGGGCCCAACAGAATGTTGTTTATGGAGACATAAAAGATTAGAAATAAAATATAAAATTATAAATGTCACCCAAAGAATATTTAGTCTTTTTTATATCTAAGACTCAATATTCTCCATTACCTTTTAAAAATAACTTCAGTTTCCTAAAGCTATCTGGGGAGCCTTTGTGTAATTCACTCTACCAAAATTGAGAATTTTATAAGTATGTTAAATCAATCCTACATTTCTAAACTAATCAACTGGCTTTATATCCAGAAGATATATAAAAATAAAAACAATTGCTTGTTTTTCATTTTCTTCACAGCTTTCAAGTTTTTAAATTATTTCCTCCACATCCTTATAATATTCAACATCTTATTCATGTTTCATATGTAAGAAGTTTAGCAACTCTTTGAAGATGCTTCTTGATCAAAAGCCTAGGTGGGAGAATCTGACCCAGGGGAGAAACATGTTTTTGTTATGAAAATGCAGCAGACTAGCTCTGGACCAAATCTCACATCACCCCAGAGCCTGTCACTGTCAGACACAAATAGGAAGGTGCCTTCCTATTGGGCACTGGTGGCAGAGAGGTTCTTCCTGTGTTTCCAACACTGGGTTGACTGAGCTGCCTCAGAGCACAAAGTCCAAGGCACCCAGGAGGGACCCATAGGCTACCAACTCTGCTGTACTGGGGTCTGATTTTTGTTTTTGACAGACTCATCTTGGAGTTTATGTGATCTAACTTCTATTTTCCATGTATTTGAGAAATTTCCAGTGAGGAAGGGTTCCTTAATGTCAGTGTTGACAAATGTAAAACCACATATTTTACTCCAAATGACTTAATACTCGAAAATTTACACAAAGAGAATTGAAGTATTATCACAACATTGTGTACATTTAGTAAATCTTCCAAGAGGCTTAAATTGTACCAATGATAGCTGTTATTATAATAGTAGACAGCAGAGCTGGAGCTAGGAAGCTGACATTAAGTTAAGGAGATTTTTTTTTTTCTCTCACTTTTATAGCTCCTGGATAAAGGGCAAGATATTTAGGGGACTATCCTATTTGTACCTCAGCTGTGAGATAAGTGTTATATTTTCTGGCACCAGTACATACTGTTAAGGCTTGAACAGTGATAAAGAGATGAGTTTAGTGACAAAGAAAATACTAAATTGGAATTCAGTGAATCTCTGGATTATTGTAAGCTCTGGAACAATAAATAAATGAAATAAAGAATGTTTGGAAAAAGAGTGAGGAACTAATTTGACAGGGACATTACTGTTCTCAATACTTCAGGAAGGTAGGGAACAAGGAGCCAAAAACTGGAAACAAGATGAGTGAATATGAGACAAATTTGGGAAAATATCAAGAAGAGTTTCACTGGCAACACAGACTGACAAAATGATACTTGGTTGTTATTTTGTACTTTTGATGGAACAATCTCTAAACAAACACTTTAATTGCATACCCTGTTGAGCTAGGCTAATGTTTCCGGCTGGGGTAATGTTAAAATGTGGGCAGCCAGAGGGGACTACCAAGATACTGTGACAGATTCTTGGAAGAACAACTATTTTGGAATTAAATACATCAAGAAAAAAAAATGTAAAAACCATCCAGAAACTCCAGACTTCCTCTTCTTTCCTCACGTGTGTAGTTAAACTGACTTTCAACAAGAAGCATAAAAGAATAGGATGCCTTCTTTGATGTGTGAAGGAAATTATTTAGAACAAATTAAAGGGAAGCCCTCAGTATGAGATACCATTCTCTGTATGCAAGGAACAACATTCGTTGGGACACTCACTTTATTCTTTTTTCAGAATAGTGTGATATGAAACCATCTATTGGAAGACATTTATTGACTGACTGGGGCTAGGCATTTAATCTCTGGAAAAATAACCATTTCTACATGCAGTCACGGGACTCATGATTTTGCCTATTACTTGTGAGGTGACAGTTAAGGTGAGGAGAAATAAATAACACGTCTTTAATACATTGGAGGATTGTCTGTCTGCCGAGGGGAACATAATGCAAAATATTGCCCTCAAGGAGCTTAGAAAGGATGATAAAATGATAAATATATCTGAAATGGCAAAGCATGCTAATTATTGTTGCTGTTAAGTCGCTAAGTCGTGTCCGACGCTTCGCGACTCTGTGGACTGCAGCGTGCCAGGATTCCCTGCCCTTCACTATCTCCCGGAGTTCACTCAAACTCATGTTCATTGAAGCAGTGATACCATCCAAACATCTCATCCTCTGTCACCCTCTTCTCCTTCTGCCCTCAATCTCTCCCAAAATCAGGGTCTTTTCCAGTGAGTAAGTTCTTTGCATCAGGTGGCCAAAGTATTGGAGCTTCAGTTCTAGCATCAGTCCTTCCGCTGAATACACAGGGTTGATTTTCTTTAGGATTGACTGGTTTGATCTTCTTGCTCTCCAAGGGACTCTCAAGATTCTTCTCCAGTACCAGTTTGAAACTATCAATTTATCAGCACTCAGCCTTCTTTATGGTCCAACTCTCACATTCTTACACGACTACTGGAAAAACCCTAGTTTTGACTATACAGAACATTGTCAGCAAAATGATGTCTCTGCTTTTTAATATGCTGTCGAGATTGGTCATAACTTTTCTTCCAAGGAGCAAATGTTTTTTAAATTCATGGCTATAGTTACCATCCACAGTGATTTCGGAGCCAAAGAAAATAAAATCTGCCACTTCTTCCATTTTCCCCCCATCTATTTGCCATGAAGTGACGGGACCAATGCCATGATCTCAGTTTTTTGAGTGTTGAGTTTTAAACCAGCTTTTTCACCCTCCTTTTTCAACCTCATCAAGAGGTTCTTTAGTTTCTCTTCACTTTCTGCCATTAAGATGGTATCATCTGCATAGCTGAGGTTGTTGCTCTCTCTCCCAGCAATCTTGATTCCAGCTTGTGCTTCATCCAGCCCTGCATTTCACATGATGTACTCTGATAGAAGTTAAATAAGCACGGTGACAATATACAGCCTTAATGTACTCCTTTCCCAATTTGGAACCAAACTGTTGTTACGTGTCCAGTTCTACTGTTGCTTCTTGACCTGCGTACAGATTTCTCAGGAGGCAGGTCAGGTGGTTTGGTATTTCCATCTCTTGAAGAATTTTCCACAGTTTGTTGTCAAAGGTTTTAGCATAGACAATGAAGAAAAGTAGATATTTTCTGGAATTCTCTTACTTTTTCTATGATCCTATGGATGTTGGCAATTTGATCTCTGGGTCCTCTGCCTTTTCTAAATCCAGCATGCACATTTGGAAGTTTTCAGTTCATAAACTGTTGAAGCCTAGCTTGAAGGATTTTGAGCATAATATTGCTGGCATGTGAAATGAGTGCAATTGTACCATAGTTTGGACATTCTTTGGCATTGCCTTTCTTTGGGATTGAAATGAAAACTGCCCTTTTCAGTCCTGTGGCCACTGCTTAGTTTTCCAAATTTACTGCATATTGAGTATGTCATAGTGACTTTGATAGCATCATCTTTTAGGATTTGAAATATCTCAGCTGGAATTCCATCACCTCCATTAGCTTTGTTTGTAGTAATGCTGCCTAAGGCCCACTTCACACTCCAGGATGTTTGGCTGTATCTGAGTGACCATGCCATTATGATTATCCAGTTCATTAAAACCTTTTTTTATTAGTTCTGTGTATTCTTACCTCTTCTTAATCACTTCTGCTTCTGTTAGGTCCTTGCTTTGTCTGTCCTGTATTGTGCCCATCTTTGCATGAAAGGTTCCCTTGGTGTCTCCTATTTTCTTGAAGCAATCTCTAGTCTTTCCAATTTTATTGTTTTACTCTATTTCTTTGCATTGTTCACTAAAGAAGATTTTCTTATCTCTCCTTGCTATTCTCTGGAACTTTGCATTAAATTGGATATATCTTTCCCTTTCTCCTTTACCTTTTGCATCTCTTCTTTTCTCCACTATTTGTAAAGCCTCCTCAGACAACCATTTTGCCTTTTAGCATCTCTTTTCTTGGGGATGATTTTGGTCACCACCTCCTGAACAATGTTATGAACCTCCATCCATAGTTCTTAAGGCACTCGTCTATCAGATCTAATTCCTTGAATCTATTTGTCACTTGCACTGTATAATTGTCAGGGATTTGACTTAGATAATACCTGAATGGCCTAGTGATAGTCCTACTTTCTCCACTTTAAGTCTGAATCTTGCAATAAGGAGCACATGATATGAGTCACAGTGAGTCACATGCCTTGTTTTTGCTGACTATATAGAGCTTCTCCATCTTCAACTGCAAAGAATATAATCAATCTGATTTCAGTATTGACCATCTGGTGATGTCCTGTGTACAGTCATCTCCTGTGTTGTTGGAAGGGGGTGTTTGCTATGACCAGTGTGTTCTGTTGACAAACTCTGTTAACCTTTGCCCTGACTCATTTGTCCTCCAAGGTCAAACTTGCCTATTACTCCAGGTATCTCTTGACTTCCTACTTTTGCATTCCAATTCCCTATGATGAAAAGGACATCTTTTTTTTTTTTTTTTTTTTTTTTTTCCTGGTGGTCATTTTAGAAGGTCTTGTAAGTCTTCATAGAACTGATCAACTTCAGCTTCTTTGGCATTAGTGGTAGGGGCATAGACTTGGATTCCTGCAATATTGAATGGTTTGCCTTGGAAATGAACCAAGATCATTCTGTTGTTATTGAGATTGTACCCAAGTACTGCATTTTGGACTTTTTTGTTGACTATCAGGGTTACTTCATGTCTTCTAAGGGATTCTTGCCCATAGTAGTAGCTATAATGGTCATCTGAATTAAATTCACCATTTCCGTTCATTTTACTTCACTGATTCCTAAAATGTTGATGTTCACTCTTGCCATCTCCTGTTTGACCACATCCTCAATTACTTTGATTCACAGACCTAATATTCCAGGTTCCTATGTAATACTGTTCTTTCACCACTACACACATCCACAATTGGGTGTGGTTTCTTCTTTGGCTCAACCTTCTCATTCTTTCTGGATCTACTTCTCCACTCCTCTCCAGTACCATATTAAGCACCTACTGACCTGGAGAGTTAATCTTTCAGTGTCATAGCCTCTTGCCTTTTCATATTGCTCATGTTAATTATTAACCAATACTAATTCCAACCCTGTTCCAGGCACTGAAATTACAAGCAAGTAAACTCATTTCTTTCTGCTGCCTAGAATCTACTGGAGAATACAATGAAGAACTTGAAAATTCATGGCCACGTGGAAAAAAACAGTTCTGTGCATTTGAATCAGATTCATTTTGAGTTGATTCATTGTTCTATTGGTTTTAAAGTTGGCCAAAAGATTTAACCTTCTTTAGTCTCACTTATCTCATCTGTTCACTTGAGTGTGTGTGTGTGTTTAAAAATCAAAGATGATCCTTGAAATGTTTAAGAAAATGTAAAGTACAAAGTGGATCCTCAGAAAATGGTAGCTCTGAGGATAAGTGAGGCAATGTTTCATGTACATGTGAAAACACTCAGATGGCTAGGATTCCACAGAAGTGATGGACCTCTTCTTTCATCACTTGTGACTACTAAGACATAGATAGGTAAGATGGCAGCATATTTGGCTCTCTGCAGTATCTCAGACCCATTCTTTTCACAGATGGACTATTCAGGAAGGAAACATTCTTTTTTAGGTTGGATAGACTTTGCCAATAATGAGAAAAAACTTCTCTGAATGGAAGTCAAGGTTGGTAGGCCCTGATGAAGTGCAATGGGAACAGAAAAGCCTAGTAAGTGACACTGAAAACATGCCAATGGGAAGGGATATATAATGTTTAGCTCTGTCAGCTTCCACAACAGGTTGTACATGTATTAATCTCCCCAAGGCTTATAGGAGCATCACGAGAGAAAAGAAAAGGAGGAGTATAAATAACTTTTGTCTCACAAATTTATTAGTTCTAAGCCTAAGTTTCACTAACATTATTATTAATAGAAATAATAATTATAACAATTTAACTTTGCAAATAAGCAATGGTTAGAACCAGACATGGAAGAACAGACTCGTTCCAAATTGGGAAAGGAGTACTTCAAGGCTGTATATTGTCACCGTGCTTATTTAATTTATATGCAGAGAACATCATGTGAAATGCCAGGCTGGATGAAGCACAAGCTGGAATCAAGATTTCTGGGAGAAATATCAATAACCTCAGACGTGCAGGTGACACCACCCTTATGGTAGAAAGTGAAGAGGGACTGAAGAGCATCTTGATGAAAGTAAAAGATGAGAGTGAAAAATCTGGCTTAAAATTCAACATTCAAAAAACTAGTATCATGGCATCCAGTCCCATCACTTCATGGCAAATAGATGGTGAAAACAATGGAAACAATGACAGACTTTATTCTCTTGGGCTCCAAAATCACTGCAGACAGTGACTGCAGCCAAGAAATTAGAAGATACTTACTCCTTGGAAGAAAAGCTATGACCAACCTAGACAGCTTATTAAAAAGCAGAGACATTATTTTGTCAACAAAGGTCCACCTAGTCAAAGCTATGGTTTTTCCAGTAGTCATGTGTGGATATGAGAGTTGGACTATAAAGGAAGCTGAGTGCTGAAGAACTGATGCTTTTGAACTTTGGTGATGGAGAAGGCTCTTGAGAGTCCCTTGGACCACAAGGAGAATAAACCAGTCAATCCCAAAGGAAATAAGTCCTGAATATTCATTGGAAGGACTGATGCTGAAGCGGAAACTCCAATACTTTGGCCACCTGATGTGAAGAACTTACTCCTTGGAAAAGACCCTGATGTTGGGAAAGATTGAAGTCAGAAGCAGAAGGGGACAACAGAGGATGACATGGTTGGATGGAATCACCAACTCAGTGGACATGAGTTTGAGCAAGCTTTGCAAGTTGGTGATGGATATGGAAGCCTGGTGTGCTGCAGTCCATGGGGTCGCAAAGAGTCAGACGCAGTTGAGCGACTGAGCTGAACTGAACTTTGAATAGCTATCATTTTATCTCTTGTAAAACATTTTCACATTTTAGGTTGTTCTAGTTTCTCAGATCTCTGTTGAGATAGAACTGAACAGAACCCTCCACCCATCATCCTCAAATAGAAATGTTCCTCCCAGTACCCTGCCTCTTGTTTGCAGAAAAGCTGAAGTCTCCAAACCTCCTAACTATAATAAAATAGTAGGTTTAAAGAGTTAATGATTAAGACAGGAAAGTCACAGATTCAGTATCTGATGCACATTTCTGAGTCATTTTATAAATACTATAACTGCCACCAGAGGGAAAAAACTAACTGCAAGATAACCAGATTTCAACCATGATAGAAGCTGTGCCATCTTGAGCAGTACTGACTATATTGCTTTCATGATTCTAAGAAATGACCTTAAGAGAATAGTATTAGCACTATTGCTCATAATAATAATTTACATATTTGTGGGCATCAAAATAATCGTAGCTTATTCTACCTTTACAAGGGCTCCCCAGGTGGCACTAGTGGTAAAGAACCTGCCTGCCAAAGCAGGAGAGGTAAGAGATGCAGGTTCGATCCCTGGGTCAGGAAGATCCCCTAGAAAAGGGCATGGCAACCCACTCTGGTATTCTTGCCTGGAGAATCCCATGGACAGAGGAGCTTGGTGGGCTACAGTCCATAGGGTCACAAAGAGGAGGACAATTCTGAAGCAACTTAGCAAGCAAGCACATATTGCCCTTCTATGTAATGGCAAGTAAGTTCCATTCAGTTCAGTTCAGTCACTCAGTCATGTCCGACTATTTGCAACCCCATGGACTGCAGCATGCCAGGCTTCCCTCTCTATCACCAACCCCCAGAGATTGCTCAAACCCTAATCCCATAGAAATGAAATAATGTCTGATGAGGAGGTGGGGTGTGGGCACGCATGTGTGCTTAGTCACTCAGTCACATCTGACTCTTTTCCACCCCATGGGCCAGAGCCTGCCAGGTTTCTCTACCCATGGGATTCTTCAGGCAAGACTACTGGAGTGGGTAGCCATTCCCTTCCCCATGGGATCTTCCTGACACAGAGACTGAACCCAGGTCTTCTGGATTGCAGGTGGATTGTTTACCATCTGAACCACTAAGGAAGCCTGGGGTGTGAGAATAGGGGTGTAAGCATTTCATTGCAAGAAGCCATTCTCAGCAAGAAATCCCTTTTCATATTAATTTAGCAAAGCTACATTGTAACTCACTTTTAAATCAGGTTCCTGCATGCTCTACTCATTCTTGGCCCTAGCATATCTTTCCAATCTTTTAATCAAAGAATAGCTTGCCAAATCTGTTGATACTTTCCATAGGTTATAGAAGTAGAAATGAAGAATAAGTAATTAACAGATGACCAGATCTCTTTCCTAGCTTCCCCTTTAGTAATCTGGCAAACAAACTGTGAGGAAAAAAGAAAACAAAACTGTATGAATGAGATAGGAACTAAAGAAAGTTACAAGGAGTCAACAAACCTATATGCAGTGCGAGACAGAGACTAGTCTGACCCCCTAACTCAATGATTAAATGAGATTACTTCCCTTTTCCCTTTAAAATCTTTCATGGCTGAGCAGAAACTTTGGAGCTGATTTTGGGGGACAGTGAGTCTACCATCTGTCCAGATTGCTGGCATTCTGATTAAAATCAACTTTCCTTTCTGCCAACACTTGCCTCTTTCTTGGGTATTGTTCTGCCCGTAGTCCAAGTCCCCGGTCGGGAAAGAAGACTCCTCGAAACAATGCAACTCGCAATAGGGGAATTTATTACTGACTCGAGCCAGGGTCTCCCGCCCTCACCAGGTGTGTGAGGATGAAAGGCCCCGAGCCCCAGTTCTCTCAGGTATTTATTAGGTCAAAACAAGCAGCAGGTAGTTGGCGCAATCGGATTGGTTACACAGTGGGTAGTTTGCGTAAGTGAATTGGTTACATAGTTGCAGGTAATTTTTGTTGGCCCTACGTGGGGCTTTCAGCTTTCCCCTGATAGGTTCCCTTTCTTCTGGCTAGGCATATGTTGATTGGCTGGCTCCAGGAGGCCTGATAATTATGTTATCCCGGGAAACCAGGCCTACTCCTACTCTAGGCTGCCTGCCATGGCGTTAACTGTGACAGCCTCACAGGTATTGATTTTTGAGTGGTGAGCTACTGGACCTGTGTTCCGTAACAGAGGGAGAAAGACAACCCTTGAATTACTAATCCAATTTTACAGATGCATATACTTAGGTAGGCTGCAGCTGCTGCTGTTGCTGCTGCTAAGTCGCTTCAGTCGTGTCAAACTCTGTGCGACCCCATAGACGGCAGCCCATCAAGCTTCCCCGTCCCTGGGATTCTCCAGGCAAGAACACTGGAGTTGGTTGCCATTTCCTTCTCCAGTGCATGAAAGTGAAAAGTGAAAGTGAAGCTCCTTGGTCATGTCCGACTCACAGCGACCCCAGGGACTGTAGCCTACCAGGCTCCTCCGTCCATGGGATTTTCAAGGCAAGAGTACTGGAGTGGGGGATAAGTTGCTGAGTCTCTATTAAATAATTTTTGCCACCAGGTGCTGTGTGATCTGGGGAAACACATTTAAGCCTACAAGACCTTAGTTCTGTTATTTTCAAATATGGAAATCAAGCAATATCTTAGAATACTTCTAGGATTCTAATGTTTTTATTAATAGCTGAAATTAAGTTCTTCTTACAGTCTTCCATGATCTTGGCCTCCTGATATTCACATTATTCTGTAATCAGCTCCCCTTGTGTGTGAGTTGGACCTAGCAACTCACTTCTAGCAAATAGCATACACCAAAGGTGATAGGATGCCGTTTCTGAGATTAGGTTATAACTACTGTGACTTCTACTGTGACTTCTGTCTTGCTTGTTCTCTCTCTTTGGCTCTTCTCATGTACTTGTTATAAAGAAGCAAGTTACAGAAACATCTTTATATGTTTCTCATTGGGTTTACCTTATATGGGAGTAAAAAATTAGCAAAACAGGACAAACTTACCCATTAGCAGACAGGCTGCCCAAAGACAAACAAAACTGAGAGACGCCTCAAAACACACCACTGGGTGTGGCACTCCCCTTAAGAGTGTCACATTCCCTTAAAAGTCCACTCCCCTTAAAAGAAACTTTCAGTATGGGAGTCTCTGGGCTTCCTAGACTTGGGTGGCTATTTCCATTCCCATGTTAGAGAAGTTCTCAACTCTAATTTCCTTAAATATTTATTCATACTGTTTCTTTTTCTCTTCTTCTTAGACCCTATAATTCAAATGTTGGTGCACTTTTAGCTTTTCCAGTGGTCTCTAAGGCTGTCCTCATTTCTTTTTATTCTTTTTTCTTTATCCTGTTTTGCTTCAGTTATTTCCACTATTCTATCTTCCAGCTCACTTATCTGTTCTTCTACCTCAGTTATTCTGCTATTAGTTCCCTCTTGCGTATTTTTTTTTTAATCTGTGCTATTCTGTTGTTCATTGGTGATTGTATATTATTTATTTATTCCAGTCCTTGTTAAACATTTCTTGTAACTTCTTGATTCATGCCTCATTCTATTTAGCTGTACCTCCATTTTATTTCTGAGATTTTGGATCATCTTTACTATCATTTTTCTGAACTATTTTTCAGGTAGATGGCATGTTTCCACGTCATTTTTTTGGTCTTGTGAAATTTTACCATGTTCCTTCATCTCCTGCTTGTTTCTCTGTCTTTTCACTTTATTTAATTTACTGTGTTTGGGGTCTCCTTTCTGCAGGCTACAAGGTTGTAGTTCCTCTTATTTGTGGGGTCTACCCCCTGGGTGGGGTTGGACTAGTGCCTTGAGAAGGTTTCCTGGTAGTGAGGACTATTGCCTGTATTCTGGTGGGTAGAGCTGGTTCTTGTCTCTCTTACGGGGTGCCACATCCAGTGCTGTGTTTTGAGGTATCTCTCAGTTTTGTGTCTTTGGGCAGCCTGTCTGCTAATAAGCAGGGTTGTTTTTCTGTTTTGCTACTTTTTTACATGAAGCATTTGGCACTGGAGCCTGTTGGCCTTGGTGTGGGGCCAGATCTTAGTGTTGAGACGGAGCCCTTTGGGAAAGTTCTCACCGATTAACATTCCACGGGGTCAGGAGATCTCAGGTTGTCCAACGTCCTGAATTTGCGTCTCCAGTTTAGAGCTTCAGGTCTGCCCCCCTGGTGGAGACCCAAGACACCACAGGCCACACATCATAGAAGAAAAAGGGAAAGATACAAATAGAAAAAAGAAAAAAGAAATCAAACCAACATACAAGCAAAAAAAAGAACAGGCAGATAAAACTCCAAAACACATGGTAAAATAAAACTAAACAGACAAAAGCACACTAAGAAACTCACATACTCACACTCACAAAAAGAGATGGAATAAAAGAAATAATAAAAAGAGGAATCAAAAAGAAGGAAGCAATCAAAGCAATATACAAATCCATAAATTAAAACAAACACTAAAAAGTAGACCAGCAAAAATACAAAATCAAAAACATAGGGAAAATGCAATATAATGAAAAATTTCTATGAATATAAGAAAAATTATTTAAAAATAAAAGCATAAAACAGAAAAAATTATGAAAATAGAATAAAAAAGAACAATAATACAATAAAACAAAAAGAAAGAAATAATCAAAATATGTATGAAGAATATTTTCCTGTGTCCTCAGTTGTATCCTTTCCCTCGCATTGATCTAGAGGAAATCTGCCTACACAGGAATACAACCAATATTTCTAGGAGGGGCTTTGTACCTGCTGTAGGCACTGTGGGGCCAAATCAGGTTGAGTTTTGACTGTGTACACTCCAGCTTTCACTTGCTTCCAAAGTCATCCATTGCCCCCAAAGTCCTCGGTATCAAGTCAACAGCAGTGAGTTAATCTGTTGCCTCTGTGGCTACAGGAGTGAATTCCCTTCCTCTTCTTTAGATATACAGCCCCTGGTGCTCAACTTTGGTTTTGGCCCCACTTCTGTTTGCAGGCTGCCCTCTGGGGTCTGCTCCTCATCCTGACAAGAAGGAGTGAAAGCCATGGCTACTTATGGCTCACTTGGTCAGTTGGGCTGGTAGAGGAAGGGATGTGGCAGATAAAAGTAGGATGTGTTGGGAATGCCTCATATTTCATAGGCTTGTGGGAAGCTGCTGCAGCCTGAGATGGGTAATGTGCTTTCTCAGGGGATTTGGCTCTGGGTCATCAGTCCCTCAGTTCAGTTAGTCAGTTCAGTCACTCAGTCCTGTCTGGCTCTTTGTGACCCCATGGACTGCAGCACACCAGGATTCCCTGTCCATCACCAACTTGCAGAGCTTGCTCAAACTTATGCCCACTGAGTTGGTGATGCTATCCAGCCATCTCATCCTCTGTCATCCACTTCTCCTCCTGCCTTCAATCTTTTCTAGCATCAGGGTCTTTTCCAGTGAGTCAGTTCTTCACATCAGGTGTTCAAAGTATTGGAGTTTCAGCTTCAGTATCAGTCCTTCCAATGAATATCCTTTAAGATTGACTGGTTGGACCTCCTTGTGGTCCAAGGGACTCTCAAGAGTCTTCTCCAACACCAAAGTTCAAAAGCATCAATTCTTCGGCACTCAGCTTTCTTTATAGTCCAACTCTCACATCCACACATGACTACTGGAAAACCATGGCTTTGACTAGATGAACCTTTGTTGGCAAAGTAATGTCTCTGCTTTTTAATAAGCTGTCTAGTTTGGTCATACCTTTCCTTCCAAGGAACAAGCATCTTTTAATTTCATGGCTGCAGTCACCTTTTGCAGTGATTTTGGAGCCCAAGAAAATAAAGTCTGTCACTGTTTCCATTGTTTCCTCATCTATTTGCCATGAAGTGATGGGACTCTGATATGGCCATAACCCTTGCAGCAGAGGTAGTCTGTTTCCCTGCACATTTTGCACTGCCAGGGTCCCTGCAAGGCAAGAAGCGGTGCCACCTTCATGCTCAACTCTCACAGGATCAAAGCTGCCACAGGCAGAAAAAAAAAATCTTGCATCTATGTGTACAAGGTCGTTTCAGTCATGTTCAACTCTTTGCAACCCTATAGACTGTGGCCTGCGAGGCTTCTCTATCAGGTGAGTTCTCCAGGCAAGAATACTGGAGTGTATTTGCCAATACTGGTTGCCATACCCTTCTAGAGCACTATATTTCAAAAGAAACAATTTTTCAGCATTCAGCTTTCTTCACAGTCCAACTCTCACATCCATACATGACCACTGGAAAAACCATAGCCTTGACCAGATGGACCTTTGGCAAAGAAATGTCTCTGCTTTTTAATATGCTATCTAGGTTGGTCATCACTTTCCTTCCAAGTAAAGGTCGTATAGTATAAGCCTACAGCAAACATTCTCAATGGTGAAAAACTGAAAGCATTCCCCCTAAGATCAGGAACAAAACAAGGGTCCACTTTCACCACTATTATCCAACATAGTTCTGGAAATCCTAGCTACAGTCATCAGAGAAGAAAAAGAAATAAAAAGAATCCAGATCAGAAAAGAAGCAAAGCTTTCACTGTTTGCAGATTACATGATACTGTACATAGAAAATCGTAAAGATAGTATCAGAAAATAACTAGAGCTAATCGGTGAATTTAGCAAAGTTGCAGGGTATAAAATCAATACACAGAAATCACTCGCATTTCTGTATACTAACAACAAAAATATCAGAAAGAGAAATTAAGGAATCAATTCCATTCATCATTACAACAAAAGGAATTAAATATCTAGGAATAAACTTACCTAAGGAGACAAAAGAACTGCACACAGAAAATTATAAGACTAATGAAAGAAATCAAAGATGACACAAACAGATGGAGAGATACTCCATGTTCCTGGGTGGGAAGAATCAATATTGCGAAAATGACTATACTACCAAATGCAATCTATAGATTCAATGTGATCCCTATCAAATTACCAATGGCATTTTTCACAGAACTAGAAGAAAAAATTTCACAATTCATATGGAAACACAAAAGACCCTGAATAGCCAAAGCAATCTTGGGAAAGAAGAACGGAGCTGGAGAAATCAACCTTCCTGGCTTCAGACTATACTACAAAGCTACAGTCATCATTACAGTATAGTACTGGCACAAAAATAGAAACACAGACCAATGGAACAAGATAGAAAGTCCAGAAATAAACCCACGCACCTATGGGTACCTTATTTTTGACAAAGGAGGCAAGAATATACAATGGGGCAAAGACAGCCTCTTCAAAAAATAGTGCTGGGAAAACGAGACAGCTACATACAAAAGAATGAAATTAAAACATTTCCTAACACCACACACAGAGATAAACTCAAAATGGATTAAAGACCTAAATGTAAGACCAGAAACTATAAATCTCTTAGAGGAAAACATAGGCAGAACACTCGATGACATATCTCCAAGCAAGATCCTCTATGACCCACCTCTGAGAGTAATGGAAATAAAAACAAAAGTAGACAAGAGGAACCTGATTAAACTTAAAAGCTTTGCACAGCAAAGGAAACTATAGGCAAGGTGAAAAGACAACCCTCAGAATGGGAGAAAATAATAGCAAATGAAACAACTGGAAAAGGATTAATTTCCAAAATATACAAGCAGCTCATAAAACTCAATACCAGAAAAACAGACTACCCAATCAAAAAGTGGCTAAAAGGCCTAAACAGACATTTCTCCAAAGTAGACATACAGATGGAGAAGGCAGTGGCACTCCACTCCAGTGCTCTTGCCTGGAAAATCCCATGGATGGAGGAGCCTGGTAGGCTGCAGTCCATGGGGTTGCTAAAAGCCGGACACGACTAAGCAACTTCACTTTCACTTTTCACTTTCATGCATTGGAGAAGGAAATGGAAACCCACTCCAGTGTTCTTGCCTGGAGAATCCCAGAGACGGGGGAGCCTGGTGGACTGCCATCTTTGGGGTCGCACAGAGTCGGACACGACTGAAGCGACTTAGCAGCAGTAGCAGCAGCAGCAGACATACAGATGGCTAACAAACACATGAAAAGATGCTCAACATTGCTCATTACTTGAGAAATGCAAATCGAAACTACAATGAGATATCACCTCACACCGATCAGAATGGCCATCATCAAAAAGTCTACAAACAATAAATGTTGGAGAGGGTGTGGAGAGAGTGGAATGTTCTTGCACTGTTGGTGGGAATGTATATTGATACAGCCAATATGGAAGATGATATGGAGATCCCTTAAAAAACTAGAAATAAAACCACCATATGACCCAGCAATCCCACTCTTAGGCATATACCCTGAGGATGTCAAAATTGAAAAAGACACATGTATCCCATTGTTCATTGCAGCACTATTTACAATAGCTAGAACATGGTAGCAACCTAGATGTCCATCAACAGATGAATGGATAAAGAAGTAGTACATATACACAATGGAATGTTATTCAGCCATAAAAAGGAATGCCTTTAAGTTAGTTCCAACGAGGTGGATAAACCTAGAACCTATTATACAGAATGAAGTCAGTCCAAAATAGATAAATATTGTATTCTAACACATATATATGGAATGCAGAAAAATGGTACTGAAGAATTTACTTACAGGCAAGCAATGGAGAAAAAGACAGAGAATAGATTTATGGACATGGTGAGAGGGGAGGAGAGCATGATATGTATGGGAAGAGTAACTTGGAAACTTACATTACCATATGTTAAATAGATAGCCAACGGGAATTTGCTGTATGGCTCATGAAACTCAAACAGGGGGTCTGTATCAACCTAGAGGGGTGGAATGGGGAGGAAGATGGGAGGAAGGTTCAAAAGGGAGGGGATATATGTATACCCATGGCTGAATCAGATTGAGGTTTGACAGCAAACAAAATTTTATAAGCAATTATCCTTCAATAAAAAAATAAATTTTAAAAAAGGAGACATCACTTTGCTGACAAAGGTGCATATAGTCATTGCTATGGTTTTTTCAGTAGTTATATATGGATGTGAGAGTTGGACCATAAAGAAGGCTGAGTGCCAAAGAATTGATGCTTTTGAATTTGGTGCTGAAGAAAACTCTTGAGAGTAGTTTGGACTTCAAGGAGATCAAACCAGTCAATTTTAAAGAAAATTGCAGGGAAAGAGCAAAGTAGCCAAGATGGCATTGTCAGACTCTCTTGCCCCATGGCCTCTCGCTCTTGTCCCACTTTTTCTAAATATTGATTATATAACAACTGAGATCACTTATAGCACTGCTCATGCATGTCACAAGGTTAATGTTACAGCTGAAGTCTCTTTTAGTACTGTGCATATGCATCACAAGGTACTTGCTTGGTCATAGGCTACTTTGTGTGGTACACCTGTGTGAGCTTCACCATGAAAGCCCTGGCTGCTGCTGCATTGGGGCTACATTGGAGCAGCATCATGGTTATGGTATGTGAGGTTATGCTATGGCTCCATTACGGCTGTGTTACGGTTATGTTACGGCTGCTGCTAAGACTGCTGTGCCAGCCAGGAGAGAATAAATGTGTCTGCAGTTCCTACAGTTCCTCGAGTCTTATTCCAGCCTTTTAGCTCACACCTTACCCACTCTGGGTGCAGCAAACAGTGCAGACAGTTTGAACAGGATCAGCAATGCAGAAATCAACCCCTGAATATTCATCAGCTAGACTGATGCTGAAGCCGACGCTCCAATACTTCGGCCACCACATGTTAAGAGCTTATTTATTGGAAAAGACCCTGATGCTGGGAAAGATTGAGGGCAAGAGGAGAAGAGGGTGGCAGAGAAGAGATGGTTAGATAGCACCACTGACTCTATGGATATGAGTTTGAGCAAACTCTGGGAGATAGTGAAAGACAGGGAAGCCTGGTGTACTGTAGTTCATGGAGTCACAAAGAGTCAGACACGACTTAGGGACTGAGCAACAATGACACCAGTCCCTCGATAGTGCTAGGCTGCACAGGCTCCCAAGAAGGTGTGGTCAGTGACCTGCACATGTTCATAACTTGGTAGCAGCTGTGGTGGCCATTACAATACCAGCATGTCCACCTCTTGGATTAGAGACTGACCACAGCTGTGTCCTGCCTTGCCTTTGGCACTTGCACAGTGCAACCTGTGTGCTCACCTCTACGGTTGAAGACTGACTGCAGCCGTATCCCTCCTTGCCTCTTGCACTTGTGTTTATGACTAGTGCTCCCATCTTTGGGGTTGGAGACTGACTATAGCCATTTCTTACCTTGCCTATGGCACTCATCAAGGTGGTGTTTTGTCATCTGTGAGTACATGGAGTTAGAGCATCCCTGTGACAATGATCTCTTGCCTCTCTGGCAGGTTTAGCCTTTTCCCTGGACCCCCAGGAAAGTTGTGTCATATTAGTTGTGTCATATTCAGTTGTGTCATATTAGTCCTCTAAGACTGTCTTCATGAGACTTAATCCCAGTGCCCTCCCTGGGTTCCAGAGTTTCAGCCTCAGCACTCAGCCCCCACCCTTCCTGGTAGGCATGCAGACACACATCTCAGGATGGGTATTGGAGGTCAGCTTTGATCTCTGTTCAGAAATCTCTCCATTTTGCCTTCTGCACACTGGTTGCTGTGTTCTCCTCTGGGTTTCTGAACTGCACCCTTGTCCCTGTGCAAGAAAGGGCCTCCATGTCTGCAGAAACTTTTCCTCCTTCACAGCTCCTTCCCAGATATCCAGGTTCTGTCTGAATTCCTTTGTCTCTCTCTCTTTTTTTCCTTATGTATTTTACCCTATCCCTTTATGTGGGGATTAGCATGCCTTTTTGGAAGACAGACATCTGCCAGCATTCAGTAGGTGTTCTGTAGCAGTGGTTCACATGCATATGTATTTTTGATGTAGGGAGGAAGGTGATCTCTGTCTTCAGTTCAGTTTAGTCGCTCAGTCATGTCCGACTCTTTGTGACCCCATGAATCGCAGCACGCCAGGCCTCCCTGTCCATCACCAATTCCCGGAGTCTACTCAAACCCATGTCCATCGAGTCAGTGATGCCATCTAGCCAGCTCATCCTCTGTTGCCCCCTTCTCCTCCTGCCCCCAATCCCTCCCAGCAGCAGGGTCTTTTCCAATGAGTCAACTCTTCACATGAGGTGGCCAAAGTATTGGAGTTTCACCTTCAGCATCAGTCCTTCCAATGAACACCCAAGACTGATCTCCTTTAGGATGGACTGGTTGGATCTCCTTGCAGTCCAAGGGACTCTCAAGAGTCTTCTCCAACACCACAGTTCAAAAGCATCATTTTTTCGGCGTTCAGCTTTCTTCACAGTCCAACTCTCACATCCATACATGATCACTGGAAAAACCATAGCCTTGACCAGACAGACCTTTGTTGGCAATGTAATGTCTCTGCTTTTTAATATTCTGTCTAGGTTAGTCATCACTTTCCTTCTAAGGAGTAAGCATCTTTTAATTTCATGACTGCAGTCACCATCTGCAGTGATTTTGGAGCCCCCCAAAAATAAAGTCTGACAGTTTCCACTGTCTCCCCATCTATTTGCCATGAAGTGATGGGACCAGATGCCATGATCTTAGTTTTCTGAATGTTGAGTTTTAAGCCAACTTTTTCACTCTCTTTTTTTACTTTCATCAAGAGGCTTTTTAGTTCATCTTCACTTTCTGCCATAAGGGCGGTGTCATCTGCATATCTGAGGTATCTCTGTGTCTTACTCCTCACCATCTTGCCTGAAATCCCTCCAAAATGTGTCAAAAGATTTTTCTACATCTACTGAGGTGATCATATTGTTTTTATCCTTCAAGTTGTAATATGGTATATCACATTGATAGATTTATATATATTAAAAATTCTTGCATCCCTTGGATATATCCCACTTGATCGTGGTCTGTGATCCTTTTAATGCATTGTTGGATTTGGTTTGCTAGTATTTTGTTGAGGACTTTTGCATCTATAATTACCAATGATATTGGCCTATAATTTTTTTTTTGAGGTATATCTTTGTTTTTTGGTATCAGGGTGATAGTGGCCTCATAAACTGAGTTTGGGAGTGTTTCTCCCTCTGCAATTTTTTGGAAGAGTTTGAGAAAGATGGGGGTTAGCTCTTCTCTAAATGTTTGATAGAATTTCCCTGTGAAGCCATCTATTCCTGGACTTCAGTTTCCTGAAAGATTTTTTTTTTTAAAGATTTTTAAACACAGTTTCAATCTCAGTGCTTGTGATTGGTCTGTTCACGTTTTATATTTATTTCTGCTTCTGTCTTGGAAGATTGTTCTTTCCTCAGAATTTGTCCATTTCTTCCAGGTTGTTCATTTTATTGGCATATGTTTACTTATAGTAGCCTCTTATGATTCCTTGCATTTCTTGCAGTGTCAGCTGTATCTTCTTTTTCATTTCTAATTTTACTGATTTCAGTCTCCTTCCTTTTTTCTTGATGAGTCTGGCTAAAGGTTTATCAACACTGTTCATCTTCTCAAAATACCTGCTTTTACTTTCATTGATCTTTGCTATTGTTCTCTTAATTTCTATTTCATTTATTTCTGATTCTTTTGTTTGATATGAGATGTTTGAGATGTGTACAAAAATAAATACCAAGGTACATGTCAAGGAAATTTTTTTCCTATATTTTTCCTCAGAGTTCATGTCTTCAGATCTTACATTTATGTTTTTATTTAGAGTTAATTTTTGTGAGTGGTGTAAGATATGAACCAACTTTTATTATTGTGCATGTGAATGTCCAATATTCCCAGAACTATTTACTATCTTTTCCCCATTAAGTATTCTTGACTCCCCTGTCAAATATTAGTTGATTTTATATGCTTGAGTATATCTGGGGGCTCTTGATTCTGTTCCATTTCTTTGTTTTTATGCCAGTACCATACTATTTTAGTTACCATAACTGTATAGTTATGGGGCTTCCTTGGTGGCTCAAACTGTAAAGAATCTGCCTGTCAATGCAGGAGACAACAGTCCCATACTATTTTAATTATCATAGCTTTATAATATGACTTCTAAAAAATGTCTCCTGCACTGTTCTTCTTTCTCAGTACTTCTCTGGGTATTTGGGGGTAATTTTATGGTTCCATATAAATTGTAGGAGTGTTTTTTCTAAGTTTTTTTTAAAATGCCATTGGAACCTTGATAGGAATTGTTTTGAATCTGTAGATGGCTTTTTGTACTATTGACGCTTTAACAGAATTCTTCCAATCCATGAGTACAGGATACCTTTTCATTTATTTTGTCTCCTCCTATTTTTTTCCATCAATATCTTGTAGTTTTCCTCAATGTTTTGCAGTTTAACCTCTTTGTTTAAATTTATTCCTTGGGTTTTTTTTTTATGCAAGTGAGATTAATTTCTCTATATCTTTTTCAGAAAATTTCCTTTTAGTGTATGGAGACACTACTGATATTTATATGGTAAATTGTATACTGCAACTTTACTAAATTCATTGATTAATTTCAACAGGGTTTTTTTTTTTTTTTGGTTTAAATTTTTGTTAAAAATTTCTAGGAGAGAGGTGAAAAAATAAGGTCATTTAGGATCCTGTGATTTCTGGAATGACTTGAAGAGAGGGCTTACAGTCAGGTGCTCATAGACATAAAACATAGGAGCAAGCATAAAAATGAAATTCTAGGCTTAGCTCTTGATGCTCCTGAGCCATGTGTCTGATCTAGCCTGGACTATGTTTTTATGTATATTATATTTATATGTGGTATATTATTTTCAAAGATGACTGCAGAAATTCCTCTTATGTGCCTTGAAGCATGACATTGCCACTCCTCAAATCAGAAGATGGAGCATATTTTTCCCTGTCCCTTGCACCTAATCTTGTGATTTGCTTTGACCAATAAATAGAATGTGACACAATAATGTTTTGTGACTTCTAAAGTTAAACCTTAAAAGACCTCAGAATTTTTGCCTTCACTCTTAAAACTTTAAGAGTTCCATGTTCTGAAGAAGTCTAGTTTATCCTATTGAAGAATGAGCATTCTTCCAGAGGAGGCATGACAGCAAGCTATCAGATAGATAGGTTAGCCAGTAAGCTATCAGATATTCAGACAAGCTATCAGATACTGTATCCACATGGCTGATTGTGGTCAGCAAAAATGAAACCATCCAGATTGATAATCCACAGAATTGAGAGTAGTAATAAATATTGAATTGTATATCTAACTTTTGGGGTGTTTTTTTGCACAACAATAAAGAACAAAATGCTCAAACTACCACACAGATTGCACACATCTCACACGCTAGTGAAGTAATGCTCAAAATTCTCCAAGTCAGGCTTCAGCAATACGTGAACCGTGAACTTCCAGATTTTCAAGCTGGTTTTAGAAAAGGCAGAGGAACCAGAGATCAAATTGCCAACCTCCACTGGATCATCGAAAAAGCAAGAGAGTTCCAGAAAAATATCTACTTCTGCTTTATTGACTATGCCAAAGCTGTCAGTAAACTGTGGAAAATTCCGAGATATCGGAATACCAGACCACCTGACCTGCCTCTTGAGAAATCTGTATGCAGGTCAGGAAGCAATAGTTAGAACTAGACATGGAACAACAGACTGGTTCCAAATAGGAAAAGAAGTATGTCAAGGCTGTATGTTGTCACCCTGCTTATTTAGCGTCTATGCAGAGCACATCATGAGAAATGCTGGGCTGGAAGAAGCACAAGCTGGAATCAAGATTGCTGGGAGAAATATCAATAACCTCAGATAGGCAGATGACACCACCCTTATGGCAGAAAGTGAAGGAGAACAGAAGAGCCTCTCGATGAAAGTGAAAGAGGAGAGTGAAAAAGTTGGCTTAAAACTCAACATTCAGAAAACTAAGATCATGGCATCTGGTCCCATCACTTCATGGCAAATAGATGGGGAAACAGTAGCTGACTTTATTTTTCTGGGCTCCAAAATCACTGCAGATGGTGATTGCAGCCATGAAATTAAAAGACGCTTACTCCTTAGAAGGAAAGTGATGACTAACCTAGATAGCATATTAAAAAGCAGAGACATTACATTGCCAAAAAAGGTCTGTCTAGTCAAGGCTATGGTTTTTCCAGTGGTCATGTATGGATATGAGAGTTGGACTATAAAGAAAGCTAAGCACCAAAGAATTGATGCTTTTGAACTGTGGTGTTGGAGAAGACTCTTGAGAGTCCCTTGGACTGCAAGGAGATCCAACCAGTCCATCCTAAAGGAGATCAGTCCTGGGTGTTCATTGGAAGGACTGATGCTGAAGGTGAAACTCCAGTACTTTGGCCACCTGATGCGAAGAGCTGACTCATTGGAAAAGATCCTGATGCTGGGAAAGATTGAAGGCAGGAGGAGAAGGGGATGACAGAGGATGAGCTGGTTGGATGGCATCACCGATTCAATGGACATGAGTTTGGGTAAACTGCAGGAGTTGGTGATGGACAGGGAGGCCTGGCGTGCTGCGGTTCATGGGGTCGCAAAGAGTGGAACACGACTGAGCGACTGAACTGAACTGAACTGGAAAAACAAAAACATCATACAGTACCTATATAGAAATACTATAACTGAGTGTTTGTATAATGCTTTATAGTTGGCACAGGTTTTTTGTATAGCATCTTATTTCCCTGGATCCACAAGACAACCTTGTTTTCCAACTCTCTAAAGTAGCTGTGTGAGCTTCCTGCTCTAATTTTAAACATTACATGGAATATGTGTAGTATTTACCCATATTACAGATGAAGAAGCTGAGATACAGAAAGAGTCCAGGATTTATGCACAATGACAGGGCTGATAAGTGAGCAGAAGTGGGTCAAAGAGAAGTTACCTCCCTTCAGACTTGCTCTTTGGCTTTCAGTGGTTGTATATATCATATTTTCTCTCTTGAGAACACACATAGATGACTGGTAAAAGCCAGGGGAATGATCTTAGCTCTGATAGTTTCCAGAACACACTACTGTGATATGGATGGCTACTGAGCAAGTAAAGCAGCTTTGCCGAGGATGTTGGCCACTACACAGATGAGGAATCCTCTCTGAGTGCAGAAAACTCAGTTTGGCTGTCATGCCAAGAGATCTCCGTAGACTCTAGTAAAATCTGAGCCCAGCCTGCAGGAGTTCATTAATTGGTGTGCAGCTGTGACAGATTTTCATAAGAAGCTTAAAAGTAAATAAAGTAAAATATATTCTAACCACAATCCTAAATTAGCAAAAGAGAACTGCACTGCCCTGTGGAAATAGTAGGCAGTGGTGGGAGGGACCTCTTGTCCATTATTCTTGGACAGTATCCTTGCCAAGTGAAATAATTCTTTCTCTACACCCACCTCATTGCCTTTCAGTTTAAGTCCTCATTTCTCACCTAGTTGGCTATGACAGCTTTCCAACTGTCATATTCATGTTTTAACACAAAACTCTTCCTCCTTTCAACCACACTGGCACCAATTCTGTGTCCTGGAGCCATCAGTAAACCAGGCTTATAAATTAAAGCCCCATTGTAGGAATATTTGTCATTACTTAAACAAATGTTGAAACATTTTAGAACCTATCATTTATCGAATTAATGCAAGAGCCACCACACCATAAGCACTAGCTAATTATCTGATTTGCCTCATCTCCCTGTTTATACTCAAGGTAAACTGAGCAACATCCACTTCTATAGAAGCATTGCAATTTCTTATATTCTCCATGCCTTTGCTCACAATTCTGGCTTTGTCTGAAACCTTTCCTTTTATTGTCTATTTATTTACTAATCTAGCTTCCACCCGTAGCCCAACATGAAGCTTACACTTCAACTCCATTGGGAAACCTTGTTTGTGCTCTTCATGTCCCTGAATAGAATCTCTCATAATGTATTTTCTATAAGAAATTATTTATTTATTTTTATTTTTGGCTATGCTGGGTCTTCATTGCTGCACCTGGGCTTTCTCTAGTTGTGGCAACTGGGGGCTCTTCTTGATTTTGGTGCATGGGCTTCTCATAGCAGTGGCTTCTCTTGTTGGGGAAGACAGGCTCTAGGTGCATGGGCTTCAGTATCTGTGGCCCATGGGCTCAGTAGTTGTGGCTCATTGGCTCTAGTGTGCTGGTTCAGTAGGTATAACAATAGGCTTAGTTGCCCCATGGCATGTGGGATCATCTCACACCAGGGACTGAACCCATGTCCTCTGCATTGGCAGGTGATTCTTAACCACTAGACCACCAGGAAGGTCCTCTCTCATAATCTATTATGACTCTATGATAGAGATGAGTCTCAAGTAGTTAGATGTGTGAAGGCTATATAAGCAAGGATTCTATTTGAGGAAGGCCAGTATTATGAAGCCCATATTTGAAATCTACCAATTTAAACTTTTCATTTACATTTATGTAATATTGAGCTGGAAGTAGGAGTTGAGGTCGAGTACATGGTGGAGAGAAGAGGTGGGGTGTGAGATTGAAATCCATTTCCTAAGATCAAGAGTTTCTGTGTGTGTGTGTGTGTTAGTCACTCAGTAGTGTCCAACTCTTTGCGACCTCATGGACTGTAGCCAGAATCCTCTGTCCATGGAATTCTCCAGGCAAGAATACTGGAGTGGGTTGCCATTCCCTTCTCCAGGGCAAGAGTTCCTAGACACTCTCATCTAGTATCTCCATTAGGTAAAGGGAGAAGTACTAGATGAGAGTATAGATCTTCTGCCTGTTAAGCTAGGATATTTCATATCAGTCTAGGCTGATTATTTTTTGTGAAGATGATTAAAACTAATAATTAGTCTTTCCAAGTAAAGAAATACATATTTTCCATGAAAAAAATAGAAAAGTGTCTGTCTTCACAGCATTATTGAATCAACCAATTCAAATTCATTAACTATTAGACAACCAGAAATACAGTCAAGCAATTTACACTTGCCAATGAATCAATGAATTGGTTGGCTACACAGCATAAGTCAGTCCAGTCATGTGGGTTTTGTGTAGACAGATATAGCCTGGCTTTCTCTGAGGTGGTAATCTAGCAAACAAACTGACCCAAGGGAATCCTGTGCACACAGGCTAGTTCCCACACATTTCCCACCAGCTGAAGTAGATTAAATTAATAAACTTTCTCTGTTTATGGACATTATAAGCAATGTAGGCATCTCAAGTGACAATCAGCCAGGCAGAGAAACCAATTAACTAGTGGATCTAAATCACAAGGAAAAGGAGCCATTTCTTAAATGACCTGAATACATTCCGGGTACAAATTACTAAGTTAAATAATGAATAAATTCCAAGTCTTTGTTGTTTGTAACTTCATTCATTCATTTATCAAAAATTTTAACTTATTTTTCTGTATTAGACTTTAAGAAACAATGATAAGTAAATAGTGCTTCTTCCAACATAAAAGAGAGAGTAGCTCTAAGTAGATATTTTCAAGTTGTTTCTTTTGAGCATTTCTTAGATCAAAATCTTGGACAGTGAAAGAGAAATAAGGGGAAAGAGAATCATCTTTTGTCAAACCTGATTACACCTGTGATTTTATATACAGAAGCTTTGGCCTTTCATGAAAGAAAGTTGAAAAACAAGTGACTCACATGAGTGTCACACATATTTTTAGATAACAGCTGCAATTCCTTCTAATATATCAGACAAATAAGATAATAATTTCTTACACTTACCCCAGTTCTTTCCCAGTGTTTCACATGTATTATCTCATCTGACCTTCACCTTCACCGTAAGAGAGACAGAACAAGCACCATTATTTCAGTTGTAAAGATAAGGAAATCAAGCGCTAGGAAGTTTAATTGATTTTCCAAAGAGACATAACTAGTGTCATTATCAGCATTCTTTTAAAGGTGTAGTCCTCCTCACATTGAAACATTTTTACCAAATGGAGGCGATTTCTTGGTTGAACAATATTTATAGACATTATCTTGATTTATGTAGGGTAGTGTTGATGAAATAGGCTACAACCTCTTTGAAGACACTAAATAGACATTTTATTAATATTTTTGTTTGGGCAATCCTCTGTAATGCCCTCCTTCCTCCTCCTATCTTTTATTCAAAGGAGACACACTGGGATCTGGGATCTGGGATCTGGGATCATTTGCTACAGTGCTTGCACCTGAACAAATGTCTTCTCAAGCAACAAAATACAAAGACACTATAAGGGACTGAAAATAACTGTGTGCATGAGTAGTTGGGGCAAATTATGGACAAGATACAAAAAGACCAAAAACTGAGCTACCATTTCTCAAAATCCAGGAACAAAACCAGGGTACTGCACGTGCCCTCTGCACATAACACCACCAAAGGGGTGGGCAAACCACCTAAGCGGTCCCTCTGGCCTGCCCCTGGACTCGTCCCCTATCTTCATCATATATAAGGAAACCAGCTTGCCCTGTCTTGGGAAATAAGCAAGGGAAACTGTTACTTGTTTCTGCTCCCCGCTACTGCAACAGGGACCCCAATAAAACTTTTCTTAATTTTTTTTGTCTGGCCTTTTATCAATTTCTATTGATTAACGAAGGCCAAGAACCCTGGTCAATAACACAACCACTGGAGTCTATTTCAGGTCCTTTGTGAGCCCTGAAGCCTTGTCTGGCTTCTCAAATCTACTTTATTCAACACCTTCTCTGAATTCTTTTAGCATTGCAACAGCAACGATTTTTGAAGAGCTAATTTTTTTATTTTGGATTTACTAGTTAAGATGTTATGCTGGATCTTGATGTAAAGAAGAAAGAGTAATGCCTGTTACCTGTCCGACAAGGCAGGGACGAGGCAACTCACTGCTACAGAATCTAGGGCATGTTTTGTTGGAGTTTCCCAACACAATGGAGCTCTAAAGGGAAAAGATTTGCTCTGTATATGGAGTGAAGAATATAAAGACATTCAACAATTCTGTTATGTACCTTTTAGCCTACCATCTAATATTTCACCTGCCTCACTATTATAATCCCAACTAGAATGCTTCAGGCTGGAATGATTCCCAACCAAGAAAATATCCCCAGTCTACTGGTTAGGACAAGGACAGGGAAGGAAAAATTATTTAACACAGAATAAAGTAACCATCCGCTATCTACCCCCTAAAGGATAAACCTACCTGGGAGAAGAATAGTTTTCAAGGGCAGCAATTTGCTAAGTTTTTCATAAGAATTCCTTGGAAGTGAAGAGTGTTTGTTTGCATTGTTAAATCCCGATATATTTATACAAATCATTCACATTGTCATTTTTCATTTGACTACCATCCTGTGCCAGATCCTCACATTGGTTGAGGATGAGGATAGGGTAAGAAGTGGAGTGGGGGTGGACATAAAAAAATTTTTTTAAATGCACAGTCCCTGTCCTTTCATTTTAATTTGGAGACAGGCATGTGCAAGGAGGTATATTTCTTCACGGAGAAATATCAACAACCTCAAATGTGCAGAAGATGCCACTCTAATAAAGGAAAATGAAGAGGAACTAAAAAGTCTCTTGATGAGGGTAAAAGAGAAGAGTGGAAAAGCTGGCCTGAACTCAACAATCAAAAAACTAAGATCATGGCATCCAGTCCCATCACTTCAAGGCAAATAGATGGGGAAAAACTGGAAATGGTAGCATATTTCAATTTCTTGGGCTCCAAAATAACTGTGGATGGTGACTGCAGCCATGAAATTAAGAGATGCTTGCTCCTTGGAAGGAAAACCATGACAAACCTAGACAGTGTGTTAAGAAGCAGAGACATCACTTTGCCAGCAAAGGTCCATAAAGTCAAAGCTATGGTTTTTCCAGTAGTCATGTATGGATGTGCGAGTTAGACCATAAAGACAGCTGAGTGCCAAAGAAATTTTGCTTCCAAATTGTGGTGTCAGAGAAGTCTTGAGAGTCCCTTGGACTGCTGGGAGATCAAACCAGTCCATCCTAAAGGAAATCAGTCCTGAATATTCATTGTAAACACTGATGCTGAAGCTGGAACTTCAATTGTTTGGCCACCTGAAGCAAACAGCTGACTCATTGGAAAAGAAACTGATGCTGGGAAAGATTGAGGGCAGGAGGAGAAGGGGGCAGCAGAGAATGAGACGGTTGGATGGCATCACTGACTCAATGGACATGAGTTTGAGCAAACTCCAGGAGATAGTGAAGGACAGGGAAACCTGGCGTGCTGCAGCTCCTATGGTTGTAAAGAGTCGGACACAACTTAGTGACTAAACAAAAGCATATGCAAGGGATGTAGTTAAATAACAGTGGAAGTTAGGATATGATCTAGGGCTAAAGAATTGTATCAGGGATTCTATTAAACTTTGAAATCAAACTGGCATACTCAGGGAAAGCTTCTTGAAGAAAGTTGAACTGATTTGACACTGAAGAACAGGTTGAATTTGGCCTGTCAGGAAGTTAGGGAAATCCATGCTCACCCAGTAGCTGCTGTAAGCCAGAAGCCAACCCTTGTAAACAAGGCAGTTTCCAATATAGAATATTGTTTTTCCTCTTTTGTGACCCTAAATGACATCTTTATGCTCATTAGTACCAAATGAGCCAATCAGTCCAGTTATGTGGGACATAGAAGACCCTGTCTCTGCCCTCACAGTATTTACTATATAATTAGTCAGAAAACGTGAGGGTTAAGAGAAGGAAGGAAATGCTTTCAAGGGCAAAGTGATTTGCGGGGTGTGGGGAGAGTGGCTATCTACAGGGATCAGCCTCATAGGTAATTACCCAATCCCCTTTCCTATTTGTCACAGCAGATGTGGCCTTGGCCTCAAGTTGTAAATTGCCTGAAAGATACTTCCTGTTGTCATTCTCTGCGGTTGTCCTCTTTCACGTTAAGAACAACTGTTCTCTACCCTATCCACATATTGGAAAATAGTTGTAATTAATGTATATAATTTTAATTGAGAAAAATGTCAGTCCAGGCTTAGAGGCTGCCTGGTTTAGGAGAAAGAAGATGGATAATATTTTTCCATTTGTAAAGTGAGAATGGTAACTGATCCTTATTGAGGAAGAAGAAATACTATATTTACAAATTAAAGATTTCTTCAAAAGCAACGGTGACTCATATTTATTAAGCACATACTAGGTGTCTAGATTTATGTTACAAATTGAAATGTGCACAAAATTATTAAAAAGGGATAAATAACAAGAATAAACTATAATTTCTAAACTTGCAATTGATTTTGCAAAATAACAATAGAAAAAGTAACAATAATAATCTTATAAACTCTGTGCGATGCCTATATTTTTTTATTCCCTATACTAAATTCTATATGTACTAAAATTTTGCAACTCAAGTTTGCAATCCAAACTCTTCATGAACATTCAACTAGAAAAGAAATATACAGGGATTATTTCACTCTTGGTGGTAGTAAAATATTATGTTTGGAGGAAGCATTGGATATTTATAAACAATGATCATTTGTAAACAAATATGGTAAAATTATTTTTGTTGAGAATAGAGGGACTAAGATGTCAGTTCTGTACAAAATTAATCTAAGACATGTAGTAAATAAATGGAAAATTGGTTCTATGTCATTAACTTTAATTCTTACCCATAAATGGCAAATTCCCATTTTCTAGCATTATCTATTTAATGTTTGTAGAGATTTTTAGCTTACCTTGTTTAGCTCACATTCAATATCTATACCCATATCTTTGAAACAATAGTAATAGTACTTCTATTACTTTAGATACTACATAAATTCCTTAGCTTCAAATTCCCTATGCATAATACTGAGGGAATGATTAGCTTACTATTTTAAAGAATAATATGAAATTATATATTAATATATAAAGTTTATAGCCATTCTTGACATAAGAACATGATGATCATGGAAATATATCAGCTATCTTTTATTCTACCTTATACACACATTATTGAGATAACCTCTTACTGCTTTCTCTTATTTCGAAGTTTTCCATGATCAGTACATCCTGAACCCTCTCACCAGATGTACACTTCTAAGTTAATGCTTTGCTCATATGATTTGCCTGTTTAGAAAACTTCTCTGTGTTGCTTTCAGGATGAGGGTTAGCATTTTTTTAAGTCATTAATAATGTATCCTTAGGATATTTAGCTAACCTTACTTTTTAAAAATCCTTTATATAATAGCATATCTGAATTCCTTCTTCTGCTTGTTTCTGCCACATTAACAAAAATAACAACAAAATTCATCACATCACATTTAGCCTTCCTCCTCCCCACCTCCTTTCCTCCAAAAAGAAGGACATAGTTTTATCTCTTGAGAGGATTATTATAATTTTACTGAAGGTCAGGACTAAAATAAGCCTAAGCTTAAGCACATATGAGATAGAAACAATGCAAGTTAGCCAGATTCATGCATATATTAACAATCAGATACTGTTGAATGTTTACTATGTGAACTTATGCAGATCAAATGCTCACTACATTTGGCATTCATATATTGAAGTGATTCTCAGGATGAGAAAGGAAAAGAGGGTAGAGGAAAGTTAAGACTTAAATAAAGCTTGTAAAATATATAGATTGTACATTGACAGGAGAGAGTTAAAAGTCAAGAAGGTAGAGAAGAGGATATATATACCAAATATAATAAATCCAATTCTTTTTTTTTTTATTGAGATATAGAAAAGACAATCCCTTTAACAAGTGGTGCTGGGAAAACTGGTCAGCCACTTGTAAAAGAATGAAACTAAAACACTTTCTAACACCATACACAAAAATAAACTCAAAATGGATTAAAGATCTAAACATAAGACCAGAAACTATAAAACTCCTAGAGAAAAACATAGGCAAAACACTGTCTGAAATAAATCACAGCAGGATCCTCTATGACCCACCTCCCAGAGTAATGGAAATAAAAGCAAAAATAAACAAATGGGACCTAATTAAACTTAAAAGTTTTTGCTTAAGTTTTTTTGCTTAAAAGCTAAAAAAACTTAAAATCTTTTGCACAACAAAGGAAACTATAAGCAAGGTGAAAAGACAGTCTTCAGAATGGGAGAAAATAATAGCAAATGAAGCAACTGAAAAAGAATTAACCTCAAAAATACACAAGCAGCTCCTGCAGCTCAATTCCAGAAAAATAAATGACCCAATCAAAAAATGGGCCAAAGAACTAAACAGACATTTCTCCAAAGAAGACATACAGATGGCTAACAAACACATGAAAAGATGCTCAACATCACTCATTATCAGAAAATGCAAATCAAAACCACAATGAGGTACCATTACACGCCTGCTATCCAAAAGTCTACAAGCAATTAATGCTGAAGAGGGTGTGGAGAAAAGGGAACCCTCTTACACTGTTGGTGGGAATGCAAACTAGTACAGCCACTATGGAGAACAGTGTGGAGATTCCTTAAAAAACTGGAAATAGAACTGCCATATGACCCAGGAATCCCACTCCTGGGCATACACTCTGAGGAAACCAGGATTGAAAGAGACACGTGTACCCCAATGTTCATCGTAGCACCGTTTATAATAGCCAGGACATGGAAGCAACCTAGATGTCCAACGGAAGGTGAATGGATAAGAAAGCCGTGTCCATATACACAGTGGAATATTACTCATCCATTAAAAAGAATACATTTGAATCAGTTCTAATGGGGTGGATGAAACTGGAGTCTATTATACAGAGTGAAGTAAGTCAGAAAGAAAACCACCAATACAGTATACCAACGCATGTATATGGAGTTTAGAAAGATGGTAACAATGACGATCTTGCGATACAGCAAGTGCCATACAGCAAAAGAGGCACAGATGTAAAGAACAGTCTTTTGAACTCTGCGGGAGAAGATGAGGGTGGGATGGTTTGAGAGAATAGCAGTGAAACATGTATATCATCATATGTGAAACAGATCGCCAGTCCAGGTTCGATGCATGAGACAGGGTGATCAGTGCTGGTGCACTGGGATGGCCCTGAGGGATGGGAGGCGGAGGAAGGTGGGAGGGGGGTTCAGGATAGGGAATACATGTACACCCATAGCTTATTCATGTCAATGTATGGCAAAACCACTACAATATTGTGAAGTAATTAGCCTCCAATTAAAATAAATAAATTTCAAAAAACCAAAATAAATAAATAAATTGAGGTATAATTGACAGACAACATTATATTCATTTTAGTTGTATGACATGATACAATATCATTGTGTTAGTCACTCAGTCGGGTCTGACTCTCTGTGACCCCCATTGACTGTAGCCCACCAGGCTCCTCCATGGAGAAAGAATGGAATTCCCCAGGCAAGAATACTGGAGTGGATTGCCATTCCCTTCTCCAGGGGATCTTCCTGAACCAGGGATCAAACCTGGGCCCCCTGCATTACAGGCAGATTCTTTACCATCTGAGCCACCAGGGAAGCAATCTGTATTGTGAATTGATCATCACAAGGTTAATCAACATCTGTTACAATACTTAGTTAAAAATTTTTTTCCTAATAGCTCTTAAGATCTGCTCCCTTAGCAACTTTCAAATATACAATACAGTACTATTAACCACAGTCACCAAACTGTACATTGTATCCCTATCACTTATTTATTTTATAACTAGAAGTTTTTACCTTTTGACTCCCTTGGTTCTTTTCCCCCATCCTTCACCCTCCATCTCTGACAACTACCAATGCGTTCTCTGTATGTATAAGTTTGGGGGTTTGGTTGTTTTTAAAATTCTCCATATAAGATTGTACAGTATTTGTCCTTCTCTGTCTGACTTATCTTACTTACATTCCAATCATGTTATCGCAAATGTAGGACTTACTTATTTTTTTAAAAAATCATATATACATATAATTTTATATATAAAATTATAAATTATATATAATTATATATAGAGAGAGAGATTACACTTTATCCATTAATCCATCAATGAACACTTAGATTGTTTCTGTATCTTGACTACTGTAAATAAGGATGCAATAAACATAGAAGTGTATATATCTTTTTGAGTTAGTGTTTTCATTTTCTTTGGATAAATACCCAGAAGTGAAATTCCTGGATCATATGGTAGTTCTATATTTAGTTTTTTGAGAACTCTCCATACTGTTTTTATTTCCCATAGTGGCTGCACCAGTCTACATTTCCGCCATGCTTTTGAGTTGTATGTGCTCTATATAACTATTTTGGATATATGATTTGCAAACATTTTCCCTTGTTTATAAATTGCTTTTTCATTTTCTTGATGGTTTCTCTGCTGTGCACTCAGTTCTTTTCATTGTCACAGACAAAACTCTAGTCTGCATAACAATCATCTCTCCTTCAGGACACTGCATAGATCCAATATGTCCCCTCCCACTACTGCCACCTGTGCAGTCCATTCTCCACATAACACACAGAATGGCTTCTACCAAAGTGGAAAACCTAACTTAACATCTACTACTCTCCCTACCAGCATTGAATACAGCTCATGCTCCTTCTTCTGTTTTATAAGTTCCAGGTAATCGAAATCTGGGCTTCACAGGTGGTGCTAGTGGTAAAGAACTCATCTGCCAATGCAGGAGACATAAGGGACACAGGTTCGATACCCTGGGTAAGGAAGATCCCCTGGAGGAGGGCATGGCAACCCACTCCAATATTCTTGCCTGGAGAATCCCATGGACAGAGGAACCTGGAGGGCTACAGTCTATAGGGTTGCAAAGTGTCAGACACGACTGAAGTGACTTAGCACACATACTTCCCTTCACCACAACCACCTATTTTCAATAGGTTGGCTTTGCTATGAGCTAGAGGAGCAGACACAAGTTTGATTTAGCAACACAGGTGCACAATTGTTCTCTTGCTTTGAAATTTATTCTCCAAACATCTTTATGGCTAACTCTTTCATTATTTTGTTCTTATCCAAAGATGCCACATCTTCTGACAGTCCTTTCCTGCTTACTAAGGCTAGAAACTAATCAATCAGAAAACTAATCAAACTGATCACATGGATCACAGCCTTGTCTAACTCAATGAAACTATGAGCCAAACTGTATAAGACTACCCAAGATGGACAGAGATCTGACAAAACGTGGCCCATTGGAGAAGGCAATGGCAAACCACTTCAGTATTCTTGCCTTGAGAACTCCATGAACAGTATGAAAAGGCAAAAAGATACGACACTGTGAAAGATGAACTCCCCAGGTCGGAAGGTACCCAAAATGCTACTGGAGAACAGTGGAGAAATAACTCCAGAAAGAAAGAAGAGATGGAGCCAAGGTGAAAGCAACGCTCAGTTGTGGATGTGACTGGTGAAGGAAGTAAAGTCCAATGCTGTAAAGAATAATATTGCATAGGAACCTGGAATGTTAGGTCCATGAATCAAGGTAAATTGGAAATGGTCAAACAGGAGATGGCAAAAGTGAACATTGACATATTAGGAATCAGTGAACTAAAATGGACTAGAACAGACAAATTTAATTCAGATGAACATTATATCTACTACTGTGGGCAAGAAACCCTTAGAAGAAATGGAGTAGCCATCATAGTCAACAAAAGAATCCGAAATGCAGTACCTGGATGAAGTCTCAAAAACAACAGAATGATCTCTGTTTCCAAGACAAACCATTCAACACCACAGTAATCCAAGTCTGTGCCGCGACAAGTAATACTGAAGAAGCTGAATTTGAATAGTTCTATAAAGACCTACAAGACCTTCTAGAACTAACACCCAAAAAAGATGTCCTTTTCATTATAGGGGACTGGAATACAAAAGTAGGAAGTAAAGAGATACCTGGAGAAACAGGCAAATTTGGCCTTGGAGTACAGAATGAAGCAGGGTAACGACTAATACAGTTTTACCAAGAGAATGCACTGGTCATAGCAAACACTCTCTTCCAACAACACAAGAGAAGACTCTACACATGGACACCACCAGAAGGTCAACATCGAAATCAGATTGATTATATTCTTTGCAGCCAAAGGTGAAGAAGCTCTATACAGTCAGCAAAAGGAAAAGAGTTGAAAAAGCAAGAGAGTTCCAGAAAAATATCTACTTCTTCTTTATTGACTACACCAAAGCCTCTGACTATGTGGATCACAACAAACTTTGGAAAATTCTTCAAAGGTTGGGAATACCAGACCACCTTACCTGCTGTCTGAGACATCTGTATGCAAGTCAAGAAGAAACAGAACCAGACATGAAAAAACCGACTGGTTCCAAATTGGGAAAGGAGTATATCAAGGCTGTATATTGTTATCCTGCTTATTTAACTTATATGCAGAGTACATCATGTGAGATCCTGGGCTGGATGAAGCAAAAACTGGAATCAAGATTCCCAGGAGAAATATCAATAACCTCAAAGGTGCAGATGACACCACCCTTATGGCAGAAAGTGAAGAAGAACTAAAGAGACATTTGATGAAAGTGAAAGAGGAGAGAGAAAAAGCTGGCTTAAAATTCAACATTCAAAAAGCTATGATCATGGCATCCGGTCCCATCATTTCATGGCAAATAGATGGGGATACAATAGAAACATTGAGAGACTTTATTTTGGGGGGCTCCAAAATCACTGTAGATGGTGAGGGCAACTGTGAAATCAAAAGACACTTGCTCTTTGGAAGAAAAGTTATGACCAACCTAGCAGCATATTAAAAACCATAGACATTACTTTGTCAACAAAGGTCCATATAGTCAAAGCAGTCATGTAAAGAAAGCTGAGCGTCGAAGAATTGATGCTTTTGAACTGTGGTGATGGAGAAGACCCTTGAGAGTCCCCTGAACAGCAAGGAGATCCAACCATTTAATCCTAAAGGAAATCAGTACTGAATATTCTTTAGAAGGACTGATGCTGAAGCTGAAACTCCAATACTTTGGCCACCTGATGCGAAGAACTGACTCATTTGAAAAGACCCTGATGCTGGGAAAGACTGAAGGCAGGAGGAGAAGGGGATGACAGAAGATGAGATGGATGGATGGCATCACTGACTCAATGGACATGAGTTTGAGCAGCTCCAAGAGTTGGTGATGGACAGGGAAGCCTGGAGTGCTGCAGTCTATGGGGTCGCAAAGATTCAGACATGACTGAGCGACTGAACTGAACTGAAGGCTAGAACAATAATCTCCCCTAATGTCACTCTCTATCAGCCCATTCTATTTTATCTTCTTTGTAATCCCTTTTCATTTTTTCTCCACATTTTTCTTATTTACTTGTTCATAAAGCACCGTTGTCACTCTGTATCCACGGGGAATTGGTTCCAGTTCTCCTGGATACCAAAATCTGCAGATACTCAAGTGCCTTATATAACCTGTTTCAGTATTTGCATATAACCTATGCAATCTTCCTGAATTCTTCAAATCATTTCTAGATTATTTATAATATCTCCTACAATGTAAATATCTATATAATAAAATAATGCAAATACTATTTAAATAGTTGTGTGTACAATATAAATGTTATGTAAATAATTTCTAAAATGTGGCAAATTTTGCTTTTTGAAGTTCCTGGAATTAAAAAAAAAATATTTTTGATCTGCAATTGTTTGAATCCACAAATGTGGAAACACTGGATACGGATGACATGCTTTAATTACTAGTGTCTCCTAAAATGAATCTCCCTAGGTGGTGAATTGCTAATGAATCCACCTGCCAATGCAGGAGACTCAAGAGACATGGGTTCAATCCCTGGGTGGGGAAGATCCCCTGGAGAAGGGAATGGCAACCCACTCCACTATTCTTACCTGGAAAATTCCATGGACAGTGAAGCCTGGAAGCTACAGTTTACAGGGTCTCAAAGAGTTGGACACAACTCTGCATGCACACATACATGCAGCTAAAGTGAAAGCTCTTCAGGGACAAGAACTATTTTTATTTTGTCCACACCTGTTTTCTTAGAGCCTAGAAAAGACCCTGCCTAACAGCTGGTTTGTGTTCAATAAAATATTGAACTGGAGTTCAATATTGCCCCCTCTTGAGGGCAAGTGTGTGTGTGTGAATCTGGGCTCTGCAAAGAATGGAGAAAGAAAGTTTCAGGGACAGAGAAGAAAAAAGAGTTGTTGGACAAGAATGTCACAAGGTGATCAAACTTGATGCAGGAGTAGCAGGAAATAGAATTTATATATTCTCTCTCTGAAGATATATATATATATATATGCATATACTCTTTTTTATGTATTTATATTAATTTATATATCTCATATATTTTTCATCTATCTACACACATACATATTATACACACCCAGAGCAAAGTTGGGTTGAAATGGCTGTTTAATATAGTCTAAGGGATGTCTATGAAACATACTAAGGACACATGTGAATTTTGCTGGAGAATGAGAATATGTTTCAACATACAGTAGAGAGCCATTTTGAGTTCCTGAATATAGGAAAGGGTGGAGTCACAGGAGGAGTTTCTACTAAAGACTAACAAATGGATTCAGGGACTTTTAATTATTATTCCAATGGCACTATAATATTAACCAAAATGTCAGGCTCTGAAGTCACATATGCCAGGGTTTGAATTTTGTCCCCTCCACTGAAGACTGCAAATAAAGACAAGTTACTTAACCTCTCTAAGCCTTAGTCTCCTTATTTTTTATGTGTAGGGAAAAAATAACATCTACTACATAGAATAGTTGCAGGAGTAAAATAATATGTGTAAAACGTATTCCCTGATAGCTGGGCTTCCCTGACAGCTCAGTTGGTAAAGAATCAGCCTGCAATGCAGGCAACACCAGTTTGATTCCTGGGTTGGGAAGATCTGCTAGAGAAGGGATAGGCTACCCATTCCAATATTCCTGGGCTTCCCTGGTGGCTTAGCTGGTAAAGAATCTGCCTACATTGTGGGAGGCCTAGGTTCGATCTCTGGGTTGGGAAGATTCCCCAGTGAAGGAAACAGTTACCCATGCCAGTATTCTGGCCTGGAGAATCCCATGGACTGTATAGTCCATGGGTCACAAAGAGTTGGACACAACTGAGTGACTTTTAAAAAAAGTATTTAGCAGAGATTCTAGCACTTATTAAATATTCAGCGAAAGATAACAATTCTTATTCTCATGTGAAAACAATATTTTAGGGCATCTGCTTTGGTAGGTGGAGCAGAAAGAAAATATTTGAGCTAAGAGCAATTAAAAATGTTTTTCTTTTAGAAATCCAGACATGGGGCTTAAAGTGTTTGTCTGGATGTTGGATACTGAAAATGGAAGACAAATGATGGAATTCATAAGCAGTGTGAAACTAAAAACAACTGGTCAAAATTCAAGCTAAATTTTGATAGCCTAGTGGTGATGCCATTAGCTGAAATGGAAAATCTGAGAATGTTTAGATTATGAATTATCATGAAAGTGTTTGTCACCATTGTGTTGCCTACTAGATTACGATGTTCTGGAAGAGCTGACTTTGAAATGCATCACCAATTTACAAATAAAGGTATTAACAACAACAACAACAAAAAAACCTTTTAGAGTCTTATTCCATGTACTGTTACTTGAAGAACTGAGAAGCAATTCTCTCTGCCTTGTCAAAATCCAGTGCTATAGAAAATGGTGACAATTCTCGGAAACTTCTGCACAAATTCTTTGATTAGATCTTTTAGGTCTGGTTCTTTCTTTTGGCCAAGATTTACACTAGCCAATCAGTATAAAGACTGGAAATTTTGTTTATATAATTTGTTTCAAATCTGATTTATTTCTTAAATCATAAAAACACTGAAGGAATTTTATATCCATTATCTGAGAAATTTTATATTTAAAATTATACTCCTATTTATTAAGGAGTTATTTTATACTAATGTGTCTTTTTAAAAAAACATGCAAAGTCAGAGTAAAAGGACAATTTATTTATGTGCAATTTTAACAAATTATACCCCCTCTGATCTTTATCGTATTCCAAACTTATTTTCAAATAAGTTTGCACTTTATGTCAGTCTTGCAACATGGAAATGATTTTTTATTGGTTAGGACTTACTAAGCTACAGTAATAAATAGCTTCTCAAATTTCAGTGGATTACATGTTAACAACTTCTAGGGCTAATATTTAGGTTGGCAGGATGACTGTTTTCTACCCAATCATTCAGGAACTCAGGTTAATGGCGTCTCTGTCACCTTCAACCCATGGTTTCTAGAACTATTCTGATATCACTTTTCCAAAAAGACATACACATCTGTCAACAGGCACAGGAAAAGATGCTCAACATTAGTAATCATCAGGAAAATGTAAATTAAAACCACTGTGAGTATCACCTCATATCTGCCACAATGGCTATTATCAAGAGGACAACTATCAAGTATTGGCAAGGATGTGGAGAAAAAGGAGCCTTGTGCACTGCTGGTGGAAATGTAATTTGGTGCATTCACTGTGGAAAATAGTGTGGAAGATTCTCAAAAATGTAAAAATAGAACTATCTTATGATCCAGTAATTCCAGTTTTGGATATTTATCCCAAGAAAATAAAAACACTAATTTGAAATTATACATGAACCCTTCTGTTCATTCCAGTGTTATTTACATATAATAAATAAATAAAGAGCAATAAATTTATAATAGGAGCAAATAAATTTATTTTTATAAATAAATAATTCTATATAACATATAAATAATATACATAATGTAATATTGCTGTTTATATGCTAAGTCGTGTCTGACTCTTTTGTGACCCTATATATTGTAGCCTGCCAGGCTTCTCTGTCCATGGGATTCTCAAGGCAAGAATACTGGAGTAGGTTGCCAGGCCCTCCTCCAGGTAAGTGAAGCCAGCCAAAGACAAATATTATATGATCTCACATGTGGAATCTAAAAAACCAAAACAAATGAACAAACATAACCAAACAGAAACAGAGGACATAAATACAGAATAAATAGGCGTTTGTCAGAGGAGAGGAGGCCAGGTGGTAAGTGTGAAATAAGTGAAGGAGATTAAGAGGTACAAACTTCTGTTATGAAATAAATGAGTCACATGTCTCTTTCCTTCATTTGTTCTTGTCAGTAAAATAACTCTTCTTCCACTCTTTGCCTCTGAACTGGGAGCAAAAATCTAATCTATAGCTTAATATTCCCAGTATTAGAAAGTTAAGTCAGATTCTGGAATGAGGACTGTGTCAGCAACCTCCAGAGATCTTGGATGTAGCTGAAGTTCTTTTAGAATCTCCAGAGAAGTATTTCTTTTCATTTATCTCTAATCAAATTACCTCTCCTCAAGCACCAGTATTCGAGATAAATTTTTTTATAAAATTACTATGACAGTCATAAAAAGAGATGTAAGACACATGCCATAACTTGAATGGGTCTTGAAGACATTATGCTAGATTAGAAAAGCCACAAAAGTCTACGTATTATGATTTCATTTATATAAGAGGTCCAGTACAGGGAAATGTATAGAGAATGGAAGTAGATTAGTGGTTGTTTAGGGAAGGGAGCAGGGAATGAGGGGGTGGTAAGAAGAGGGGTGATAGTTAAAGGTCTTTCTGAGGTGATAAAAATATTCTAAAATTGATTGAGGTGTTGGTTGCACATACTAGTTCATATGTTGGTCACATGTGAGTATACTAAAAACTACTGAATTGTATGCTTCAAATTAGAGAATTGTAACATGAATTATATCTCTCTATAATTATTTAAAGAAACAAAATATTTATCAGATATTCTCTGTGGGCAAGATATTGAGCTATGTATAAAGTGTTAATTCAGTCAATGGATTATTGTGCAATTATTTTTAAATGTTTTATTTGAAGCCTACATGATAATCTAAAAAGGCATTTATGATTTTTTCTTTATTTTTTAGTTTAATAACTTGGATTTTTTTAATCTGGAAAGACTATTTTTAATGAATTTCAGACATATAGGATAAAATAATGGATACCCATGTGCCCATCACCCAAATTAAGAAACAAAAATAAAAAACACAGATGAAGTCCCTTATGTTTGAAATTCCTGAGATAGTTCAATGTCTTTAAAACCCTAGCTAGGTAAATAAATAATAAAAAATTAAAAAAAATAAAATCCTAGCTAGGCAGACTTCACATAGGACATGTCTTGGTTTGGGCTGCTATCACATAGTATCAAACACTGGGTTGCTTTTTTCTTTTCCATTTATTTTTATTAGCTGGAGGCTAATTACTTTACAATATTGTAGTGGTTTTTGTCATACATTGACATGAATCAGCAATGGATTTACATATATTCCCCATCCCGATCCCCCCCCCCCCCACCTCCCTCTCCACCCGATTCCTCTGGGTCTTCCCAGTGCACCAGGCCCGAGCACTTGTCTCATGCATCCAGCCTGGGCTGGTGATCTGTTTCACTATAGATAATATACATGTTTTGATGCTGTTCTCTCGAAACATCCCACCCTCGCCTTCTCCCACAGAGTCTCTTTTTCTCTTTTTCTGTTTTGCATATAGGGTTATCGTTACCATCTTTCTAAATTCCATATATATGCATTAGTATATTGTATTGGTTGCTTTTATGTAACAGAAATTTATTTTTCATAGTTCTGGGGGTGGGGAAGTTCAAGATCAGGGAGCCTGTAGAATCAGTGTCTAGTGAGGGCCTTCTTCCAGGTTCATAGGTGGCAATTGCCTCTTCTCACTATATTCTCACAGGATGGAAGGGATGAGGGAGTTCTTTAGGGTTTCTTTTACAAGAGCACTAATCCCATTCTTTTGTTGTTGTTTAAATTTTATTTTTAACTGGAGGATAATTACTTGACAATATTGGATGGTTTCTGCCATACATCAATATGAATCAGTCACAGGCATACACATGTCGCCTTCCTCCCTCCCTCCCCATCCCACTCCTCTAGGTTGTCACAGAACACTGGTTTTGGGTTCCCTGCGTCATACAGCAAATTACCACTGGCTATCTATTATATATATGATAATGTATATGTTTCAATCTACTCTCTCAAGCATCCCACCGATTTCCTCTCTGACTATGACCAGAAGTCTGTTCTTTATGTCTGCGTCTCCTTTGCTGACCTGCAAGTAGGATCATGAGTACTGTTTTTCTAGATTCCATATATATGCACTAGTATATGACATTTATCTTTCTCTTTCTGACTAACTTCCCTCTGTTTAATAGGCATCAGGTTCATCCAGCTCATTAGAATTGACTCAAATACAATCCTATTCTGTCGTGCATATGTATCACAACTTTCTTATCCATTCTTCTGCCAAAGGACAGTTAGGTTACCTCCATGTCCTAGCTATTGCAAATAGTGCTGCAATGAACATTGGGGTACATGTGTCTTTCCCAATTATGATTTCTTGAGGGTATATGTAGTGGGATTGTTGGGTCACACAGTAGTTTTATTCATAGTTTTTTTCAGGAATCCTCATGCTGTTCTCCATAGTGGCTGTATCAATTTGCATTCTTATCAACAGTGCTAGAGGGTTCCCTTTTCTCCACACCTTCTCCAACATTTATTTTTTGTAGACTTTTTCAGGATGGCAATTCTGAGTGGTGTGAGACGATACCTTGCAATTTTTATTTGATTTCTCTAATGAGAGCAATGTTGAGCAGCTTTGCTTGTGTTTATTAACCATCTGAATGTCCTCTTTGGGCTTCCCTGGTGGCTCAGACGGTATAGAATATGTCTTATTTGGAGAAATGTCTGTTTCAGTTTTCTGTCTGCTTCTTGCTTGGGTTGTTTGCTTTTCTGGTATTGAACTACATGAGCTGCTTGTATATTTTGGAGATTATTCCATTGTCAGTTGTTCCATTTGCCTTTATTAATATTTTCTCCCATTCTCAGTGTTGTCTTTTCACCATGCTTATAGCTTCTTTCATTGTACAAAAGTTATTAGGTTTAATTAGGTTCCATTTGTTTATTTTTGTTTTTATTTCCATTACTCTAGGAGGTGAGTGTTAGGGGATCTTGCTGTGATTTATGTTAAAGAGTGTTCTGCCTATATTTTTGTCTAAGAGTTTTAGGGTGCCTTGTCTTACATTTGGGTCTTTAATCCATTTTGAGTTTATTTTTGTATATGGTGTTAGTAAGTGTTCTAATTTCATTCTTTTAAATGCAGCTGTCCAATTTTTGCAGCACCATTTATTGGAGAAACTGTCTTTTCTCCATTGTATATTTTTGCCTCCTTTGTCAAAGATAAGATACCCATAGGTGCCTATAGATAAACTGGTCTTTCTATCTTGTTCCATTGGTTTATATTTCTATTTTTGTGCCAGTGCCATACTGTTTTGATGACTATAGCTTTGTAGTATAGTCTGAAACCAGGAAGGTTGATTCCTCCAGCTTCATTCTTGTTTCTCAAGGTTGCTTTGGCTATTTGGGGGTCTTTTGTCTTTCCATGCATGCATGCATGCTAAGTCGCTTCAATCCAAGAATATGGTATATCTCTCCATCTGTTTGTGTCATTTTTTTAATTCTTTCATCAGTGCCTTATAATTTTCTGAGTACAGGTCTTTTGTCCGTTTAGGTAGGATTATTCCTAGGTATTTTGTTTTGCTGCAACTGTGAATAGGATTGTTTTCTTAATTCCCCTTTCAGATTTTTTATTGTTAGTGCATAGGAGTTCAAGGGATTTCTGTGTATTAATTTTGTATCCTGCAACTTTACTGTTTGTTTTTGTATCTTCAGCCAATTTGTGTCTTTTGCTTGGAGCATTTAGCCCATTTACATTTTAGGTGATTAATGATATATATGATCCTATTGTCATTTACTTTATTATTTGGGTTTGTTTTGTAGGCCTTTTCTTTTTGCATTTCCTGTCTATAGAAGTTCCTTTAGCATTTACTGAAGAGCTAGTTTGGTGGTGCTTAATTCTCTTAACTTTTGCTGCCTTTTGGGTGGGGTTTGGTCTTAGGTCAAGGTGAAGGATTCGGGGAGGGCTCTTGCCTATTCATGTTGCATGGGGTCAGGTGTTCCAAAGTCCTGAAGTCGAGTCTCTTGCCTCTAGTGTTCAGACCCTACCCCTACTGTAGCATCAAGACTTCACAGGCCACACAGCACAGAAGACAAAACCCCTAGACAAATAGTGAAACAAATTTCAATAGCCAAGAACACCCAAAGAGGTTCACACACTTATATAGAAAGGAGAGAAGGAGAAAAAGGAAAAAAAGATGATAAAAGAGGGGTCAAAGAAAAGAGTAATAATCAAATCAGACCAATAATCAACCCCTAAGTGAAAATGGATAGTAAATATTAGACTCTCAATCATAGAAAATTATAAACAAAAGATCAAAAACTAAAGACATGGAAAAAAATTAGATTCTCAAAGATGCAAAATCAAAAACAAAATATCATATCATGAAATTTATTTAAAAAATAAGATATTTTCTTAAAGTAGAAAGAAGTAGGTTATACAAAATAAAAATTAAAGGAGCAACAAAGAACCATATTAGGACAATATGAGAAAAAAAGGGGGGGGGGAAGGTGGAGGTAATATGTAGAGGTTCGTAGTGAGAGAAATGTCCAAGTGATTCCTGTTTCCTGATTTGCCTACTCAGAAATTACTCCAATATATTTAGGAAGGTTTCTGGACCTATTGTGGACAGTATGGGTTCAGATAAGACTCAGGACTTCCCTTGCTCCAGCTTGTGCATGCATACATGCAAAGTCACTTCAGTAGTGTCCAACTCTTTGCAACCCTACAGCCGATAGCCCGCCAGGCTCCTCTCTCCATGGGATTCTCCAGGCAAGAATACTGGAGTGGGTTTTCATGCCCTTCTTCAGGGGATCTTCCCAACTCATGGATCGAACCCACATTTCCTATGGCTCCTGTATTGCAGGCAGATTCTTTACTACTGAGCCACAGGGGAAGTCCCACTCCAGCTTATACTGGTTCTCAAAGTCTACAGTTGCCCCCTAAAGCACACAGATTCAGGCTAATTGTGGGAATTTAAACCTACCACTTTCAGGGCATTTTCCCCTTCTTTACTTTGCTCATGAAATCCCTGGTGTTTCACTTTGGTTTGGATACCAGTTCTGTTTTTAAATCTCTCTCCAGTGTTTGTGTTTGTTTGTTCTCTGCCCAGACACCAGGGGACAAAGTTGCTGCTTATTAGGGCTTACTTGATAGTTGAAGTTGAACAGTTCTATGAAGACCTACAAGACCTTATAGAACTAACAACGAAAAAAGACGTTCTCTTCATTATAGGGGACTGGAATACAAAAGTAGGAAGTCAAGAGATACCTGGAGAAACAGGCAAATTTGGCACTGGGGTACAGAATGAAATAGGGTAAAACCTAATAGAGTTGTGCCAAGAGAACACACTGGTCATAACAAACACCCTCTTCCAACAACACAAGAGAAGACTCTACACATGGACATCACCAGATGGTCAATACCAAAATCATATTGATTATATTCTTTGCAGCCAAAGATGAAGAAGCTCTATACAGTCAGCAAAAACAAGACCAGGAGCTGACTGTGGCTCAGATCATGAACTCCTTATTGCCAAATTCAGGTTTAAATTGAAGAAAGTAGGGAAAACCACTAGGCCATTCAGCTCTGACCTAAATCAACTTCCTTACGACTATACAGTGGAGCTGATGAATAGATTCAAGGGATTAGATCTGATAGACAGAGAGCCTGAAGAACTATGGTGGAGGTTTGTGACATTGTACAGGAGGCAGGGATCAAGACCATCCCCAAGAAACAGAAATGCACAAAGGGAAAATGGTTGTCTGAGGAGGCCTTACAAATAGCTCTGAAAAGAAGAGAAGCAAAAGGCATAGGAGAAAAGGAAAGATACACACATTTGAATGCAGAGTTCCAAAGAATAGCACAGAGAGATAAGAAAACTTTCCTTAGTGATAAATACAAAGAAATAGAGGAAAATAGTAGAATGGGAAAGACTAGAGATCTCTTCAAGAAAATTAGAGATACCAAGGGAACATTTCATGCAAAGATGGGCACAATAAAGGACAGAAATGGTATGGACCTAACAGAAGCAGAAGATATTAAGAAGAGGTGGCAAGAATACACAGAAGAACTATACAAAAAAGATCTTCAGGACCCAGATAATCACAATGGTCTGATCATTCACCTAGAGCCAGACATCCTGGAATGTGAAGTCAGGTGGGCCTTAGGAAACATCACTACAAACAAAGCTAGTGGAGGTGATGGAATTCCAGTTGAGCTATTTCAAATCCTAAAGATGATGCTGTGAAAGTGCTGCACTCAATATGTCAGCAAATTTGGAAAACTCAGAAGTGGCCACGGGACTTCTTTTCAAGGTTCTTACTACAATACTTTCATTACATTTTGCAGAGTAATTGGTGAGAGGAAATGGTTTCCTAGAAGAACTATTGATTCTGAGTGGTTGTTGATTTGATACAGCTTACAAGACACAGCTACTCAGGTGTTTTTGTTGGTTTAAGATCATTACAAACCTGAAGTGACTCTAATTTTCTATTAAACATGAAACAAAGAAATGCAACAACTTTCTTATTATCCGAGATTGAGCTCACATTTTTCTATTGTTGAGAGCTGAAAATTTTAAATTAGAAAAGAAATATGCCATTTAACAAAACTCATCAAATATCAGATAGAATCTGCCCTGTGTCCATGGAGGGGTTGGCACTCCACAAGTCTTTCAGGAATGACATCCTCCTGATATAGATAAGATCAAGTTATGACAGAGTTAACATTGTGCAAAAACAATGCCCATTTTGAGTCTTGGTTGTGATGTACTATGAACATTTGGATAAATGATACATTTTCTTTGGCTTTAGATTTCTTATTTATGGAAAAAAAAAGCATTGGTTCATCTAAAGGTTCTTAAATTCCTAACATTTTCCAAGTCAAGAGTTAGAAAGACATGAGTTCTATGAGTTTTGTTTTTTTTTAAAGTCAGTATAGTCAAGAATGACCTATGAAAATCTTTCAGGAGAGGTAAAAGTTTAATCAGAGTCTTGGGGACTAGGAAAATAATAAACAGGAGTAAAAGAACATTTATTTTAGAGAACAAAAGGTCACAAGCAATTTTATTTATTGTTTCAATAAATATTAAGTGTGCACTAGATGTCAGGTACTGTGCTTAATGCTAGGGATATGAGAGTTAGAAAGACAAATTTGGTTCCTGCCCTTATGGAGACTATATCCAGCAAGTGAAGGACAGTAACAATCAGGCATATTTAACAGTGAGGCATTTTGCCTCCTTAAACAGTGTTAAAATGAAGATAATAAGAGATGGGGTTAGATATATGGAGGGTGCCAAATGGTGAAAATCTCAAATCCCAGGTGGAATAACGTTTCAGTTTTTGCATGCTGCTATAGAAAATTTCTGAATTAAGATATAATAATGGGAATATTGAGGGAAAGCAATATGTAGAATGAACTGGAATATCTTTTCCTCAAATTTTAAGTTAACATATTGACCTATTCTAGGGTTTACATGTATAGGATTACTCAGCCACTCATAGGAGTGGCTCCAATGTGTTCTCTTTACCCATCATCACATAACAACCGAAGTTATGACGGATAATCTACAACTTGGTCAGTACTAGGCCTGCTTTTTGCAATCTGCAGATATGGCCTGGTAGGCAGATGCAATTCACAACACAAGCAGATTGATCTGTTTTACTGAGTGGAACCACACGTGTTTCATGGCAAAGATTAAAGAGTGATTCAGCATTCATGATAAAATGTAGCAACAAAAGGTTAGTGTAACAGTCCTAGAAATGGAATCATATTGGGAGCAATTGTAGAAGGAAATGGTCTGGATTTATTATCTACATTAAAGATATTGTGGGTCTCATGGATACCAGGAGTGTCATAGAGACCCAGCTAATAGGTTTTTTATTGGATTATTGTCAGATTGCTGCACCTGCTTTGAAAGAGGGAACATTTGCTCTGTTTCCTGGCAGAGACTACAAGCTGTGAAACTGAGAACAATCACTGGGGTTGGAAATGGTATTTAGTATTTTTTAGAACTTGTTCAAGGATTACAGGGTTGATCTCCCAACTGTGGAAGTATATGAGAAATTTAAAAATCCAGAAAATAAAGATGCAGTTTAGAAGTTCACATTATATTTTGGATTCATAATATTCACATAGAAGAAGATTGTCTGGTTAAGAACCTGAAGCACTAAATTTGGTCAGCCAGTCCATTGATTTCTGAGCACGTATGGTTCTATTCCATGTACCTTCTTCTTACCCACCCAAATAATGATAGTTTTTATTTTACTCTGAGTTCAATCACTATGTTTTGTAGATAGCCAAGGTACAGTTTCTGTATGAGTCCTTCTTGGAATTTGGGGATTAATATGGATGAAGAAGGTTGTGTCACAACTGAACTGAAGTCTGAAGTTTGTTCAATAATTCTAGCACTGGTCTAGGAAAACTACAAAAGCAATTGTAGCTTTTGGTCTAGCCTAGTAATTATATGAGGTAATTACCTAAGTCACCTAATTACTTAAATGAAATGATAGCTCAGGTACCACATTCTTTTTCCTTTTCACTAATTATCAAAAGTCTTATTAAAATCCATTGGTTCAATGGATGAATGAACAGATAAAGAAAGAAAGAAGGTAGTGACAAGTCATACCACAACTGAAACAGTGACTGATGGCTTTTTAAGTCATTTTCAGGCCTACCCACAAACTTGTACCTGGAAAAAGACTAATTTCAAATGAGGCCCTACTCAGGGACAGTCAATGCTACCACAGGTTTCCATGTAGAAGAAGCTGATCTCACAGATTTCTACCTCCTATGGGATCTTTCTTAATAAGCAGAGACATTACTTGACCAACAAAGGTCCATCTAGTCAAAGCTATGGTTTTTCCAGTAGTCATGTATGAATGTGAGAGTTGGACTATAGAGAAAGTTGAGCACTGAAGAATTGATGCTTTTGAACTGTGGTGTTGGAGAAGACACTTGAGAATCTCTTGAACTGCAAGGAGGTCCAACCAGTCCATCCTAAAGGAAGTCAGTCCTGGGTGTTCATTGGAAGGGCTGATGTTGAAGCTGAAACTCCAATACTTTGGCCATCTGATTCGAGGAACTGACTCATTTGAAAAGACCCTGATGCTGGGAAAGATTGAGGGCAGGAGGAGAAGGGGATGACAGAGGATGAGATGGTTAGATGGCATCACTGACTCAATGGACATGAGTTTGAGTAAACTCCAGGAGTTGGTGATGGACAGAGAGGCCCGGCGTGCTGCAGTCCATGAAGTCACAAAGAGTCAGACACGATTGAGCAACTGAACTGAATGGGATCTTTTTGCTTTTGTCGAAAGCTTCAGGGGGACCTATGTAGGTTTGCCCTGACAGAATTTTTTTGTGTGGAACACTCTGTTAGGCAAGCGATTCCACCTAACTTTGCTCTTTAATAACTTCCACAGACAAATAGAATGATGAATTTTGAACTACAACATATATCAGAGCATATTTAGGTAGCTGTCATCTATTTTCTCAGGATAACACTATGCACTTAATTGAAACACTTAAACACTTAGTTGCAAAGTGTTTTGATTTTTCACATTTCTTTCCCCAGCTTGGCTAGTGATCCTTGGACATGAGAGCAGAGACCATGCCTTATCAATTTTGTTTCCCCCGAATGTATCTTCATGCCTCATATATATTAAATGTTAAGTAAAAGTTAATGACAGATAAAGCACATGAATGGGGTTTCTGGTGGTTATGTCCTTTTCCACTGCTATTTATCTTTTTTTTCCAGTGGCCTTGCTTTTTTGGGTTCATCTCATTTCCCTTTTTAGAGAATCTATGGTTCATCAGGAGGTTCTTAAAAGACAAAGACCTTTTAAGAATTAAAATAATCAAATTTCTTATTTGAAATTGTAGATACTTTGGTTTTATACTGGTGGGGATATTTTGGGGCAAGAGTATATATTCCTTAGGCTACACCATGATAGGGAATTTCTTATCTGTACTTCTTTTAAGTTAGGTACAGGTGAATGTGTGCATGCTAAGTCGCTTAAGTTGTTTCAGTTGTGTCTGATTCTGTGCAACTCTATGGACTATAGCCTGCGAAACTCCTCTATCTATGGGATTCACCAGGCAAGAATACTGGAGTGGGTTGTCTTGCCCTCCTCCAGGAGATCTTCCCAACCCAGGAATCAAACCTATGTCTCTTAGGTCTCTTGCATCCTCAGGCAGGTTCTTTACCACTAGTGCCACCTAGGAAGCCCCACGGGTGAATAGAAGGAACATATTCAGTTCAGTTCAGTTCAGTTCAGCTGCTCAGTCGGGTCTGACTCTGAAACCCTATGGACTTCGGCACAGCAGGCCTCCCTGTCCATCAGCAACTCCCAGAGTTTACTCAAACTCATGTCCATTGAGTCGGTGATACCATCCAACCATCTCATCCTCTGTCGTCCCCTTCTCCTGCCCTCAATCTTTTCCAGCATCAGAGTCTTTTCCAATGAGTCAGTTCTTCGCATTAGATGGCCAAAGTATTGGAGTTTTGACTTCAGCATCAGTCCTTCCAATGAATATTCAGGACTGATTTCCTTTAGGATGTACTGGTTGGACCTCCTTGCAGTCCAAGAGATTCTCAAGAGTTTTCTCCAACACCACAGTTCATAAGCATCAAACCTTCGGTGCTCAGCTTTCTTTATAGTCCAGCTCTCACATACATACATGCTGCTGCTGCTGCTGCTAAGTCACTTCAGTTGTGTCCAACTCTGTGCGACCCCATGGACAGCAGCCCACCAGGTTCCTCTGTCCACAGGATTCTCCAGGCAAGAATACTGGAGTGGGTTGCCATTTCCTTCCCCACATCCACACATGACTACTGGAAAAAACAAAGCTTTGACTAGATGGACCTTTGTTGGCAAAATAATGTCTCTGTTTTTTAATATGTTGTCTAGGTTGGTCATAACTTTTCTTCCAAGGAGCAAGCGTTTTTTTTTTGTTGTTTTTTTTTTATTAGTTGGAGGCTAATTACTTCACAACATTTCAGTGGGTTTTGTCATACATTGACATGAATCAGCCATAGAGTTACACGTATTCCCCATCCCAATCCCCCCTCCCACCTCTCTCTCCACCCAACACCTCTGGGTCCTCCCAGTGCACCAGGCCCGATCATTGCAGCAGTTTATAATAGCCAGGACATGGAAGCAACCTAGATGTCCATCAGCAGATGAATGGATAAGGAAGCTGTGGTATATATACACCATGGAATATTACTCAGCTGTTAAAAAGAGCAAGCGTTTTTTAATTTCATGCTGCAGTAACCATCTGCAATGATTTTGGACCCCAAAAAAGTAGTCTCTCACTGTCTCCACTGTTTCCCCATCTATTTGCCAGGAAGTGATGGGACCAGATGCCATGATCTTAGTTTTCTGAATGCTGAGTTTTAACTTTTTAACTTTTTCAACTTTTTCACTCTCCTCTTTCACTTTAATCAAGAGGCTCTTTAGTTCTTCTTTATTTTGGCCATAAGAGTGTTGCCATCTACATATCTGAGATTATTGATATTTCTTCCAGCAATCTTGATTCCAGCTTGTGCTTCATCCAGCCCAGCGTTTTGCATGATGTACTCTGCATATAAGTTAAATAAGCAGGATGATAATATACAGGCGTGATATACTCCTTTCCTGATTTGGAACCAGTCTGTTGGACTGGCTGGACCAGTTCCATGTCCAGTTCTAACTGTTACGTCCTGTCCTCCATACAGATTTCTCAGGAGGCAGGTCAGGTGATCTTGTATTCCCATATCTTGAAGAATTTTCCACAGGTTGTTGTAATCCACACAGTCAAAGGCTTTGGCATAGTCAATAAAGCAGAAGTAGATGTTTTTCTGGAACTCTCTTGCTTTTTCAATGATCAACGCATGTTGGCAATTTAATCTCTGTTTCCTTTGCCTTTTCTAAATCCAGCTTGAACATCTGGAAGTTTATAGTTCATTTACTGCTGAAGCCTGGCTTGGAGAATTTTGAGCATTACTTTGCTAGCATGTGAGATGAATGCAATCGTGAGTTAGTTTGAGCAATTTTTGGCATTGCCATGCTTAGGGATTGGAATGAAAAGTGACCTTTTCCAGTCCTGTGGCCACTGCTGAGTTTTTCAAATCTGCTGGCATATTGAGTGCAGCATCATCTTTAGGATTTGAAATAGCTCAACTGGAATTCCATCACCTCCACTAGCTTTGTTTGTAGTGATGCTTCCTAAGGCCCACTTGACTTCACATTCCAGGATGTCTGACTCTAGGTAAGTGATCACACCATCGTGATTATATGGGTCCTGAAGATCTTTTTTGTATAGTTCTTCTGTGTATCCTTGTTATCTCTTCTTAATATCTTCTGCTTCTGTTAGGTCCATACCATTTCTGTCCTTTATTGTGCCCATCTTTGCATGAAATTTTCCCTTGGTATTTCTAATGTTCTTGAAGAGATCTCTAATCTTTCCCATTCTATTGTTTTCTTCTGTTTCTTTGCATTGATCATTGAATAGAAGGAACATATTCATTTATATATTAATCAGTCATGACAGGCAACCACTCTCTGAGGCCTCAGTTAAGCAGATAAAAGCAGGCTTTCTGGTTTATGGTCTGCATTGAGCCCATCTGCCTATTATTTAGCATAGTTCCTGCAAACATGGTGAGATGTCCTGGAGAGCTAGCATTCAAACCTGATTCACTGGTTTGCTGACTGAGAATCTGGGATCATAGACTTCTAGACTCTCAGACCAATTTTGGACTGGTGCCTTGAGAACCATTTCCAGTTGTTGTTTTTTAAACTGGAGTTTTCCTGTTGATATGATTAGAGAGCAATGCATGCAGTTATTTTGGGGTGTCCTTTGCAGCCCTGGTGTCCTTTGCAGACTTCCCTGGTGGCTCAGATGGTAAAGCATCTGCCTACAATGCAGGAGATCTGGGTTCGATCCCCGGGTCAGGAAGATCCCCTGGAGAAGGAAATAGCAACCCACTCCAGTATTCTTGCCCGGAAAATCCCATGGACGAAGGAGCCTTGTAGGCTACAGTCCATGGGGTCGCAAAGAGTCGGAAACGACTGAGCAACTTCACTTTCACTTTCACTTTTTCACTCTGCAGCCCTATGCCTTCCTTACAAGGTGAGGACACACCACTGGATGGGAAATCAAATGACTTGGATTCTACTACCAAACACGCCTCCAGCCAGCCTTGTGGCTTGTGAAGAAATGGCTTCATTTTTCTAAATTCAAGTTTCCTGTTTATAAATTGATGTAATTGACTTTCCCCCTCTATTCCTCTGCTATCATTTAATGAAAAACCTAATTCCATAAACTGATATATTAATATCTCCAGGTCATAGATAGTTCTTAAAGAATAGTACTATGAACACAGAGCTACAGTCATCTGAGAAGTTAACTTATATTCTTGAACATTCCTGATCAAAGAGGAAGGAAAGAGCCTGAACATGATTCTGTTGCTGTTCAGTCAGTCAGTCATGTCTTACTCTTTGTGACCCCATGGAGTGCAGCACACCAGGCTTTCCTGTCCTTCACTGTCTCCCAGAGTCTGCTCAAACTCATGTCCATCCAACCACCTAATCCTCTGGTGTCTCCTCTTCTTGCTCTCAATCTTTCCCAGCATGAGGGTCTTTTCCAATGAGTTGTCTCTTCGCATCAGGTGGCCAAAGTATTGGAATTTCAGCTTCAGCATCAGTCCTTTCAATGAATAGTCAGGGATGATTTCCTTCAGGATTGACTGGTTTGATCTCCTTGATGTCCAAAGGACTCTCAAGAGTCTTCTCCAGCACCACATTTTGAAAGCATCAGTTCTTCAGTGCTCAGCCTTCTTTATGGTCCAACTCTCACATCCATACATGACTACTGGAAAAACTATAACTTTGACTATATGGACCTTTGTCAGCAAAGTGATGTCTCTGTTTAAATATACTGTCTAGGTTTGTCATAGCTTTTCTTCCAAGGAGCCAGTGTCTTTTAACTTTATGGCTGTTGTCACCGTCCACAGTGATTTTGGAGCCCAAGAAAATAAAGTCTGTCTCTATTTCCATTGTTTACCCATCTATTTGCCATGAAGTGATGCAACTGGATGTCATGATCTTAGTTTTTTGAATGTTAAATTTTAAGCCAGATTTTTTTTTTTTAATTTTTTTTTATTAGTTGGAGGCTAATTACTTCACAACATTTCAGTGGGTTTTGTCATACATTGACATGAATCAGCCAGCTTTTTCACTCTCTTCTTTCACCTTCATCAAGAGGCTCTTTATTTCCTTTTCACTTTCTTCCATAAATGTGGTGTCATCTGCCTATCTGAGGTTATTGATATTTCTCCCGGCAATCTTGATTCCAGCTTGTGCTTCATCCATTCCAGAATTTCACATGATATACTCTGCATAATCAGGGTGATAATATATAGCCTTGATGTACTCCTTTCCCAATTGTGAACCAGTCCATCATTCCACGTCTGGTTCTAACAGTTGCTTCTTTACCTGCATACTCTGCAAAGCTCTCCAGGTGTACACTGGCTACTGGACCTTTGTAATCACTGCTGCCCTGAGTTGCTCAGTATATTCTCTGAACAAGAAAGCAGATGGATGTGAAGAGCCTCCTCACTGCACTACCTCTTAGCAGAGTGTGTGCTCTGATGAGAGTCTGTCTTCGGAGAAAGAAAGGCTCCAAGAAAAGACATGGATGAGAGCTGTGGAAGGAGCATTGAACTGTGAGTCAAGAGCACCAGCATCTAGTTCCTCCTAACCTGTGCAACCACCCTGTGTTGCTGAGCAAATCACCTTGTCTTGTTACATACAGTTTCAAATGAAGAAGATGATGCATGTGCCACAAGGTTATTAGGAGATTAAAGAAATGTAAGATTAGTCAGGAAAAAAGTTAGAATGCACAGGAAAACATGAATTAAGGATAAGAAATCAGGAAATCTTTCAATCAAGAGGACCAAAAAAAGTTCAGAGGAAGGTGAAAAATTTGGGAGACAGATGATGGTGAGAATTGTACAGCAATGTGAACGTACTTAGTGTCACTGAACTGTACAGTTAAATACGGTTAAAATTTGAAAAACTTAAGAGCTAAATAAGAGCTAAACAAGCCAATGTTGTGAGATCTAAAATATATTATAAGGAGGAGAAACAATTACTCCTTGGACTTGGTAACAGTCTCAATTTGACTCCCCCTCCATTCTTGGTGATTTATCACTGTGTCAAGTGCTGAGATTGGACGTGGGTGGCTCTGTTGGCCACAGGATTCAGGGCCTCCTGACTAGTTTTAAGGGGCTTGGAAACTGTTCATATCCCAGAAACCTCAGGTGACCAGAGGGAAATGCTTTTCAGACATTAAAAGTTCTCAGAATTTTTTTTTAAATTTCCCCTTTCTCCATTTCTTTTGAAAAGAGTTTATTTAGTAGAGACATCATCAGATGGGAGGTTTCCACAGGGATTTAAATAAAGAGATGAGGTGTCTTAGGAAATGCAGCGTAGAGAAAGGATTGGTGATAAGGGTAAGTGTGATCCGTATCAGAGCAGGTCATATGTTGTGGCCCCCTGGTGGTCAGTTTGCAGATCCGTGCTTCAGCACCACAATCCTCGCTCTGGTCACTCACTCCCATACATGTTGGCAGGCTTGGAGAGACCGATACCATTCAGGGCCACACTCATGGAACACTTCTGTCATCCAAATCCAACATAAAGCCATAGGTGATAAAGTTCACCCTCAAAATGCCTCAATATCTCCTCTTCTTCAAAATTCATATTTCCCATCTTACTGAATAACGCCAATATGTACTGCATCTCCCACATCAGGAACCTGGCAGGACTCCTTCCTTTCCTTGTGCCTTATAGCTAACTGTTCACCTTAGAGCCCCTCTGTTCTTGTTCAGCTATTCAATTCTCAGCAGAAGAAACTTACATCATGTGCTATTGCCAATCATTTTGACTTAGGGTGCTGCAAGAATGGGATGGAAGTAGGAACTGGAAACATAATTACCTTACACCATTCACTTCACATCCCTTATCTCCCTGAGTTCTCATATAAGTCTATGAAGAAGGCACTAAAAACTCCAATTCTATGATTGCAATGATAATGAGACTAATACTAAGCATTAATCATGCACTTGGTACTGTGGATCATTTTACACTTACTATTTCTCCTACCTTATATCTTGCCCCTTTAACACTGCTGTCACACTGAGTTTTAAATTCAATTTTTTGAGTGGTTTTCTTTCATCTTCTTTTCTATACCCTCATTACATGGAAGACAAGGGATTCCTTCAATAATCTGGCTTCTGACTATGCCTTCTCCCTTTTGTTGCTACTCCCTGAAGCCCAGAGTACCTTCCTTTTCCTTCCTTTTTATCTTATACCCACTATACTAACCTTGTACCTTCTTTAGTATTTTTGCTCTTGTCCATTTCATCACAGGAGTCTTCTCCCTGTCTGTTTTAGTTTTTCTTATAGACACCTGTTATTTTGTCTGGCAACAGTTTCTTGTTTTCACTTATCAATTTAGTGTTATCACTTTGATTTTTTTTCTCTCTCAGTGGGAGCAGTCTGAACAATAGTCTATATGGTGATCTGCTCTCCCTGGAAAAGGGGTGGGCATAGAACTGAGATTAAGCAAACAAGACTTTCTGGAATCTGTCTTTATGTAGAATGATACATGGACTAGGAACGATTGAAGCCGGTTTTTCTGATGATTCCTGCTTCCTAAATCCCAAGAAGAAACTTTGCTCTTAGATTTCTGAGGTCTGTTTTTGATCTCCTGAGGTTTCACAAAGCCAGTCAAGTAATCTAACCCCTCCCTCCTTGTGCTTAAGTAAGCACAAGATTTATCAATTTTGTTTCTTTTTTCAAAGAACTAACTTTTCGTTTCATTGATTTTTTTTCATTGATTTCTTCACCTCTCTTACATTTATTTCTTCTCTATCTTTATGATTTCTTTCCTTCTGCTATGAGTTTTGTTTTTGTTTCTCTAGTTTATTTTTTTACTTTTACTTTTCATATGTTTTTTAAAATTTTAATTTAATTTTTCTATAGTATGACCTTGCTGGTTATCTTTTTTAAATACAGCAGTGGGTGCATGTCTGTCCCAAATTCCCAATCTACCCCTCCCGCCTTCCCCTTCTGGTAACCATAAGTTTATTTTCTAAGTCTGTTTCTGTTTTGTAAATAAGTTCAATTGTATCATCTTTAAAATATTCCACATATAAATGAAATGTATATTTGTCTTTTACTTACTTCATTTAGTATGATAATCTTCAAGTTCATCTATGTTGTGGCAAATGGCATTATTTAACATCAGGTTAGATTTCATATTTGAAATTTTTTTGTTGTTTCCTGAGCTAAGATTGTATTGCTATAAACTTCCCTTTGGTATTGTTTCCGCTGCATCTCATAGATTTTGAGTCATGTTTTCATTTTCCTGTGTCTGTAGGCATATTTTTATTTCCTCTTTGATTTCTTCAGTGATCCATTGATTATTTAGTAACATTTTCTTTAGCCTCCATGTATTTGTATTTTTTACAGGTTTTTTTTTTTTTATAGTTGATTTCTAATCTCGTATCATTGTGGTCAGAAAAGATGTTTGATATGATTCAATCTTCATAAATTTACCAAAGTTTGCTTGTGGCCCAGCATAAAATCTATCCTGGAGAATATTCCATGTGTACTTGAGAAGTACATATATTCTACTGCTTTCAAATGGAATTCCCTATAAATACCAGTTAAGTACATCTAGTCTAATGTTGTGTTATTTAAGGCCTGTGTTTCCTTATTGATTTTCTGCCTGAATGATCTTTTCATTGATGTAAGTTGGGTGTTAAATCCCCCACTATTATTGTGTTACTGTTGATTTCTCACTTTATGGCTGTATTTGCCTTATATAATGAGGTGCTTCATGTTGGGTTCATACATATTTACAATTATTGTGTCTTCTTGATCTCTTGATTATTATGTAGTGTCTTTCTATTTAAAGTCTATTTTTGTCTGACATGAGTATTACTAATCAAGCTTTCTTTTGATTTCCATTTATATGGAATACCCTTTTCAGTCAGCATGTGTCCTTAGATCTAGTGTTGGTCTCTTGTAGATGGAATATATACTTGTCTTGTTTATGTATCCATTCAACCAGTCTATGTCTTTTAGTTGCATCATTTAATTATTTTTCATTTCAGGTGATTATCAATACATGTTTTATTATTCTAATTGTGTTAATTGGTTTAGATTTGTTTCATTTGGTGATGGGTGGGAAGCCTGGTGTGCTGCAGTCCATGGGGTCGCAAAGAATCAGACACGACTGAACTGAAGCGACTGAACTAAACTGAACTGTTTCTGTAGGTATTTTTTCTTCCAGTTCTTTTTTGTTCTTTTCTCTTATGATTTGATATGTTTTGATTGCTATTACTTTTTTGTGTTTGTATCTATTGTAGAATTTTGCTAGTTGCTTCCTGTGAAGCTTTGATATAGTAGTCTATATATGTTATATATATATATATAATATGTTATATATTACATATAAATATATATACATATATATATATACATACACAAGATTATTTTAAGTTTTTGGCCTTTTAATTTCAAACACATTTCCAATATATTGCATTTATAGTCTCCTCTTCTCCCAGTTGCTGGTTTTGATATCCTACTCATGTGTGAATAGTTTTCTACCTTTACTGTATGTTTGCTTTACCAGTCAGCTTTTCCATTCATAAATTTTTTTTCTAGTTGTGGCCTTTTCTTTTCTTCCTAAGGAAGATTCTTTAGCACTTGTAAAGCTGATTTGGTGGTGATGAGATCTCTAAGCTTTTAGCTGTTGTCTGTAAAATTTTTTATTTCTCTGTTGAATCTGAATAACAGCCTTGATGTATGTATAGAGTATTCTTATTTGTAGGTCTTTACCTTTCATTACTTTAAATGTATTATGCCACTCCCTTCTGACCTGCAGAGTTTCTGCTGAAATATTAATATTAGCTGATAACCTTATGGGGATTCTCTTGTATATTATTTGTAACTTTTCTATTGTTGCTTTCAATATTTTCTCATTTTTGTCAATTTGATTATGTGTCTCGGCATGTTCCACCTTGAGTATATCTTATGTGGGACTCTCTGCGCTTCCTGGGCTTTTGTGAGTGTTTCTCTTCCTATGTTAGAGATGTTTTTGGATGTTATCTCTTCAAATATTTTCTCAGTACCTTTTTCTCTCTTCTTCTGGGACTCCTATTAATACAAAAGTTAGTGTGTTTAATGTTGTCCTGAGGGGACTTAACACCTTCGCTGGTGTCTTAGATGGTAAAGAATCTACCTGCAATGCAGGAGACCCAGGTTCGGCCCCTGGATCGGGAAGATCCCCTGGAGATGAAAATGGCTACCCACTCTAGTATTCTAGCCTGGAGAATTCCATGGACTGTACAGTCCATGGTGTCATAAAGAGTTGGACACGACTGAGCAGCTTTCACTTAACTTAACTTAGGCTCCTGCTAGCCCGAGTCAAGGATGCCTTTTACCTTTGGCTCAGCTGAAATAAGATTAGCTTTTTGCAACTTGAGACACTCTGGCCATCGATGATCTGGCTAGCAGCAATGCTCAGACATCCAGGTGTATTTCTATTCTCCACTTCAGCCTATTGTGTCCTTCAGTCGAGAGCACACTCACTCACCAGTTGCTACACTCTCTGGATGATCCACTCCTGGGTGCCACTATCAAGCCAGGAGCCCATTTATTGCCACATTTATTGGAAGTTCTCTTTCTGGTTTTACTTTAGCCTCCACGATGTAATAAACTGCACACTCAATTCCTGATTCCTACTGGGGTTTTCCCTACACTCTCCAGTCTCAGGAGTCCTTTCTAACACTCATTCAGGTGCTCTCTCTCAAAAAGTACCCTTTCAGAATTACACTGCTTCCATTTTACGTAGGCAGTATCACAAAATCATTTACCAGTGTAAAGAGGATTATTCACTGACATTGCTATTTACCTTAAGGCCAGGAACTTAGGCAGTCTGTGTGTTTAACAATGAATCAAATTACTATCTAAAAAATTCTATTTAGTGATGATTAAAGCAATATAATTAAAGTGAAAAGAAGGCTCTACCCCTGCATATGGAACATGAATGCTCTCAATTAATCAATTCATTTTTATTATTAAATATTTATTGAACACCCACAGTGCAGAAGGCATGAAATTCTGAGAGAACACAGCAAAGACATGGGTTTTTCCCTTTGGGAATTTGCTATCTGAAGCAATTTAGACTTTAACTCATGAAAATATGCTCTGGCTGTGACTTTCTGTAGATTAAAAAAGGGTGAAATTCAAAGCAGCTCTGAGCTCTAATTTAATCTACTACTTACTCCACTACTCATATTTCAAATTCTCAGCTTTATTTTCTGCTAACTTAATCATGAGTGTTCCTTCCATCCTTTAAGACTCAGCAAAGTGCTCCCCTCCTCTATGAAACCTACCCTGACTATTCTAGCAGGACTGATGACTTTTTTCATATGTTAAACAGCACTATGTGTGTCTATTAATCTCTTCATAACATCTTACAATTTATCTTATGCATGTTTCCATCCCACCACCACTAAGACTCTCAGTTTTTGAGAACTTAAAGCATATTTTTCATCTTCGTATTTGTAATCTCACTCTTTGAGACTGGATCTCATTCTTGAGACTCTGATAATCATCTGCTTATTTATTCAAAAAATTAAAAACCTGTTGTGTGCTAAGCACTATTGTGTTTAGGTTGTATACCTGTGGGCATAGCACATCCTTCACCTGATAACACTTAAGATTTAGCAAAAAGGGAAAATGATAAGCAAGTACTGAAGGATTATATGATGCAGGACAAAAGACCTTCCTGACTTAAGTGTCCTGGGAAACCATCCTGCCAGACTGATGTGAATATGGAAGCAAGAGGGAGAAGGCAAGAGGGGAATGAGGGGAAGGAGTCAGAGGCTGTGGTCCAGGAACTGGACACTATGTGCTGCTTGGTTATTATTTGCATTTCACAATATGAGAATCATTCATTTCATTTTATAGCCTTGCTTAAATATATATGCATATATATATATTTGTGTGTGTGTGCATTAACCTTCCTTAATTTTTTTTTTGTTGTTGCTAATGATTGTGAAAAATATAGAAATAAAATCAGCTCTATTGTTTTCTTTTCCGTTCTCATTCAATCTATTCTGGATGACACTTCGTTTTCACAACCAGTAGTCAAAAAAGAGCTAGAATGTAGATCCCTAAGGCCACTAGGATTGAAAAAATGAGAAAATGAGTTTGTTTGTTTTTTTTTCTTTTTTTAGTGGGTTTTGTCATACATTGACATGAATCAGTCATAGAGTTACACGCATTCCCCACCCCGATCCCCCCTCCCACCTCCCTCTCCACCCGATTCCTCTGGGTCTTCCCAGCCCACCAGGCCCGAGCACTTGACTCATGCATCCCACCTGGGCTGGTGATCTGTTTCACCATAGATAATATACATGCTGTTCTTTAGAAACATCCCACCCTCACCTTCTCCCACAGAGTTCAAAAGTCTGTTCTGTACTTGTGTCTCTTTTTCTGTTTTGTATATAGGGTTATCGTTACCATCTTTCTAAATTCCATATATATGTGTTAGTATACTGTAATGTTCTTTATCTTTCTGGCTTACTTCACTCTGTATAATGGGCTCCAGTTTCATCCATCTCATTAGAACTGATTCAAATGAATTCTTTTCAATGGCTGAGTAATATTCCATGGTGTATATGTACCACAGCTTCCTTATCCATTCATCTGCTGATGGGCATCTAGGTTGCTTCCATGTCCTGGCTATTATAAACAGTGCTGCGATGAACATTGGGGTGCACGTGTCTCTTTCAGATCTGGATTCCTCAGTGTGTATTCCCAGAAGTGGTATTGCTGGGTCATATGGCAGTTCTATTTCCAGTTTTTTAAGAAATCTCCACACTGTTTTCCAATGAGTTTGTTTTTATCTGAGACATAGACTGGGGAGAAAAGACAGCAGATGAACTTGATTCTTTTTGGTCTGTCTTTTGAGATTAGACCTTTCACTTTTTCACATTCTTAGACTTTTGGAATAGATTTTTCACATTCTTCTCTTTCTCCTTTTTTTTTTTTTTTTTTGCCTCATTCCTCGATGAGGCAAAAGCTACTGCTACTGCTACCAAAGCTACTGCTTTGGTATGTCCTTCACCATCTTTGTCATGATGTAGAGTGAATGGATTTTGGAATTGTTATGGTACCCCTTTGGCAAACCTGGTGTTGTGTTTCTCAGTGAATGTCAACTCCTACCCCTGCCCTCAGCTACCTTTTTCTATTTCTCATAGGGATCATCTCATCATGAGCTGTGCAGTGCCTAACACTGACAAAGATTTGTGAGTCCTTCACCAAGACATGGCAATTCAATTACACATCAAACATTTGGGATTGTACAAAGGAAATTAGCAGATCTCAACACCAATGTGTAGTCCACTCCTGATGGGTACTTTCTAGCAAAGATTCTTTGTTGTACCTCTCCATCTGGCTCAGTATCAAGAGTACAGGATGGAGCCTAGGATTGTAGTAGATCAAGTCATAGTCTGAGATTCCACTTTCCAATGAATTCTTGAAGAAATGGATCTCATGTATGTCCACATGTGCTTCACCACATACCTTGATGCCCTAAGCAATTCTGTGCGGCATTCTGGCTCCCAACATGATATGCAGCACAACCATAATGGGTGGTCATACTTCACTACTCATGGCACCCTTGACAGAGTCAGAAAAACAGGGTCATAGGTCTCAGATGCTTCAGACATTGTAGCTCTAAGCCCTCCATCCAAATTCGGTCTTATATTTTAATTTACATAGTGTTTGTGCTTTTTCTCACCTTAGCTATATCTTGACTATGTTGTAAATTCAGAGATTGTGTCTCATGGTTTTTAATAATCTGTTGAGCACTGAGTTCAGCACACTTTAGATGTCTAGGAAAATTTTTTTTGTTATAATAAATTAAAATGTACAGATTATAACAAGAGACAGATTAAATCCAATCACAAATAAAGACTTTTATCCAAGCTCCTTTTTGAAAATAAGGAATCATCTTTGAAAATACATTTCATGAAATATCTGTATCTTATCAACATCATGTAGTCATTTGTGGTTGTACCATATATAAAGCAACACCAAGGCAAGGCCATTTATGAGGCAATGCCTGATTTAGTTTTTAAAAGAAGGCATATGCCCTATTTTGCTCAAATAGCTCAGGTGCTCTGGCTCAGACTGCAGAATTTTTTCTTTTCTGGAGAGAAGCAGCTCTTATTTGGGTCTATCTTTATGGTTGTTCAGTCACTAAGTTGTGTCCAACTCTTTGTGACCACATTGACTGTAGCTCACAGGTTCGTTGGTCCTCCACCATCTCTTGGAGTTTGCTCAAATTCATGTCCAATGAGTCAATGTTACTATCTAACCATCTTATCCTCTTTTTCCTCCTTCTCCTTTTGCTTTCAATCTTTCCTAGCATCAGGGTCTTTTCCAATGAGTACACCAGGTGGCCAGAGTACTGGAGTTTCAGCTTTAGCAACAGTTCTTCTAATGAATAAACCATAGCTTTGACTATATGGACCTTTGTCAGCAAAGTGGTGTCTCTGCTTTTTTATTTGCTTCACAGGCGGACTCTTTACCAAGTGAGTCACTGTGAAGTCCAAGCTTCACAGTAGGGAGGCTCAAAGACACTTAAGCATTGCAGGTGACTGTTCTAGGAATTATTATCTTTGTCTAATTACAAAATTCTCTACAATAGGAGAAATATATCCATTTTTAAATTGAGAAAGCCAAGGCTCAGAAAGTTTAAATGATGAATTTAAAGTTACATAGCAACACTTGGCCAGATCATGAATACCCTTCAGGTTTTATCAACTCTATGCATGAATGCCAACTATTAGGCAAAATGGGCCTATGCTCCATGGAGGCTTCTGGGTATAAACACCCCATTTGGCTGGGTCAGGCCTGAGATTTCACATATTGTTCTTTCTTTCCCTGGAAGGTGGTTGTTACTGCAGCCACTTCCAAACTATTCCTGTAATATTTTCCATCCTAAATCCCAGAAAAACTGAGGACATAGGGTGGGACTCTGCCCCTCCTGTGAATCTCCAGGCTTGTTGCTATTTACTTAATGATTAATCCTTCAGCACTGCCTTGTTAAATAGAAAGGTAATCTTTTCCTCCTGTCTGGACTGGACAGGCTCCCAGTTCCAGTCAGGTACCTTCAGGCCATGGGGCTGAACATATAATATGCCTTTTGTGTTAGCCTTTGAAAACTGAGCTTCAGTGGAGGGGAGTGAAGGATACTCTTAGCACTGGATTTTCTTCTGTGGAAGAAGAAAGTGGATTTTTGGAAACTGAACTTGGGTGGAGGGGAGTGAAGGGTACGCCTAACACTGGATTTTCTTTTGTGGAAAAAGCTGTGGGGTTTTCTTACAGCTCTGGGGTCAAGTGGAGGACTTAGTTTGAATTTTAAGCTTTCAAGTCAGAGAGAACCAAAAGAGGATTGAGTATCAACAGCCTCATATGCATGTGTATCTATTTACTTTAAATACCTTAAATCACTGAAAAAATCAAACCATCCTAATTATAACTTTGTAGCTGCTGATTTTGCAAATAATTATTTTTAATATGAGCATTATAGATAAATTGTCTATATCTATAGTGTGGTTGAATTCATTATAAATAATTTCAATCTGGGCACCTAAATATTGCTTTCTAACTTAGAGTTAATTGACTGCCAATAGGAAGGTAGAAGAATATTTCTTTTTAATTGATACCACACCAATATGGGAAATGTCTGTGAACTGGGACCCTCAGTGACCTGGGAGGGAAAAAAAGGAAATAAACAACTTATCCCCACCCAGGTGAGAGAGGAGATTTTCGAATAAGGAAAGTTAGATTTTTAGTGGATTTTTTTTTTCTACTTCCAATAAGAATGGAAAACTTCAGCCTCCTGCAAGTTTGTGGGATTTCCCTGTGAGTGTGTAATGGGTTTGCTTGGAAAATCTGTCACTGTGGCCTCTCTAATGAAGGTGGTCACCCTCACCTTAACAACCTTGGATGCTGTTAAGAATTGTTGTTGTTGTTTAGTTGCCAAGTTGTATTCGACTCTTTGTGACCCCCTGCATTGTAGCCCACTAGGTTCCACTGTCCATGTGATTTCCCAGGGAAGAATACTGGAGTGGGTTGCCATTTCCTTCTCCAAGGGCTCTTCCAAACCCAAGGACCAAATCTACATCTTCAATGCATCTCCTGCAAGGCAGGCAGATTCTTTTGCTGTTGATCCACTGGGGAAGCCCACTGTTAAAAATTAAGCCTTCCTAACCATTTTTCTTTTCTTTTCATATCCTGATTATGGACTCAATTAATATTGTTCTTGAAGGATTTCTATAAAATCAAAATGCAAGCAAAACCACAAATTAACCATCAAAGAAGCAATCTGGAGATGAAACTATGCTTTGCAGAACTGCTCCATATGCAATCAGGCCAGACTCATCAACTCTTACTGCTGTTGTTCAGTTCTTAACTCATGTCCAACTCTTTGGCACCCCATGGATTACAGTGTGTGCCAGGCTTCTCTGTCTTTCACTATCTCCCAGAGCTCACTCAAATTCATGTCCACTGGGTCAGTGATGCTATCTAACTATTTCATCTTCTATTGCCCTCTTCTTTTCCCCATCAATCTTTCCCAGCATCAAGGTTTCTTCCAGTGGGTCAGCTCTTCGTATCAGGGGGTCAAATTATTGGAGATTCAGCTTCAGCATCTGATGAACATTCAGGGTTGATCTCCTTGCAGTCCAAGGGACTCTCAAGAGTCTTCTCCAGCACCACAATTCGGAAGCATCAGTTCTTCAGCACTCAGCCTTCTTTATGGTCCAACCCTCACACCTGTACGTGACTACTGGAAAAACCATGCTGTTGTTGCTGCTCAGTCACTCAGTTGTGTCTGACTCTGACCCCATGGACTGCAGCCTGCCAGGCTCCCCTGTCCTTCTCTATCTCCCAGAGTTTGCTCAAGCTTATGTCCATTCAGTTGGTGATGCCATCCAACCATCTCATCCTTCTCATTCTCCCCCTGCCCTCAATGTTTCCCAACAACAGGGCCTTTTCCAGAGAGTCAGATCTTTGCATCAGGTAGCCAAAGTATTGGAGCTTCAGCTTCAGCATCAGTCCTTCTGATGAATATTCAGGGTATATTTCCTTTAAGATTGACTGGTTTGATCTGCTTGCTGTCTAAGGGACTCTCAAGAGTCTTCTCCAGCATCACAGTATGAAAGCATCAATTCTTCAGCACGCAGCATTCTTTATGCACCAACTCTTCATCTATACGTGACTATTGGAAAAACCATAGCTTTGACTAGGAGGACTTTTTTTGGCAAAGTGATGTCTCTGCTTTTTAATGCACTGTCTATATTTGCCATAGCTTTTCTTCCGAGAAGCAAGCATCTTCTAATTTCCTGGCTGCAGCCACATTCCACAGTGATTTTGGAGCCCAGGAAAATAAAGTCTGTCACTGTGTCCATTGTTTTCCCATCTATTTGCCTTGAAGTGATAGGACTGGATACCATAATTTTAGTTTTTGAATGTTGAGTTTTAAGTCGGCTGTTTCATTCTCCTCTTTCACCCTCATCAAGAGACTGTTTAATTTCTCTTCACTTTCTACCATTAGAGTGGTATCATCTGCATATCTGTGGTTGCTAACATTTCTCCTGGGAATCCTGATTCCAGCTTGTGATTCATCCAGCCCACCACTTCACATGATGTACTCTGCAAATAAGCTAAATAAGCAGCATCACTTTAACAGCATCATCTTTTAGGACTTGAAACAGATCAGCTGAAATTCCATCTCTTCCACTAGCCTTGTTCACAGTAATGCTTCCAGCTGAGTTATTTCAAATCCTAAAGATAAGCTGTTAAAGTGCTGCACTCAATATGCTAGCAAATTTGGAAAATGCAGCAGTGGCCAGAGAACTAGAAAAGGTCAATGTTCATTCCAATCCCAAAGAAGAGCAATACCAAAGAATGTTCAAACTACTGCACAATTGAACTCATTTCACATGCTAGTAAGTTAATGCTCAAAATCCTTCAAGCTAGGCTTCAACAGTGTGTGAACCGAGAACTTCCAGATATACAAGCTGGATTTGGAAAAGGCAAAGGAATCAGAGATCAAATTGCCAACATCTGTTGGGTCATAGAAAAGGCAAGACAATTCCAGAGAAACATCTACTTCTGCTTCATTGACTATGCTATGGCCTTTGATTGTGTGGATAACAACAAATTGTGGAAAATTCTTAAAGAGATGGGAATATCAGAGCACCTTACCTGCCTCCTGAGAAACTGTATGCAGCTCAAGGAGCAACAGTTAGAACTAGACATGGAACAATGGACTGGTTCCAAATTGGGAAAAAAGTACATCAAGACTGTATATTGTCACCCTGCTTATTTTTACAAAGTGGTTGTTTAGTTGCTAATCATGTGACTCTGCGATCCCATAGACTACAGCCCTCCGGGGTCCCCTAGCCTATGGGATTTTCTAGGCAAGAAGAGTACAGTGGTTTGCCATTTCCTTCTCCAGGGAATTTTCCCAACACAGGGATCAAATCTGCAGCTCTTGTGTCTCCTGCATTGGCAGGCGGGTTCTTTACACTCAGCCACCAGGTAAGTCCCATCATGTGAAATGCCAGGCTGGATGAAGCACAAGCTGGGATCAAGATTGCTGGTAGAAATATCAATGAACTCAGATATGCAGATGACAGAAACTCTTATGACAGAAACCAAAGAGGAACTAAAAAGCCTTTGATGAAGGTGAAAGAGGAGAGTGAATAAGCTGGCTTAAAACTCAACATTCCAAAAACTACGATTATGGCATACAGTCCCATCACTTAATGGCAAACAGATGGGGAAACAATGGAAACAGTGACAGTTTTTATTTTGGGGAGTTCCCAAATCACTGTGGACAATGATGACAGCCATGAAATGAAAAGATGCTTGCTCCTTGAAAGAAAAGTTATGACAAACCTAGATAGCATGTTAAAAAGCAGAGGAATCATTTTGCTGACAGAAGTCCATGTAGTCAAAGCTATGATTTTTCCAGTAGTCATGTATGGATTTGAGATTTGGACTATAAAGAAATTCTTTGGTTGAGCACAGAAGAATTAATGCTTTCAAAATGTAGTATTAGAGAAGTCTCTTGAGAGTCCCTCAGACAGAAAAGAGATCAAACCAGTCAATCCTAAAGGAAATAAACCTTGAGTATTCATTTGAAGGACTGAAGCTAGGAGACGACAGAGTATGAGATGGCTGGATGGTATCACTGACTCAATGGACATGAGTTTGAGCAAATTCTGAGAGATAGTGAAGGACAGGGAAGCCTGGCTTGCTGCAGTTCATGGGGTTGCAAAGAGTTGGACATGAATGAGTGACTGAACAACAACAATAACAATGCTTCCTAATGCCCACTTATGCCCACTTAATGTAATGTGACTTCACATTACAGGATGTCTGGCTCTATGTAAATGGCCACTCTACCATCATAATCCTGGTCATTAAGACTGTTTTGTATAGTTCTGTGCATTCTTGCCGGGTCTTCTTAATCTTTTCTGCTTCTGTTAGGTCTTTGCTATTTCTGTCCTTTATTGTGCCCATCCTTGCATGAAATTTTCCCTTGATATATCCAAATTTCTTGAGGAGATCTCCAGACTTTCCCATTCTATTGTATTCCTCTACATCTTTACATTGTTCACTTAAGAAGACTTTCTTATCTCCTTGCTGTTCCTTGGAGCTCTGCATTTGGTTGGGTATATCTTTGCCTCTCTACCTTGCTTTTTACTTTTCACATCCACAACTGAGTGTCGTTTCCCCTTCAGCCCAGTCACTTTCTTTCTTTCTTTCTTTCTTTTTTTTTTTTGAAGCTGTTAATAATTGCCCTCTGCTCTTCCCCAGTAGCATATTGGACACCTTCCACCTGGGAGGCTTGTCTTCCAGTGTCATATCTTTTTGCATTTTCATACTGTTCCTGGGGTTCTTTCAGCAAGAATATTAGAGGGGTTTGCTGTTCCCTTCTCCAATGTACCACACTTTGTCAGAACTCTTCACTACAACCTGCCCATCTTGGATGGCCCTGCATGTCATGGCTCATAGTTTCATTGAGTTACGCAAACCCTTTTACCACAACAAGGTTGTGATTCATGAAAGGGTCATCAACTCTTTCAGGGCATATATATATTCAGGATGAAGATGGCTGATAAGGAATGTGGACTGAGAACTATAACCTTGATGTTGTATCCTTCTTGATGAGCATCAAGCATCACTTTTTCAGTGACTTCCTGACCACTGTACATGTGAACTTCTTTTTCTGAAGGACCTGTCTAAGCCATACCTGCATGTTTTTTCTTGTCTTATATATATAAACATTATTTCTATATCAAATAATCATAGAGAAAATACTTTGAAAATCTTATATCTCCTTCAGTTCCTCACATAAAATCTTCTATATTGCCTTTGCTTATAAATTATTTATAGTTTTATGATTTGGTTGAGTTCTAAGTCATAAAAGGAGCACTGTTAGAAATTCAGTCAGCCAGAACTATTTTGTCCCAAATATTTGCAGAAGTTTGTGTAATGTGTAGGAGTACTATGAAAAGTAGATGGCATAATTCCTGTTCTTGGGGAATGTCTAAAGGGGAATATATTCTGTGCATTTTACCTATCCTTAGAGAAATACCTGTAGACTCAGATAAAAAATAAATGCATTTAATTAATTAACTAATTAAAAACAAATAAAAATTTTAAATAAAGTTACCTGTTATTACAATTGGCTCTTGGTAGCCCTTGGGTTTATTTAATACAGTGAAATCAAGTATGTTCATATTAGCTGAGATAAGAATAACAAGCACTTCCCAAAGATGAATAAAATAAAGTACTTCATGGTGTTTGGTCTTGATACATTCAAATATTTGATATCTACCTTAGTGAGTATTCAATTCCAACTATTGTGGTAGATGCTGAAAACTCAAAGACAATTACTTTTGGAGAAAAGGGAACCCTCTTACACTGTTGGTGGGAATACAAACTAGTACAGCCACTATGGAGAACAGTGTGGAGAGTCCTTAAAACTGGAAATAGAACTGCCATAAGACCCAGCAATCCCACTGCTGGGCATACACACTGAGGAAACCAGAATTGAAAGAGACATGTGTACCTCAATGTTCATCAAAGCACTATTTATAATAGCCAGGACATGGAAGCAACCTAGATGTCCATCAGCAGATGAATGGATAAGAAAGCTGTGGTACATATACACGATGGGATATTAATTAGCCATTAAAAAGAATGCATTTGAATCAGTTCTAATGAGGTGGATGAAACTGGAGCCTATTATACAGAGTGAAGTAAGTCAGAAAGATAAATACCAATACATTATACTAACGCATATATATGGAATTTAGAAAGATGGTAATGATAACCCTATACGTGAGACAGCAAGAGACATAGATGTATAGAACAGTCTTTTGGACTCTGTGGGAGAAGGTGAGGGTGGGATTATCTAAGAGAAGAGCACTGAAACATGTATACTATCATATGTGAAACAGATCATCAGTCCAGGTTCGATGCATGAGACAGGGTGCTCAGGGCTAGTGTACTGGGATGACCCAGAGGGGTGGATAGGGAGGGAGATGGGAGGGGGATTCAGGATGGGGAACACATGTAAAACAATGGCTGATTCATATCAATGTATGGCAAAAACCACTACAATATTGTAAAGTAATTAGCCTCCAATTAAAATAATTTTTTTAAAGATAACTAATTAACAATTGCTTACCATCATAATTATCAAGATATTTTAGTAGGTATTGAATTTTCCTGTTTAGTTATGCTTTGTAGAAGTAGAAACTGAACTCAGTTCATGGAAGTTGTCATGGAGCAGTATGGATATCATGGGAAGACTTTAAGTGTCCTTGGACCTCAGTTATCTTACTTATAAAATGGGGCTTATGATACCTTCCTCTTTCGACTAGCTGGATTATTGTTAGAGGGAAATGAAATAGATAGATGCTAAGCATATTAAAAAGCAGAGACATTACTATGTCAACAAAGGTCTATCTAGTCAAGGTTATGGTTTTTCCAGTGGTCATGTATGGATGTGAGAGTTGGACTATAAAGAAAGCTGAACACTGAAGGATTGATGCTTTTAAACCATGGTGTTGGAGAAGACTCTTGAGAATCCCTTGGACTGCAAGGAGATTCAACCAGTCCATTCTAAAGGAGATCAGTCCTGGGTGTTCATTGGAAGGACTGACGTTGAAGCTGAAACTCCAATACTTTGGACACCTGATGCAAAGAGCTGACTCATTTGAAAAGCCCTGATGTTAGGAAAAATTGAGGGCAGGGGCAAAAGGGGATGACAGAGGATGAGATGGTTGGATGGCATCACCAACCCAATGGACATGAGTTTGGGTAAACTGCAGGAGTTGGTGATGGACAGGGAGGCCTGGCATGCTGTGTTTCATGGGGTTGCAAAGAGTCGGACACGACTGAGTGACTGAACTGAACTGAAGATTCTCAAATAAGTTAGCAATTTTCTCACTCAGAAGGCATTGTTTTTAATTGTTCACAATTTCCACTGAGTTGTACCACCATTTTAGTAGCTAGTCTCCACAGAGGAATAATAGGTCATGGCAGTTGGTCTCTGAGAAACTGAAGTCTAGAATGGAATGGATCCCAAGACCTATATTTGGCTTAAGTCTAACTTGTAGCCTTGGAACAAAGAGGGAGCAATACTCCTCCTTCTAAGGCCCATGGCGTGTCTACTTCTCAGCAGTTCCTGGGCAAAGTTCGCTGGTGGGAAGGGTAAAATCAGAGACAGCCCCAGAACAGACAGAGTGTACATCTGTCTGTAAAGTGATGTAATCCTCCAATTTACATACCTATCTGGAGTGTGTAAATGTTTCCAAACCATATTGGGAGAAGGTTTCAAACAAAAATTGGGGGGCCCTTCTCTAGATTTATCCCTTACTCTATCCCTCTGTTACTACTATCTGTGTACTACATATTTGACAAAAAGGGGCAAGTGTCAAAGCATGGAAGCTTATTTTGAGGCCCTGGGATGTTGGCATGCATATTGCTTTATGAACAGGGGATGATCTAAATGTTGAAAAGATGGGTGGTCTGTATGTGAAATCACCACTTACATTTCTCTCACTTTGGCTGAGACCAAAGTGATTGTTATGAATCTCAGTGAAGATGAAAAAAATCCTTCTATTTTGTGATCAGCCTTCATCCCCTGGCTTTCTCTGCCAGTGCAGAGCAGCATATGGATTGCTTAATACAATCTGTTTATCACATCATCCTCTCCACCCTGGAGTTATGAATATATTCTATGAACTGCTTTTCTCTTCCTCTGAGTCTTAGATAAAAGGTGCCATATCCATGTGAAAAATCCAACTTAAAAATCTAGACTGCTCTATCTTCTCTCTGTCTCTAAGAACTAGCTTTAACAAACTTTTGCTTTTCTATTTTTTATCTTACTTTATTACAGCTCTTAGAATATGCTTTTGTTTTTAATAATATGAAAAAATAAATTATCTTTAACGTTTATTGATATCTTACTATTTTATTGGCCCTTTTAGAAGTGCTGTATTAATATAAACTCATTAATCTTCACCATAAGCCTTGAGGTATTAGAGATGAAGAAACTGAGGGACAGAGAAATACTCTCTATGTGGCTAAAGTCAGAGAGCTGGTGGGGAACAATGGTGCTGGAATTTGAATGCGGGCAGTCTGGCTTCAATTATCACATTCTATAATCATAAAAAATCACACGACCAAATAGGTAAACTCTGTGTCTATGGAATATACAAAAGGACAGTGAATGTTTGCACAGAAGAAAAAGTTCTAGCTCTGGAAACCACAGACATTACAGGCAAGTACATGCAGGAGCAGGGCCAGATTAGAGTCTGTGCTGCCCCCACAGCAGGTCCAGAAAACAGGACAGTATTGGAGGGCCTCCTAAGGAGGTGGAGGTGTTACTACCACTCTCTATATATATTTCTCCATTCCACCCCCCCCCACTTTTTTTTCTTTTCCTCTTCATGTTGTTCTCGTGTTCCTTCCTTTCTATTGCTTTTTTACAACTATTTTTTTTCCATTTTTAAAATGCCTTATTTTTAAGTAAATTCATTTTATTTATTTGTTTTCCAATTTTTACAATATTACTTAGCTACATTACATTATTTGCCATGTTTGGGATTTTGTAGTTTTGCTAGTCTAGTTTTTAGTATTCATTTTCATTTAGGGGTTTGTTTATTGGCTTGATTGCTCTCTGCTTTTTTATCTTCTGGTTTTATCCTTTTATCCCTCTTTTCTCTCTCTGGTTTTCTCTTTGTAAGTGTGCAAATTTCTTTGAGTGCTCTCAGATATTGAGTTTTGATTTCACCATTAGTCTTAGGGCTTCCTCTTCTGTGCAGTGAGGCCTGTGAAATCTTGGTGCTACAGTAAGGGGTATGGGACCCAAGTCCAGGACTTTTGATCACCATAAAACTCTCAAACCCACGGATCATTAATTGATGAGTGCTCTCCCAAAGGCCTTCATTATCATAGTGAGACCAAACTCCACACAAAGATTAAAAGCTCCAGTTTCAGACATCTCACACCAAACCATTAGTAAAAAAGAAACACAAACCTGTCCATTAGCAGAAAGATTCCCCAAGGCCTCACTGATTCCACAGATGCCCCAAAACATACTATTGGACACAGGACTGCCCTTCAGAGAGACAAGATGCAAGTCCATCTACCAGGCACAGGCACAAGCCCTTCCAATCATGAAACCTTCGCAAGGCACTAGTTCAACACTATCCACAGTGTGCAGACTCCACAATTAAGAGGAACCACGACCTGCTAGCATGCAGAAAGGAGACCCCAAACACAGTAAATTAAATGAAATAAAAAGACAGAGAAATGTGTAGTAAATGACGGGAAGTGGTAAAAACTGAAAAGACAAAACAAATGAAGAAAAAATAATCAGTCTGCCTGGAAAAGAATTCAGAGTTATGACAGGAAAGATGATCCAAAATCTGGGAAATAAAATGGAAGCATGGATCAAGAAGCTGCAAGAAATTTTTGATGAGGACCTGGAAGAATTAAAGAATAGATAATCAGCAATGCACAACATAATAGCTGAGAGTAAAAAGTACACTAGAGGCAACAAATAGCAGGCTGTTTGAGATAGAAGAATGGATAAGGGAGCTGGAAGATATGGTGGTGGAGATAACTGAAGCAGAGCAGGATAGGGAAAATATATAAAAAGACATCAGGAGTCTCAGAGACCTCTGGGATAACATTAAGCATACCAATATTAGAATTATAGGCATCCCAGAAGTACAAGAAAAAAGAAAGGGTATGAGGAAATACTTGAGGAGATTATAGTAGAAAACTTCCCTAACTTGGGAAAGCCACCCAAGTCCAGGAAGCCCAAAGAGTCCACTGCAGGATAAACTCAAAGAGAAACATAGCAAGAGACATACTAATCACACTAATGAAAATTAAATACACAAAAAAATTATTAAAAGCACTAATGGAAAAGCAACAAATAACATTTAAGGGGCTTTCCACAAAGCTAACAGAAATGGGGATGGTCTCAGAGACTGTTCTCAACTGAGGTAAGTCTTTCTGATCTTTCAACAGAATCTCTGCAAGTCAGAAGAGAATGGCAGGGTATATTTAAAGTGATAAAACGAAAAAACCTATAACCAAGATTACTCTATCTAGGAAGGATCTCATTCAGATATGAAGGAGAAATCAAAAGCTTTACAGACAAGCAAAAGTTAAGAGAATTCAGTACCACCAAACCCTGGTTTGATTCCTGAGTTGGGAAGATCTGCTGGAGAAGGGATAGGCTACCCACTCCAGTATTCTTGGGCTTCCCTTGTGGCTCAGCTGGTGAAAATTCCACCTGCAATGTGGGAGACCTGGGTTTGATCCCTGGGTTGGGAAGATCCCTGGAGAAAGGAACAGCTACCCACTCTGGCATTCTGGCCTGGAGAATTCCTTGGACTGTATAGTCCATGGGGTTGCAAAGAGTCAGACACAACTGAGCGACTTTCACTTTCACATCAGTTTTACCAGAAATGATAAAGGAACTTCACTAAACAGGAAACACAGGAGAAAGAAAAGCCCTGAAAAAACAAACCCCCAAAAGAAAATAAATGGTAATAGTATCATACATGTTGATAATTACCTTGAATGGAAATGGACTAAATGTTCCAATCAAAAGACACAGATTGGCTGAATGGATACAACAACAACCCCTATATATGCTGCCTACAAGAGACCCACCTAAGGCCTAGGGGCATATACAGACTGAAAATGAGGGGCTGTAAAAAGATAGTCCATGCAAATGAAAATCAAAAGAAAGCGAGAGCAGCGATATTCATATTAGATAAAATAGACTTTGATATAAAGAACATTACAAGAGACAAGGAAGGATGCTCACTACATAGTGATCAAGGGGACAATTCAAGAAGAAGATACAAATATTATAAATATACATGCACCCAGCATAGGAGCACATTAATACCTAAAGCAAATGCTAACAACTATTAAAGGGGAAATCAATAGTAACACAATAATAGTGGGGGATTTTAATACCCCACTCACACCAATGGTCAGATCATCTAGACAGAAAATTAATAAGGAAACACAAGCTTTAAGTGATCGATTGAACCAGTTGGACCTAATTGATATCTACAGGGCATTACATCACAAAACAGCAGATTTAACATTTTCCTCAAGTGCACATAGAACATTCTCCAGGACAGATCACCTCTTGGGTCACAAATCAAGTGCTGATAAATTTAAAAAAAAAAAAAAAAAAAAAAAAAACTTGAAACCATTTCAAGCATCTTTTCTGCCTACAGTGCTATAAGATTAGATATTAACTACAGGAAGAAAAAAAAAGAACTAGGAAAAACACACACATATGGAGGCTAAACAGAATGTTTCTGAATAGCCAACAAATCACTTAAGAAATCAAAAAGGAAATCAAAGTACACCTAGACACAAATGACAATGAAAACAGGACCAATCAAAACACATGTAATGTAGTAAAAAGCAATGCTAAGAGGGAAGATTATAGCAATACAAGCCTATCTCAAGAAACAAGAGGAACAATAAATAAGCAACCTAACCTTATACCTAAAGCAATTAAAAAAAACAACAGAAATACATGAAAGTTAATAAAAGGAAAGAAATCATGAAGATCAGAGCAGAAATAAATGAAAAAGTAGTGAAGGAAACAACAGCAAATATCAATAAAGCTAAAAGTTGGTTCTTTAAGAAGATAAATAAAATAGACGAACCACTAACCAAATTCATCAATTTTAAAAAGGAAGACCCAAATCAATATAATTAGAAGTGACAAAAGAGAAGTTACAATAGAAAAAAAGATCACAAGAGACTACTACAAGCAACCATACACCAATACAATGGACAACCTGAAAGAAAGACAAATTCTTAGAAAAATATAACCTTCCAAAACTGAACCAGAAAGAAATAGAAAATATGAGCTGAAAAATCACAAGCATGGATATCTAAACTGTAACCAAAAATTTTCAAACAAATAAAAGCCCAGGGCTAGATGGTGAGATCTTCCAAAAGTTTAGAGAAGAATTAACACCTGTCCTACTCAAACTCTTCCAGAAAACCGCAGAGGAAGGAAGATACCCAAACTCAATCCACAAGGTCAACATCACCCTGTTACCAACTCCAGACAAAGATGCCACATAAAAAAGAAAACAACAGGCCAATATCACTGATGAATATGGATGCAAAAATCCTCAACAAAATTCAAATGAACAGAATTCAACACATTAAAAGGATCACACATCATGATCAACAGGGCTATTTCTATATCCAAGGGATCAAGGATTATTCAATATGTGTAAATCAACCAATGTGATACACAATACTAACAAACTAAAAGATAAAAATGATATAATCATCTCAATAGATGCAGAGAAAGCTTTAAACAAAATTCTTCACACATTTATGATAAAAATTCACCAGAAAGTAAGCACCAAAGGAACATACCTCAACATATACAATAAACCTACAACAAACATTATTCTCAACAGTGGAAAACTGAAAGTATTTCCTGAAAGATGGGGAATAAAACAAGGGTGCCCACTCTCATCATTATTACTAAAAATAGTTTTGGAAACCTAGTTACAGTGATCAGAGAAGGAAAAGAAATAAAAGGAATTCAGATTGGAAAAAAAGAAGTAAAACTCACTGTGTGAGGATTATTTGATCCTATACATAGAAAACCCTAAAGAGGCCACCAGAAAATTACTGGAACTCATCAATGAATATAGCAAAGATGAAGGATATAAAAAAATACACAGAAACTCCTTATATTCTATTACACTAACAATGAGATATCAGAAAGAGAAATTAAGGACACAACCCCATTCTCCACTGCAAGAAGAAGAATGCAATACCTGAGAATAGACATACCTAAAGACACAAAAGCCCTCTAAACAGAAAAGTTTAAGGTTCAATTCAGGTCAGTTAAGCCACTGAGTCCTGTTCGACTCTTTGCAACCCAACTGCAGCACACCAGGCCTCCCTATCTATCACCAATTCCTGGAATTTACTCAAACTTAAGTTCATTGAGTCGGTGATACCATCCAACCATCTCATACTCTGTCGTCCCCTTCTCGTCCTGCCTTCAATCTTTCCCAGCATCAGGGTCTTTTCAAATGAGTCAGTTATTTGCATCAGGTGGCCAAATACTGGAGTTTCAGCTTAAACGTCAGTCCTTCCAATGAATACTCAAGACTGATTTCCTTTAGGATGGACTGGTTGGACCTCCTTGCTGTCCAAGGGACTCTTAAGAATCTTCTCCAGAACCACAGTTCAAAAGCATCAATTCTTCGGTGCTCACCTTTCTTTATAGTCCAACTCTCCCATCCAGATATGACTACTGGAAAAACCATAGCTTTGACTAGATGGACCTTTGTTAACAAAGTAATGTCTCTGCTATTTAATATGCTGTCTATGTTGGTAATAACTTTTTTTCCAAAGGAGCAAGCGTCTTTTAATTTCATGGCTGCAGTCACCATCTGCAGTTATTTCGGAGCCCAAAAAAAATAGTCTCTCACTGTCTCCATTGTTTCCCCATCTATTTTCCAGGAAGGGATGGGACCAGATGCTATGATCTTAGTTTTCTGAATGTTGAGTTTTAAGCCAAGTTTCTCATTCTCCTCTTTTATTTTTCATCAAGAGTATCTTAGTTCTTCTTTGCTTTCTGCCATAAGGGTGGTGCCATCTGCATCAGTTCAGTTCAGTCACTCAGTCGTGTCCGACTCTTTGATACCCCATGAACCACAGCACGCCAGGCCTCCCTGTCCATCACCAATTCCTGAACTCCAGCCAAACCAATGTCCATTGAGTCGGTGATGTCATCCAACCATCTCATCCTCTGTCGTCCCTTTCTCCTCCTGCCCTCAATCTCTCCCAACATCAGGGTGTTTTCAAATGAGTCAGCTCTTTACATCAGGTGGCCAAAGTATTGGAGTTTCAGCTTCAACATCAGTCCTTCCAATGAACACCCAGGACTGATCTCCTTTAGGATGGACTGGATGGATCTTCTTGCAGCCCAAGGAACTCTCAAGAGTCTTCTCCAACACCACAGTTCAAAAGCATCAATTCTTCAGCACAACTCTCACATCCATACATGACCACTGAGAAAACCACAGCCTTGACTAGAAGGGCCTTTGTTGGCAAAGTAATGTCTCTGCTTTTAAATATGCTGTCTAGGTTCGTCATAACTTTCCTTCCAAGGAGTAGTGTCTTTTAATTTCCTGGTTGCAATCACCATCTGCAGTGATTTTGAAGCTCCCAAAAATAAAGTCTCTCACTGTTTCCACTGTTTCCCCATCTATTTGACATGAAGTGATGGAACTGGATGCCATGATCTTAGTTTTCTGAATTTGAGCTTTAAGTCAACTTTTTCACTCTCCTCTTTCACTTTCATCAAGAGGTTCTTTAGTTCCTCTTCTCTTTCTGCCATAAGGGTGGTGTCATCTGCATATCTGAGGTTATTGATATTTCTCCCAGCAATCTTGATTCCAGCTTGTGCTTCATCCAGCCTGGCATTTTGCATGATGTACTCTGCATATAAGTTAAATAAGCAGGGTGATAATATACAGCCTTGACATCCTCCTTTCCCAATTTGGAACCAGTCTCTTGTTCCATGTCCAGCTCTAACTGTTGCTTCCTAACCTTCATACAGATTTCTCAGGAGGCAGGTTAGGTGGTCTGATATTCCCATCTCCTGAAGAAATTTCCACAAATTGTTATGGTCCACATAGTCAAAGGCTTTGGCATAGTCAACAAAGAAGATGTAGATGTTTTTCTGGAACTCTATTGCTTTTTCAATGATCCAATGGATGTTGACAATTTGATATCTGGTTCCTCTGCCTTTTCTAAATCCAGCTTAAATATCTGGGAGTTCATGGTTCATGAACTGTTGAAGCCTGACTTGGAGAAATTTTAGTATTATTTTGTTAGTGTGTGAGATGAGCATACTTGTGAGGTAGTTTGAGCATTCTTTGACATTGCCTTTCTTTGGGATTGGAATGAAAACTGACCTTTTCTAGTCCTATGACCAATTCTGGGGTTTCCAAATTTGCTGGCATATCGAGTGCAGCACTTTCACAACATCAGTTTTTATGATTTGAAATAGCTCAACTGGAGTGCAATCACCTCCACTAGCTTTGTCCATAGTGATGCTTCCTAGGGCCCACTTGACTTCACATTCCAGGATGTCTGGCTCTAGGTGAGTGATCACACCATCATGATTATCTGGGTCATGAGGATCTTTTTTGTTTTTCTGTGTATTCTTGCTTCCTCTTCTTAATATCTTCTGCTTCTGCTAGGTCCATACCATTTCTGCCCTTTATTGTGCCCATCTTTGCATGAAAGATTCCTTTCATATCTCTGATTTCCTTGAAGAGATCTTTAGTCTTTCCCATTCTATTGTTTTCCTATATTTCTTTGCATTTATCACCAAGGAAGGCTTTCTTATCTCTCCTTGCTATTCTTTGGAGCTCTGCATTCAAATGAGTATATCTTTCCTTTTCTCCTTTGCCTTTTGCTTATCTTCTTTTCACAGCTATTTGTAAGGCCTCCTCAGGCAACCATTTTCCCTTTTTGCATTTCTTTTTCTTGGGAATGGTCTTAATCCCTGCCTCCTCTGTCCATAATTTTTCAGGCACTCTGTCTATCAGATATAATCCCATGCATCTGTTTGTCACTTTCACTGTATAATCATAAGTGATTTGACTTAGATCATACCTGAATGGTCTAGTGGTTTTCCATATTTTCTTCAATTTAAGCCTGAATTTGGCAATAAGGAGATCATGATATGAGCCACAGTCAGCTCCTGGTCTTGTTTTTTCTGACTTTATAGAGCTTCTTCATCTCTGGCTGCAAAGAATATAATCAATCTGATTTTGGTATTGATCATCTGGTGACATCCATGTGTACTGATGAAAGAAATAAAAATTGACACAAACAGAAGGAACAATATACCATTTTCTTGGAATGGAAGAATCAATATTGTGAAAAGTGAATGTACTACTCAAAGCAATCTACAGGCCCAGTGGAATCCCTATGAAACTGACAATAGTATTTTTTTACAAACTGGAACAAAAATTTCACAATTTGTAAGGCAACACCAAAGAGTCCAATATTGCCAAAACAATCTCGAAAAACAGCAACTGAAGTAGAGGAATCAACATTCCCAACTTCAGACTATACTACAAAGCTACAGTTATCAAGACAGTATGGTACTAGCACAAAACCAGAAATATAGACCAATGGAACAAGATAGAAAACCCAAAGATAAAGCCATGCACTTATGGGCACCTTATCGTTGACAAAAGAGGCAAGAATATATGATGGAGAATACATAGTCTCTTCAGTAAATATGCTGGGTATACTGGACAGCAGTGTGTAAAATAATGAAATTAGAACATTACCTAACACCATACAGAAATAGTAAACTCAAAATGTAAGACCAGAATGTCTAAAACTCTTAAAGGAAAATATAGACAACACTCTTTGACATAAATCACAGCAAGACCTTCTTTGATCCACCTCCTACAGTAATAGAAATAAAAATTAAAATGTACAAATGGGACCTAATTGCTTTTGAACAGTGAAGGAAACTATAAGTAAGGTGAAAAGACAATCCTCAGAATGGGAGAATATGGTAGAAAAGAAACAAATGACAAAGGAATAATCTCCAAAATATTCTAGAATCTCATTCAGTTCAATACCAGAAAAACAAATGAAACATTCAAAAAGTGAACATAAGATGTGAACAGACATTTCTCCAAAGAAGACATACAGATGGCTAGTAAATACATGAAAAGATGCTCAACATCACTCATTATTAGAGAAATATCAAAACTATAATGAGATGGAACAAGATGGCAGAGGAGTAGGTGGATGTGGAATACATGTCTCTCCATGAGTACATCAAGAATATACTTTCAGATACAGAAAAGCTTGTAGAACACCAGCTGAGAGTGGGCAGGAGTACCTGACCACTGGAAAAGAATATATAGAACCACATAAAACTCAGTAGGATGAAGGAAGTAGAGGGAAAAAGAGGAGAGTTAGTAGGATTGGGCCTTCCCTTGGTGGGTGAGGGAACTAAAACAGTAGTACAACCCCCACATTGGGGCAATTGTTTGAGTCAGAGACACATTTGAGCCTAAGAGTGAAGCAGCTGATCTGTGCTTCACTAAAAGAATGAGAATCACACAAACAATCCTTGCTGCAGCCAAACATACCCCAGACAGGGACATGGGTCCCCTAGAAGGCACAGAGGCTGGGAGCTGGAGCGTAGGGTTGTGGAGTAATCCCAGGGTGAGGTCTGCCATTGACCATAAGGAGACAACCCAATGGGATGGGAGAGAGGAGACTGTGGTGGGAAATGCCTGGAAGGAAAACCAGGCAGCCAAGGAGGCAAGGCAATACTGCTCAGTCATGTGGCGGGGGGGGAGTGGAGGCATCAGTGTTGCCTGTCTCTCCCCACACATCAGCACCAGCAGCTGGCCAATAGAGAGGCTGGTTCTTTAAGCACCTGACACACCAAACAGCAGAGAAAGACCCCAGTCAGAGGAGCCCTTTAAGTGCCTGGCACGCCTAACAACAGAGTAGAACCTCAGCCAGGGTGCCCTTTTAAGTGCCTGACGCACCAAGCAACAGAGAAAGACCCTAGCCAAGAGGAGCGTTAAGTGCCTGAATGGGCAGAGCAACAGAGAAGGACCAGTCAAAGAGACCTTCTGATCACCAGCTGCCAGAGTCTAGAAAAAGACTCTGATAGGGCCATAGCTCCTGTGGCTGAGGCAGTCAGTGTCCCTGCAGACTTGGCATTGCCAAGGTCCCTGCCGCCCAAGCAGCTGCACCACTTTCATGCTCAATCCTCACTGGGGCAGAGCTGCCACAGGCTAGAAAAAGCCCTAATAGCACTCTATTTCCTGTGACAATAACTGCTGGTGTTCCTGTGTAGCCAGCATGGTCAGGGTCTTGTGATCCAAGCAACCAGGCCACCTTCATGCATGATCCCCATTGGGACTGAGCTGCCACAGGGTAGGAAAAAATCCTGCGTCTGTCCATGTGGGGTCACTTCGGTCGTGTCTGACTCTGCGACCCTGTGGACTCTGGCCTGCCAGGCTTCTCTGTCCATGGGATTTCCCAGGTAGGAATGCTGGAGTGGTTGCCATACCCTTTAGGGTATCATATTTCCTACTGCCCTAGCCACCAGCTCCCCTGAGAACCTAATGTTGCCAGAGCCCTGTGATTCAAACAGCTGTGCCACATCCACACCTGGCCCTCACTGGAGCAGAACCAAGTCCTCCAGGGCAGACTCAGGAGCAAACTCCTATGAACAACTCACATGCAGAGATGGAGATAAACCCACAATTGAAACACAGGGGCAGAGTGGCTAAGAAAGAGGACCCAAAGCCTTCCCACCAGCTATACAAGCTGCAGATTAAATCCACAAGATCAACTAGGCAGACTTTGTATCTATGGAAAATATAAAAGAACAATGAGAGTTCCCACAAAAGAAAATGCACTCCTTCTGACAGCTGTGTACACTGGAGGAAAAAACACACAGGGGTAGGAACAGATTAGCCTGAAATAATGCACAGGTCAAGAGACCAGCCCAGTGTTGGACGGCATCATAGGGAGGTGAAGGGGACTGTGACTCCCAGCGAGGGAAAGGACACTGACAGCAGAAACTCAAGAAAACATTTATTATTCTTATATTTTGACTTGTTCTGCAGTTGTTTATGGATTTTTTCTGTTTTTTCCTCCCTCCCCCCCCCCATTGTTGTAGTTGTTGATTTTACTAGCATTATTAAATCCATTTAAGCTTTGAGAATTTTTTTTAAATCACACTTTTTATTTCTTTTATATACTTCTTCCTCTACATTGAACTTCTGCAGTTCTGTGGGGTTTTCTTTTTTCTTCTTCTTCTTTTTCTCTCTTTTTTAATTTAAATTTTTAAATTTATTATTTTTTTCTACATTTATTCTTGTGTTTGCTTTTCCTACTGGTCTTTCCCTATCAATGGTTAATCTTTCATCTATATATAAATCTTCTTTATCTACCTCTATTTAACTTTACATTTCTATTATTTCTTTCTTTTCCTCAACATGTTTGTTAGTTTGTTTTGTTGTTGTGCTTTATTCCCCAGTTGGCACCTTGCTTTAGTTTTGTTTGCCAGTTTGTGTTTTAGTTAGTTTTGTTTTTAACTGGTGGATATCATTTTTTACTTCTTTTGTTCAATATATTGGGTCAATATATTGTGCTTTATTTTGATGGGGGGACTGTTTTGGTTTTGCTTATGGGCATATGTCTATGTGTGTATATTCCATTATTTTAGTTATTATTTACCTGATTTTGTAATTGCCGTTTGTCTGGGATGTGTCTTGTTTCTTGCTTTGGGGTGTTTGTTTTAATCCCATTTAATGCAGTAACAAACCACCTGTGGAATCTTCAGTCTCTGGCCAGAGATCAAGCCCTGAGCACTGATCTCCAAGACTCGGGACTACTATAGAACTCCTAACCCTGGGGAGTATGAATTAGTGAGAACTCCCACAAAGGCAACCACTTGTATACAAGACCCAGCATCATCCAACTGCCAGCAGCACCCTGTGCAGGAAGCCCTCATCCAAACCACAAACAAGACAAAAATGCAAGCCCAGTTATTAGCAGACAGTATTACCACCTCACACAGCCCTACCTATCAAAGAAAAAAAAACTCACCTCCTCCCATCAGAAGACATACCCTACATGAAGCGTACATAGCTCACTGGACCAACCTTACAAGGGCAGAAACATAGAATTCAACCTTGAAGCCTGGGAAAAGGAGACCTCAAACACAATAACCTTAAAAGATGATGAAAAGGCAGAGAAATACTGCATAAATGAAAGAACAACTTAGAAACACACTAGTTCAAATAAATGAAGAGGAAATATATGAAAATGAATACAAACTATATGATAATGAATACAGAACAATGATAGTAAAGATGATCCAAACCCTCAAAAATAGAATGGAGAAAATACAAGAATCAATTAACAAAGATCTAGAAAACTAAAGAATAAACAGAGACAAACAATACAATTACTGAAATTAAAAATACGCTTGAAGGAATCACTAGCAGACTATCCGAGGCAGAAGAATGGATAAGTGAGCTGGAAGAGAGAATGGTGGATATATCTTCTGAAGAGCAAAATAAAAAGAAAACAATGAAAAGAACTGAGGATAGTCTCAGAGACCTCTGGGACAATATTAAACGCACCAACATTTGAAATATAGGGGTCCCAGAAGAAGAAAAAGAAAGGGTATAGGGTATGAGAAAAAATTTGAAGATATTATAGTAGAAAATTTCCCCAACATGAGAAAGGAAATAGTCAATTAAGTCCAAGAAGAACAAAGAGTCCCATACAGGATAAACCCAAGGAGAAACACGCCAAGACACATACTAATCAAACTAACAAAGCTTAAACACAAAGAAAGAATGTTAAAAGCAGCAAGGGAAAACAACAAGTAACATACAAGGGAAACCCCGTATGTTTAACAGCTGATCTTTCAGCAGAAGCTCTGCATGCCAGCGGGGGATGGAAGGATACATTTAAAATACTGAAAGAAAAAAATCTACAATCAATATTACTCTACCTGGCAAGGATCTCATTCAGACTTGAGGGAGAAATCAATAGCTTTACAGACAAGTGAAAGTTAAGAGAATTTAGTGCCACCAAACCAGCTTTAAAACAAATGTTAAAGGGACTTATATAGTCAGGAAATACAACAGAAGGGAATTATCTACATAAGCAAACCCCACACAATTAAGAAAATGGCAATGGGAACATATATATCAATAATTACTTTAAATGTAAGCGGACTAAATGCTCCAAACAAAAGACATAAACTGGCTAAATGGATACAAAAATAAGACCCATATATATGTTTTTTGCAAGAAATCCACCTCAGACCTAAAGACACATATAGACTGACAGTGAGAAGATGGAAAAATACATTCCCTGCAAATGGAAATCAAAAGAAAATTGAAGTAGCAATCCTCATAATAGATAAAATAGACCTTAAAATAGAAAAATAAATTACAAGAGATAAAGAAGGACATTACATAAGGATCAAAGGATCAATCCAAGAGGAAGATATAACAATTGTAAATATATATGCACCCAATACAGGAGCATCTCATTGCATAAGACAAACACTAACAGACATAAAAGGAGAACTTGACAGTAATACAATTAAGTAGGGCACTTAAGCACCCCACTTACACCAATGGATAGATAATCAAAACAGAAAATTAGTAGGAAAACACAAGCTATAAATGACACATTAGAGCAGATGTATCTCATTGATACCTTCAGGATATTCCATCCAAATGCAGATGAAAAGGTGAAAAGACAGCCCTCAGAATGGGAAAAAATAATAGCAAATGAAACAACTGACAAAGGATTGATTTCCAAAATATATTAGCAGCTCATACAAGTCAATACCAGAAAAACAAACAACCAAAACAAGAAGTGGGAAAAAGACCTAAACAGACATTTCTTCAAAGAAACATGCAGATGGCTGACAAACACTTGAAAAAATTCTCAACATCTCTCATTATTAGAGAAATTCTCATCATTTCTACAATGATTACATTACATTGTAGAAGAGTGTAGTGTATGCTACATTGAAATATCAACTCACACCCAGTCAGAATGGCCATCATTAAGAAGTACACAAGCAATAAATGCTGTAGAGGGTGTGGGGAAAAGGAAGCTCTTGCCCTGTTGGTGGGAATGTAAATTGTTACAGCCACAATGGAAGACAGTGTGGAGATTCCTTAAAAAACTAGGAATAAAACTACCATATGACCCAGCAATCCCACTTGTAGGCATATATCCTAAGGAAACCAAAATTGATAAAGACACATGTACCCCAATGTTCATTGCAGCACTATTTACAATAGCTAGAACATGGAAACAACCTAGATTTCCATCGACAGATGAAAGGATAAAGAAGCTGTGATACAATGTACAGTAGAATATTACTCAGACATAAAAGGGAACACATTTGAGTCAGTTATAATGAGGTGCATGAAACTAGAGCCTATTATACAGAGTGAAGTAAGTCAGAAAGAGAAAGATAAATATTGTATATTAATACATATATATGAAATAAAGAAAGATTGTACTGATGAAATTTTCTGCAGGACAGCAATGGAGAAACAGACATACAGAACAGACTTACACACACGAGGGTGGGGAGGAAGAAGAGAGTGAGATGTATGGAGAGAGTAATGTGGAAACTTACATTAGCAAATGTAAAATAGATAGCCAAAGGGAATTTGCTGTACAGCTCAGGGAACTCAAACAGGGGCTCTGTAACAACATAGAGGGGTGGGAGGGGAGGGAGATGAGAAGGAGGTTCAAGAGGGAGGCGACATGTGTATACCTATGGCTGATTCATGCTGATGTTTGGCAGAAACCAACAGAATTCTGTAAAGCGATTATCCTTCAACTGAAAAAAAAAAGAGAGAGAGAGAGAGAGATATCACCTCATACTGGTCAGAATGGTTATCATCAAAAAATCTTCAAACAATAACGCTGGAGAGGATGTGGAGAAAATGGATCCCTCTTGTGTGTTGGTGGGAACATAAATTAATACAGCCACTATAGAAGACAGTATGGAGATTCCTAAAAAACTAGGAAGAAAACTGCCATATGACCCAACAATCTCAATACTGGCCATATACTCTTAGGAAACCATAACTGAAAAAGATACATGTATCCCAATGTTCATCGCAGCACCATTTACAATAGGTAGGTCATGGAAGCAGCCTATATGTCCATCTACAGATTAATAGATAAAGAGGTTATGGCACATAGTCACAGTGGAATATTAGTTGTAAAACTTTTGAATGTTTTCTTCAAACATTTGAAGAACATTTGAATCAGTTCTAAAAAAGTGGATGAACCTAGAGCCTATTATACAGAGTGAAGTAAGTCAGAAAGTGAAAAACAAATATGTATATTCATGCATATATATGGAATCTAGAAAGAAGGTACTGATGAGCCTGTCTACAGGCCAGCAATAGAGATGCAGACATAGAGAACAGACTTGTGGCCACAGCGGGGGAAGAAGAGGGTGGAATGAATTAAGAGCAGCATTGGAACATATTCATTACCATATGTAAAATTAGATAGCCAGTGGAAATTTGCTGTATGATGCAAGGAGCTCAAATCTGTTGCTCTGTGACAACCTAGAGGAGAGGCAGAGGTTGGGAGTTGGGAGGGAAGTTAAATAGGGAGGGGACATACATATACTTATGCCTAACTCATGTTGATATATGTCAGAAATCAACACTATAGTGTGAAGCAATTATCCTCCAATCAAAAATAAATAAATTTTAAAAAAGAGAGAGACAAGGAAGGACACTACATAATGATCAAGGGATCAAGCCAAGAAGAATGTATAACAGTTGTAAATATATATGCAACCAACAGAGGAGTGCCTCAATATATAAGGCAAATGCTAACAGTTATAAAAGGAGAAATCAACAGTAACACAATAACTGTAGGGGCTTTAACACTGCCCCTACACCAACGAACAGATCATCCAGACAGAAAATTAACAAGGAAACACAAGTCTTAAGTGACATATTAGGCCAGAGGGACTAAATTGATATTTATAGGACATTCCATCTGAAAGTAGCAGAATACACTTTTTCTCATGGGCACATGTAACATACTCCACAAGAGATAATATCTTGGGTCACAAATCAAGCCTTGGTAAATTTAAGGAAATTAAAATCATATCAAGCATCTTTTCTGACCTCATATCAAGAATCTTTTTCTGAAATCATTTACAGGGGAAAAAACTGTAAAAAACAAACAAACAAACCTGTTAAAAAAAAACACATGGAATTTAAACAATATGTTACTAAAAAACCAACGGGTCATCAAAGAAATCAAAGAGAAAATATAAAAACATGTAGAGACACATGACAATAAAAACAAAATGATCTGGACTTTCCTAGTGCCCCACTGGTGAAAAAATAACCTGCCAATGCAGGACATATGTGTCCAACCCCTGGTCCAGGGAGATTCCATAGGCTATGGGGCAACTAAACCCCAGCACCACAACTACTGAGCCTCTGTGCCTCAACTACTGAGGCCCACATGCCCTAGAGCTCAAACTCCACGATAAAAGAAGTCTTGCAATGCAAGAACTCATGCATTGCAACTAGAGAGTAGCCTCTGCTCACCATAGTTAGAGAAAGCCCTTGCACAACCATAAAGAACCAGCACAGCCAAAAATGGTAAATAAATAAACAAAATTAAAAAAATTTTTAAGTCATATTAAAAACACATTAAAATAAAAAGAAAGAAAAATCACAGTGATCCAAAACCTACGGGATGCACAAAAAGCTGTTCTAAGAGGGATCTTTATAGCACTACAATCTTAGCTCAAGAAATAAGAAAAATATCAAACAACCTAAACTTTTACCTAAAGCAACATGATAAAGAAGAATACGAAAACCTAAAGTTAGTAGAGGGAAGGACATCACAAAAATCAGAGCAGAGTTAAATGAAATAGACATGAAGAAAACAATAGGAAAGATGAAAGAAAAAAAAAAAACTAGTGCTTTGAGATGATAAAATTGATAAACATTTAGCCAGACTCATCAAGAAAAAAAGGGAGAGTGCTCAAATCAATGAAAAGGAGAAGTCACAATAGATGCTAAAGAAAATACAAAGGATCATAAGAGGCTACTACAAGGAACACTATGCCAAAAAAAAAGGACAACCTAGAAGAGATAGAGAAATTCTTAGAAAGGTACAACCTTCTAAGACTAAACCAGGAAGAAATAAAAATTATAAACAGATCAATAACAACTGTTGAAACTGAAACTGTGATTAATAATTGGTCAATAAACAAAAGTCCAGAACCAAATGGTCCATTTATTCAAATACTTAGAAAAGAATTAACACCTACCCTCCTGAAACTCTTCCAAAAATTGCAAAGGAAGAAAGACTCCTAAGCTTGTTGTATGAGGCCATCATCAACCTGATACTAAAACCAGACAATGATATCACAAAACGGAAAATCATAGGCTAATACCAGTGATGAGAATAGATGCAGAAATCCTCAGAAAATGCTAGCAAACCAAATACAACTAATTAAAAGGAACATGTACCATGATCAAGTGAGATTTATCCCAGTGATGCAAGTATTTTTCAGTATCTGCAAACAAATCAATGTGATATATTACATCACCAAAGCGAAAAATAATAGCTGTGTGATCATCTCAATAGATTTAGACAAAACTTTTGACAAAATTCAACACCCATTTGTGATGAAATTTCTCCAGACAGTGGGCATGGAGGGAACATAATAAAGGCCACATATGACAAACACATATCATCACAGCAAACATCATTACCAATGGTGAAAACCCGAAAGCACTTCCTCTAAGATAAAGAATGAGACAAGGATGTTCACTCTCCCCACTGTTATTCAACATAGTTTTGGAAGTCCTAGACATGGCAATTAGAAAAGAAAAAATAAAAGCAATCCAAACAGGAAAATAAAAGTAAAACTGTCACTGTTTGCCCATGATATAATAGTATACATAGAAAATCCTAAAGATGCTACCAGAAAACTACTAGAGCTCATCAATGAACTTGGTAAAATTGTAGGATACAAAATTAATACATAGAAATCTCTTGCATTCATATACACTACCAATGAAAAAGTAGAGAAATTAAGAAAACAATCCAATTTACCTTTGCATCAAAAACAATAAATTACCTAGGAATAAAGTTACCTAATGAAGCAAAAAGACCTATACTCAGGAAACTATAGGATACTAATAAACAAAATAAAAGATAATACAAGCAGATGGAGAGATATACCATGTTCTTGGAGTAAAAGCACCAATATTGTGAAAATGACTATACTACTCTAAGCAATCACAGATTCAATGTAATCCCTGTCAAATTACATTTGACATTTTCCACACAATTATAACAAAAAGTTTTACAGTTTTCACAGAAACACAAAAGATCCAAATATTATTTTACAGTAGTCACATAGAGATATGACAGTTGGATCATAAAGAAGACTGAGCACTGAAGAATGGATGCTTTCGAACTGTGGTGCTGGTAAAGATGCTTGAGATTTCCTTAGACAACAAGGAGATCAAACCAGTCAATCCTAAAGGAAAGAAACTCTGAATATTCATTGGAAGGACTGATGCTGAAGTTGAAGCCCCAATACTTTGGCCACCTGATGCAAGGAGCAGACTCAGAGGAAAAGACCCTGATGCTGGGAAATATTGAGGGAGGAAAAGAAGGAGGCAACAGAGGATGAGATGGATGGATGGTATCATCAACTTAATGGACATGAGTTTGTGCAAACTCTGGGAGATAGTAAAGGATAGGGAAGCCTGATGTGCTGCAGTCCATGGAGTATCAAAGGGTCAGACATGACTGAGCAACTGAACAACAGCAAAGCCAAACTAATTTTGAGAAAGAAAACTGGAGTTGGAAGTTTCAGACTCCCTGACTTCAGACTATACTACAAAGCTACAGTAATCAATATAGTATGGTACTGGCACAAAAACAGAAATATCTATTAATGGAAAAAGGCAGAAAGTACACTGATAAACCATTGCACCTATGATCAACTAATCCATGACAAAGGAAGCAAGAATACACACTGGAGAAAGGACAGTCTCTTGAATAGTGGTGATGGGAAAACAGGACAGCTACATGTAAAGATTGAAATTAGAGCACTCCCTAACATCATACATAAAAATATACTGAACATTGGGTTAAAGACCTAAATATAAGCCAGATGCTATAAAACTCTTAGCAGAAAACATAGACCCATCACTCTTGGACATAAAGATTGAAAATAAAAACAAACAAACAGACAAAAAAAAACAAATGGGACATACTTAAAGCTTTTTGCCCAGCAAAGGAAACAATCAAGAAAATGAAAAGACAACTTTCAGAATGGGATAAAATATTTGCAAAGGGAGAAACCAACAAGGGATTAATCTTCAAATGTACAAACAGTTCCTTCAGCTCTATATAAGAAAAAAAAACAACCCAATCAAAAAGTGGACAGAAGACCTAAATAGACATTTCTCCAAACAGAGATATAGAAATGACTAAAAAGCACATGAAATAATGTTCAACATTACTAATTATCAGAGATATGCAAATCAAAACTACAGTGAGGTCCTTGATGTACACCTGAAACTGTTACAATATTGTTAATCTACTATACTCTACTAGAAAATAAAAATTTAAAAATCTTCAGTGAGGTATCACCTCACATTGCTCAGAATGACCATCATCAAAGAATCTACAAACAACAGCTCCTGGAAAGTGTATGGAGAAAAGGGAACCATCCTATAGGCTTGTGGAAGTTATGTACAGTCACTATGGAAAACGGTATGGGGGGTTTCCTTAAAAAACTAAAAATAGAGCTCCCCTATCACCCAGGAATCCCACTCCTGTTCATATATTCAAACCATAATTCAAAAATATATATGCATCCCAATGTTCATTGCAACACTATTTACAATAGCCAGGATATGGAAGCAATGAAATGTCCATCAACAGAGTAAAGAACAAAGAAGATGTGGAACATATATACTGTGGAATGTTACTCAGTCATGAAAGTATGAAATAATGTCATTTTCTGGGACATGAATTGACCTAGAGATTGTATACTGAGTGAAGGAAGACAGAAAAAGACAAATGTCATGTGATATCACTTATATGTGGAATCTAAGAACATGGAACAAATGACAGAAATGGAGTTATAGAGATAGGAAACAAACTTACGGTTACCAGAGTGTAAATTGAGAGACTGGGATAGATATACACACTACTGTGTATAAAATAGATAACCAATAAGAGCATACTGTATAGCACAGGGAACTCAACTCGATACTCTATAATGGCTTATATGGAAAACAATCTTTAAAACTGTGGATATGTGTATAACTGATTCACTTTGTTATATACTCAAAACTAACGCAACATTGTGAATTAACTCGACTCCAACAAAATTTTTTTTAATGCCTTTCAGAATCTGGCAGGGGACTTTTCTGTTCAATTCGTCTCAACAATTGAGTTTCTTTTGTCAACAATAGAAAACAAGAACATAGAGACACATTTATTGGTCAAGTTCCTTAGTTGAAAATAACAAAGAAAAAGCCTGGGTAAATTAAGTGGAAAGCAATATTATTGGAAGGATATTGGATAATTCCAAGAATAATTGGAAAGACTTAAAAGTCAACTTTAGAAAATGCACAGAAGCTAACATAAACTTGTCTGCCAGAATAACATCCAAGATGTTACAAAATTAATTGGACCTCTAATACTAGACCTGAGACGAGTGCAATTGTGCAGTAACTTGAGCACTCTTTGGCATTGCCTTTCTGTATTTCTTTTTCTTGGGGATGGTCCTGATCACTGCCTCCTGTACAATGTCACAAATCTCTATCCATAGTTCTTCAGGCACTTTATCAGATCTAATCCCTTGAATCTATTTCTCACTTCCACTGAATAATCAAAAGGAATTTGATTTAGGTCATACCTGAATGGTCCAGTGGTTTTCCCTACTTTCTTCTAGTTAAGTCTGAATTTAGCAATAAGGAGTTCATGATCTGAGCCACAGTCAGCTCCCGGTCTTGTTTTTGCTGACTGTATAGAGCTTCTCCGTCTCTGGCTGCAAAGAATATCATCAATCTGATTTCGGTATTGACCATCTGGTGATGTCCATGTGTACAGTCTTCTCTTGTGTGTTGGAAGAGGGTGTTTGCTATGACCACTGCGTTCTCTTGGCAAAACTATATTAGCCTTTGCCCTGTTTCATTCTGTACTCCAAGGCCAAATTTGCCTGTTTCTCCAGGTATCTCTTGACTTCCTACTTTTGTATTCCAGTCCCCTATAATGAAAAGGCAACTTTTTTGGGTGTTAGTTCTAGAAGATCTTGTAGGTCTTCATAGAACTGTTCAAATTCAGCTTTTTCAGCATTACTGGTCGGGGCATAGACTTGGATAATTGTCATATTGAATGGTTTGCCTTGGAAATGAATAGGGATCATTCTGTTGTTTTTGAAATTGTATCCAAGTACTGCATTTTGGGGGGCTCCAAAATCACTGCAGATGGTGACTGGAGCCATGAAATTAAAAGATGTTTGCTCCTTGGGAAAAAGTATGACCAACCTGGACAGCACATTAAAAAGCAGAGACATTACTTTGCCAACTAAGGTCCGTCTAGTCAGAAGTCCAACTACTTTCCAGTAGTCACATATGGATGTGAGAGTTGGACTGTAAAGAAAGCTGAGCACTGAAGAATTGATGCTTCTAAACTGTAGTGTTGGAGAAGACTCTTGAGAGTCCCTTGGACAGGAAGGAGATCCAACCAGTCCATCCTAAAGGAAATCAGTCCTGAAGATTCATTGAATGGACTGATGCTGAAGCTGAAACTCCAAAACTTTGACCACCTTATGCAAAGAACTAACTCATTTGAAAAGACCCTGATGCTGGGAAAGATTGAAGGAGGGAGGAGAAGGGGATGACAGAGGATGAGATGGCTGGATGGCATCACCAACTCAATGGATATGAGTTTGAGTAAGCTCCTGGAAGTTGGTGATGGACAGGGAAGCCTGGCATGCTGCAGCCCAGTGGGTCACAAAGAGTTGGACATGATTGAGCAACTGGACTGAACTGAACTAGGCCTGAGCTTTCCAGGTAGTGTTGGTGGTAAAGTGCTGCCTGCCCATGGAAGAGACTAGAGACACAGTTTCGATCCCTGAGTCAGGAAGATCCCCTGGAGGAGGCCACAGCAACCCATTCCAGTATTCTTGCCAGGAAAATCCCATGGGCAGAGGAGCCTGATAGTCTATGGTAGTCTATGGTAGTCTATGGTCCATAGGCTTTCAAAGAGCTGGACACAACTGAAGTGACTTAACACAGGATAGCACAGCACAGAACTGATCTGAGATTAGAGATTTTCACGGACACTTCTGCCAGGAGATGCACACTGTGGTTGTTGTTGGCAAGTTTTCCAAATTTCTGGATATGTCTTTGCTTTATTTGTTTTCAATTAAAGTCCCAAGGGAAATAGACAGTCAGTTGTAATTCAATGAAGTCCCTATAGTCTAGCTGCCAAGAGCAAAGGAAGACTGGTGTTCTCCTTCAAGAAAGTGAGTTCAAATACTGGGTAGCCATAAAGGGCAAATGTCCACTACAGTATTTATCTTCCTATAGCCTACAGACTGGGAAATAAGATAGGCATATAGTAAATTGCACTGAAATAAATACGTGTTATATAGAACATCTGACCTTTTTACATTTTGACCATTTGTTCACAGTTATACTCCATTCAGTAGTTAAGAAGCCATTTTCTCTCACTTCTACCTGTTAGAAACCAATCTCATCCATAAGTCATAGCACATAATGTCTATGAAATCAACCCTGTCTATTTCAGCTACCAATTATCTCCTCTTCTAATTTTATTTTGTGCCAATTTTATTATACTCATTCCAAAGCGAGCAAGAACTCTGCTTCATTTATCTTAGATACTTTGTGCTAACACAGTGCATGCCTAACACAAGCATTTAATAGACGTTAGTTTGGTGATAGAGAGGGATGCAGGACTGTCAAATAAGTTGTCAAATAAAAATCAGTAAGGCAAAAACCACTACAATCTTGTAAAGTAATTAGCCTACAACTAATAAAAATAAATGGAAAAAAAACAGCTAATTGCACAATTCTTAATCCTCTCTCCCACATGATTATAAAAAAGTTGATCATTTGAGGGTAAATTTTTTGAGAGATCAATTGGTGTGTTTTCCCCTTATTTTGAACCAAGTAGAAAGGAATTTAAGGAGAATTCTTGGAAAGTCTAAGGCACTGATCATACCTGCTTCTCCATCTGCAGGTTTTTTGTCTAAAATAAGGGCAGAGTTTTTATTTTAAAGCCAGTTTGTAGTTTTATGGGGTTGGCTATTTTAATTACTAGATTGAGACTTGTATTGCTAGAAGGCACTAGTGAACAACTTGCATAACATAAGACTAACCAGTAAAACCCCTTCTTGGGGTGAGCATGGCAAACAAAAGTTAAGTAGGTTTTTTAATTTGAAATATAGATGATTTACAATGGTGTGTTAGTTACAGGAGTACAGAAAAGTAATTCTGTAAATCACAATTTACAAAATGTGGTAAAAAAATTTCATTACAAGATACTAAATATAATTCTCTGTGCTATACAGTAGGCCCTTACTGTGTATCTGTTTATATAGTATACATATGTTAATACTAAGTTTCCAATTTATTGCTCCATATCCTCTTTTCTTTGGTAACCATAAATTTGTTTTTTTTTTTATGTCTGTGGGTCTGTTTCTGCTTTATAAATAAATTCATTTATACCATTTCTTTAAGATTCTATATATTTGTGTGTGTGTTTGCCACTCAATCATGTCCGACTCTTTGCAAGCCCATGGATTCACCAGGCTTCTCTGTCCATGGAATTCTCCAGGCAAGAATACTGGAGTGGGTTGCTATTCCCTTCTCTAGGGGAGCTTCCCAACCCAGGGATTGAACCCAGGTCTCCCATATGGCAGGAGGATTCTTTACAATCTGAACCACAAGGGAAGCCCAAGTTACTACATATAAGTTATATCATATGATAGTTGACTTTCTGACTTCATTTAACATGATGATCTCTATTGTTGTTGTTTGGTTACTAAGTTGTGTCTGACTCTTTGAGACCCCATAGACTGGAGCACACCATGGTTATCTGTTCTTCACTATCTCCTGGAGTTTTTTCAAACTCATGTCCATTGGGTCACTGATGCCATCTAACCATCTCATCCTCTGTCACCATCTTCTCCTCCTGCCCTCAATCTTTCCCAGCATCAGAGTCTTTCCAGTGAGTCAGCTCTTTGCGTTAGAGGCCAAAGTATTAATCCTTCCAATGAGTATTTATGGTTGACTTCCTTTAGGATTGACAGATTTGATCTCCTTGCAGTCCAAAGGATTCTCAATAGTCTTCTCTAGCACCAGAGTTCAGAAGCGTCAATTCTTCAATGCTCAGCCTTCTTTATGGCCCAACTCTTAATATGCATACATGACTACTGGAAAAACCATAGCTTTGACTATATGGACCATTGTCAGCAAAGTGATTTCTCTGCTTTTTAATGTGCTGTCCAGGTTTGTCATAGTTTTTCTTTCAAGGAGCGTGTTACTTTTGTGGCAAACATCTGCAATGATTTTGGAGCCCAAGAAAATAAAATCTGCCACTATTTCCACTTTTTCTCCTAGTGATGGGAGACTGGATGCCATGATCTTAGTTTTTTGAATATTGAGTTTTAAGCCATTTTTTTCACACTCCCCTTTCACTTTCATCAAGAGGCTCTTAGCTCCTCTTCTCTTTCTGTGGCTTCCCTTGTGGCTCAGCTGTAAAGAATCCACCTGCAATGTGGGAGACCTGGGTTCAAGCCCTGGTTTGGGAAGATCCTCTGGAGAAGGGAAAGGCTACCCACTCCTGTATTCTGGCCTAGAGAATTCCATGGACTATATAGTCCATGGGGTCACAAAGAGTCAGACAAGACTGAGCAACTTTCACTTCACTTCACTTCACTTTCTGCCATTAGAGTATATCATCTGCATATCTGAGGTTGCTGATAATTTCTCCCGGCAATCATGAATCTAGCTTGTGATTCAACCAGCCTAGTATTTAACATGATGTACTCTGTATATAAGTTAAAAAGCAGGGTGACAATATACAACCTTATCCCATTCCTGTCCCAATTTTGAACCTGTCTGCTGTTCTATATCCAGTTCAAACTGGATTGTAAATCTGGAAGATCTTGGTTCACATACTACTGAAGCTTACCTTGAAGGATTTTGAACATTACCTTGCAAGCAAGTGAAATGAGCACAATTGTATGGTAGTTTAAACATTCTTTGGCATTGCCTTTCTTTGTATTGTAATGTAAACTGACCTTTTCCAGTCCTGTGGCCATTGTGGCCAAATTTTCCAAATTTGCTGGCATATTGAGTTCAGCACTTTAACAGCTCATCTTTAGGATTTGAAATAGGTCAGTTGGAATTCCATCACCTCCACCAGCTTTGTTCATAGTAATGTTTCCTAAGGCCCACTTGACTTCACCTCCAGGATCTAGCTCTAGGTGTGTGACCACACTATCATGGTTAGCTGTGTCATTGAGATCTTTTTTGTATAGCTCTTCTGTGTATTCATGCCACATCTTAATCTTATCTGCTTCTGTTAGGTCCTTGCCATATCCGTCCTTTAGTTTGTGCATTTTTGCATGAAATAGTCCCTTGAGATCCCCAAATTTTTTGAAGCGACCTCTGGGTGGTGGTTTAGTTGCTAAGTCGTGTCCAACTCTTGCGACCCCATGGACTATAGCCTGCCAGGCTCCTCTGTCCGTGGGATTCTCCAGGCAGGAATACTGGAGTGGGTTGCCATTTCCTTCTCCAGGAGGTCTTCCTGATCCAGGGATCGAACCCGGGTCTCTTGTATTGCAGGCAGATTCTTTACCCACTGAGCTATGAGGAAAGAGATTTCTAGTCTTTCCCATTCTGTTATTTTCCTCTATTTCTTTGCACTGTTAATCTAAGAAAGATTTCTTATCTCTCCTTGCTATTCTTTGGAACTCTGCATTCAGTTTCTTCCTTGCCTCTCACTTCTCTTCTTTTCTCAGCTACTTGTAAAGCCTCCTCAGACAACCACTTTGCCTTCTTACATTTCTTTTTCTTTGGTTTCGGTCATCACTACAATGATGATCTTTCTCTAGGTCCATCCATGTTGGTACAAATAGTATTATTTCACTCTGTTTATGGTTGAGTAAAATTCCATTATATATATATATATAAAGTGTTAGTTGCTCAGTCATGTCTGACTCTTCGAGACTCCATGGACTGTAGCCTGCCAGGCTCCTCAGTCCATGGAATTTTCCAGGCAAGAATACTGGAGTAGGTTACCATTTCCTTCTCCAATTTTTTGCCCATACTTCTGTGGATGGACTTCCATACTGTTCTTTATCACCAACACTGTAGGAATGTTTCCTTTCTTCACACTTTCTCCAGAATTTATTTTTAATGATGGCCATTCTGACTGGTGTGAGGCTCATTGTGGTTTTGTTTTCCATTTCTCTAACAATTAACAATGTTGAGTATTTTTTTCATGTGCCTGTTGGCCTTCTTCATGTCTTTTGTAGAGAAATGCCTATTGCCCATTTTCTAAAATGTCTTATTTCGTATTGGGGTGTAGCCAATTAACAATGTTGTGATAGTTTTAGATGAACAGCAAAAGGACTCAGTCATATATCTACATGTATCCACTCTCCCCAAATCCCCTCCCATCCAGGCTGTCACATAACATCGAGCAGAGTTCCATGTGCTATACGGTAGTACCACCTGTGTACATGTTCATCCCAAGCTCCCTAACTGTCCCTTCCCCCATCCCTTCGCATTGCCCATTTTTTATTGGTTTATTTTTTTGATATTAAGCTGTATGATCTGTTTGTATATTGTGCAAATAATCCCTTGTCAGTCACAAGGGATTTACAAAATATTGTTTATAAATATCTTCCCCCTTCAGTAGATTGTTTTTTCATTTGGTTAATGATTTTTTCTGTTGTGCAAAAACTTTTAATTCAATTAGGTCCCATATGTTTATTTTTTGCCTTTGTTCCCTTTACTCTAGGAGACAAATTAAATATATATATATATTTATACAGATAAATATATATGGATAGATAAATCATAGCTATATACATAGAATATTCTATGTTTTTCTCTAGGAGTTTTATATTATCTGGTCTTACATTTAGTTCTTTTTCCATTTCGGGTTTATTTCTGTATATGGTGTTAGAGAATGTTCTGGTTTCTTTTTTTTTTTTTTACAGTAGGTCCTTGTTGGTTACCTATTTTATTTTATTTTTATTTTTTCTATTTATTTTTATTAGTTGGAGGCTAATTACTTTACAATATTGTACTGGTTTTTGTCATACATTGACATGAATCAGCCATGGATTTACATGTATTCCCCATCCCGATCCTCCCTCCCACCTCCCTCTCTACCCGATCCCTCGGTTTCATTTTTTTACATGTAGCTGTCCAGTTTTCCTAACATTGCTTGTTGAAGAGACTATCTTTTCACCATTGTATATTCTATTCTCCTTTATCTTAATTGGTCATAAGTGGATGGGTTTATTTGTGGGCTTTCTGTCCTGTTTCATTGATCTATGTGTCTGTTTTTGTGTCCATACTATACTGTTTTTATGACTGTAACTCTGTAGTAGTATAGTCTGAACTTGGTATAGCATTATCCCTCTAGTTCCCTTCTTCCTCTTCAGGGTCATTTTGGCAATTTGGGGTTTTTTGTGTTTCCAAAAATTTAACATTATTTCATTCTAGGTCTGTGAAAAATGCTATTGGTAAGTGGACTTTGACTATACTTGATAAATTCTGGGTTTTTATATAAATTTATTTATTTGTTTTAATTGAAGGATAATTACAATACTGTGATGACTTTTTGCGATACATCAACATGAATTGGCATACATGTATCCCCTTCATCCTGAACACTTTTCCTACCTCCCTGCCCACCCTATTCCTCTAGGTTGTCATAGAGCACTAGTTGCCCTGCTTCATACATCGAATTCACACTGATTATCTTTTTTACATATGATAATGTAATATAACAGTTACATAAAAAATTCTTAGTCATTAAGAATTTAATAATATTCCATATATATGTGTTAGTATGCTTCAATATTGTAAAGTAATTAGCCTCCAACTAATAAAAATAAATGGAAAAACATGTTAAAAAAATAATTTAATAATATTCATGTTTTCAGAACTCTGTAGTAGGAGTTTGGGCAGAAAATAACCTTTCTGGGATTAAAAACGTTGTTATTCTTCTCAACAACTATATCCCTTGTACCTCTGACAATCACCATCATACTGTTCATAAATAACACCATAGCTGAGCTCTTTGTCTAAAAGCATATTATATTACTCTTTTGAGTTTTACCCTGTTGGAAAAAGAGACTGTACTCTTTGCTTTGCAAACTTCACCCTCCAGGAAAAATATTTACTTAAAAGATTTGAATTTACATGCAAAACTTAAAGATTTCTCTTTTCTAGTTCTTTCCTTCAGATATAGCTCTCCCTATAACTTCTTTTATCATAACAGTAGCACTCAAGTTCTATTTTTGAAAGTGCTGCCACACAGATTGAATGACAAAATAGATACTTACTTGGTGACCTGGAAACAATTAACTGGATACCTTAATAATGGGACACTGGTTCTTCCAGCCTTTAGTTTTAGAACAAAGTGGGAAAGTCCCAATAAAACTATGAGTTACACTCACTTGCTTACATGCACAGTCAGAGAGGCACTACTGATCCTACTTCTTAGATGTATAATCCAAGACATTACCAGTTCTCTAAGCCTCAGTTTCCTCATTTTTCAAATGATTATAATAGCACTTAAATCTTCCCCAGTGGCTCAGTGGGTAAAAAATCCTCCTGCAATGCAGAAGACACAGGAGATGCAGTTTCAGTTCCTGGGTCAGGATGATCCCCTGGAGAAGGAAATGACAACCCACTCCAGCATTCTTGCCTGAAAAATCCCATGGATAGAGTCTGATGGGCTACAGTCCATGCAGTTGCAAGGAGTTGGACATGACTGAGCATCTAAGCACATAGCAACACTTACCTTATTGGATTATAATCAGCATTAAATAAGACAGTCAGGTGCAAAACACAAATATCAACTGGCAAGTGCACAGGTAGTATTCAAGGCAGAATGATTATATTGATGGTGATAAAAACATAAATGAAGAAAAAAAAGAAACTAAAAAATTATAGTAAAATAAACTTATTTTTCTCATTTTAATAGGACTACCAACTTAGCTTTGACTTCTGTTATATGTTCCATTTATATATTTTAATGTATGCTCACATTTGACTCATTCTATTTGATCTCTTTCTCCAGGAATTACTCTAGACCAAGAAAATTCATGTTTAAAATAATAACCCATGAGTCTGGTTTTGAAAACGATGGAGTCGCTTGTATTGAGCTAATCCTTGAGCAGAGGATAATTAAGAACTTTAGGAAAAGTATTTTCAAAATCATGGCAATAATTGATTTAGACAAGAATCATTAATCATTTATAAATAAACACAACATGATTAGGATCACACTTATTAGAGAAATGCAAGACATCTACACTGAAACCTTTGAGATATGTCCTAGGGGGATTAAAGAAGGCCTAAATTAACATTGAAATATGCAATGATCATAGATTGGAAGAGTCAATATTGTAGATATTTCCTCTGGTTGATTTATAAATTCAACGATTCCCAATAGATTTTTTTAATTAAGTAGTTTAGAAATTGAATTATAATTCAATTTTGAATTATAAATAAAATTGAATTATAATTAAATTCAATTATAATTTACTGATTATAAAATGTATGTAGGCATACAAATACATAAAATATTTTGGAAAAGAGAAACAAAATTAGAGTATTTAAACTACCTGATTTCACATCTTGCCACAAGGCTGTTGTAATTAAGAAAGTGGTATTTGTATAAAAACAGATATATATATAGCAAAAAAAAAACAGGATAGAGACTCTAGATACATAGCCACATGTATACAATCAAATGATTTTTGTCAGAGATACTCACATGACTTAGTAAAGAATTTAGAGTATAATAAATGGTGACAAAACAACTGGATAAATGCAAAGAAAAAATGAGCATCAGCTCATATCACACCACACACACAAATTAATTCAAGATGAATTGTAGATATAAACATAAAAACTGTTCTCTAAAGTAAAAAGGATATTATATTCATGACTTTGGAATAGGCAAAGATTTTTTATAAATGATATCAAAAGCACTAAAAAGAAAAACAAAATTTGATATACTGAGCATTATCAAAATGTAAAACTTCTGCTCTCTGTGAATTTAACTTCATTTCTGAGAGAATGCAAAGGGGAATAGGTGATTCCCCTGAGATCATAAGTACATAAATGGAAAGAGACTGATTTGACTCCAGATGCTCAGCTTTCTAACACTATTAGAAATGGGAATTGAGATTTAGCTTAATTTCAGTTATAAAGAAATAAAGGTATATCCTTACATATGACTTTTGAATTACTTAAGTTTCAAATTCATTATTTGAGCTAGCCGAATCTGAGAAATCAACATATAGAGCTAAATATTGCTCAAGGGATACTATTTGAGGTATCAGAATATGTAGCCGATTTTAAGAGAAAAATCTATTCCCCTGTGACTTTCTTCTTGCCCAATATTCTGGAGGGAGAGGGAACCTTGTATACTGCAGTCCATGGGATGACAAAGAGTCAGAAATGACTTGGTGACTGAACAACAGCAAATATTCTGATTATCTACAGTTTACCTAAATTCTTGTTTCTTTATTAATATGAAAAGAGTTTCAATTTTACTGTTTACCTGGCAGTAGTTATGTGTTAAAATGGTCCTGGAAATTCACTTTAATGACTAGCATTTCCATGTGAAAGGACTTAGGTGTTTGACTGAACATTGTTAGTCAGTTATTACATCATTTTCATAAATTCTTTTTAAAGTATTCATGTTTTTGTAGCAATATAATAATCTAAATTTAAGCCTTTCTCATGGAGTTCAGTTGAAGACTCTGGTCTTAAGAATTATTTTCCAAATTTTCTTTTTGTGACCTTAGACAAATTAAACTTTTGAAACTTTCTTTATTCATTCATAAAACAGCATTATTATTCCTTGGGTTCATGGTTTCCCATGTATTCTACCAGATGCTGGCCCTAGAATCTGATTCTTTAGATCTGAGTTCTGTCTTCACATATTTCTTTCTACTGGCTGATGAAGACTGACTAATTCTTAACTTTAATTACCATTATTCTGTCTAGAATTGGATAGTACTTATCTCATAATCATTGTTCTCTATTGTTGGGTCATCTTTATAAGAGATCATTTCTTCCCTCTCAGGAATTGGAAATGTGTTATTTTAAGGACATAAACATTTCTTTGAATCTCTTCTTTTGGTTATATATTTTCAGACTATTTTTCGAATCCAAACTGTTTTGTTATGGGAGCAATTACCTATTCCCTTAAAGACTGAACATCACACTGGCTTGTGGAAAAATTAATTGCCAATTCTTTGAATTTTTATCTTCATTATATATTTTATGTGAATGTAGGCACAAGCACAGCTCATGTCTCCTCAAGTCTTTGAATGTATAACAGTGAGTCATGTTTCAGGTGAACTCAATGATTTTGCTATTTCTGGTGGCAAAACAAAATCCATCTTCCATTTCTGAAAGAACATACAGCTTTTTTTACATCTGGCCATCCTCCGTATTTCCTCTCCTCTGTCAGATATCAATGTAATTTCAATATGATGCTTCTGATGCTTAATGAGACATTGACAGTTTGGGGAAGCCCAGGTCTTGTGCTTCAGATATGTTTTCTCATTAATTGTCCCTTTTGATATTTGCAATGTTATGTGAGGTTGTCAATATAGATATTGTTAGTATTTATATTTTCAGATGAGGAAATGGAGGCCTCAGAGGATGACATAATTTATCAAATGGTAAGAAGTAAGTGAGGAAAATATATCCACTAGAGCCTATCTTTATCCCAGGTCTAGCATCTGCTTTTCCTTAATCAATAGATTCTAATCAAATAGCAAAACAACAAATATAAGTAAATTTTAAAAATTAACTAAAACAGCAACACTTTAGTTGGAATGCAAAAGCAAAAAACAATTGCAATAATAAACTTAAGAATCTTAAAGCCTTTTTAGTAAATTGCCTGATTACGTTTGGTAACTCCTTTCAGACAAATACATCTTATTTTTAGTCTTTTACTTGAGTGCCTTTCTCACTTAGTCTCACAAATAACATTCTGTCCATACAAATACAGCTAGAAACACTTGTGATTTCCTCCCTCCTGTCTCATGTTTCTTTTTTTTTTTTTAAGATTATGGCAACATTGACAGCTGTGTTCATTGCAATCTATGGCTGGCTATACATTTAATACCTAGCATGGAAATCATTTTGTCCCTCTAGATATGAAAAATTACATCCCTATTTCATAGTTCAAGATACTCTAAAATAGAGCCATGCTGCCTGCAAGAATATTAACTGTGAGAATAGGATTGCTGTTTGCACCATACACTCTGCCCTCTTGCCAGCAATAATCAAAGTGAGCTTGCATTTCTTTAATGACAAAGCCTCCCAGTGTGTTGATTTGTTTCTCCATGACACTATATCTTATCAGAGGAGTGAGGGAAATGGGAAAACATACATTAACATTACTGTCAGCCAAGTGGTAAATTTTTCTGTGTAATCCATATCTGGAAGGTGAGGGTCCTTGGCTCTCTTCTGAGAGGTGTTGGGGTTCTGAGAAAACTGTGGATTCATTCTTTCTACTATATTCAAAGGGAGAACTTTTCACACATAACTTCTTACTCTGAACCCAAAGAAATTGTTTCTCAGCAATAGAAATCAGTCTGTCATGGAGTATCACCTTGCCACCATCCCCTAAATATGAATTACCCCACAGCACAGAGGGAAGAGGAGAGCATTTCTTATCAGATAGATCTGACCTTGACTGGCTATATGATGATGAAACAGTCATTCCAAACTCGGTACTTTCACTCGTAGAAAAATGGCATTGATACTTAATTCAAAGTATTAAGACTATTGATAGGAATAAGAAAAATAGTGAAATTGCTTTGCGGTCACGATATTTACCTTGTCCTCTTTTCAGATCTTCTGCTGATTTGTGAAGCAAGAAAGTAACAACTTATCTCAGAGATGATCATGCAATGAGGTTCTAGGTATTTCATAGTGTGATTGAAATGAGATCTGAGGCCTGGAGTGTCATCCTAGGATAGTTTGTGAAACGTTTGTCCATTTGTACTGGGTATTTCAAAACTAGAGACTCTTTCAGCCTAACCTATAAATCTTTCAAGTTCTGTTGCCACTAAGGTCATGTGTGTCACCAATTGATTCTAAGGTACTGACATACCCCCAGATTTTGCAGGCAATCTTTTGGCTCTTATTCTTGGGCAATTACTATATCTTCCAAGATTGAATTTTAACATTGAACTTCTTTTTTCAGATGGTAGTGATGGTGGTTGGTTCTAGAAATCACTATTATTCCTTTGAATGAGCAACTGCTTCCCAAATAGCTTGGTAAAGGGGAACTGGCATTTTCCTTTCCTCTTTCCTTTCTGATCACAGAAACCACTAGAGCCTATCAGCATGCCCATGGGGACTGCAAACCAGCTCAGCTGAGGGGAGCAATTGTGGTAAGTTCTCAGGGCCTGGGTGTTTGGCTTGCCTCTTCCTGTTTGCCTTGTATTTTTAAATAATGTGGTTGCTTCACAACCACTTGTTTTTGAATAGGGAACAGAGCATATTTTTCTAGCAGATAAAATGACTTCCCACCATTCACTCTTTGTTATTTCCCTTTTCTGAAGGGTGGTCTGATGAATTTAGGGCAATGTATAATACATGCTTTCCTGTTTTCTGCTCTTTCTCCATTGGGCTTGTCAATCAGTTATGGACTTGGTTCTAGGAAGGATGTGGCCTTCATAAGAAGGATATCTAAGATAATTTGTGTGCATTATCCTTAGAGAGTATATATTCTGGTTCTGTACTGGAATCAGGTGCCAGTGGCAGTTAATAAAATTGAAGATGCTATATATCCAAGTTATGAATTGGGAAGCAAGTTGTTAATAAAAGGAGAGTAACAGAAATTTAGCACTATACCACAGCTTCATGAGGTGTCACATAATATACTTTTGTGGTAACTCACTGATGAATTGTGCAGTTGGTGAGGACTAATCCAGAGCTTAAACTGACTTTGGAAGAAAAGAGGGACAATAGTGTGTTTAAGATCTAGACTGTTTAGGGCAAATGCTCTTTGACCATTCATCCTTTCAGAAACCACATCCTACACCAAAAATTTCTGTCTATATCACTGCTCTCATATTCTTTGTTAAAGGCTCAGGATTCAGCCAGCTTCATATCTCAATTTTGTTTTACCCTTTTACTAGCAAATTCAGAACTCCCCTTTCCTCTAGAGGCTTGTTAACACTTGCAGTAGAGGAGATTGATGTTGGCCATCTGTCCTATGGCTAGTGGCACTGAAAAGTAGTTGTGTAAGTAGCAACTATGAACATAAATTTTTCTTCAGTGTTATATACATGATGACAAATTTCCTCAAAAATCCTATCCCGGAGAGTTTCTATGTAACTTTAATTTATTAACTCTAAATGAACTGGAAGTAGGAATGGATAGGTAATGAATTCAGGCCACAGATATTTCTGCTATGTGATATATGATGCCAGTCAGAGCCACCCTGCATAAGAAAGTTTTGCTTATACGGGGAATCTTAGAAGGTCTACTAACTCAGTTTATATCAAATAACAGCTTATCTAGTTTGCTGCAGTGGTCATTATTTAATTTACTCTAAAAGCTTTTTCTTTAAGTAAAAATGTTTCTTACCAAATGCAAATATTTTATTATAAATTAGCATCTATTTGGGGACACAGGTGAGAACAGAACTTGCTACAGATTGGGTAGTGACGAGGAGAAGGGTATTGACTGTAAAGATGGGAGGTATTGAGTGTATAGATTTTGCTTACTACACATATTTCCAAGGGTCTGTCTTCCTGACATAGCTCAGGAATGCAATATGCTAGTCATCCCAATTGAAGGATCATGAGCCAACTACTGAACATGAACTTAAGTCGGTTCTTAACTACAGTGAATAGTTGAAAACTAAACCCCAAATACCATCTACCTCTCTTTTTACCACATTTTGTATAAAGAAGTCAGATTAACCAAGTAGGATCATCTCCTCTTGCTTTTCTGACTGTCTCTTCAGCTAGAAGGAAAATAGTCTGGGTCCTTGGATAAGTCAGAGTCGAGTCTAAACTTTGAGAACAAGGTATCCACAGTTTTGAAAAGATATCTCTCTGTAATGGTGTCAAATGGTGTCAAGAGAAGTGGAAAGGTCTACAGAAAAGAGTAAGAGGTAAGGTAACATGTGTCAGCCTGATAGCAACTGAGACTGAATACTCTATATATAGACCCTAGAATTTTCTTGCTTCTTGCCTTCAGAGTCAACAAAATGCACTGCGGAGAATGATCTCTACCATCTCCCACTAAGAATTTCACAAAACCTACAGTAGGTGGTGTGAAGAAGTTATAAGAATTTATCTACAATTGGAAGGAATATAAGGTTCAGCAAAGACAACACTTATTGTGACTTAATCCCTCTCCTAATATGACAACAGTACAGGATGCAAGCTTTCACCTATGGGATGGAGTAGAAATTAGATGATAGCTCAGAAGGACTCATCACCAGATATAAAAGCATTAATATTTATTAAATAACCCAAAGAAATCTTAATCATATGTTTTCTTACATGTTACTATGCATGGAGAGAGCTAATGAAGAAATTAGATTCCTCCCTGACTTTAAGTTGTTGATTTCCTATCTAGGGCTTCCGAGGTGGCACTAGTGGTAAAGAACCTGCCTGCCAATGTAGGAGACATAAGAGATGCAGGTTCTATCTCTGGATCAGGAAGATTCCTTAGAGAAGGGCACAGCAACACACTCCAGTATTCTTGCCCAGAGAATCACATGGACAGAAGAGCCTGGAGGTCTACTGTCTATAGGGTCACAAAGAGTTGGACTCAACTGAAGTGACTTAGCATGTACACATTTCCTATCTGGGGATTTGAAAACTATTTATAGGGAATAGTTTATAGAATAATTTTTAAAAAGCATTAAAAAGACTAACATTTCAATAAGAGCAACAAAAGCTATGAGAAAGCAAACATTGCTTTGTTTAGTACTTTTTGGCATTTCCCACAATAGCAAAGAAGCTAGAAAGTAGGAAAGGAGTGAAAAGAATACAATAATGAATGAAAAGTAAAGCAAATTTTAATTTTTCTTTATTCCTTTCTTGAGCTGAAATTTTGACCCTTAAAGGGAACCTTTCTCAAACTTCAAGTCTCCCAGACTGCCCTTCTTTCTCTTCTTCTGTCATCAAAAATCCTTTCATTTTTAACTGACTTGATAAGTTCTATCTTTTCCATGAAGCCTGAGTTTGTCATTCCAACTCACAGAGATGTTTTTCTTTTCTAAATTCTTTCTCACTTGTCATTTTTCTTATTCTGCCTTGAACTTCAGTTTGAATGGTATACATTAAGCTTCTGAGTGGAGGAACACATTGTTGTTGATGTTCAGTCACTCAGTCATTTCCAGCTCTTTGTGACCCTATGGATTGCAGCACGCCCAAACTCACGTCCATTGAGTTTGCCCAAACTCACATCCATTGAGTCGACCATCCAACCATCTCATCTTCTGTCATCCTCTTCTCCTCCTGCCCCCAATCTTTTCCAGCATCAAGGTCTTTTCCAATGAGTCAGCTCTTTGTATTAGTGGCTAAAGTATTGGAGCTTCAGCTTCAGCATCAGTCCTTCCAATGAATATGCAGGGTTGATTTCCTTTAGAATTGATTGGTTTGATCTCCTTGTTGTTCAAGGGACTCTGAAGAGTTTTCTCCAACACCACAGTTCAAAGAACATGGAAGGATGTCTAAGATTGAGTGTGTGTGTGTGTGCGCTCAGTCACTTCAATTGTGTCTGACTCTTTGGACCCCATGAACTGTAGCCCAGTAGGCTCTTCTGTCCATGAGATCTCCAAGCAAGAATAGTGGAGTGGGTTGCCATGCTCTCCTCCAGGAGATCTTTCCTACCCAGGGGTTGAACCCTTTTTCCTGCATTGCAGGAGATTCTTTATTACTGAGCCACCAGAGAAGCCTGTCCAAGATGAGAGAGAAGTTCAAAGTCATGAGCCATTAATGAAGCAATTGGGGTTTGAGATTTTTGTGAAGACAAAACTAAGAGGGAATGTAATCATTTATTCAAAGCATTGGTAGGTTTTCATTTAGAAGTTTTCTCAGAGCACTAGAAACTAGGACTAATAAAGAAAAAATACTAGGAAAAGATTTCTGTTTGACAGAAGAAGGGAAAAAAATTACTGGCTAGAAGATTCCAGAATAGAACAGGGTAGTGGCCTTCTCCTTTGTGGTACTCAGGGCAAACTATGTTATCCCCTATTAGGGATATTTTGTTCAGGGGATTCTTAAACTGCTCTGTTGCATGGACAAGATTAGACTATATTAATGATTCCTTCTAAATATAAGGCTCATAATGTTAAACATATAGTGTATATAAATATAAAAAACATAAAAGTAATCCATATTTATGCTAAAATTAAAATACTGATAAAAATTAAGAAAACAAAATTATCATTTGTATGAATTATTAAGACTTAAATCCACTTGTACTCTGTATAAATCATTCCAGAATTTCATTTATAAATAAATTAAATTATTTTCATTCATTTTCAAAGAGTAGATTCATATTACATATACTATTCTCCAGTCTGCTCTTGCATCTCATCAGTATCATGAGCATTTTCCTATTTCAAAAGATTATATATGCAACTTTCATAGTTTTATTGTATATTAATCAATTTCTTTTAATTAAACATTAAGGTTAACTCCTGCTTTTCACTAGGTAAATAATGGCACAATGAACGTTCTTACACATATGTGTTTTAAAATTTGTCTAATTATTTCTTTAGAATATGTTTAAGATATTAGAAAAACTTTAAGTGCACTCTTTTTTTTCATTTATTTTTATTAGTTGGAAGCTAATTACTTTACAATATTGTAGTGGTTTTTGTCATACATTGACATGAATCAGCCATGGATTTACATGTATTCCCCATCCCGATCCCCCCTCCTACCTCCCTCTCTACCCGATCCCTCTGGGTCTTCCCAGTGCACCAGGCCCGAGCACTTGTCTCATGCATATGTGCACTCTTAATATATAAGATAAAAAAGTTTAAAAAGTTATTGTCCTTCAAAGAAGTGACACAAATTCTAACATTCCATGGCTGTATATGAGAGTCCACTTATCAAAAACCTTGCAAAAAGTAAATATTATCCTTATTTCTGAACTCTGCCAATTTGACAGGTGAAAAATTATATCTTGTTTTATTTTCTAATTATTACTTTAAAAATTAGCATTTTTTCATGTACTTACAAGTTGCTTATAATTACTCCTCTACGAATCATCTATTTATACCCTTTACTCATTTCTTCTGGGGCATTCATACTGATTTATGACAACTGTATATTAATAATATTACTCATTTTTATTTTTGTTCTAACATTATTTTTAATTTGTTTTTTGCCTTTTAAATATATTTTTTCCTAGATAAATATTTCATTTTTTTCCATTTATTTTTATTAGTTGGAGGCTAATTACTTTACAATATTGTAGTGGGTTTTGCCATACATTGACATGAATCAGCCATGGATTTACATGTATTCCCCATCCCGATCCCCCTCCCGCCTCCCTCTCCACCCAATCCCTCCGGGTCTTCCCAGTGCACCAGGCCTGAGCACTTGTCTCATGCATCCAAACTGGGTTGGTGATCTGTTTCACCCTTGATAATATACATGTTTCAATGCTGTCTTTTATTGAATAATTTCTGGTTTCACACCATGTTTGGAGAGTTCTTTTCACCTAAGTTCTGTTCAGTTCAGTCACTCAGTCATGTCCAACTCTTTGTGACTCCATGGACTGCAGCACACCAGGCCTCCCTGTCCATCACCAACTCTCGGAGTTAACTCAAACTCGTTTCTGTTGAGTCGGTGATGGCCATCCAACCGTCTCATCCTCTGTCATCCCCTTCTCCTCCCATCTTCAATCTTTCCCAGCATCAGAGTCTTTACAAATGAGTAAGTTCTTCACACCAGGTGGCCAAAGTATTGGAGTTTCAGCCTCAACATCAGTCCTTCCAATGAACACCCAGGACTCCTTTAGGATAGACTGATTGGATTTCCTTGCAATCCAAGAGACTCTCAAGAGTCTTCTCCAATACCACAGTTCAAAAGCATCAATTCTTCAGTGCTCAGCTTTCTTTATAGTCCAACTCTTATATCCATACATGACTACTGGAAAAAACCATAGCTTAGACTAGATGGACCACCCCACTCCAGTACTCTTGCCTGGAAAATCCCAAGGACAGAGGATCCTGGTGGGCCCCAGTCCTTGGGGTCGCTTGGAGTCAGACACGACTGGGCAACTTCACTTTCATTTTCATGCATTGGAGAAGAAAATGGCAACCCACTCCAGTGTTCTTGCCTGGAGAATTCCAGGGATGGGGGAGTCTGATGGGCTGCTGTCTATGGGGTCGCACAGAGTCGGACATGACTGAAGTGACTTAGCAGTAGCAGCAGGAAACTAAATGGACATTTATTGACAAAGTAAGGTCTCTGCTTTTTAATATGCTGTCTAGGTTGGTCATAACTTTTCTGCCAAGGAGCAAGTGTCTTTTAATTTCATGGCTGAAATCACCATCTGCAGTGATCTTGGAGCCCCCCAAAATAAAATCTGTCACTGTATCAATTGTTTCCCCATGTATTTGCCATGAAGGGATGGGACCAAATGCCAGGATCTTAGTTTTCTGAATGTTGAGTTTTAAGCCAACTTTTTCACTCTCCTTTTTCATTTTCATCAAGAGGCTCTTTAGTTCTTCTTTGCTTTCTACCATAAGGATGGTGTTATCTGGATATCTGAGGTTATTGATATTTCTTCCAGCAATCTTGATTCCAGCTTGTGCTTCATCCAGCCCAGCATTTTGCATGATGTACTCTGCATATAAGTTAAATAAGCAGGGTGACAATATACAGCCTTGACATACTCCTTTTTCTATTTAGAACCAGTCTGTTGTTCCATGTCCAGTTCTATCTGTTGCTTCTAGGCCTGCATACAAATTTCTCAGGAGGCAGGTCAGGTTGTCTGATATTCCCATCTCTTTAAGAATTTCCCACAGTTTGTTTTGATCCACAGAGTCAAAGGCTTTGGCCTAGTCTATAAAGAAGAGTAGATGTTTTTCTGCAACTCTCTTGCTTTTCTGATGATCCAACAGATGTTGGTGATTTGATCTCTGGTTCCTCTGCCTTTTCTAAATCCAGCTTGAACATCTGGAAGTTCATGGTTCACATACTGCTGAAACCTGGCTTGGAGAATTTTGACCATTATTTTGTTAGCATGTAAGATGGGTGCAATTGTGTGGTAGTTTGAGCATTCTTTAGCATTGCCTTTCTTGGGGATTGGAATGAAAAGTGACCTTATCCAGTCCTGTGGCCACTGCTGAGTTTTCCAAAATTGCTGACATATTGAGTGTAGCACTTTCACATCATCATCTTTTAAGATTTGAAATAGCTCAACTGGAATTCCATCACCTCCACTAGCTTTGTCTATAGTGATGCTTCCTAACGCCCACTTGACTTCGAATTCCAGGATGTCTGACTCTAGGTGAGTGGTCATACCAGTGTGATTATCTGAGTCATGAAGATCTTTTTTGTATAGCTCTTCTGTGTATTCTTGCCATCTCTTCTTAATGTTTCTTTATCCCATTTATGTTCTCTATTGAGCCTATCTTTGCATGAAATGTTCCCTTGGTATCTCTAACTTTCTTGAAGAGATCTCTAGTCTTTCCCATTCTATTGTTTTCCTCTATTTCTTTGCTTTGATCACTGAAGAATTCTTTCTTATCTTTCCTTACTATTCTTTGGAACTCTGCATTCAAATGGGTATATCTCTCCCTTTCTCCTTTGCCTTTCATTTCTCTTCTTTTCACAGCTATTTGTAAGACCTCTTCAGACAACCATTTTGCCTTTCTGTATTTCTTTTTGTTGAGGATGGTCTTGATTCCTGCCTCCTGTACAGTGTCATGAACCTCTGTCCATAGTTCTTCAAGTACTCAATCAGATCTAATCCCTTGAATCTATTTGTCACTTCCACTGTATAATCATAAGGGATTTGATTTAGGTCATACCTGAATGGACTAATGGTTTTCCCTACTTTCTTCTATTTAAATCGGAATTGAGCAATAAAGAGTTCATGATCTGAGCCACAGACAGCTCCCAGTCTTGTTTTTGCTGACTATATAGAGCTTCTTCATCTCTGGCTGCAAAGAATATAATCAGTCTGATTTCAATATTGACCATCTAGAGATGTCCATGTGTAGAGTCTTCTCTTGTGTTGTTAGAAGAGTGTGTTTGCTTTGACCAGTGCATTCTCTTGGCAAACCTCTATTAGCCTTTGCCCTGTTTCATTCTGTACTCCTGTACTCCAAGGCCAAATTTGCCTGTTACTCCAGGTGTTTCTTGAATTCCTGCTTTTGCATTCCAGTCCCATATAATGAAAAGGACATTTTTGGGGGGTGTTAGTTCTAAAAGGTCTTGTAGGTCTTCATAAAACCGTTCAAATTCAGCTTCTTCAGCATTACTGGTTAGGACATAGACTTGGATTACTGTCATAATGAATGGTTTGCCTTGGAAACAAACAGAGATCATTCTGTCATTTTTGAGATTGCATTCCAGTACTGCACTTTGGACTCTTTTGTTGACTATGATGGCTACACCATTTCTTCTGGGGGATTCTTGCCCACAGTGGTAGATATGATGGTCATCTGAGTTGCATTCTCCCATTCTAGTCCATTTTAGTTTGCTGATTCCTAAAATGTCAATATTCAGTCTTACCATCTCCTGTTTGACCACTTCCAATTTGCCTTGATTCATGGACCTAACATTCCAGGTTTCTATGCAATATTGCTCTTTACAGCATCAGACTTTACTTCCATCACCAATCATATCCACAACTGGGTGTTGTTTTTGCTTTGGCTCCTTGTCTTCATTCTTTCTGGAGTTAGTTCTCCACTGATCTCCAGTAGCATACTGAGCACCTACCAACCTGGGGAGCTCATCTTTCAGTGCCCTATCTTGTTGCCTTTTCATACAGTCATGGGGTTCTCAAGGCAAGAATACTGAAGTGGTTTGCCTTTCCCTTCTCCAATGGACCATGCTTTGTCAACTCTCCGCCATGACCCATCCATTTTTGGTGGCCCTACATAGCATGGCTCATAGTTTCATTGAGTTAGACAAGGCTGTGGTCCATATGATCAGATTGGTTAGTTTTCTTTGATTGTGACTTTCAGTCTGTCTGCCTTCTGATGGAGAAGGAAAAGAGGCTTATGGAAGCTTTCTGATGGGAAAGATTGACTAAGGGAGGAAACTGGGTCTTGTTCTGATGGGCAGGGCCATGCTCAGTAAATCTTTAATTCAATTTTCTATTAAGGGCAGGGCTGTGTTCCCTCTCTGTTATTAGACCTGAGGCCAAACTATGGTAGAGGCAATGAAGATAATGGCGACCTCCTTCAAAACGTCCCATGCACACACTGCTATATTCAATGCCCCCAACCCTGCTGCAGGCCACTGCTGACCCATGCCTCTGCCAGAGACTCCTGGACACTCAAAGGCAAGTCTGGGTCAGTCTCTAGTGGGGTCCCTGCTGCTTTCTTCTGTGTCCTGGTGCACACAAGGTTCTGTTTGTGCCCTCCAAGAGTCTGTTTCCCCAGTTCTGTGTACATTCTGGCAGCTCTATGGTGGGGTTAATGGTGACTTCCTCCAAGAAGGCTTATGCTATACCCAGATCTACTGCGCCTAGAGCCCCTGCTCCTGCAGCAGTCCACTGCTGACCTGTACCTTCTCAGGAGATACCCAAACACAGCTTTCTCAGTCTCTGTGGCGTCTCTGGGTCCTGGTGAATACAAGGTATGTTTGAGCCCTCTGAGCATCTCTGGTGAGTATGGGGTTTGATTCTAAACACAACCTCACCCCTCCTACCATCTTGCTGGGTCTTCTCCTTTGCCCTTGGATGTGGTGTATCAAAGTCACTCCAGCGCCACACAACCGCTACTCCACCACCATGAATACTAATTTCTAAAGACAAGATCTGTGTGATTTACTTGTTTGTATGCCTTGAAGTGCTGCATGCAGTTCTAAACTATATTAATTGATTGAGGAGAAGATTATTGATCAAACATACATATAGGCACATAAATAGATCTTTCCCATTTGTACTTTCTAATCAGAGCAGATTTTATTATATACACATATATTATATTTGGGCTTCCCAAGTAGCTCAAGTAGTAAAGAATCCACCTGCCAATCCTGACGATGTAGGCAGGAGACGTAGATTCAACTTTTGGGTTAGGAAAATTCCCCAGAGGAGGAAACGGCAACCCACTTCAGTATTCTTGCCTGGAAATCCCAAGGACAGAGGAGCCTGTTAGGCTACAGTGCATGAGGCCACAAAGAGCTGGACGTGACTGAACATACACATACCCGTCTTTTATATTTACCTTCTAAGGTAGAGGTTTAGGTAGGTTTATGAAATAAATTTCCCTAAGAAATTTTGCATCGTTTGAAGAAAAGGGTTTTGTCCAGACTGTGCTTAGTTGTTCAGTTGAGTATGACTCTTTGATACCCCATGGACTATTGTCTGCCAGGCTTTTCTGTCCATGGGATTCTCCAGGCAAGAATACTGGAGAGGGTTGCCATTCTCTCCTCCAGGGGATCTTCCCAACCCAAGAATCCATTGAAGGTGGATTATTTACTATCTGAGTCACCAGGAAAATCCTTGTCCAGACTAGTTTTATTATTATAGGATGAATTGTTCATATTTGTGTGTGTGTATTGGTATTCCTACATAAGCATATGCACATAGATACAGCTATACAACTTAAACTTATAATTATTTCTCAATGGTACCTCTAAGATCTTTGAACGCCTATGAACATTGCAAGTTCATTTGTGGTAATCACTTTCATTGATTCCCCTGTAATATGTAGGCTTTATTAGTATATATAGATAGTCACTTGCATTATTTAATAACTATCATTGAAACTGTTAATAACAAAGTAATTTATTAAGTACCTTTTCCCTATAAGTTACTATGTAGGCCATCATGAAGACAAAAAGAGAAAAATATAACTTTCTGGAAGCAGAGATGAAATATATTGAAGAGGGAATGGCTAAAGGGTATGAAGACACTGGAGTGCTCAGGATAGGAGTGATGACAATCGGAATCCTACCACTTCCATGGACATGGGAAAAGGGAGAGGAAACACTCCTGAGCTGTGCTGCCAAAAGAGTAGTGTCACACCAGATAATAAGGGTCTTGAAAGGTATAATGAAATGTTCAATTTAATTTTTAATATATTTAATTGAATGAGAAAAATGCTCATTTCTTCTCATTATATTGAATATATTAAAACTAAGATTATGGCATCCGGTCCCATCACTTCACAACAAATAAATGGGTAAACAATGAAAACAGTGATAGATTCTATTTTCTTGGGCTCCAAAATCACTGCAGATGGTGACTGCAGCCAAGAAATGAAAAGACGCTAGCTCCTTGAAAGAAGTGATGACAAACCAGACAGCATATTGGGCTTCCCAGGTGGTGCTAGTGGTAAAGAGCCTGTCTGCCAATTCAGGAGACCTAAGAGATGTGGATTCCATCCCTGGGTCAAGAAGATTCCCTGGAGAAGGAAATGGCAACCTGCTCCAGAATTCTTGCCTGGGAAATCCCATGGACAGAGGAGTCTGGCAGGCTTCAGTCTATGGGGTCTCACAGAGTCAGACATGACTGAAGCAATTTAGCATGGAGACAGTGTATTAAAAAGCAGAGACAAAAAAAAAAAAAAAAAAAAGCAGAGACATTATTTTGCCAACAAAGGCCCATAAAGTCAAAGCTATGGCTTTTCCAGTAGTCATATATGGATGTGAGAACTGGACCATAAAGAAGGCTGAGTGCTGAAGAATTGTGTGTTGGACTACAAGATCAAACCAGTCCATCATAAAGGAAATCAACCCTGAATATTCATTGGAAGGACTGATGCTGAAGCTGAAACTCCAATACTTTGGCCACCTGATACAAAGAGCCAACTCATTAGAAAAGACCCTGATGCTGGGAAAGATTGAAGGCAGGAGGAGAAAGGAACAACAGAGGATGAGATGGTTGGATGGCATCACCAACTCAATGGACATGAGTTCATTTATTTTTGAACTTAAACTTTCATATATTATTTTTAATTTTTTAAAAAATAATATGCATACATGTATATAGCTTTTTTAATTATAAACTGCTAATGTGAGTATATAATAGCTATGATTCTTTATGTATTCTTTATGTATGTATTTATGTATGTATTGAGATATAGTTGATTTATAATATTATATTAGTTTTAAGCATACAACATACTGATTCAGTATTTTTATAGATTATATTCCATTTAAATCATTACAAAAATTGTAGCATATATCCTTGGTACTTATCTGGTTGCCATTAGTTTGTTCTTTGTATCGGTGATTCTGTTTCTATTTTGTTATATTCATTCATTTGCTTTACTTTTTAGATTCCACATATAAGTGATAACATATTATCTTTTTCTGTCTGATTAATTTCACTAAACAAATACTTCCTAGGTCCATCCATATTGTTGCAAACAGCAGAATTTCATTCTTTTTTTGGCTGAGTCATATTCAATTACATGTGTCACATCATCTTGTCAATGAATTATAGTTGTTGTGGTTTATTCAGGCAATATTCAACTTCATTCTGGCTCCCCAGCAAGGAAGACACAGAAGTAGTGGCTAGATTTACCTTTCTCCATACCAGCTCAATGATTCTTTTTACCTTCTCTGCTTTGGCTAGCCTCTGTGCCCCTTCCCCTGGTATAAGATCTAGGCTGGTATTCTTTAAAATTCCCTGAGATCTGTGGGAAATCGGTATTGGGATATACAACCCTCCCTGTCTCCTCCATTCCCATCCATATTGAGTCAGGAGGTAGACATTCCCCAGACTGAGCACCTGGAGTCCATCCTCTCTGGACAGATACTCTAAGGTAAAGATAATAGCAGTAGCAAGGAGGAGGTGGGAATTGACCAGATAAAAGATAAAGAGGCCACATATTTTTCATTCTTGAGGTCAAGAAGACCTTCATGACTACATGTGCTCCATGGAGGTCAAAAGAAAGGAAGCATCACCCCATAGTAGGTGATGTCAATCTACCCATAAGTCTCTTTGCTAGAAGCCATCTTGGCTAAGAGATGAGCATGCATACAGGGGAGGACCTTGAGTTAAACCAAACATGGACTCAGAACCAGGCAAAGTAAGATGATTGGCCAGAGGAAACCTGGAAGAAATGCTCTATATAAGCGATTCAAACTACCACAAAGGGGCAACTCTTTCTCTGAGCCCACCAATGTATGTCTATTCATGTGTACTTTTTTCCTCCCAATGAGTGCTTTACTTATTTCACCACTATCTATCTCTTTGTAGAAACTCATTTCTACAAAGCTGATGGGTCAGGGCCTTGTCACTGGCCACTGGCCTTCATGGTTCAGTACCTAGGATTCGGTGCTCTCACTCCAATGTTCTGACTTCAGTCTCTGGGAACTGAGATCCCGCTTCAAGCTCCTGCAGATTGAGGCCACCCAAGATCAATTGTAGCAACTACAACATGTTTCCTTTATGCTCTACTGACACAAGATGCCTCCATGAACTTCATACTTAAGGAACCTCCAGAGGAAAGAAAATGATAGTTCTTGTGCTTGCTAACACATTCTGACTTCAATGAATATGCTCATTATAGTGACCCACATATCTTGTGCTTTGTCCTTGGATGTGGCTAAAGGGTGCTGGGGAATAAGGAAGAGGGGCACTGGTTAATATTTTAAATTGTTACATGAATTTCTAAGTATCCATAATACAGAGAACAGAATATTTATCTTTAGATATCGCTCTATCTTGACCAGAATGCCTGGCCAACATTTGGAATATAATAATTGTTTGTGGAATAAAGGAATGTACTGAACCCCTGTAAGTGATTTCCTAAGAGTATATATACATACATACATACATATATATATACATATATATATATATCCAGACTTTAAGTGATCTCAGTTAGTGTTAGAAAATTTGCCATCAGTGATTGAAGTCAGCTGCTGCTGCTGCTAAGTCGCTTCAGTCATGTTCGACTCTGTGTGACCCCATAGACGGCAGCCCACCAGGCTCCCCCGTCCCTGGGATTCTCCAGGCAAGAACACTGGAGTAGGCTGCCATTTCCTTCTCCAATGCATGAAAGTGAAAATTGAAAGTGAAGTCCCTCAGTCGTGTCTGACTCTTAGCGACCCCATGGACTGAAGCCCATCAGGCTCCTCCGTCCATAGGATTTTCCAGACGAGAGTACTGGAGTGGGGTGCCATTGCCTTCTCCGATTGAAGTCAGAGATTCATGTAAAAGAACAGATCTCAAACTTGGTAGTTTTGAAACAATAATGCCAGACTAGAAGTTGGAAGTCTGTGGCTGCTGATTAATTAGGGAATCTATGAAAAAGATTTCCAGCATTTCTTGTTCTCAGTTTCTTTGTTTTAATGAATGATGATGTAGGATAATTCTAAGTATCTTTTCAATTTTAACTATGAGTATATGGCACCTTGTTTATAAGTTCTTTTGGCTTTAATGAGTTACTAGTGACTCACAATCTCAGGTACTCAATAAAATAATAAACGAGTTGAAGCATGTCTTTACATATCCATCCTTCAATTCATTTATTCCACAACAATATTTTATGTGCCCAGTAGAACGTTGCTTTATAATCTTGACCAAAAGGGAAAAAAGTCTTTGTAGGTGTGTCCAACTGGGACTTCTAACGAAGGCAACGCATCCTACTCCTCACTTGTTCCAGAGACTTAGTGACAAGTGGGATTGTTTCAGAAGTAGAACTTTTATAAGATGAAAGACTAGGCATAGACTCTAGATTCTATGTCGCAATTCAAAGTTGCTCCACTTTCTTTTCGCAGACCCTTGTGCTTATTGTCATCCCAGAAGTAATATCATTAGCAAGTTAGAGAGGGGCTCTCAGCAATATAGACTTTAGCTCAAGGTTTTCTTAATATAGGTCCCCTAAGTTAACAAGTTTCTCCTACGACAGGCACTGAGGGTCTATGAGAGCTATCTTTCTTGAACTTGTCATGGAGAAGTAAAGACACTCTCCTTCATATACCACCTTTCTCACAGGACTTTGTTATCAGCTCTTTCTGAGTCAGGTTCATTGTGACCTGCCTTGACCAAATATTTTTTGAGCCTTATTATGTACCAGGTATGGTATACTATAGTGACAATGGTAGAAGTAAGATTTTTAAAGTCCTAATTTTACTTCTTCAAGAAGCCCACAGTCAGAAATAGAGAAAAATATAAACAAACAACTATATTAAAATAGAAGAAATGATGTAGTAGAGGTCTTATCAGAGGGTTATAATGATGCAGAGGGCAAGCTTGACTGAAAAAGTGCTAACTTAGCACTAGGTTTTGTATAGTAGGAGCTTTCTAGGAAGATTTTTAAGGCCCATTCTGAAACTGGTGTAAATGTGGGGGCTGAGCTCTTATACCAGGTGACCCCAGCACAAGGTGGTCAATGTTAGGACCTGAACCCAAGTCTGCAGAACCCAGTCCATTAGTCTTGTAAGTAATAATGCTGCTGCTGCTGCTGCTGCTGCTGCTGCTAAGTCGCTTCAGTTGTGTCCGACTCTGTGCGACCCCATAGGCGGCAGCCCACCAGGCTCCCCTGTCCCTGGGATTCTCCAGCAAGAACACTGGAGTGGGTTGCCATTTCCTTCTCCAATGCATGAAAATGAAAAGTGAAAGTGAAGTCGCTCAGTCGTGTCTGACTCTTAGCGACCCCCATGGAGTGGGGTGCCATTACCATCTCCGAGTAATAATGATGACACATTAATTTTCCTAGTGAGTTAGCTATAGTTCTACCTGCATCATTTTAATAGCATCTGTTGATAATTGGGATAGATAACAATAGCCATATTTTATTTTTGTATATAATAAGACATGGAAAAATATTTCAAATTCCAAGTAATAAAAATGTTACTGCTAAAAGGGGCTTCTTAAAGACTGTCTTCACTAACTCCTTGGTTTTATTGGTAAGAGCCCTATATAAGCCAAGAAACTTTTTTTTTTTTTTAATCCAAGAAACTTTTAAGAAACAGGAATCATGTAAAATGCTCAAGGTCACACGTTTGACCTAGTGTGCAGGATTCAGGTCATATGATTCTAAGGTCTGAGATATTTCCACTAAACAATCTGCTTCTCTAGGCAGAGGGCTAAACTGCTTCTATTCTAAAGAAGACATTCTTCAAGGACATATGATAGCAGGAGAACAAATTAAGTGCTGCAAAATGCCTCAGCATTGGTTCTGATTTGGAGAAAGACAAGTGCAGAGCTCAGGGGAGAAGTGAGTACCCAGGAAGCCAGCTCAGGCAGCACCTCAGTGGAGCAATGATGGCTGATATCCCAGTTTTCAAAATCAGCTCTCCTTATCTCCCATCCTGGCCAATAGAGTAGCCAGACAGTAAAGCACTTAATTTAAATTATGTTCTCATCTCAAGGAATAAGGGACACAATTCTCTTATATTTTCTGATAAGGTTGATGATGAAGCGATCAGTCTGTAGGATTCCCGAGTGGCAGTGAACCTGCATTTGCATAATGATATTATAGCATCTGTCAAATCTGCTAGTGATGATCCATCCATATTGGAGAAATATAGAATAGCAAAGATGCAGCAGCAATGAGAGAGGCAGGGTTATTCACTTATTAGAGTAAGAAAAGTCTTCTCTATCCTTTAGCACAGCATGGCAGAAATAAATGGAATGGAATAATAGATCAGAGGGTTCTATTGGCTATTGAACAAACTGATGCATCAGTTCTTTCTCATGGATTAAATTCAATTCAAACTCTACTTAAGCTTTTTGTTTCCATCGGTATCCCTTCTATACTTCTCTAGCTCTGAAAAGGTAGTGTGCTATAATAGTATTATGAGAGATTAGTATTCTTAAAGGCCCACATTTGATGGAGGAGAGGATGGAAGATAAGGAAATTAGTTATGTTTCTCTCTTGTGTTCCTTGATCTCTAAGACCTGTGATATCTCCATCCCACACATGTCATTCAGTTTTGGACTTCTTATTATTCTATGTATTGTCTTTATTGTCATTTTAGCACCTCATTTATTTACCATACTCTCCCTGTGCTTTTCTTTGCACTGTGTCTCTAAATCTTGTGTGTAAGATAATAAATCTTCCTTCTCTTATTAGAATTGTACATTCACCAGTGGCAAATATCTTGCCTCATCTTTTCCCCTGGAAAGCATTTTCACAGCACCTACTAAGGCTGCACATATGGAAGGCCTTCTAAGAGTCCATTGAATTGAAGTGACATTATGATCTCATCATAGAATTAACTACAAGGAGGCAAAGGGATCTTCAGAAATCACTTAGAGAATCTTAGACTCAGGCAGTAGTGCAATGACAGCATTTGGGGGAAATGATAAGATACTTTATCCTTAAAATTCTAATATGATACGCACATTATTTCAACTAAAAGTAACTCTTCTAACAGTTATTTTAACCCATCTTAGCATTTCAAAATGTGTGCTCCGTCAGTAACAAACTATATAAATGATCTCTGAAAGTATAGTCTTTGTGCTCCATTAGTTATGTCAAGAAATTGTGATTATCCTCTAATGACTTAATGGTTATCAACAAATGGAAATTTATTTTTATCACTGTGTGAATATAGATGAAGTGAGAGAAAGGATAGTGTGTATAAGAAAAGATATATCAAATCAAAACCACAATGAGGTACCATTACACGCCAGTCAGGATGGCTGCTATCCAAAAGTCTACAAGCAATAAATGCTGGAGAGGGTGTGGAGAAAAGGGAAACCTCTTACACTGTTGGTGGGAATGCAAACTAGTACAGCCACTATGGAGAACAGTGTGAAGATTTCTTAAAAAACTGGAAATAGAACTGCCATATGACCCAGCAATACCACTTCTGGGCATACACACTGAGGAAACCAGATCTGAAAGAGACACATGTACCCCAATGTTCATCCAGCACTGTTTATAATAGCCAGGACATGGAAGCAACCTAGATGCCCATCAGCAGATGAATGGATAAGGAAGCTGTGGTACATATACACCATGGAATATTACTCAGCCGTTAAAAAGAATTCATTTGAATCAGTTCTAATGAGATGGATGAAACTAGAGCCCATTATACAGAGTGAAGTAAGCCAGAAACATAAAGAACATTACAGCATACTAACACATATATATGGAATTTAGAAAGATGGCAATGATAACCCTATATGCAAAACAAAAAAAGAGACACAGAAGTACAGAACAGACTTTTGAACTCTGTGGGAGAAGGTGAGGGTGGGATGTTTCGAAAGAACAGCATGCATATTATTTATAGTGAAACAGATCACCAGCCCAGGTGGGATGCATGAGACAAGTGCTCGGGCCTGGTGCACTGGGGAGACCTAGAGGAATCGGGTGGAGAGGGAGGTGGGAGGGGGGATCGGGAGGGGAATATGTGTAACTCTATGGCTGATTCATATCAATGTATGACAAAACCCACTGAAATGTTGTGAAGTAATTAGCCTCCAACTAATTTAAAAAAATAATAATAATAATTTAAAAGATATATCTATTGGCATATTCTCTATGTGACTATTGTATTAAATTGACATCCTAAATTACTCTGATGGAAAATACACATGCAATATATACATGTAGTATACATCCACATGCACTTACATACATACTTATACAGTGCTCTCAAGTCACTTCAATTGCGAGGGCAATATTTTATAGAATAACTGGAACGGAAAACTTCTTGCTGAGAGTAACTCTGAGGTGATGATTTTGTGGACAATGATTTGGGGTATAGTGATGAGCACAAGGTTGATTTCCAAGGTAAAAATGCTAACCTAAAAAATAAAAAGCAAAGCCCAAACAACTCTAATTTTTGGCTCAAACTAGCAGGGCTGTTTAGCTTCAGTTAGCTTGAGGCAAAGGAAAGAACTTGAGGTTTGACCAGTTCCCAGGAACTCTGCAAGCTGGATTACCCCAAATGAAAGAGTTGAACTAGAATAGAATATAAAAGTTTATTTCTCTTTTGGTTTGGATCTCAGTCTTTGTTCTTGATCTCTGATCTTTGGGCTGCCTTCCATCATCTCCAGGCTCTATAGCTCTTGCCAGTCTGGATGTTGGCCACAGACTGGAGTCAGTAAAGAAAATGTCTGAACATGTCTGAACCTGGGAACATCCAAAGCCAAAATGTAATAAATCACTGCCACTGAGGAAGAAAGAAATTATATTTTCCAGTTCTTAACTATGACTGAAAACTTTATGTTGTCTGCCTATCACTCTAAACTATGAGATCATACTTTGGAATTAGACATGTTGGCCTATCCTGTAGCCATTGTTTCCAAGGGGGTGGTCAAAGTATTTCAGCTGCTTTTAGTTCAATTTGCTGACCCAGGGTCTGGGGCCTATATCTGATGATAGTGAGCATTTTGTGTGGAATTTGGACAATACCATTATAAATGTGATGTTTTTGTTTGGAATCAAAAACATGCCACCCCTTCCTCTCTTTCCTACCATTTTTTCAAGAGAACAATATACATCCGATCATCATGCATACTACAACTGTGTGAAACTGTAATGACTATTTCCTTAGTCTGATTGCCCTGTTATAGAGCAAATGGAGGGAAAAAAATGAAAGTCGAATGCTAGTGAAACCATCTGTTTATTGATTGTTTAAAACACTTAAGTACTTGCCTCAGAATTTTAGATAGAAAAGAAACTTGGAACTTTCTTGTTATTATCTATTGTGTGTCAGAATTTTTGTAGTGACTGAAATGTCATGATTTTTCTTGGAACAAAATTCTTCTGGCATCATTTGGTTTCTTCATTTTAACTTATGATTTTCATTTCTCATTTTGTATCCAACTACCTCTGATAATGTATCTTATCTAGCAGATAAGACCTTCGTGGGAAATTATTTAGTTTATGGGTCTTTTTCTTATATGATATATTTGGTTTATTTTGAAGTAGAGGGATGTGAGAGAAGAGGATGGGAGTTTGGCTTATTTTCACCATCATTGCCTTGGTATTTTGTAAGATTGCTGGCTTCCTTTCTTCAAAGGCATTGGTGGCCTATTTTCACAAAGGCAGTCAAATCTGACTCAAGACTTGAAGAAATCTCAGCAACCGCGTGACTCATTCCACTTCTTGATCATTTTGCTGTTATGTTGATATGAATATCACAAAAAAAATAGGACAAGAATTTTATTACTGTTGTTATAAGCTTAACCCATGCTAACTTCATAGTTTATTCCCTCATGATGCAATATTGCTCCACTTCAGATATTTTCATTCTCATCTTCATTTTGATTTGGTATTAGGTAAAAAATTTAAAACATTTTTCAAAATCAACTTCTAGAACAGAAAACATACATTTTATATTTGATCCTAAAACATATTCTTGCTTTATGTAATTTTGTTTGGATTTTTTTAAAGTGGGTGGGTTGAGAGGAACTTTTTGTTTTGCATTGTTTTATATTTTTAATTATTTTTAATTGGAGGATAATTTCTTTACAATATTTTTTAGCTTCTGCCAAATATCAACATGAATAAGCCATAGATATACATGTCTCTGCTCCCTATTCAACTTCGTGGGCTTGAATACAACTAGTTATATTACTTATTACAGCATTCAATAGAGTAGTTTATTGCATTGTATTGTTCAATAGCTAACTCATGTCCGACTATTTGTGACCCATGAACTACAGCCCGCCAGGATTCCATGGTCTTCATTATCTCCCACAGCTTGCTCAAACTCTTGTCCATTGAGTCGGTGATGCCATCCAAACATCTCATTCTCTGTTGTCCCCTTGCCCTCTTGCCCTTAGTCTTTCCCAGCATCAAGGTCTTTTCCAATGAGTTGGCACTTCACATCAGGTGGCCAAAATACTGGAGCTTCAGCTTCAGCATTGGTCCTTACAATGAATATTCAGGTTGATCTGTTTAGGATTTATTTCTTTGATCTCCTTGCTGTCCAAGGGACATTGAAGAGTCTCCTAGAGCACCACAATTTGAAGCATCAATTCTTCAGTGCTCAACTTTCTTTATGGTTCAACTCTTACATCCATACATGACTAATGGAAAAACCATGGCTTTGATTATATAGACCTTTGTAGGCAAAGCAATGTCTCTGCTTTTTAATACACTGTCTAGGTTTGTCATAGCTTTACTTCCAAGAAGCAAGCATTGTTTAATTTAATGGCTGCAGTCATCATCTGAGGTGACTTTGGAGCCCCAGAAAATAAAGTCTATCACTGTTTCCATTGTTGCCCCATCTATTTGCCATGAAGTGATGGGATTGGATGCCATGATCTTATCTTTCTAAACGTTGAGTTTTAAGCCAGATTTTTCACTCTCCTCTTTCACTTTCATCAAGAGGCTCTTTAGGTGACCCTTTAAGTGCCTGATGTGGAGATATACAGAATAGGACTCCAGCCAGGGGGGGCCTCTCTATGTGCCTGATGCCCCAAACAACAGAGGAGGAACCTAGGCAAGGGAGCCCTCTAACTGCCTGAAGGAGCAGAGCTACGTAGAAACACTGGCCAAACAGGTCTTCTGATAGCCAGCTATAAGAGGCTCAAAAGAAGACTGTAATAGGGCCATAACTCTTGTGGCGGAGGCCATCCATGTCCCTGCACACTTGGTGCCACAAGGGTCCCCCCATGCCAAGCAACTGTGCCACTGCTACGCTCAACTCTCACTGGGGCAGAGCTGTCACAGGCAAAAAAAAGTCTTATGTGTATGCCCACAGGGTCACTTCAGCAGTGTCTGACTCTTTGTGACCCTGCAGACTGTGACTGGCCAGGCTTCTCTGTCAGGGAGCAGGTTTCTTCAGGCAAGAACCGGAACGTGTTGACCAATACGTGTTACCATGCCCTTCTAGAGCACTATATTTCCTGCTGCCCTAGCTGCCAACTCCCCTGAGTACCTGGTGCTGCCAGAACTCCTGTGACCCAAGCAGCTGCCCCACCTCCTGGCCCTCACAGGGGCAAACCCAAGTCCTCCAGGGCAGCCTCAGAAGCAAACCCCAGTAGACGACCCACATGCAGAGGTGAAAATAAAACCACAATTGATGCCCAGGGGCAGTGTGGCTAAGAAAGAAGACCCAAAACCTTCCCACCAGCTGTACAAGCTGCAGATTAAATCCGCAGGATCAACTAGGCAGACTCTGTGTCTATGGAATATATTAAAGGACATTGAGAGCTCCCACAAAAGAAAACACACTAGTTCTGATAGCTGTGGACATTGAATGCAAGAACACATAGGACTAGGACAATATTAGAAGCTGAGCTGCCCCCACAGCAGGTCCAGAAATCAGCATAATGTTGGAGGGCATCTTAGGTAGGTGAGGTGAACTGTGACTCCCAGGGAGGGAAAGGACTCTGATAGTAGTGACATTATTCTTATGTTTTGACTTGCTCTGTAGATTCTCCTGGATTTCCCCCTTTTTTTCCCCTCTGTTTTCCCCCCTCTGTTGTAGTTGTCAATATTATTGGCACTATGAAATCTAGTTAAACTTTTGAACTTATTTTTTTCAGTCACATTTTTTATTGTTTTTATCAACCTTTCCATTGGGATTTTGCAGTTCTGTAAAGTTTTCCTTTTTCTTTTCTCCCCCTTTTTCTTTCTTCCTCCATTTAAAAAAATTTTTTTCTTTTCTTTTTTATAATTTTAATTTTTTAAAACCTATTTTTTTCTACATGTATTCCTTTGTCTTTCCTACTCTTCTTTTCTCCTTGCTATTATTCTTTAATGTATATAAATATTCTTCATCTACCTCTATTTTACTTTGCATACCTATTGTTTCTTTATTTTCTTTCTCTCCTTTCCTCTCAACATATTTGTTAGTTTTGTTTTTATTGCTTTATTCCCCAATTGGCACCTTGCTTTAGTTCTGTTAGTTTTGTTCTTAATTGGTAAATACAATTTTTTATTTACTTTGTTCATCAGGTCAATCAACTGTACTTTATGTTTGTTGGATTGTTTTCACTTTGCTAATGGCTATATATGTTTACGTGTATATTCCATTATTTTAATTATCATTTGCTTGATTTTTAACTGCCATTTGTCTGGGGTTCATCTTTCATTTCTCATTTTTGCATATTTGTTTTAATCTCATTTAATGTCATAACAAACTACTTGTGGAATCTTCCTTCCTGAGCAGAGATCAAGCCCTGAGCCTTTGGAGTGGGAGCACTGACTCAAAGACTGTAGACTACCAGGGAACTAACCCCAGGGAGTATCAAATAGTGAGAAGTCACACAAAAAAAATGATTTGAATTCAATACCCCAAATCACCGAACCACCAGTAGCACTCTGGGCAGGTGCTACTGCACAACAAACAGACAAAACAAAAATACAAACCCAATCACCAGCAGATTACCACCTCACTCAGCCTTGCCCATCAGAGGAAAAACAAACAACCAAACAAAACCTCGGCACAAATACCACCCTATACTAAACTTGCACAAACCACGGGACCAACCTTAGGAGGGCAGAAACCAAACAAACAACAAAAAAAGAATTAAACCTTGAAGCCTGGGAAAAGGAGACCTCAACACAATATGTTAAAAATAATAATAATAATGAAAAGGCAGAGAAATACTACACTAACGAAGGAACAAACTAGAAACAAAGAAGTCCAAATAAATGAAGAGGAAATAGGCAAACTACTTGAAAAAGAATTCAGAATAATGATAAAGATGACCCAAAACTTTGAAAACAGAATGGAGAAAATGCAAGAATTAATTAACAAAGACCTAGAAGAATTAAAGAACAAACATACAAACAACACATATACTGAAATTGAAAATACTCTAGAAGGAATCAATAGCAGAATCTCTGAAGTAAAAGAACGAATCAGTGAGCTGGAAGATAAAATGGTGGAAATAACTTCTGAAGAGCAGAATAAAGTAAAAAGAATGAAAAGAACTGAGGATAGTCTCAGAGACCACTGGGACAATGTCAAACACACCAACATTCAAATTAAAGAGGTCCCATAAGAAAAGGAGAAAAAGAAAAGGTATGAGAAAATGTTTTTAGACATTATAGTTGAAAATTTCGCCAATATGGAAAAGGCAATAGTCAATCAAGTCCAAGAGGTGCAAAGAGTCCCATATAGGATAAACCCATAGAGAAACATGCCAAGACACATACTAATCAAACTAACAAAGACTAAACACAAAGAAAGAATGTTAAAGGCAGCAAGGGAGAAACAACAAGTAATATACAAGGGAAACCTCATACGTTTAACAGCTGATCTTTCAGAAGAAACTCTGCAGGTCAGAAGGGAATGGCAGGATATATTTAAACTGCTGAAAGGGAAAAATCTACAATCAACATGAGAATACCTAGCAAGGATCTCATGCAAAATTGATGGAGAAATAAAATGCTATTCAGACAAGTAAAAGTTAAGAGAATTCAATACCACCAAGTCAGCTTTACAACAAATGTTAAATGAACTTATAAAGTCAAGAAATAAAAAGAAGAAAAAAGATCTACAAAATCAACCCCAAACAAATAAGAAAATGGCAATAGGAACATATATACCAATAATTAATTTAAATGCAAATGGATTAAATGCTCCAACAGAAAGATAGAGAGTGACTGAATGGATAAAAATCAAGACCCATATACATGCTGTCTACAGGAAATCCACTTCAGACCTAAAGACACATATAGACTGAAAGTGAGAGGATGGAAAAAATGTATTCCATGCAAATGGGAAGCAAAAGAAAGCTGAAGTAGCAATCCTCATATCAGACAAAATAGACCATAAAATAAAGATTACAAGAGATAAGGAAGGACACTACCTAATGATCAAGGGATCAATCCAAGAGGAAGACATAACCATTGTAAATATCTATGCATCCAACATAGGAGCACCTCAATACATAAGACAAACACTAACAGACATAAAAGGAGAAATTGATAATAACTCAATAATAGTAGGAGACTTTAACACCCCACTCACACCAATAGACAGTCATCAAACAGAAAATTAATAAGGAAACACAAGTCTTAAATGATACATTACATGATATGGGTCTCATTTGTATCTCTAGGACAATCCATCCAAATGCAGAAGAATACTCCTTCTTCTCAAGTACACAAGGAACATTCTCCAGGATAAACCGCCTCTTGGGTCAGAAATCAAACCACAGTAAATTTAAGAAAATTGAATTTGTATCAGGAATCTTCTCTGACCTCAATGTTATGAGACTAGATATCAACTACAAGAATAAAACTGTAAGAAACACAAACACATGGAGATTAAGGAATATATTTCTAAATAACCAACAGATTACTGAAGAAATCAAAATGAAATCAAAAAATTTCTAGAAACAAATGACAATGAAAACAGGATGACTCAAAACCTATGGGATGCAGCAAAAGCAGTTCTAAGAAGGAAGTTTATAGCAATGCAATTCTACTTCAAGAAACATGAAAAACATCAAATAGACAACCTAACTTTATACCTAAAACAACTGGAAAAAGAAGAAGAAGAACAACAACAACAACAACAAAAATAGGTAAAAGGAAAGAAATCATGAAGATCCAAGTAGAAATAAATGAAAAAGAAATAAAAGAAGCAATAGCAAAGATGAATAAAACTAAAAGTTGATTCTTTGAGAAGATAAAGAAAATTGTTAAGCCTTTAGCCAGACACATCAAGAAAAAAAAGAGAGAAGTCAAATCAACAAAATTAGAAATGAAAAATGAGAGGTTACAACAGACAATGCAGAAATTAAAAGGATTATAAGAGACTATTTTGAAAAACTATATGACAATAAAATGGATATTTTGGAAGAAATGGACTGAGCCTCAGAAAAATTCAATCTACCAAGACTGAACCAGGAAGAAATAGAAATTATGAACAACCCAATTACAAGCACTGAAATGGAAGCTGAGATGAAAATCTCCCAAAAAACAAAAGCCCAGGACCAGATGACTTCACAGGAGAATTCTAGCAAACATTTAGAGAAGAGCTAATGCCTATCCTTCTAAAATTCTCAGAAGATTTCAGAGGAAGGAACCCTTCCAATCTCATTCTACAAAGCCACCATCACCCTGATACCAAAGCCAGACAAAGACAACACAAAAAAAGAAAACTACAGGCCAATAACACTGATGAACATCGATGCAAAAATCCTCAACAAAATTTTAGCAAACAGAATTCAACAACATGTCAAAAAACTCATACACCATAATCAAGTTGGGTTTATTCCAGGGATGCAAAGATTCTTCAATACATGCAAATCAATCAATGTGATACACCATATTAACAAACTGAAAGATAAAAACCATATGATCATCTCAGTAGAAGCAGAAAAGCTTTTGACAAAATTCAGCACCCATTTATGATTAAAACTCTTCAAAAAATGGGCATAGAAGGAAACTACCTCAACATAGTAAAGGCCATATAAAATAAAACCTACAACAAACATTATTTTCAATGGTGAAAAACTGAAAGTGTTCTCCCTAAGATCAGGAACAAGACAAGGGTATCCACTGTCACCACTATTATTCAACATAGTTCTGGAAGTCCTAGCTACAGCCATCAGAGAAGAAAAAGAAATGAAAGGAATCCAGACTGGAAAGTAAGAAGCAAAGCTCTCACTGTTCACAGATGACATGATACTGTACATAGAAAACCCTCATGATAGTATCAGATGATTACTAGAACTAATCAGTGAATTTAGCAAAGTTGGAGCATATAAAATCAATACACAGAAATCACTTGCATTTCTATATACTAACAATGAAAACTCAGAAAGAGCAATTAAGGAATCAATCCCATTCACCATTGCAATGAAAGCAATTAAGTATCTAGGATTAAACTTACGAGATGAAAGAACTGTACACAGAAAATTATAAGACACTAATGAAAGAAATCAAAGATGCTATAAGCAGATGGAGAGACACTCCACGTTCCTGGGTAGGAAGAATCAATACTGTGAAAATGACTATACTATCAAATACAATCTACAGATTCAATGCAATCCTTATCAAATGACTAATGGCATTTTTCACAGAACTAGAACAACATATTTCACAATTCAAATGGAAACAAAAAAGACCCCAAATAGCCAGTGTAGTCTTGAGAAAGAAAAATGGAGCTGGAGGAATCAACCTTCCTGACTTCAGATTATACTACAAAGCAACAGTCATCAAGACAGTATGGTACTGGCACAAAAATAGAAATATAAACCAATTGGGGGGGGGGGGATATAAACCAATGGGACAAGATAGAAAGCCCAGAAATAAACCCATGCACCGGTGGGTATCTTATTTTTGACAAAGGAGGCAAGAATATACAATGGAGCAAAGACAGCCTCTTCAATAAATGGTGCTGGGAAAACTAGATAGCTACATGTAAAAGAATGAAATCAGAACACTTCCTAACACCATACACAAAGATAAACTCATAATGGAATAAAGACCTATATGTAAGACCAGAAACTATAAAGCTATTAGAGGAAAACATAGGCAGAATACTTGATGACACAAGTCAAAGCAAGATCCTCTATGACCCACCTCCTAGAGTAACGGAAACAAAAACAAAAGTAGACAAATGGAACCTGATTAAACTTAAAAGCTTTTGCACAGCAAAGGAAACTCTAAGCAAAGTGAAAACACAACCCTCAGAATGGGAGAAAATAATAGCAAATGAAACAACTGACAAAGGATTAATTTCCAAAATATACAAGCAGCTCATAGAACTCAATACCAGAAGAACAAACAACCCAATCAAAAAGTGAAAAAAAGACACAGATGGACATTTCTCCAAAGACATACAAATGGCTAACAAAAACAGGAAAAAATGCTCAAGATCGCTCATTATTGGAGAGACAGAAATCAAAATTACAAGATATCACCTCACACCGATCAGGATGGCCATCAAAAAGTCTAAAAGCAGTGAATGCTGGAGAAGATGTGGAGAGAGGGGAATGCTCTTGAACTCTTGGTGGGAATGTGGGTTGATATCAGCTGCTATGGAGGATGGTATGGAGATTTCTTGGAAGACTGGGAATGGAGCCACCATATGACCCAGTAGTCCCATTTCTAGGCATATACCCTGATGAAATAAAAATTGAAAAAGACTCATGTATGCCATTGTTCATTGCAGCACTATTTACAATAGCTAGAAAATAGAAGCAACCTAAAGGTCCATTGACAGATGAATAGATAAAGAAGTCGTGGTACATATACACAATGGACTATTACTCAGACATAAAAAGGAATGTATTTGGGTCAGTTCTGATGAGGTGATGAACCTAGAACCTATTATACAGAATGAAGTGAGTCAGAAAGAGAAAGATAAATATTGTATTCTAATGCATATATACAGAATCTAGAAAAGTGGTACTGAAAATTTTTTTACAGAACAGTGATGGAGAAACAGATATAAAGAATAGACTTATGGACATGGGGAGAAGGGAGGAGAAGGGGAGATGTATGGAAACAGTAACATTGAAGCCTACATTACCATATGTAAAATAGATAGCCAACTGGAATTTTTTTTATGTCTCAGGAAACACAAATAGGGGCTCTGTATCCACCTAGAGAGGTGGGATGGGGAGGAGATGGGAGGGAGTTTCAAAAAGAAGAGGACATATGTATACCTCTGGCTGCTGATTCATGTTGAATTTTGACAGAAAACAAGAAAATTCTATAAAGTAATTATCCTTCAACAAAAAAATTAATTAGGAAAAAAAAGGCACTTTATTTCCTCTTCACTTCCTACCATAAGGGTGGTATCATCTGCAAATCTGAGGTTATTGGTATTTCTCCCTGAAATCTTGATTCCAGTTTGTGCTTTATCCAGCCCAGTATTCCACATGATGTACTCTGCATATAAGTTAAATAAGCAAGGTGACAAGATATGGCCTTGATGTACTCCATTCCCAATTTATATCAAAAACAAAGTTGGTGAAGTTTACCAATCACCTGAAAACTATCCCCTTGTGCTACTGAGAAAACAATTTAACATCTGTTTCAGAGTAATCTGAGGATAAAGGCAATAGAGCTAAGTTCAGGACAGGACAATCTCAGCAATGGAAATAGGCACCAGCTCCTCACTGCAAAATTCAGGCTTAAATAGAAGAAATAGGGAAAACCACTAGGCCATTCAGGCCATTCATGAACCTAAATCAAATTCCTTATGATTATACAGTGGAGGTGACAAATAGAGTCAAGGGATTAGATCTTGCAGACAGACTGCTTGAAGAACTAAGGACGGAGGTTCATAACATTGTATAGGAGGCAATGAACAAAACCCTTATCAAGAAAAAGTAATGCAAGAAGGCAAAGTGATTGTCTGAAGAGGGCTTACAAATATCTGAGAAAAAAAAAGAGAGAAGCAAAAGGCAAAGGAGAAAGGAAAAGATTTACCCAACTGAATGCAGAATTCAGAGAATAGCAAGGAGAGATAAGAAAGCCTTCTTAAGATAACAATGCTGAGGAGCCAAGATGGCGGAGGAATAGGATGGAGAGACCACTTACTTTCTCTCCTATAAATTCATCAAAAGAATAACTGAACGCAGGGCAAACTTCACAAAACAACTTCTGATCACTAGCTGAGGTCATCAGGCGCCCAGAAAAGCAACCCATTGTCTTTGCAAGGAGGTAGGACAAAATATAAAAGATAAGAAGAGAGACAAAAGAGCTAAGGATGGAGATCGTCCTGGGAAGGGAATCTAGTTTCCAAACACCAGGAAACCCTCGCACTGGCGGGTCTGGGGGAAGTTTTTGAATCTCCAAGGGCAACCTGACTGGGAGGAAAAATAAATAAAACTCACAAATTACGGGCTTAAAAGCAACTCCCAGCAGAAAAGTACCCCAGACGCCTGCATCCGCCACCAGCAAGTGGGGGCAGAACGGAGAGGAGCAGGCGGCATTGCTTAGGATAAGGACCGGGCCTGAGTGCCCTAAGGACAATCGGAGGGAGCTTTTGTGAGTTACCAACTTAAACTGTGGGTCAGCAAAAGAGAGAGAGAAAATTAACCGTCCTGAACACACTGCCAGCCGTTCGCAGAACAAAGGGACCAAGCAAGTCCAGAGAAGAGCTCGCAGGCTTCGGAAAGGCCCAGCCCCGCCGGAGGCAGGAGGCAAGAGGGAGGGGAAGGGGCAGGCTCAGCCCCAAGGACCGCATCCCCTACCGCACTGCAAACAGGCCTCCAGTTTCTAACCCAAGACTTCCTGAGATTCTGGATGGTCAACATCTGCCGGGAGGGTTGAGGCGAGACACAGGGCGCAGGCACCCGACCGGTGCGGGCGGGGACTGGGGCTGGGGCCGCAGAGAGCAGAAGGCGCACGCACCTGACTGGCACGGGCGGAAACTGAGACTGGGATGGCGGAGGGGAGAAGGCGTGCCGCACCCGGGTAGAGTGCGCCTGTCAAGCCCCTGGCTGCCTGAGCTGCTTGGAAGGGGTAGGTGCATAAAGTAGGCGCAGCTTTTTGTTCCGTGCTTTGGTGGAACACCCGAGGACTGGAACCGCGCGCAGCGCAGGGCACGCTCAATATAGAGCAGCCGGGAGACTAAGCAGTGTAGACCCGGAAAGCAGCACCAGCCCCTCCCCCCAGCGCGACAGAACTAGCAACCTGAGTAAGAGGCCACCTCCGCCCGCCTGTGTCAGGGCGGAACTTAGACACTGAAGAGACCGGCAAACAGAAGCCAAATAAACAAAGGGAACCGCTTCAGAAGGGACTGGTACAACAGATTAAAATCCCTGTAGGTAACACCGACTACACCGGAAGGGGCCTGTAGATATCGAGAAGTGTAAGCTGGAACGAGGAGCTATCTGAAACTGAGCCGAACCCACACTGACTGCAACAGCTCCAGACAAATTCCTAGATATATTTTTACTTTTTTTTTTTAACTAATTAAAAAAATTTTTTTTTCTTTTTTATTTTTTCTCTTTTATTTTCCTTTAAAATCCCCTATTACTCCACCATTACTCCTTAACTTCATTTTCATAGATTATTATGATTTTTTTTAATTAGGGAAAAAAATTTTTTTTCCTTGTGTTTTTTTCTTCTCTATTTTTTCCTTTTTCTCTTCTATTTTCTATATTTCTTTTTCTCTTATTTCCTTTTAAAGTCCTCTATTACTCCTCTACTACTCCTTAATTTTGATTTTCATTACTATATAACCTTACAAATAAAAGAGAGAGAAGCCCTATTTTTAAACTGAAATTCATATTTATTTCTAAAAATTTGTGTGTGTGTGTTTTGGTTTTTGTTTTTAATATAGTATTTTTAAGAGTCTAACCTATCCTCTAGATTTTTAATCTTTGTTTTTCAGTATATGATATAAATTGTGGACATTTAAGAATCCAATATTCAGTTTCCATTTTTATTCAGGAGTGTGTCAATTACTCTCTCCCAATCTTGACTCTCCATTTTCTACCTCAGAACACCTCTATTTCCTTCTTTCCCCTTCTCTGCCCAATCCAATTCTGTGAATCTTTGTGGGTATCTGGCTATGGAGAACACTCTGGGAACAGACAACTGTATAGATCTGTCTCTCTCCTCTTGAGTCCCCCTTTTTCTCCTCCTGCTCATCTCTATCTCCCTCCTCCCTCTTCTCTTCTTCATGTAACTCTGTGAACCTCTCCGGGTGTCCCTCACGGGGGAGAATCTTTTCCCATTAACCTAGAAGTTTTATTATCAGTGCTGTATAGTAGGAGAAGTCTTGAGACTACTGGAAGAAAAAAAACTGAAATCCAGAGGCAGGAGATTTAAGGCCAAAACCTGAGAACACCAGAAAACTCCTAACTACATGGGATATTAAGTAATAAGAGACTGTCCAATAGCCTCCATACCTACACTGAAACCAACCACCACCCAAGAGCCAATAAGTTTTAGAGCAAGACATACCATGCAAATTCTCCAGCAACACAGGAACATAGCCCTGAACACCAACATATAGGCTGCCCAAGGTCACACCTAACACACAGACAGATCTCAAAACTCATTACTGGGCACTCCATTGCACTCCAGAGAGAAGAAATCAAGTTCCATGCACCAAAACACCGACACAACCTTCCCTAACAGGAAACCTTGACAAGCCAATCGTCCAACCCCACCCACTGGGTAAAACCTCCACAATAAAAAGGAACCACAGACCTCCAGAATACAGAGAGCCCACTGCAGACACAGCAATCTAAACAAGATGAAAAGGCAGAGACATACACAACAGGTAAAGGAAAATGAAAAATGCACACCAAGTCAAACAAAAGAGGAGGAGATAGGGAATCTACCTGAAAAAGAATTTAGAATAATGATAATAAAAATGATTCAAAATCTTGAAAACAAAATGGAGTTACAGATAAATAGCCTGGAGACAAAGATTGAAAAGATGCAAGAAATGTTTAATAAAGACATAGAAGAAATAAAAAACAGTCAATTAAAAATGAATAATGCAAAAAATGAGATCAAAAACACTCTGGAGGGAACCAAGAGTAGAATAATGGAGACAGAAGATAGGATAAGTGAGGTAGAAGATAAAATGGTGGAAATAAATGAAGAAGAGAGGAAAAAAGAAAAAAGAATCAAAAGAAATGAGGACAACCTCAGGGACCTCTGGAACAATGTGAAACGCCCCAACATTCGAATCATAGGAGTTCCAGAAGAAGAAGACAAAAAGAAAGGCCATGAGAAAATACTCAGGGAGATAATAGCTGAAAACTTCCCTAAAATGGGGAAGGAAATATCCACCCAAGTCCAAGAAACCCAGAGAGTCAGAAACAGGATAAACCCAAGGCGAAACACCCCAAGACACATATTAATCAAATTAACAAAGATCAAACAAAAAGAACAAATATTAGAAGCAGCAAGAGAGAAACAACAAATAACACACAAAGGGATTCCCATAAAGATAACAGCTGATCTATCAATAGAAACCCTCCAGGCCGGAAGGGAATGGCAGGACATACTAAAGATAATTAAAGAGAATAACCTACAACCTAGATTACTGTACCCAGCAAGGATCTCATTCAGATAGGAAGAAGAATTCAAAAGCTTTACAGACAAGCAAAAGCTGAGAGGATTCAGCACCACCAAGCCAGCTCTTCAACAAATGCTAAAGGATCTTCGCTAGACAGGAAATGTATAAACGTGAATCCAAAACAACAAAGTAAATGGCAACGGGACCACACCTATCAATAATGACCTTAAATGTAAATGGGTTGAATGCCCCAACCAAAAGACAAAGATTGGCTAAATGGATACAAAAACAAGACTCCTGTATATGCTATCTACAAGAGACCCACCTCAAAACAAGAGACATATACAGACTAAAAGAAAACGGCCAGAAAAAAATAGTTCACGCAAACGGAGAACAAAAGAAAGCAGGAGTCGCAATACTCATATCAGATAAAATAGACTTTCAAATAAAGGATGTGAACAGAGACAAAGAAGGACACTACATAATGATCAAAGGATCAATCCAAGAAGAGGATATAACAATTATAAACATATATGCACCCAACATAGGACCACTGCAATATGTCCGTCAAACGCTAACAAGTATGAAAGAGGAAATTAATAGTAACACAATAATAGTGGGAGACTTTAATACCCCACTCACAGCTACGGATAGATCAACTAAACAGAAAATTAACAAGGAAACACAAACCTTAATTAACACAATGGACCAGCTAGACCTAATTGATATCTATAGGACATTTCACCCCAAAAAAATCAACTTCACCTTTTTCTCAAGTGCACACGGAACCTTCTCCAGAATAGATCACATCCTGGGCCATAAATCTGGTTTTGGAAAATTCAAAAAAATTGAAATCATTCCAGTCATCTTTTCTGACCACAGTGCAGTAAGATTAGATCTCAATTACAGGAAAAATATTGTCAAAAATTCAAACATATGGAAGTTAAATAACACGCTTCTGAATAACCAACAAGTCACAGAAGAAATCAAAAAATGCATAGAAATAAATGAAAATTAAAACACAACAACCCAAAACCTATGGGACACTGTAAAAGCAGTCCTAAGGGGAAGGTTCATAGCAATACAGGCTTACATCAAGAAACAAGAAAAAAGTCAAATAAATAGCCTAACTCTACACCTAAAGCAATTAGAGAAGGAAGAAATGAAGAACCCCAGGGAGAGTAGAAGGAAACAAATCTTAAAAATTAGGACAGAAATAAATGCAAAAGAAACTAAAGAGACCATAGCAAAAATCAACAAAGCTAAAAGCTGGTTTTTTGAAAAAACTAAACAAAATTGACAAACCATTAGCAAGACTCATTAAAAAACAAAGAGACAAGAACCAAATTAACAAAATTAGAAATGAAAAGGGTGAGATCACAACAGACAACACTGAAAAACAAAGGATCATAAGAGACGACTACCAGCAGCTCTATGCCAATAAAATGGACAACTTGGATGAAATGGACAAATTCTTAGAAAAGTATAACTTTCCAAAACTGAACCAGGAAGAAATAGAAGATCTTAACAGACCCATCACAAGCAAGGAAATTGAAACTGTAATCAGAAAATTTCGAGCAAACAAAAGCCCAGGACCTGATGGCTTCACAGCTGAATTCTACCAAAAATTTAGAGAAGAACTAACACCTATCTTACTCAAATTCTTCCAGAAAATTTCAGAAGAAGGTAAACTTCCAAACTCATTCTATGAGGCCACCATAACCCTAATTCCAAAACCAGACAAAGATGCCACAAAAAAGAAAACTACAGGCCAATATCACTGATGAACATAGATGCAAAAATCCTTAACAAAATTCTAGCAAACAGAATCCAACAACATATTAAAAAGATCATACACCATGACCAAGTGGGCTTTATCCCGGGAATGCAAGGATTCTTTAATATCCGCAAATCAGTCAATGTAATATGCCACATTAACAAATTGAAAGATAAAAACCATATGATTATCTCAATAGATGCAGAGAAAGCCTTTGACAAAATTCAACACCCATTTATGATTAAAACTCTCCAGAAAGCAGGAATAGAAGGAACATACCTCAACATAATAAAAGCTATATATGACAAACCCACAGCAAGCATCACCCTCAATGGTGAAAAATTGAAAGCATTTCCCCTGAAATCAGGAACAAGACAAGGGTGCCCACTCTCACCACTACTATTCAACATAGTGTTGGAAGTGTTGGCCACAGCAATCAGAGCAGAAAAAGAAGTAAAAGGAATCCAGATAGTAAAGGAAAGAAATGAAACTCACTGTTTGCAGATGACATGATCCTCTACATAGAAAACCCTAAAGACTCTACCAGAAAATTACTAGAGCTAATCAATGAATATAGTAAAGTTGCAGGATATAAAATTAACACACAGAAATCCTTTGCATTCCTATACACTAACAATGAGAAAACAGAAAGAGAAATTAAGGAAACAATACCATTCACCATTGCAACAAAAAGAATAAAATACTTAGGAGTACATCTACCTAAAGAAACAAAAGACCTATACATAGAAAACTATGAAACACTGATGAAAGAAATCAAAGAGGACACAAACAGATGGAGAAACATACCGTGTTCATGGATTGGAAGAATCAATATTGTCAAAATGGCTATTCTACCCAAAGCAATCTATAGATTCAATGCAATCCCTATCAAGCTACCAACAGTATTCTTCACAGAACTAGAACAAATAATTTCACAATTTATATGGAAATACAAAAAACCTCGAATAGCCAAAGTAATCTTGAGAAAGAAGACTGAAACTGGAAGAATCAACCTGCCTGACTTCAGACTCTACTACAAAGCCACAGTCATCAAGACAGTATGGTACTGGCACAAAGACAGAAATATAGATCAATGGAACAGAATAGAAAGCCCAGAGATAAATCCATGAACCTATGGACACCTTATCTTTGACAAAGGAGGCAAGGATATACAATGGAAAAAAGACAACCTCTTTAACAAGTGGTGCTGGGAAAACTGGTCAACCACTTGTAAAAGAATGAAACTACAACACTTTCTAACACTGTACACAAAAATAAACTCAAAACGGATTAAAGATCTAAATGTAAGACCAGAAACTATAAAACTCCTAGAGGAGAACATATGCAAAAAACTCTCTGACATGAATCACAGCAGAATCCTCTATGACCAACCTCCCAGAATACTGGAAATAAAAGCATAAATAAACAAATGGAACCTAATGAAACTTAAAAGCTTTTGCACAACAAAAGAAACTATAGGTAAGGTGAAAAGACAGCCCTCAGATTGGGAGAAAATAATAGCAAACGAAGCAACAGATAAAGGATTAATCTCAAAAATATACAAGCAACTCCTGAAGCTCAATTCCAGAAAAATAAATGACCCAATCAAAAAATGGGCCAAAGAACTAAACAGACATTTCTCCAAAGAAGACATACAGATGGCTAACAAACACATGAAAAGATGCTCAACATCACTCATTATCAGAGAAATGCAAATTAAAACCACAATGAGGTACCATTACACGCCAGTCAGGATGGTTGCTATCCAAAAATCTACAAGCAATAAATGCTGGAGAGGGTGTGGAGAAAAGGGAACCCTCTTACACTGTTGGTGGGAATGCAAACTAGTACAGCCACTATGGAGAATAGTGTGGAGATTTCTTAAAAAACTGGAAATAGAACTGCCATATGACCCAGCAATACCACTTCTGGGCATACACACCGAGGAAACCAGATCTGAAAGAGACATGTGCACCCCAATGTTCATCACAGCACAGTTTATAATAGCCAGGACATGGAAGCAACCTAGATGCCCATCAGCAGATGAATGGATAAGGAAGCTGTGGTACATATACACCATGGAATATTACTCAGCCATTAAAAAGAATTCATTTGAATCCGTTCTAATGAGATGGATGAAACTGGAGCCCATTATACAGAGTGAAGTAAGCCAGAAAGATAAAGAACATTACAGCATACTAACACATATATATGGAATTTAGAAAGATGGTAACGATAACCCTATATGCAAAACAGAAAAAGAGACACAGATGTACAGAACAGACTTTTAGACTCTGTGGGAGAAGGCGAGGGTGGGATGATTCGAGAGAACAGCATGTATATTATTTATAGTGAAACAGATCACCAGCCCAGGTGGGATGCATGAGACAAGTGCTTGGGCCTGGTGCACTGGGAAGACCCAGAGGAAGCGGTTGGAGAAGGAGGTGGGAGGGGAGATTGGGATGGGGGATACATGTAACTCCATGGCTGATTCATGTCAATGTATGACAAAACCCACTGCAATGTTGTGAATTAATTAGCCTCCAACAAATAAAAATAAAAAATAAATTTTTTAAAAGATAACAATGCAAAGAAATAGAGGAACACAATAGGATGGGAAAGACTGGAGATCTCTTCAAGAAAACTGGAGATACTTTTAGCTCAGTTAGAAAATCTGCATGGGATGCAGGAGAGCTCCACTCCGGTATTATTGCCTGGGAAATCCCATGGACAGAGGAGCCTGATGGACTAAAGTCCATGTGGTTGCACAATTTGGACAAGACTTAGTAACTAAACCAGCAAGGGAACATTTCATGCAAAGATGGGCACAATAAAGGACAGAAACAGCAAAGACCTAAAAAGCAGAAGATATTAAGAAAAGGTGGCAAGAATACAGAGGAGAACTGTACAGCAAATGCCTTAATGACCCAGAAAAGCACGATGGTGTGATCACTCACTTAGAGCCAGACATCCTGGAGTTAGAAGTCAGGTAGGCCTTAGAAGCATCACTGTAAACAAAGCTAATGGAGGTGATGGAATTCCAACTGAGCTATTTCAAATATTAAAAGATGATGCTGTGAAAGTGCTGCACTCAATATGCCATCAAATTTGGAAATCTCAGCAGTGGTCACAAGACTGGAAAAAGTCACTTTTCATTCCAATCTCAAAGAAAGGCAATGCCAAAGAATGTTCAAACTACCACACAGTTACACTCATTTCACACACTAGTAAAGTAATGCTCAAAATTCTCCAAGCTAGGCTTCAACAGTATGTGAGCCAAGAACTTCCAGATGTTCAAGCTGGATTTAGAAAAGGCAGAGGAACTAGAGATCAAATTGCCAGCATCCGATGAATCATAGAAAAAGGAAGAGAATTCCAGAAAACCATCTGCTTCTGCTTCATTGACTATGCTAAAGCCTTTGACTGTGTGAATCACAAGAAAGTGTGGAAAATTTTTTAAAGAAATGGGAATACCAGGGCACCTTATCTGCCTCCTGAGAAACCTGTATGCAGGTAAAGAAGCAACAGTTAGAACCGGACATGGAACAACAAACTGGTTCAAAATTGGGAAAGGACTACGTCAAGGCTGTATATTGTCACTTTGCTTATTTAACTTATATGCAGAGTACCTCATGTGAAATGCTGGGCTGGATGAAACACAAACTGGAATCAAGTTACAGGGAGAAATATCAATAACCACAGATGTGCAGATGACACCACCCTTATGGCAGAAAGTGAAGAGGAACTAAAGAGCATCCTGATGAACATGAAAGAGGAGAGTGAAAAGGCTTGCTTAAAACTCAACATTTGAAAAATAAGATCATGGCATCTGGTCCCATCACTTCATGGCAAATAGATGGGCAGCAATGGAAACAGTGACAGACTTTACTTTCTTGGACTCCAAAATCACTGCAAATGGTGACTGCAGCCATGAAATTAAAAGATGCTTCCTACTTGGAAGAAAAGCTATGAAAAACCTAGACAGTATATTAGAAAGTAGGGACATTACTTTGCTAAAAAGGTTCATATAGTCAAAGCTCTGGTTTTTCCAGTAGTCATGTATGGATGTTAGAGTTGAACTATAAAGGAGGCTGAGCGCTGAAGAATTGATGCTTTTGAACTGTGGTGCTGGAGAAGACTCTTGAGAATCCTTTGGACTGCAAGGAGACCAAACCAGTTGATACTAAAGGGGAAAAAAACTGAATATTCATTGGATGGACTGATTCTGAAGCTGATCCAACACTTTGGCCACCTAAGTGAAGAGCCGACTCATAAGAAAAGACCCTGACGCTGGCAAAGATTGAAGACAGGAGGAGAAGGGGATGACAGGGGATGAGATGATTGGATGGCATCACCAACTCAATGGGCATGAATTTGAGCAAGCTCCAGGAGATGGTGGAAGGCAGGGAAGCTTAATGTGCTACAGTCCATGCAGCCTCAAAGAGTTGGACACAACTGAGCATCAACAGAAGTTATTCTACAGGAAGTCATTACTTAATTTGAAGCTGAATGTCAGATAACCCAAAAGCCCAGAAAAATAAAATGGGATGGACCTAACTCTATTAGTGGCAGAGTATCAGGAAGAATAACTTTTCAGCTGAGACAAAATGCAAAAGTAGATTTGGAAGACCTGCTATGATACAGCTTTGATCATGGAATAATGGCAGCAGTTAAAATTGAATCTCTAGGTTAGGGCTCCTGGATTTGCTCTCATAAGAAATAAAAGGGGAGTGGGGAAAATGGAGGAAGACCAGGTGACAGGCCAATAAATAAGGCTGCATTACCAGCTCACTGTGTAGTGTAAGAGGGAGTGGGTTAAGAGTCTTCCGTCAAATGTGGACTAGAAAAAAAAATGTGGACTAGAAGACAGATTCTAGTACTCTGTAAAGTAAGGAATGTGCCTCTATTATTGAATTTATTATATTATTCATGGAATAATTTATCATGATTATGATTATTTTTTATGTATGGCTAGATTCAATTTCTTAATATTTTATTTGCATCTACATTCAACAAAGATAATGGCCTGTAATTTCTTTTTTGCAGTGTCTTTGTCTCATTTATATATCAGGGTAATGGTACCCTAGTAGAATGACTTGGGAGTGTTCCATACACTTCAATGTTTAGGAATAATTAGAGAAGGCTCTGGAGAAGGAAATGGCTGCCCACTCCACTATTCTTGCCTGGGAAATCCCATAGACAGAGGAGCCTAGTGGTCTACAGTCCACAGGGTGGCAAAGAGTCGGACATGACTAAGTGACTAAGCACAGCACAGGACAGAGAAGTATAGTGTGGGGAGAGAGCAAATCAGCCAAGATGGCATGTTCAGGCTCTCTCCCCTCATGTTTTGTAAATAATGACGATATAGCAGCTGAAATCATCTATAGCACTTTTCCCCTATCTATTTGCCAGGAAGTGATGGGACCAGATGCCACTATATGAGTGTTTTTGAATGCTGAGTTTTAAGCCAGCTTTTCCACTCTTCTCTTTCATTCTCATCAAGAGGTTCTAGAGTTCCTCTTCACTTTCTGTCATTAAACTGGCATCATCTGCATATCTGTGGTTGTTGTTATTTCTCCCAGTAATCTTGATTCCAGCTTCTGAGTCATCCAAACTGGCAATACGCAGGATGTATTTGGCATATAAGTTAAATAACAAGGGTAATAATACACAGACTTGATGTACTTCCTTCCCAATTTTGAACCTGTCAGTTGTTCAAAAAATTGATCACAAAAATTAAAAAAATATATATGGAATTTGCTTTTTAAATATAGGGTCTTTTTTAAAAAGTAGGCTTTTTTATAGTAGGCTATAAAAATGCAAGTTAAAGGAGTAATAAAGAACTAAAATTTAAAAAAATTAAAAGGTTATAATAGTAAAAGTATTTACTATTACTTACCACACTTATGGTAGAAAGTAAAGAACTAAAGAGCCTCTTGATGAAAGTGAAAGAGGAGAGTGAAAAAGTTGGCTTAAAGCTCAACATTCAGAAAACTAAGATCATGGCATCCAGTCCCATCACTTCATGGCAAATAGATGGGGAAACTGTGGAAACAATGGCTGACTTTATTTTTCTGGGCTCCAAAATCACTGCAGATAATGACTGCAGCCATGAAATTAAAAAACACTTACTCCTTGGAAGGAAAATTATGACCAACCTAGACAGCATATTAAAAAGCAGAGATATTACTTTACCAACAAAGGTCCATCTGGTCAAGGCTATGGTTTTTCCAATAATCATATATGGATGTGAGAGTTGGACTATAAAGAAAGCTGAGCACTGAAGAATTGATGCTTTTGAACTGTGGTGTTGGAGAAGACTCTTCATAATCCCTTGGACTGCAAAGAGATCCAACCAGTCCATCCTAAAGGAGATCAGTCCTGAGTGTTCACTGGAAGGACTAATGTTGAAGCTGAAGTTCCAATACTTTGGCCATCTGATGCAAAGAGCTGACTCATTTGAAAAGACTCTGATGTTGGGAAAGATTGAAGGCAGGAGGAGAAGGGGATGACAGAGGATGAGATGGTTGGCATCACCGACTCAATGGAGATGAGGTTGAGTAAACTCTGGGAGCTGGTGATGGACAGGGAGACCTGGCGTGCTGTGGTCCATGGGGTCGCAAAGAGTCAGACAGGACTGAGAGACTGAACTGAATTGAACTGAACTGTGGCGGGGAGGGGGAGTAAGGATTGGGGGAACACGTATACCTGTGGCTGATTCATGTTGATGTATTGCAAAAATGATCACAATATTGTAATTATTTTTCAATTAAAATAAATTAATTAACTTAAAAAAAGAGGTGTAAAAACCCCGTAGGCTCCTATTACTATGTTGCTATAATCATTCTAACGGTCTAAAATGCTGCAACTAATTTACCCAAGGTCTTCATACCAGAAATGCTGAAATTTTCTTACAGTTTTATTCTACACCAAGCCACTACGTGAAGTAGGATGTATTACTTCTCATTTCTTTACAGGTGTCGGTGCAGATCCAATTGTTGAACAAAAGCCGAACTTAAAAACCTTTAGATTACAGCAATTATTACTGATTTTACATGAGATAAAAATGTAATTGCTCCATTTCTTTCATTCTTTCTTTTTTTCTCTCCCTCACTGCATATTTTAGACCTTCCTGCTTGACTGCCAGGTCAGACCCAGCACAAAAAGACACTGGTCATAAGACAGTGGAACTGGAGTGTTCCTTTTCATAAGAAATGAAATGCTTGAAATTTCCCTCTCAAATTGATCACAAACTCTCCATTATCATTTCTGTTTTTAAACTCTATTATGTCTATGATAACTCATGCATTGCCTATAAAGGAATACCTCTAGCCATTTGGATAGTTACAGAGAATGCACTGAGGCAGCTACTCTCCACAAGCAAAATGGTACACATATTTTTTTAATTCTCTTTCTTTCCCCTCTCCTATATTTATTCACTCTTTTAAATTCTTTGAATCTCTTCTAATTTTTCTCACTCGTTTGTTCTTTTCTACTTACCTCTATAAATTTGTCCCTCACTTACTCCCTCTCTTCCTTCTCTCTAGAATTAGATATTTGGGTATCTGTCCATCATTCTCTTTCACATAGACTCTGTCTCCTGTAAGTTTTAAGATGTTTCCATTTTAAAATTAACTCTATGCTTTATAAGATAAATTTATATGCTGCTTGGATGGGCTTCCCTGGTAGCCCAGCTGGTAAAGAATCTGGCTACAATGCAGGAGACCCCAGTTCAATTCCTGGGTTGGGAAGATCCCCTGGAGAAGGGAAAGACTACACACTACAGTATTCTGGCCTGGAGAATTCCATGGACTATACAGTCCATGGGTTCCCAAACAGTTGGACACAACTGAGCGACTTTCACTTTCATTTTTTGTATGGGAAGGACTACTGCCTAAGCTAACAAAGATATCCATTTGGAAATGTTTGTTTTTCACTCTTCCACATTCTTACAGAAACAGTGCTATACCCCTAGGATGTGGCAGACCAGGTTTTAAATTATTTTGCCCTTTACTAAGTCTATGACTTTGAACTAGATTTTAAGCTCTTTTTCATTAGTTTCTGATTTATAAAGTGGGGGGAATATTAGTTCTTAATTCTTAGGATTATTGTTAAATAATAGATGCAAAATATTTTGTACAGGGTTTGGTCACATGGTGAACACAATATATGTTATTTAATATTATGTTTCCCTATTTCTAGGTAATAATGTACAGCAGAAATTAATTTCCATTTTCCATTAACGTCTATTTTCCACTGTGTTTACCTACGTACATTTTCTAGCTTAATTTGCAAATATGTGGCCATATAACTAGGAAGATCTCCTGGAGTAGGAAATAGCACCCACTCCAGCATTCTTGCCTGGAAAATTCCGTGGACAGAGGAGCCTGTAGTCCTATATCCCACAGCATCACAGAGAGTCAGACATGATTGAGCACACACACATACAACTTCATTTATATAATATAGACATTTTATGTAGTTTCTGGGATGCTCCCTTAAATAGAGGAGGAAGACTATTCTTTCCTCCCTTCTCCATCTTGCTTACATAAATGCTTATATGTCATTTTTGACCACTAAAATAAGGGTCTTCTCCTAGGTGAGATGGAACAAAAATAACTCCATGGATTTCCATAGTTGTCTTGAATTGCTAATATTTGGACTATAAAAAAAATGTGAAAGTTTTTTTTACTTTTAAAAATTATTGCATTCGTTTATTCTATGCAGTTGAATAACTGATAAATTTAGCTTTTCCTAACCCCTGATCCCCTACCTTCTTATTTTAGTTTCTCACATTACTTATTTTGTTGTTCTATTTCTGCATGTCCCTATTTCTTAGGGTACTTATTTTGGCTTTTTCCAACAGGGGAAGTTTCAGTGTTCAGATATTACTCTTCCTTTCTGTTGGTCCTTTTTTTTTTCTTACTCAATTAGCCTGACCTCTAGCCTATCATCATTTCTGCTTATCTGCCTGGCTTTGCTCCACCTCCTTTTATGCCTGTAAGGTACGTCACTAAGTAACACACATACCATTGACCGTTGGATCCTATTTGTCTGTTTGGAATATTACTTTAACATTTCTCGTATGCAAATCTGAGATCTTAGTATCTATTTTTTTAAGCTTAGTGTTGCCTCTTTCCCATTTATCTTTTCCTTTTAAAAAAAATCTCACTTCCCTCTCTCTATTAGTAGTTTTTCTGGGTGCCCTATGTACAATATTAGCAATCTACTACTTGTTAAATATAAAAATACTGAAAAATTTTATTAACATATATTATACAGTGTATTTTCCATCTAACAGTTTCACCTTCCTCAGTAATTTTGGTGAATGCCCTTTAGAATTAGAAAGATAAAATTCCTACCTAATTATAGTCATTTACATATGCAAATGTTATCAGATTTAATAATCACATTTCCCTAGAAATGAAGAATAAAGCCACGTATATTTTAACTGACTCCTGTGTAATTAAGTTACTATCCTGTGTCATTTACTGTAAAGAAAATCATTTGAGTTTGAAACTGTAGCTTTGTCTTTTGCTTAAGCAGACATTTCTGTGTTTAAATGTGGGCATGGCTAACCAAGTAGAATCATTTCAGGGAAATTTGGGAGAAAATAATCTCTAATCACATATTCTTTTAATTCTTGGAAACTTTTACTTTGGTCCAAATTTCATACTTTAAAACTATGTGCTCATTGACACTGAAAATGATCTTTAATAGAGTTTAAGAAAGATAAAGACCAATACAGTATACTAACGCATGTATATGGAATTTAGAAAGATGGTAATGATAACCCTATATGCAAAACAGAAAAAGAGACACAGATGTACAGAAACAGACTTTTGGACTCTGTGGGAGAAGGCGAGGGTGGGATGTTTCGAGAGAACAGCATCGAAGCATGTATATTATCAAGGGTGAAACAGATCACCAGCCCAGGTTGGATGCATGAGACAAGTGCTCAGGTCTGGTGCACTGGGAAGACCCAGAGGGATCGAGTGGAGAAGGAGGTGGGAGGGGGTATCGGGATGGGGGATACATGTAGGTCTATGGCTGATTCATGTCGATGTATGGCAAAAACCAGTACAATACTGTAAAGTAATTAACCTCCAACTAATAAAAGTAAATGAAAAAAAAAAGAATGAGGAGAGCTTAATACCTTCTATAGTGTGTACTATGCATATATATAGTACATATACATATATATATATAAAATATGTAATATAATATGTGAATGAGAGAGTGAAAGTCACTCAGTTGTGTCCAATTCTTTGCGACCCCATGGACTATATAGTCCATGGAATTCTCCAGGCCAGAATACTGAAGTGGGTAGCTGTTCCCTTCTCCAGGGGATCTTCTCAACCCAGGGATCAAACCCAGGTCTCCTGCATTGCAGGCGGATTCTTTACCAGCTGAGTCACCAGGGAAGCCCATCATAATATGCACACATTCAGGTTTAGAGGAATAAACAAAATAAATGAGAAACGACCTCAATTCCTCACTTGGCTTGATGAAGCTGTCCATGTTCTCTACAGGAAAAGAAAGCCAGCTACAATAAACAGAAAAGTCGAAGCATTAGTCTCTCAATTGTGTCTGACTCTTTGTGACCCCATAGACCGTAGCCCACTAGTATCCTTCCTTTATATATTATATAAAGGAAGGAAATCCATTCTATATTCACTCTGAAAGTCAATTCATTTTGCATTTATTCTGTATTTACAATAAAAACAATATGATCATCTCAATTGATGCAGAAAAAGCCTTTGACAAAATTCAGCATTCATTTATGATTAAAACTCTTCAAAAAATGGGCATAGAAGGAACCTACCCCAACATAGTAAAGGCCATATATGGTAAGCCTACAACAAACATTATTCTCAACGGTGAAAACCTGAAAGCATTCCCACTAAGTACAGGAACAAGACAAGGGTGTCCACTTTCACCACTATTATTCAACATAGTTCTGGAAGTCCTAGCCATCAGAGAAGAAAAAGAAGTAAAAAGAATCCAGATTGGAAAAGAAGTAAAGCTCTCACTGTTTGCAGATGACACGATACTGTACATAGAAAACCCTAAAGATAGTATCAGAAAATTACTAGAGCTAATCAGTGAATTTAGCAAAGTTGCAGGATACAAAATCAATACACAGAAATCACTTGTATTTCTGTATACTAACAATGAAAAATCAGAGAAATTAAGGAATCAATCCCATTCACAATTGCAACAAAAAGAATTAAATATCTAGGAATAAACTTACCTAAGGAGACAAAAGAACTGTACATAGAAAATTATAAGACAATGATGAAAGAAATCAAAGTTGACATAAACTGATGGAGCGATATCCATGCTTTGGGGTAGGAAGAATCAATATTGTGAAAATGACTATATTGCCAAATGCAATCTCTCAATGCGATCCCTATCAAATTACCAATGGCATTTTTCACAGAACCAGAAGAAAAAATTTCACAATTCATATGGAAACACAAAAGACCCTGAATATCCAATGTAGTCTTGAGAAAGAGGAATGGAGCTGGAGGAATCAACTTTCCTGGCTTCAGATTATACTACAAACCTACAGTCATCAAGATAGTATGGTACTGGGACAAAAACAGAACCATAGACCAATGCACCAAGATACAAAGCCCAGAAATTAGCCCATGAACCTATTGGTACCTTATTTTCTACAAAAGAGGCAAGAATATACAATTGAGCAAAGACCACATCTTTAATAAACGGTGTTGGGAAAACTGGACAGCTACATGTAAAAAAATGAAATTAGAACACTCCCTAACATCATACACAAACTCAAAATGGATTAAAGACCTAAATGTAAGACCAGAAACTATAAAACTATTAGAAGAAAGCATAGGCAAAACACTCAATGACACAAGTCAAAACAAGATCCTCTATGACTCACCTCCTAGAGTAATGGAAATAAAAACAAAAGTAAAAAAGTGGGACCTCATTGAACTTAAAAGCTTTTGCACAGCAAAGGAAGCTATAAGCAAGGTGAAAAGACAACCCTCAGAATGGGAGAAAATAACAGCAAATGAAACAACTGACAAAGGATTAATTTCCAAAATATGCAAGCAGCACATGCAACTCAATACTAGAAAAACAAACAGCCCAATCAAAAAGTGGGGAAAAGACCTAAACAGATATTTCTCCAAAGAAGACATACAGATGGCTAGCAAACACATGAAAAGATGCTCAACATCGCTCATTATTAAAGAAATGCAAATCAAAACTACAATGAGATATCACCTCACACCAGTAAGAATGGCCATCATCAAAATGTCTACAAACAATAAATGCTGTAGAGGGTATGGAGAAAAGGGAGTTTTTGCCCTGTTGGTGGGAGTGTAAGTTGATACAGCCACTATGGAAGACGGTATGGGGATTCCTTAAAAAACTAGGAATAAAACCACTGTATAACCCAGTAATCTCACTCCTAGGCATGTACCCTGAGGAAACCAAAATTGAAACAGACCCATCTATCCCACTCTTCATTGCAGCACTCTTTACAACAGCTAGAACATGGTAGCAAACTAGATGCCTGTCAACAGATGAATGGATAAAGAAGTTGTGGTTCAGATACACAATGAAATATTACTCAGCCATAGTAAGGAACACATTTGAGTCAGATACGCAGATGACACCATGGTTATGGCAGAAAGTGAAGAACTAAAGAACCTCTTGATGAAAGTGAAAGAGGACAGTGAAAAGTTGGCTTAAAGCTCAACATTCAGAAAACTAAGATCATGGCATCTTGTTCCATCACTTCATGGCAAATAGATGGAGAAACAGTGGAAACAGTGGCTGACTTTATTTTTCTGGGCTCCAAAATCACTGCAGATGGTGATTGCAGCCATGAATTAAAAGACGCTTACTCACTGGAAGGAAAGTTATGACCAAACTAGTTAGCATATTAAAAAGCAGAGACATTACTTTGCCAACAAATGTCCATCTGGTCAAGGCTATGGTTTTTCCAGTGGTCATGTATGGATGTAAGAGTTGGACTGTGAAGAAAGCTGAGTGCCGAAAAATTGATGCTTTTGAACTATGGTGTTGGAGAAGACTCTTGAGAGTCCCTTGGACTGCAAGGAGATCCAACCAGTCCATCCTAAAGGAGATCAGTCCTGGGTGTTCATTGGAAGGACTGATGCTGAAGCTGAAGCTCCAATCTTTTTTGGCCACCTCATGCGAAGAGTTGACTCCTTGGAAAAGACCCTGATGCTGGAACGGATTGGGGGCAGGAGGAGAAGGGGAAAACAGGATGAGATGCTTGGATGGCATCACCGACTCGATGGACATGGGTTTGAGTAAACTCCGGGAGTTGGTGATGGACAGGGAGGCCTGGTGTGCTGTGATTCATGGGGTCGCACAGAGTCAGACACGACTGAGTGACTGAACTGAACTGCACTGAACTGAACCATTGCTTTAACAAACTAGGGATGATGAATTGTTCTCACAATTTTGCCTAAACTTAAGTTCCCCACTATTTTGCTGTTCTTAATAATAATTATGAATTTACTACTATTTATGAAATATAGTCATGATTCTTTACTTTCACTTTTTAGCTCCTACTCTGTGCAGCCACAGTATTTGATTGAGGATCAGGTGGTAAAGAATCTGACTGTAATGCAGGAGACCCAGGTTCAATCCCTGGGACAGGAAGATCCCTTCTAAGGAAATGGCTACCCACTCCAGCATTCTTGCCTGAATGGCTACCTACTCCAGTATTTTTGCCTCGAGGATTCCATGGACAGAGGAGCTTGGCAGGCCAGTCTGCCAGACAGGATTGAGTGACTAACTTTCACTTTCACTGGGTGAAATACTTATTAGAAGTTTCACTATTTTATAAACCTTTATCTGTCTACTGACCCCTAACTCTCAATGCAGACTAAGAGGTTCTTGAAGGGGAAGAACCTTCAGCTTTTTCATTCCTCAACCACCTAGAAAACTTTTGTTGTGTGTGCCATGCAGTGGTAGGAATGTTTGCTGCAGACTCGACCATAGCTGAAATCTTCACCAAGAATTACCCTTGGTGGAAGGGATCTTCCAAGATTACTGCCTCATCCTGGAAAATCTAGATCCAATAACAGGTTAATTTGAGGGTAAAAGGGTCCAGTTTTCATGCCTAAGACATTTTTTAAGGAATAGCTTAGAATTAGGGCAGTAATGTGGTTGACTAAAGCCTCCATTGTGCCCACACCCTGGCTCAGCTACTCACTCTGCCCAGTCACGATACTCTGAATAGCACACGCCAGTAATCCTTCTGTACTTTCATCTCAGAGACTTAGAATCTGATTCCAGGACAACCAGCTTAAAATAGACTTGGTTAGAGGGAGCATTGAATTAAATATTTATCTTATATTGAATAAATTTGACTGATACAGGACTATAATAAGGGCTTCAGAAGAAATAAAAGTGAAAGTCGCTCCGTCGTGTCTGACTCTTTGTGACTCCATGGGCTATACAGTCCATGGAATTCTCCAGGCCAGAATACTGGAGTATCCCTTCTCCAGGGAATCTAGGTCAATAATCTATAAATCCAGACATTCCTTTTCTTTGAGAAGACTCTCTAAAGTGACTTCCTCCACTATAACATTGAATTGCTTGCAATATGTTCCAAGTGTTGGATACTTATAATTACTACCAAGAAAGTTACCATTAATTGTCAATGCATACTGTTTATCTCACTTATTCTTCATAACAACCTTTAAGATTGCATGCATTTAAATCTGGAGAACAGAGCATCAGCCATACCTGAGGAATAGAACAAATAGATGTATATTCCTGATGTTCTTTATTGAGAAGTAAACATGAACTACTGTGGTATCTTTGATGTTTATATTCTTATAACTTAAAATTCTATGTAAATTTTAAATTTCTTTTTAAATTCTAACGTTCTAAATGGAGATAAGTTTCCTTTTGCTATCATATCCCATCCTTGTGACTTATGTGATACTTTGAATTAAGATAATGTACAATAACCTTATTTTGAGTTGTTGATAGACTATTCTATAAAACTCCTAATCAAAAAAGTAAAAAAATATAATGTGTTTGTGTTATGATGTCAGACTCACGTATATATTTGGAGAACTCAGCTTTGGAGATATGCTGTACTACTTATCAAACAAATATGAATTATATACTATAAGAATAATTACAAAATAGTGTAAATCCATTATTTTGGTCTAAGAAATGTGACTTAAATTCAAGAATATAGATAAAGAAAAAAGTTAGTGCTCACTTCGGCAGCACATATACTAAAATTGAACGATGCAAAGAAGATTAGCATGGCCCCTGCGCAAGGATGACACGCAAATTCATGAAGCATTCCATATTTTTTAGTACAACCGCTATGGAGAACAGGGTGGAGATTTCTTAAAAAACTGGAAATAGAACTGCCATATGACCCAGCAATACCACTTCTGGGCATACACATTGAGGAAACCAGATCTGAAAGAGACACGTGCACCCCAATGTTCATTGCAGCACTGTTTATAATAGCCAGGACATGGAAGCAACCTAGATGCCCATCAGCAGATGAATGGATAAGGAAGCTGTGGTACATATACACCATGGAATATTACTCAGGCATTAAAAAGAATTCATTTGAATCAGCTCTAATGAGATGGATGAAACTGGAGCCCATTATATAGAGGGAAGTAAGCCAGAAAGATAAAGACCATTACAGTATGCTAACACAAACATATGGAATTTAGAAAGATGGCAATGATAACCCTAAATGCAAAACAGAAAAAGAGACACAGATGTACAGAACAGACTTTTGGACTCTGTGGGAGAAGGCGAGGGTGGGATGTTTCGAGAGAACAGCATCGAAATTTGTATATTATTTAGGGTGAAACAGATCATCAGCCCAGGTTGGATGCATGAGACAAATGCTTGGGCCTGGTGCACTGGGAAGACCCAGAGGGATCGGGTAGAGAGGGAGGTGGAAGGGGGGATTGGGATGGGGAATACATGTAAATCCATGGCTAATTCATGTCAATGTATGACAAAAAACCACTACAATAATGTAAAGTAATTAGCCTCCAAGTGATAAAAAATAAATGAAAAAAAAAAAAGAAAAAAGTTAATGTGGCTGCAGAAGAGCTCCAACTTGAGTCATTCTAGTAAATTTTCTGTTCTATCAGTGCCCTCTGGTAAGGAAGTCCATGGTGTCTTTATTCATCTCTTGGACTAAGCATTTTGGAGGACTCAAGGAAGCATCAAACACAGATCAATATTTTTGGAACAAAGGAACCAACTGAACAACTAGCAGATATGTTTGAAAAACTGTTCTTGCTCAAGTCAAAGTGATGGTTCAGTGTATCCCTCCTAGACAGTATTCCAGAAAAAGGAAAGTTCACAGAAGGGAGGTGATTAGAAAGACTTTATGGAATTTCCTTTTAACATGTAATACATTTTATATTTTAGGAAGTTTTAGGTTTCTAGAAAAGTGACAAAAATATTACAGAGAATTTCCATATACTCCATAAACAGTTTAATAGTTAATATTTTCAAAAAATGTTTGAAGATGAAGTAATTTTGCATAGGTATATGGGAAGAATATATTTATGACATTCACAGTACTAACAGAAGTACTTGGCATAAATTAGACCCTCAATAAATATTTCTGATGTGAACAAATAAAATGCAGATTGTGCTTAAATATTAAAAGGCCTCTGATACTGAGGTGAAGAATTTGTTTTTAACAAATTCTGTAGGTAATGGGAAGTTATCTTTTCAAGGATAACTTTATACCCCCAAAAATGTAGAATTTAAAAGTTCTTAAAGAACTTGGTTATTTATCTTAGGAAAACAACAAAACAAGTTGAAAATTGAATTCATGTCCTGAGACTCAAAAGACCAGAAGTTCTATTTCTCTGTTTCATGAATCAATGTCATAGTGTCTGTAATCACAGATGCAGAATGCCCTCATTCTCAAGTAGGGACAGAATATGATTTGAACTTATTTTCTAATGGTTGGTATAGTTTGGGTGAGAATTATATAATATTTCTTCCAGTTTGTTTTCAGCTCACTAATGAAGCTGATTAATGAGAACATTTGGAATTTGTGTTGGTCTTCCCAAAGGAGAAAAATAGCATTCTACATAGTAGTTTCAGGGTCATTCAAAGGTCCTCCCAGCCACCAGATTTCCTCTTATTGTATGAAGTATTATGTTGTCGTAGAGATAAGAAACTTATCCTCTGATATTGAGCTGCATGAGCTGCTTGTACTTGGAGATTAATCCTTTGTCAATTGCTTCATTTGCAATTAGTTTCTACCATTCTGAGGGCTTTCTTTTCATCTTTATTGTTTCCTTTGCTATGCAAAAGCTTTTAAGTTTGATTAGGTCCCATTTATTTATTTTTGTTTTTATTTCCATTACACTAAGAGGTGAGTCAAAGAGGATCTTGCTGTGATTCATGTCAAAGAGGGTATGCCTATGTTTCCCTCTAAGATTTTTATAGTTTCTGGCCTTAAATTTAGGTCTTTAAGCCATTTTGAGTTTATTCTTGTACATGGTATTAGGGAATGTTCTAATTTCATTCATTTACATGTAACTGTTCAGTTTTCTCAGCACCATTTATTGAAGAGGCTGTCTTTTCTCCATTGTATTTTTTGCCTCCTTTGTCAAAGGTAAGGTGTCCATAAGTGCTTGGGTTTATCTCTCAGCTTTCTATCTTGCTCCATGGGTCTATGTTTCAGTTTTTGTGCCAATACCATACTGTCTTGATGACTGTAGCTTAGTAATATAGTCTGAAATCATGAAGGTTAACTCCTCCAGGTTCATTTTTCTTTCTCAAGATTATTTTGGCTCTTAGGAGTCTTTTGTGTTTCCATACAAAAAAATTGTGAAATGTTTTGTTCTAATTCTGTGAGAAATGCCATTGGTAATTTGATAGGGATTGCATCAAATTTATAGATTGCTTTGGGTCATTTTCACACATTAATCCTTCTGATCCATAAACATGGTATATCTATCTCTGCATCTGTTTGTGGCATCTTTGATTTATCTCATCAGTGTCTTACAGTTTTCTGCACACAGGTCTTTTTTCTCCTTATGTAAGTTTATTTCAAGGTATTTTATTCTTTTCATTGCAATGGTGAATGGAATTGTTTCTTTAATTTCTCTTTCTGGTTTTTTATTGTTAGTATATAGGAAAAAATCTATAAACAATAAATGCTGGAGAGGATGTGGAGGAAAGGGAAACGTCTTGCACTGTTGGTAGGAATATAAACTGAAACAGCCATTAATGAGAAGAGTATGGAGAGTCCTTTAAAAACTAGGAATAAATCTACCGTATGACCCAGCAATCCCACTATTGGGCATATATCCTAAGAATACCAGAATGCAAAAAACACATGTGCCCAAGTATTCATTGCAGCACTATTTACAATTGTCAAGATATGGAAGCAACCTAGATGTTTATCAACAGATGAATCCTTATGGCTGATTCATATTGTTTTATGGCAGAAACAAACACAACATTGTGAAGCAATTTTCCTCCAATTAAAAATAAATTTTAAAAGGAGAAATGTGTTCTCTCATTATCTGTCCATTTTTAGGTACTGAACTATGTGGAGTGTGGAAAACAGTTTATGATGTCTTGCTAATTAGGGACTGATTATGTCCTGCATCAAGTCAGGTTAAACACATAGTAACAGGTAGCAGGAACTCTGCATCTAAGAGCTGAATTATATTAGGTTCCCCTCTGCTGGAGAAAAAAATGAGAAAGGCTAGCCATCAGATCTATTTTCCTTCATGGTTCCCAAGAAAGATGTGTACAGAGAAGAAAAGACCAGGCAAATCCTATCCCATCTGTTACTATAAGGCTTTCCCTCCAACTAACATAGACTCCTAATAAGTGGTACCTGGCCATGTAAAACTTGCAAGAATCCTTTTAATGAGATGAAGGGTTTTCTTTCCCAAGGGGGTTGGCCTGGTTTCTGATGGCCGTGGCTCTCTAACACTTCCAAGAAGTTAAACGACATTAATGTCAAAGTTGGTCAAGTAGTCTCTGTGGCTGCAGATCTATGTACTCAAACAACTCTATAGAATAAGAGCAAAAAGGGAAACCCTGAAAGAGCCAAAAAGGGAAATCTTTCACCAAACTCTAATCCCTACCACCGTATCCAGAATGTGATCCATCAGTACTCTTCTATTCACACAGGCTTCCAGTAAGCTCCTCCTACTTTCCCTCTTCTTTTAATGGCATGCTAATTAGTACTTTATATTATAAAGGCCCTTTTGCCTTTCATATTCAATCAGGTACAAGTTCTCCAACATTTCTGAATCTAACAGTTGCTTTCTATTTCCACAGCAATCATGATAGTCTGAAATTCTGTACAATGGCTTCCTAACCCAACAATTTCCGTTATCCCTCTAACCTAGAAAAGTGCCTTACATAAAGTATGTTCCCAATTAATAGCTATTATATTATTGTGTAAATGGATATTCCTCTTCCCATCCTAATCAAGGTTCTTTTTCCATCTGCATAATATACTAAAAATAGAGATTTGATTCTCCAAGTTCAGGGACATCTTATTTCTTATTCTAGTTCCATTCCTTTAATCACATTTTTTTGTAAATTATTTAATTGGAGGCTAATTACTTTACAATATTGTAGTGGTTTTTGCCATATATTCACATGAATCAGCCATGGATGTACACGTGTCCCCCACCCTGAACCCCCCCTCCTACCTCCCTCCCCATCCCACCCCTCAGCATTGTCCCAGTGCACCGGCCCTGAGAGCCCTGTCTCATGCATTGAACCTGGACTGGCTATCTATTTCACATATGGTAATATACACGTTTCAATGCTATTCTCTCACATCATCCCACCCTCGCCTTCTCCCAGAGTCCAAATATCTGTTCTTAACATCTCTGTCTCTTTTGCTGTCTCACATATAGGGTTATCACTCCTTTAATCACATTTTTAACACTAAATCTCACTACATTTTCCCAAGGATTATATCTAATTATACTACACTGACAAGCCCTAAATTTTTCTGCTTTTTCCCCTAGTTTGTGAAGTTCCTTTCTTTGATCTTCCTCTACACTGAGCTCTTCCTATGAAAATTCTTTTCATACATTTATAACATGCATTCGTATTCAGGATAATTCAAGAATTTTGCTTTATTCTCATTTGTATTCTTATTAACATATAGCAAGGTGCCTTACACAATTATTAGTCACATAGTAAATATCTATTAATTTAATCAACATGAATTTCAGAGACCTTACTAGAAATCTTTGTGCACACACAGGGCAAAATCAAGACATATTTTGAGTGATTTACAAGGGTTGACAGAAAGGAGCAACATCAATATGGACCAATGTCACAAAACAAGTTTCCTGGAAGAGGTGGTTCTTGATGCAATCCTTGAAGGTAGCACTCTCTTCTTACTAAGTAATAAGCCAATTAATATGGTAAGACCACAGTTCTACTTCATCAATTATTATGTTTGTACATCATAAGAAGATTCAGAACACAGCATATTCATAAGCATTTTGGAAAACATAGGAAGAAAATGGAGAAGAGGAGAAGTCAGTACTATAGAAATTTGCAGGTAGGGAGAAGTATTCCAAGTATCCACAGCAAGGGAATCCTGGACATTAATCTGAGGCTGTGCCACCTCCATCAAATTACACTTTCATCTGAGCTTTACTAGTCACCCCTGTGCAACAAATCCATTTAACTATGTTGTCTCCAAGTCTTTCGGCTGTAAGATGTGGGGATTGCTGATGCCAACACTGGTTAATAGCTTAAGAGAAAATTATCCCAAGTTTTTTTCTAAAGGGCTAATTAAAGGCAAAACCTTAGAGTCATGGAAAGGCATTCACCCCTCTTGAAGTACTCTGAATATTTCCACACGCTTGAGACTTCTGATTTATACAGTATGGGATTGGAGGTTTAAACCATTATTTGCAGTTAACACATACTGCCTAAGAAATAAAACGATCCCTAACTATGATTTCTGTGTATAAACTCCCTGTAGCTATTATTGGACTCACAATAGGTTCCCCGAAGTTCTATTAAAATATCAATAGTATTTTTCAGAGCTTAAATTGAGCGGTGATTTTATTTCAGGCTGATAGTATAAACCACTTTTCTTCAAAGATTCTCTTGTTGCTAAAAATGAAAGTCATTCAAACGAGCAGTGATTGAAACAGTGGAAAGAAGGGGGGGGGGAAAATCAATATCACATTTTCCAGGGCACTATCTCTACTTTTGAAAAGACACCATTAATAACGTGCTTACAAGAGAAGCAGCCAGTTGCTCAAAGTGCATTCAGAGGTGAGCTAAATGGATGGATTTCGGAGAAGTCTCTCTCTCTCTCTATTGCTAAGAAGTCAAAACTCACTGACAGAATCTGAAACAAGCTGACTCAAGACACTCTTGGATTTTACATTAGGATTCACTTTTTGTATAAACCTGAAACTTCTCTAAAAAATAATAAAGTCTATTAATTAAAAAGGTACTCTCAGGACCTGAAGCTAGATGGACTGCTCTCCAGCCTTGGAAGTATTTCTCTCTCATATACTTTTCGCTTTAAGACAAGAATGACATGGGGGTGAAGAGAGAAGAATAACCATCAATTCCTAGTGATTCATAGGCTTATTGTGTTTCCAAATCAGGTTCATTAAACCAAGACCAAACTCATCAGCAGAGAATCTAACTCTTTAGTGATGACATGATGACCCTGCCTACACTTAACTTCCATTTCTTGACAATATTCCATCTCTGCTCCAGGATATTTCCTAGGCACAAGAAAGAGAAAGTTTTGGAAAAGAAAAAATTTGTGGTTACACTTGAAACATGACAGGTTTAGGATTAAAACATTTTATAACTGCCAAGTGATATCTCCCTTCTAGGAAGGAATTTGAGAAAAGCTATTTGGGAAAAAAAAAAAAAAGGCTGCCTTATTATAAAGCAAGAAGGATTCCAAAACATGAAAGAAGATGCCAAATAAGAATGCTGGAAAGAGGAAGATTCTGAGGAAGTAGAGGGTGATTAAAGCCAAGATCAAGAAGGATAAAAACTCACCATTGGAAGAATGAGTAGTACAAATTCATAGTCACAGGATCTATAATACAAGTGAAGTGAAAGTGTTAGTCACTCAGTCCTGTCCAATTCTTTGCAATCCCATGGACTGTAACTCTCTAAGCTCCTCTGTCCATGGAATTCTCCACACAAGAATACTGGAGTGGGTAGCCATTCCCTTCTCCAGGAGATCTTTTCAACCTGGGGAGCAAACCTGCGTCTCCCACGTTGTAGGCAAATTCTTTACTGTCTGAGCTACCATGGGACCAAAGAGTGCAATATTCTGGTGACTCAGATGGTAAAGAATCCACCTGCAGTGCAGGAGACTTGGGTTCAATCCCTGGGCCAGGAATATCCCCTGGAGAACAGAATGACTACCCACTCCTGTATTCTTGCCTGGGAAATCCCATGAACAGAGGAACCTGCTCCATGGGACTGCAAAGAGTTGGACATGACTGAGCGACTAACACTTTCATTTTTACTTTCACTTCCATGCTGTAAAGAATGATGGGATTTAAAGATACCAGAGAATGCCAGAGCCATTGTTACTGACCAACAAGAAAGAGATGTGCACTATTCATGGCCTATATATTTAGACTGTTTTGATTTCAAGACACCAGACACAACTTCTAGTTCAGCAGTAATAAATAGTAATTATTACTATGGGAATGTAATTTTGTCAGTTCTTAACCTGGGCCTGAGAAGTAAAGTGTCCCTGAGTTCAAATCCCCGATCAGCACTTGTTTAATTAATTAGGTGACCTAATATCAATTTCTTGACCTCTTTAGGTCTTCCTTTGTTCAAATTCAAAATGGGCATAATGTTAGCACCCAGGTTGTTGAATTGTTAATGAAGATAGATGATATAATGTAGGCTAATATGTCCAGCCACCAATTAACACATTTGAAAATGGTGTTCCAGATATTTTCTATTCCTGCCCCAGGGAAATCAGCTTCTCTTGTAGTCTTGGTCATAAAAGTTAACGGCCTCCAGTTTTTGAGGGAAGAGCACACAACAGCGACAGTAACAATGACTCACCGTAACAAAACAAAAATAGCATATAAGCTCTACCTTTAAAATATTGATATATCTAATAATAGATTTCAACCACTGCTGTAGTTTGGTCCAAGCCATTATCATTCCTCCCTAGCATTTGTATAAATCTCCTTATTTCCATGCTTCTGCTCTTGCCTACACATTATCTGACCTCAACACAACAGCCAAAAGGATTCTGTTAAAATATGTCAAATCATGTCACATTGTTCAATAACCTCAAGTGGCTTGCCATTTTTAATTCAAGAAGGATGAGGTCCTATTACCTCTCCAACTTTGTTTGCAGGTGTTCTCTCCTCTGTCTTTTCTTCTCCAGTCACACTGGCCTTCTTTTCTGTTCATTGACTAAGTTGGGCTCATTCTTGCCTCAAGGCCTGTAATGAATAAGTCATCTTGCCAGAATTTTCTTTCCCCATAAATCTGCAAGGCTAATTCCACCAATGACTCTAGGTGTTTACTCAGTAGTTCATGATTAGGTGAGTTTTTCTCTGTCTACCTAGCTGCCCTACTAATCATTAAATACTATAAATTCTCCTCTTGTGAAATTTTTCCTCCTTATTATTTATTACTAATTTACTGTATTTTCTAACTTATTGTCTCTTTTCCATACTACAATGATAGAATAAAATTTAATTTGTTTCCACTATTCTCAGTGACAAGAAGAGTGCTGGCAAATATTAAGTACTCAATACATATTTGTTGGCTGTAAGTTCAGTTCAGTCTCTCAGTCATGTCTGACTCTTTGCGACCCCACAGACTACAGGATGCCAGGCTTCCCTGTCCATCACCAATTATTGGAACTTGCTCAAACTCATGTCCATCGAGTTGGTGATGCCATTCAACCATCTCATCCTCAGTCATCCTCTTCTCCTCCTGCTTTCAATCTTTCCCAGCACCAGAGTATTTTCAAATGAGTCAGTTCTTTGCATCAGGTGTCCAAAGAATTGGAGCTTCAGTTTCAGCATCAGTCCTTCTAACGAATATTCAGGACTATTTTCCTTTAGAATTAACTTGTTTGATCTTATTGCAGTCCAAGTGACTCTCAAGAGTCTTCTCCAACACCACAGTTCAAAAGCATCAATTCTTTGGTGCTCAGGTTTCTTTATAGTCCAACTCTCACATCTATACATGACTACTGAAAAAACCATTACTTTGTCTACATAGACCTTTGTCAATAAAGTACTGTCTCTGCTTTTTAATATGCTGTCTAGGTTAGTCATAGCTTTTCTTCCAAGGAGCAAGCATCTTTTAATTTCATGGCTGCAGTTACCATCTGCCGTGATTTTGGAGCCCAAGAAAATAAAGTCTGTCACTGTTTCCATTGTTTTCCCCATCTATTTGTCATGAAGTGATGGAAACAGATGCCATGATCTTAGTTTTTTGAATGTTGAGTTTTAAGCCAGCTTTTTTGCTCTCCTCTTTCAATTTCATCAAGAGGCTCTTTATTTCCTCTTTGCTTTCTACTGTAAGGGTGGTATCAGCTGCATATCTGAAGTTATTGATATTTCTCCTGACAATCTTGATTCCAGCTTGTGCTTCATTCAACCTGGCATTTCACAGGATGTACCCTGCATATAAGTTAAATAAGCAGGGTGACAATATACAGCTTTGATGTACTCCTTTCCCAATTTGGAACCAGTCTATTGTTCCATGTCCAGTTCTAACTGTTGCTTCTTGACCTGCATACAGTTTTCTCATGAGACAGGTAAGGCGGTCTGGCATTCCCATCTCTTTAAGAATTTTCCACAGTTTCTTGTGATCTGCACAGTCAAAGGCTTTGGTGTAGTCAATGAAGGAGAAGTAGATTGTTTTCTGGAATTCTTTGCTTTTTCTATGATCCCGCAGATATTGGAAATTTGATCTCTGGTTCCTCTATCTTTTTTAAATCCAGCTTGAATATCTGGATCTTCTCAATTCACATACTGTTGAAGCCTAATTTGGAGAATTTTGAGCATTACTTTGCTAATGTGTGAGATGAGTGCAATTGTGTAGTAATTTGAACATTCTTTGGCATTGCCTTTCTTTGGGATTGGAATGAAAACTGACCTTTTCCAGTACTGTGACCACTTCAGAGTTTTCCAAATCTGTTGACTATATATCTTTTCATTAGGATGATTTGCAACATATAGTAAGCAGTCATTAAATTTTATCTATTATTATAATGAATAAAACATTTCTCCTTTGCATCTTACTAAGTATTCTATGATGAAGAGATTTCCAGTTTGGAAATGCTGGGTTAAACAAAAACATTTTTAAAAATATAATTGACATACAATATTTTGTTGGTTTTAGGTGGTTCATTATTTTTGTATTGACTGAAAGATAATTGCACTTTTGTTTTGGGCATACAAGTCTGTTTAGCTTTTCTCAGGTTTCTGTAACTATAGAAAACTTTTTGACTGAAGCATCTCATGAGATTTGTGATACACTGATTGTACTTTGAAGTGCTATTCTATAACTTCAGAGTTATACATAAGAAATTAGAGTGTGGGTAAATATTTTGCCTTTCATTTGAAGGCCACTGTTTAAAAGTGAAGGAACTTGGAGTAAACAAGCAATTGGTACATAGAAGGATTTTTGTAGCATCATTTAAGAAATCGTGGTGGGGGGAAGAGGTGTAGGGAGGGGTAGAGAGCAATTTACAAAGACTAAAAGAATGTTTGGCAGAAAGTCAACTTTAAAAAATCAGCAAGAATTTAAAACTTGAAGGAAAAACAAACAAAAGACTGTTTGAAATTTAACTGTAAAATGGGAATAACATAGGGGAGGAGGAATAATCAAGTAAAAACAAATATTGGTATGACCAGTAGTTCCAGTGGGGAAAAAGAGAGAGAGATCATTTTGACTCAACTGTGTCCACAGATGTGAGTGTGAGTTATAAAGTAACTGGAAATAAAAATTCATACTTCTAAACTTCTTAGCAAAAGGAAGAAAATTCAGCCTCCTGAGTTTAAATTAAGTGGTACTTATTGGTAGTCCTAGAATATTGAAAAGAAACAAATTCAACAGAAATAGATTAATTAAGCATATAAAAGTGTAAATAAAAATTCAAATTCAACAACATGAGATTTTTCTTAGAGGAGAGGATTTGGGTAGTATGAAAGGAGAGAACATGAAAAGCCACACTGTTGGAAGTATATTCTAGGCCACTAACACAGTAAGTTATCAGCTATGAAAGATGTTTTCATGGTAGGGGACAGATATATCTTATGCTGAGACTACAGTAGAACGTGGCAGTTGGAGACTTATCCAGATTACTGTTGGTAGATTCTCTGCTAAAAGAAAAATTTACAAATTCTGAACTTTCTTTTTTTGACATTTTGGCTCTCAGGAAGCTAAAGAGGCCATGTGGAGAAATACTGCAATTAATTCTGACTACTCAAGAAGAACCACCTAGTGAAGCAGAAGTGACAGGCACCCAGGAATAAAATGAGCATGTCATCTCAAAGTTCATAGAAATCTCAGAAGGGAAGGCTGGGGGTAAAGGACTAGATTATAGATATTAGTCAAAGATATTTCAAAGTATTTCAGAATGAATGATCTGTGAAAGAGAAAATAAATAATTACCAATGTAAGAGTTGAAAGGGGAAAAGTAGGTGACAATATTTATACTAAGTTTAAATTAAGTGTATTAACAATTCTTATAAAAGCATACATTATTATATATATTATGTTACATTAGCATATATAGTATACAATGGTTTAGGGTACATGTAAATTTGTTAAATTAAACGATTCTGAAGTATGTATTATTTTTTGCCACTTATAAATAATCTAATTGATCCTCACATAAATTAAGGGATCGAATCAAGGTCAAGGAGTGTCAAAGTTGAGTTTCACAACTATCCTTCTTGCTCTTGAAAAAGCTCTTCCCTTTCTATAAGCAATATTACCTCTCACATACAATTTTATGATCAGCTAGAGATATTTTAGAAATAAAAGCAACATTTACAAAAACACAAAAAGATAACATAAAATGGTAAAAAGTTGTAATAAAGACAAAACTGGAATAAATTTGAGCTTATAAATATGCCAAAGTTAATTTTCAAATATTTAAATTTCAAATAGAATAAGAAGAATATATAAAAGAGAAAAGTCTGTGCTTAAGAATAGATGGTGCCATGTTAATAAATACCAGAATAAGCAATAGTCTTTCAACTTGGCCTACTTTTATACTCTCAATCTCTGAAGAGACTCTTGTAATTGGATAAAGAAGAATAAATAAATGATTAATGGTTTAAAAATCAAGGAAAGAGTAAGAAGTGATTTGGTAGCTTTGGGTGAATTCAAGTTTCCAGAGCAAGTGAGTTAAATCTCAGAGTAATTTTTTATAGTTGTAAGTATTAGAATGTGATTGAAGATTCTCAAGTAATAGCTGAGATTAGAGTTGACATCAGAAAACTGGAGTTGGGACAAAAACATCCATATATCAAAACTGTGGGTATGGCAAGTTGCTGAATTTTATAAAAACAAACAAACAAAACAGGATGAGAAGTTAGGGAAATAATGAAAATCCTGGCACAACTTTGGACTGAATTTCTAAGCACATTCAAAGACTTAGGAAAGAAGTCGTGATTATTATGAGTCTTCCTATGTTATCTAAAAATATGATTATCCTAATTTTAATTATTAGTTAAAAATAGTTTGATAGAAATTTTAGACTGGTAGATCAGGAAATGCTATTATGGTATTACTTCAAATTTCTGAGCATTTGATATGGTGGGGGGAAATACATTACATATACACAGGTAGAAATAGGTATGATAAATAATAAGTTGATCAAATGTTAAAAAAAAAAAAAAGATTTATTTTGAACTCATGAAAATTATGTTCCCAGGCTATCCGATTCAGTGTGTACAATGAATTAACATTCACAGTTAGCACAGATACTTGGAGTTTTTCACAATTATACTCTCAAATTTTATTCAGCAACATTGGGGATCCTGAGGGGTATCTCGTATAAACATGACAACAACTCTATAAAATACATATTTTACATTTACTAAAGTATATAGAAGAAAGTTACCAAAGTGTAAAACTCAATGAATTTTCCATAATTAAGCACATTTCTTTAATCAGAGAAGTCAAATCAAAACTACAATATAGACTCCAGAAGCATTCCTTATGCACCTTCACAATCCCTGCCCCTCTCTAGAGAAGTAGCATTCTGACATTCAACAGGAAAAATCAGAGTTGCTTGTTTTTGAACTTAATATACACACAGTAATATAAATATCTTTGGCCACCTCAAGCGAAGAGTTGACTCATTGGGAAAGACCTTGATGCTGGGGGCGGGGGGGTGGGGGCAAGAGGAGAAGGGGACGACAGAGGATGAGATGGCTGGATGGCATCACCGACTGGATGGGCATGAGTTTGAGTAGGCTCCAGGAGTTGATGATGGACAGGGAGGCCTGGCATGCTGTGATTCATGGGGTCGCAAAGAGTTGGACATGACTGAGCGACTGAACTGAACTGAACTGATACATATATACCCTAACTTTTGAAACTCCCTCCCATCTACCACCACATACCACCCATCTAGATTGATACAGAGCCCCTGTTTGAGTTTCCTGAGCCATACAGCAAACTCCCATTGGTCATCCATTTCACATATGGTAATGTAAGCGTCCATGTTACTCTTTCCATACATTTCACCCTCCTCCCCTCTCCCCATGTCCTTAAGTCTACTCTCTATGTCTGTTTCTCCACTGCTGCCCTGTAAATAAATTCTTCAATACCATTTTTCTAGATTCTATATATATATGCGTTAGAATACAAATATATATCTTTCTCTTTTTGATGCACTTCACTCTGTATAATAGGTTCTAGGTTCATCCACTTCATCAAAACTGATTCAAATGTGTTCCTTTTTATGGCTGAGTAATATTCCATTGTGTATATGTACCATGACTTCTTTATCCATTCATCTGTCTATGGACATCCAGGTTGCTTCCATGTTCTAGCTATTGTAAATAGTGCTGCAATGAACAATGGGATACATGTGTCTTTTTCAATTTTTGTTTCCTCGGGGTATATACCTAGGAGTGGGTGGCTGGGTCATATGGTGGTTTTACTTCTAGTCTTTTAAGGAATCTCCATACCTTCTTCCAAAGTGGCTATATCAATTTACATCCCCACCAACAGAGCAAGAGTGTTCCCTTTATCCACACCCTCTCCAGCATTTATTGTTTGTAGACTTTCTGATGATGGCCATTCTGACTGGTATGACATGATATCTGACTGTACTTTTGATTTGCATTTCTCTAATAATGAGCGATGTTGAGCATCTTTTCATGTGTTTGTTAGTCATCTGTATGTCTTCTTTGGAGAAATGTCTAAGTCTCTCTCACTTTTTGATTGGATTGTTTGTTTTTCTGGCATTGAGTTGTAGGAGCTGCTTGTATATTTTGGAAATTAATCCTTTGTCAGTTGTTTCACTTGCTATTATTTTATCCCAATTCTGAGGGTTGTCTTTTCACCTTGCTTATAGTTTCCTTTGCTGAGCAAAAGTTTTTAAGTTCAATCAGGTCCCTGATTGAACCTGCTTGCTTTTGTTTTTATTTTCCATTACTCTAGAAGGTGAGTCATAGAAATCTTGATTTGATTTATGTCATCGAGTGTTCTGCCTATGTTTTCCTCTAATAATTTTATAGTTTCTGGTCTTATATTTAGGCCTTTAATCCACTATGAGCTTATCTTTCTATGTTATGTCAGGAAGCGTTCTAATTTCATTCTTTTACATGTAGCTGTCCAGCTTTCCCAGCACCATTTATTGAAGAGGCTGTCTTTACCCCGTTGTTTATTCTTGTCTCCTTTGTCAAAAATAAGGTACCCATAGGTGCATGGATTTATTTCTGGGCTTTCTATCTTGTTTCATTGGTCTGTGTTTCTGCTTTTGTGCCAGTACCATACTGTCTTGATGACTGTAGCTTTGTAAGTATAATCTGAAGTCAGGAAGGTTGATTCCTCCAGCTCCATTCTTCTTTCTCAAGACTGCTTTAGCTATTCAGGGTCTTTTGTGTTTCCATATGAACTGTGAAAATTTTTGTTCTAGTTCTATGAAAAATGTCATTGGTAATTTGATAGGGATCACATTGAATCTGTAGATTGCATTTGGTAATGTATTCATTTTAACAATATTGATACTTCCTACCCAGGAACATGGACTATTTCCCCATCTGTTTATGTCATCTTTGATTTCTTTCATTGGTGCTCGCTTCGGCAGCACATATACTAAAGTTGATTTCTTTCATTAGTGTCTTATAATTTTCTGTGTACAGCTCTTTTGCCTCCTTAGGTAAGTTTATTCCTAGATATTAAATTCTTTTATTTTATTTTAATTGGATGCTAATTACTTTACAATATTATGGTAGTTTTTCCATACATTCATATGAATCAGCCAGGGGTGTACATGTGTTCCCTATCCTGAACTTTTTTGTTGCATTGGTGAATGTGATTGATACCTTAATTTCTCTAATTTTTCATTGTTAATATATAGAAAAGCAATTGATTTCTGTGTATTGATTTTATATCCTACAACTTTGCTAAATTCACTGATTAGCTCTAGTAATCGTCTGATACTATCTGTAGGGATTTTATGTACAGTATCATGTCATCTGCGAACAGTGAGAGCTTTACTTCTTCCTTTCCAATCTAGATTCCTTTTATTTCTTTTTCTTCTCTGGTGGCTGTAGCTAGAACTTCCAGAACTACGTTGAATAATAGTGGTGAAAGTGGACACCCTTGTTTTGTTCCTGATCTTAAGGGGAATGCTTTCAAGTTTTCACCATTGAGAATAATGTTTGCTGTAGGTTTATCATATATGGCCTTTACTATGTTGAGGTAGATTCCTTCTATGCCCATTTTTTGAAGAGTTTTAATCATAAACGGGTGATTTTCTGCATCAATTGAGATGATCACATGGTTTTATCTTTCAATTTGTTAATATGGTTTATCAAATTGATTGAAGAGTCCTTGCATTCCTGAATTAACCATCCTTGATCATGGTGTATGAGCTTTCTGCTGTGTTGTTGAATTCTGTTTGCTAAAATTTTGTTGAGGATTTTTACATCTATATTCATCAGTGATATTGGCCTGTAGTTTTCTTTTTTGTGTGTTGTCTTTATCTGGTTTTGGTATCAGGGTGATGGTAGCCTCATAGAATGAGCTTGGAAGGGTTCTTTCCTCTGAAATTTTTTGAAAGAGTTTTAGAAGGATAGGCATTAGCTCTTCCCTAAATGCTTGCTAGAATTCTTCTGTGAAGTCATCTGGTCCTGAGCTTTTGTTTTGGGGGAGATTTTCATCTCAGCTTCCATTTCAGTGCTTGTAATTGGGTTGTTCATAATTTCTATTTCTTTCTGGTTCAGTCTTGGTAGGTTGAACTTTTCTACAAATCTGTTCATTTCTTCCAGGTTATCCATTTTATTGTCATATAGTTGTTCATAATAGTCTCATAATCCTTTGTATTTCTGTATTGTCTGTTGTAACCTTTCCTTTTACATTCCTAATTTCATTGATTTGATTCTTCTCTCTTTTTTTCTTGATGAGTCTGGTTAAAGGCATGTCCATTTTATCTTCTCAAAGAACCAGCTTTTAGTTTTATTAATCTTTACTATTATTTCTTTCATTTCTTTCTCATTTATTTCTGCTCGGATCTTCATGATTTCTTTCCTTCTGCTAGTTTTGGGATTTTTTGTTCTTCTTTTTCCAGTTGTTTTAGGTGTAAAGTTAGGTTGTCTATTCAATGTTTTTCTTGTTGCTTGAGGTAGGATTGTATTGCTATAAACTTCCCTCTTAGAACTGCTTTTGCTGTATCCCATAGGTTTTGAGTTGTCCTGTTTTCATTGTCATTTGTTTCTAGAAATGTTTTTATTTCCTTTTGATTTCTTCAGTAATCTGTTGGTTACTTAGAAATGTGTTGTTTAATCTCTATGTGTTTGTGATTTTTATTTTTTCCTCCCTTGTAATTGATATCTAGTCCCATAGCATTGAGGTCGGAGAAGATTCCTGATATGATTTCTATTTTTTTATTTTCTTAAATTTACTGAGGCTTGATTTGTGATCCAAGATGTGGTTTATCCTGGAGAATGTTCCGTGTGCACTTGAGAAGAAGGTGTGTTCTTCTGCATTTTGATGGAATGTCCTAGAGATACCAATGAGATTCATGTCATTTAATGTATCATTTAAGACTTGTGTTTCCTTATTAATTTTCTGTTTTGGTGGTCTGTCCATTGGTGTGAGTGGAGTGTTAAAGTCTGCTACTATCATTGTGTTACTGTCAATTTCTCCTTTTATGTTTGTTACTGTTTGTCTTATGTATTGAGGAGCTTCTATGTTAGGTGTATAGATATTTACAATTGTTATGTCTTCCTCTTGGATTTATCCCTTGATCATTATGTAGTCTCCATGTTTATCTCTTGTAATCTTTATTTTAAGGTCTATTTTGTGTGATATGAGGATTGCTACTCCAACTTTCTTTTGCTGAAATATATGGAATATATTTTTCCATCCTTTCACTTTCAATCTATATGTGTATTTAGGTCTGAAGTGGGTTTCTTGTAGATAGCATATATATGGGTCTTGTGTTCATATCCATTTAGCCCATCTGTGTCTTTTGGTTGGAGCATTTAATCCATTTACATTTAAATTAATTATTGGTATATATGTTCCTATTGCCATTTTCTTAATTGTTTGAGGTTGATTTTGTAGATCTTTTCTCCTCTCCTATATTTCTTATATTTCTTGACTATATAAGTCCTTTTAACATTTGTTGTAAAGCCAGTTTGGTGATACTGAATTCTTTTAACTTCTGCTTGTCTGAAAAGCTTTTTATTTCTCCATCAATTTTGAATGATATCCTTACTAAGTAGAGTAATCTTGCTTGTAGATTTTTCCCTTTCAAAACTTTAAATATATCCCGCCATTCCCTTCTGGCCTGCAGAGTTTCTGCTGAAAGATCAGCCATTAAACTTATGGGGTTTCCCTTGTATGTTATTTGTTGCTTCTCCCTTGCTGCCTTTAATATTCTTTGTGTTTAGTCTTTAGTTTGATTAGAATGTGCCTTGGCGTGTTTATCCTTGGGTTTATCCTGTACGGGAGTCTTTGCAACTCTTGGACTTGATTGACTATTTCCTTTTCCATGCTGGGAAAATTTTCAACTATAATCTCTAAAAAAAATTTCTCATACTCTTTCTTTTTCTCTTCTTCTTCTGGGACCTCTATAATTTGAATGTTGGCACGTTTGATAGTTGTCCCAGAGGTCTCTGGGGCTATCCTCAGGTTTTTTCTTTTTTTACTTTATTCTGCTCTTCAGAAGTTATTTCTACCATTTTGTCTTCCAGCTCACTGATTCATTCTTCTGCTTCAGAGATTCTGCTACTGATTCCTTCTAGAGTATTTTCAATTTCAGTAATCGTGTTGTTTGTCTCTGTATGTTATCCTTGAATTGTTCTAGGTCTTTGTGAATTGATTCTTGCATTTCCTCCATTCTGTTTTCAAGATTTTTGGTCATCTTTACTATCATTATTCTGAATTCTTTCTCAGGTAGCTTGCCTATTTCCTCTTCATTTATTTGGATTTTTTTGTTTCTAGTTTGTTCCTTCATTTGTGTAGTATTTCTCTGCCTTTTCTTTTCTTTTCTTTTCTTTTTTTTTCACTCTTTGTGTTTGAAGTCTCCTTTTACCAGGCTTCAAGGTTGAATTCTTTCTCCCTTTTGGTTTCTGCCCTCCTAAGTTTGGCACAGCAACCCACTCCAGTACTCTTGCCTAGGAAATCCCATGTAGGGAGGAGCTTGGTGCTGGCTACTACCCATGGGGTCGCAAAGATTCGGGCACGACTGAGCGGCTTCACTTTTCACTTTCTAAGTTTGGTCTAGTGGTTTGTGAAAGTTTAGTATAGGGTGATATTTGTGCTGAGTTTTTGTTTGTCTGTTTTTCCTCTGATGGGCAAGGCTGAGTGAGGTGGTAATCCTGTCTGCTGATGACTGGGTTTGTATTTTTGTTTTGTTTGTTGTTTAGATGAGGCATCCTGCACAGGATGGTTAAGTGGTGCCAAGTCTTATATTCAAGTGGTTTCCTTTTTGTGAGTTCTCACTATTTGATACTCCTTAGGGTTAGATCTCTGGTACTCTCAGGTTTTGGAGTCAGTGCTCCCACTCCAAAGGCTCAGGGTCTGATCTCTGGTCAGGAATGAAGATTCCACAAGTGGTTTATTATGGCATTAAGTAAGATTAAAACAAATATCTGAAAATCAGAAACCAAAGATGAACCCCAGACAAATGGCAGTTACAAAATCAGCAAATAATAATTAAAATAATGGAATATACACATATTCATTTATACCCATGAGCAAAGAGGAAACAGTTCAACAAAAAATAAAGTACAATAGATTGACCCAGTGAACAAAGTAAATCAAAAAAGGCAATTACCAGCTAAGAACAAAACTAACTAAAGCACAAACTGGAAAACAAAACTAAAGCAAGGTTCTGGTTGGGGAACAAAGCAATGAAAACAAAACTAATATGTTGAGAGGAAAGAAAAGAAAGAGTAGATATGCAAAGCTAAATACAGGTAGATGAAAAAGATTTATATACATTAAAGATTAACAGCAAGGGGAAAAGAACAGTAGGAAAGGCAAACATGGGGATAAATGTAGAAAAAATATGTTTTTTTTAAATTAATAGTATAAAAAAGAAAAAAATGGAAGAAGAAAGAAAAAAGGGGGGTAAAGAAAAACTCCACAGAACTGCAAAAGCCCAATGTAGAGGCAGAGGTCTTTAGCAACAACCAAAAGTGTGACTGAATATATACATATATCCATAAGCAAAATCAAAACAGCCCGACAAAAATAAAGTACAATAAATCAACTCACTGAACAAAGGAAACAAAAAATTATATCTACCAGAACAAAACTAACTAAAGTACCAACTGGAAAACAAAACTAAAGCAAGGTGCCAATCGGGTAATAAAACATGAAAACAAAACTAATAAGTATGTTGAGAGGAAAGGAAAGAAAGAAAAGAAGGAAAGAATAGATATGCAAAGTTAAATAGAGGTAGATGAAGAAGATTTACATACATTAAAGATTAACTGCAAGGGGGAAAGAACAGTAGGAAAAGCAAACAAAGGAATAAATGTAGAAAAAATAATAATAGGTTTAAAGAATTAAAAATTATAGAAAAATAAAAAGGGAATAAAACAGAAAGCTCCAAAGAGCTACAAAAGCCCAAAACAGAGGCAGAGGTTTATAGCAATAAAAAATGTGACTGAGAAAAACAAAAGGTTCAAAAACTTAATTAGATTTAATGGTGCCAATAAAATCAACTACAACAAAGGGTGGGAAAAGGGGGGGGGGAGTCCAAAAGAAACTACAGAGCAAGTCAAAACATAAGAATAAATGTCTCTCTTGAGTCACTGCTGTCAGAGTCCTTTCCCTCATTGGGAGACACAGTCCACCTCACCTCCCTAGGATGCCCTCCAACACTGTGCTGATCTCGACCTGCTGTGGTGGGCAGCTCAGATTCTACTCTGGTCCTACTCCTATGTGTTCTTGCCTCCAATGTTCACAGCTATCAGAACTAGTGTGTTTTCTTTTGGGGGAGCTCTCAATGACTTTTTATATATTCCATAGACAGGGAGTCTGCCTAGTTGATCGTGTGGATTTAATTTGCAGCTTGTACAGCTGGTGGGAAGTTTTGAGTTTTTTTCCTTAGCCACACTGCTCCTGAGTTTCAGTTGTGGTTTTATTTCCACCTCTGCATGTGGGTCGTCCTCTGAGGTTTGCTCCTGAGAATGTCCTAGAGGACTTGGGTTTGCCCCAGTGAGGGCCAGGTGTGGAGGTGGTGCAGCTGCTTGGGTCACACAGGTTCTGGCAGCACCAGGTACTCAGGGGAGTTGGCAGCTAGGGCAGCAGGAAATATAGTGCTCTAGAAGGGCATGGCAACCAGGGTTGGCCAATACACTCCAGTATTCTTCCTTGGAGAAACCCCTCCCTGACAGAGAAGCCTGGCCGGCCACAGTCTACAGGGTTGCAAAGAGTCAGACACTGCCGAAATGACCCTGCACGCATAGATGCAAGAGTTTTTTTTTTGCCTGTGGCAGCTCTGCCCCAGTGAGAGTTGAGTGTGAAGGTGGCACAGATGCTTGGCTTGCGGGGACTCTGGTGGCGCCAAGTGTGCTGGGACACGGACTGCCTCTGCCGCAAGAGCTTTGGCCCTATTAGAGTCTTTTTTCGAGTCTCTTATAGCTGGTCATCAGAAGGCCTCTTTGGCCAGTCTTTCTCTGTAGCTCCACCCATTCAGGCATTTAGAGGACTCCCTTGCCTGGGGCCCTTATCTGTTGTTTGGTGCATCAGGCTCACAAAGGGCCCCCCAGGCTGGGGTCCTACTCCTACTGATCTGTAGATCAGCCCGTGAGACACTTAAAGGAGCACTCTGGGTAGGATCCTGCTCTGTAGCTCAGTGCATCAGCCATTTGATGGGCCAGGCTCTCTATAGTTCAGCTGCTGATGCTGGCATGTGGGGAGAGAAAGGCTATTGTGATGGCTCCACCCCCTACATGTGACTCAGCAGTATCGCCTAGGTTCCATGGCTGCCTGGCTTTCTCAACAGGCATTTCCCACCATAATCTGCTCCCTGACATCCCCTCGATTCGTCTCTCCTTAGTCAACAGCAGCCCTCACCCTAGGATTGCTCCACAATCCCTAAACTCCAGCTCCCAGCCACTGCGCCCTCAGGGGACCAGCATCCCTGTCCAGGGTATATATGGCTGTGGCAAGGACTGTCTGATTCTCATTCCATTTAGGCTGCCACAGATCAGCTGTTTCACACACAGCCTTAAATGTTTCTCCTCTGACTCAGACAATTGCTCTGATGTGGGGGTCAGACCCCTGCTTCACTTCTCCCACCCGTCAAAGACAGGCCCAGCCCTGCTAATGCTCCTGTTTTCCCCCCTCATTCCTTCATCCAACTGAGTTTTGAGTGGTTCTATATATTCTTTTCCTCTCATCAGGTACTCCTGTCTGCTCTCAGATGGTGTTCTGCATGCACTTCTATGTCTAAAGATGTATTCCTGATGTATACGTGGAGAGAGATGTACTCCACATCCACCTACTCCTCTGCCATCTTGTTCTCCTGCCCAGTATATCTTGATATCTTCAACTCAATTATATCAATAAAGCAAATCCTCCAACATAAAAAAGTGAAAACTTATCATGACCAGCAAGGATTTTACCTGAGAATATAAGGTTATATCAACATTTTAAAACTAGTGTAATGAACATTGGGGTGTATGTGTCTCTTTCAGATCTGGTTTCCTCAGTGTGTATGCCCAGAAGTGGGATTGCTGGGTCATATGGCAGTTCTAATTCTAGTTTTTTAAGAAATCTCCACACTGTTCTCCAGACCCAGAGGAATCAGGTGGAGAGGGAGGTGAGAGGGGGGATTGGGATGAAGAATACATGTAAATCCATGGCTGATTCATGTCAATGTGTGACAAAAATCACTACAATATTGTAAAGTAATTAGCCTCCAACTAATAAAAATAAATGGAAAAAAAAACTAGTGTAATTCACCATACCAATAAACTAAAGAGAAAATGATCATCTCAATAAATGCAGAAAATACTTTTGATGAAATTCATCATAAAAATTTTCAGAAAACTAGAAATGGAGGGGAAATTTCTGAAATGAACAGAGGACATCTGTCAAAAACTTTCAGTCAGCATCAAACTTTATGATGGACTGATTCCATCCCTACTAAGACCAAATAAAAGGCATTTTACTCTCACTACTCCTATTCCAGAATTACGTTAGAAATCTTAGTCAATATGGTAAAACAAAAGTAAAAGGCATACAGATTAGAATTAATAAAATTATACTTACAAGTGATATTATTTTCTACATTGGAATTCTAAATAATCTATTCAAAATCACACTTGAACTATTAATAATAAGAAACACTGAAAGTGGTGATACAGGGTTAATATGTAAAATGAGTACTGTTTTTAATATGTGAATTATGAGCTACTGGAAATGTAAATTAAACAGAAATGGAATCACATAGTAACACCACAATACTTCAAATACTTAGGTACGATGAAATGTAACAAAATATTTTCAAGGTCTCTATATTGAAAATTACAAAACACTAATAAAACAAAGAAAGTACAAATAAATGAAAATATACACCATGTTTATGTGCTGGAAGACTCAGGGTTGTTAAAATGTCAGTCCCTTCTAGTGCTTCTATGGATTGAATGCAAATCAAAATCTTATCAAGTTTCTTAAGAGTATCAATAATCTGATTCTAAAATTTATTGGAAAGGTACTAGTATAATAGTTAAACAATGAAGAAGCAAATTTTGGAAAATACATGGTGCCAATTTCAAGAGCTACTATAAATATAAATGTATAATAGTCAGCTGATACAAAACTGCTGAAAGTTAGACATATAGAGCAATGGAGTGGAATATAGTCAGGATATGGACCCACAAAAATGCCTTTAAAAAATAAGCAAAGGCAATTCAATGTAGAAATGATTTCTTTTCAATAAATGGTGCAGGAAAATAGGAATATCTGCATGTAAAAAACAAACAAAACAAAGATACTTCATAGAGTATAAAAATATTAACTGAAATTAATAGACCTAAATGTAAAATGTTAAACCATAAGACTTCTAGAAGAAAATTGAGGAAAGTCTGTTTGACAGTGTTTGGCAATGAATCTTTGAATATGACATCAAAAACACAATCAATAGCATAAAAAATTATAGGTTGAAGCTTTCTTGTATAGTCTCTTACAAAGTTAAATGTTCATATAAGACAGTATGACCCAGCAATTTCTACTTTTTCTTACCCAAGCAAATTAAATACTGTGTTCATATAAAAAACTTGTATGTGAATGTTTAAAGCACTTAACTCATAAACTTCCCAAACTAGAAACTGTAAGATATTTTCCAAAGGTGAATGTATTTTAAAAATAAATAAACCTGTGGTACCTATATAACTATAGAAAGCTATTTAGCAAAAATATTTAAAGTGCCCCTAAAGTCAGGAACAAGACAAGGGTGCCCACTCTCACCACTACTATTCAACATAGTTTTGGAAGTTTTGGCCACAGCAATCAGAGCAGAAAAAGAAATAAAAGGAATCCAGATAGGAAAAGAAGAAGTAAAACTCTCACTGTTTGCAGATGACATGATCCTCTACATAGAAAACTCTATCAGAAAATTACTAGACATAATCAATGAATATAGTAAAGTTGCAGGATATAAAATTAACACAGAGAAATCCCTTGCATTCCTATACACTAACAATGAGAAAACAGAAAGAGAAATTAAGGAAATAATACCATTCACCATTGCAACAACAACAACAAAAAATACTTAGGAGTATATCTACCTAAAGAAACAAAAGACCTATACATAGAAAACTATAAAACACTGATGAAAGAAATCAAAGAGGACACAAATAGATGGAGAAATATACTGTGTTCATGGATTGGAAGAATCAATATTGTGAAAATGACTATACTACCAAAAGCAATCTATAGATTCAATGCAATCCCTATCAAGCTACCAAAACAGTATTCTTCACAGAACTAGAACAAATAATTTCACAATTTGTATGGAAATACAAAAAACCTCAAATAGTCAAAGCAATCTTGAGAAAGAAGAATGGAACTGGAGGAATCAACATGTCTGACTTCAGACTATACTACAAAGCCACAGTCATCAAGACAGTATGGTACTGGCACAAAGACAGAAATATAGATCAATGGAACAGAATAGAAAGTCCAGAGATAAATCCACATACCTATGGACACCTTATCTTCGACAAAGGAGGCAAGGATATACAATGGATAAAAGACCTCTTTAGCAAGTGGTGCTGGGAAAACTGGTCAACCACTTGTAAAAGAATGAAACTAGAACACTTTCTAACACCATACACAAAAATAAACTCAAAATGGATTAAAGATCTAAATGTAAGACCAGAAACTATAAAACTCCTAGAGGAGAACATAGGCAAAACACTCTCCGACATAAATCACAGCAAGATCCTCTATGACCCACCTCCCAGAATATTGGAAATAAAAGCAAAAATAAACAAATGGGACTTAATGAAACTTAAAAGCTTTTGCACAACAAAGGAAACTATAAGCAAGGTGAAAAGACAGCCCTCAGATTGGGAGAAAATAATAGCAAACGAAGCAACAGACAAAGGATTAATCTCAAAAATATACAAGCAACTCCTGAAGCTCAATTCCAGAAAAATGAATGACCCGATCAAAAAATGGGCCAAAGAACTAAACAGACATTTCTCCAAAGAAGACATACAGATGGCTAACAAACACATGAAAAGATGCTCAACATCACTCATTATCAGAGAAATGCAAATCAAAACCACAATGAGGTACCATTACACGCCAGTCAGGATGGCTGCCATCCAAAAGTCTACAAGCAATAACTGCTGGAGAGGGTGTGGAGAAAAGGGAACCCTCTTACACTGTTGGTGGGAATGCAAACTAGTACAGCCACTATGGAGAACAGTGTGGAGATTCCTTAAAAAACTGGAAATAGAACTGCCATATGACCCAGCAATCCCACTTCTGGGCATACACACCGAGGAAACCAGATCTGAAAAAGACACGTGCACCCCAATGTTCATCACAGCACTGTTTATAATAGCCAGGACATGGAAGCAACCTAGATGCTCATCAGCAGACGAATGGATAAGGAAGCTGTGGTACATATATACCATGGAATATTACTCAGTCATTAAAAAGAATTTATTTGAATCAATTCTAGCTTCATTCTTTTACAAGTGGCTGAGCAGTTTTCCCAGCGCCACTTGTTAAAGAGATTGTCTTTTCTCCATTGTATATTCTTGCCTCCTTTGTCAAAGATTAGATGTCCATACGTGCATGGATTTATCTCTGGGCTTTCTATTTTGTTCCATTAATCTGTTTCTGTCTTTGTGCCAGTACCATACTGTCTTGATGACTGTGGTTTTGTAGTATAGTCTGAAGTCTCATTTTTAAAGACAAACATGTCAATGATAAATGCCAGAAAAAGGATTTTAATATATGTTACACCTTTTGTAGCTATTTTTAGCAAGAAACTTTTCTGATGCCTTTTATACCCCATGTTTATTCTTTTTTAAAAAATTGGAGGATATTTGCTTTACAATCTTGTGTTGGTTTCTGCTATACAACAACATGGATCAGTCATAATTTTATAAGGGTCCCCTCCCTCTTAAGTCTCCCTCCCCCTTCCCATCCCAACCCTATATGTCATCACAGAGCACCAGGCTGGGCTCCCCATGTTATACAGCAACTTCCCACTACCTATCTATTTTACACATGATAGTGTATATATGCTAATGGTCCTTTATCAATTCATCCTACCCTCTCCTTCCCCCACTGTGTCTACGATCCTTTCTCTACATCTCCATTTCTATTCCTGCCCTGCAATAGGTTCATCAGGATCATTTTTCTAGATTCCATATATATATGTGTGTGTGTGTGTGTGTGTGTGTGCGTGTGTGTGTGTGTGCATTAATACATGATATTTGATTTTCTTTCTGACTTACTTCACTCTGTATAATATAGGTTTATCCACCTCACTACAACTGACTCAAATTCATTCCTTTATATGGATGAGTAATATTACATTGTATATATGTACCACATCTTATTTCTCATCTCATCTGTTGAAGGACATCTAGGTTATCCTATCTCCTGACTATTGTAAATAATATTGCAAAGAACATCAAGGTACCTGTGTCTTTTTCAATTGTGGTTTACTCAGGGTATATGCCCAGTAGTGGGAATGTGGGATCATAAGTTAGTTTTATTTCTTGTTTGTTAAGGAATCTTGATACTGTTCTCCATAGTGGCTGCATCAATTAACGTTCCAACCAAGAGTGCAGCAGCATTCTCTTTTCTCCACATCCTCTCCAGCACTTATTGTTTGCCAATTTGATTGGTTTGAGGTGATAATTCACTGTACTTTTGAGTTACACTCTCTAACAATGAGTAATGTTCATGTATTTATTGGCAAGCTATGTGTCTTCTTTAGAGAAATGTCTGTTTAGGTGTTCTGCATATTATTTTGGTAGGGCTGTTTGTTTTTCTGATATTGAGCTGTATGGGCTGCTTATGGAAATTAACCCTTTGTCTGTTGTTTCACTTGCAATCATTTTCTCCCATTCGGAGTGTTAACTTTTCATCTCATCTATTGTTTCCTTTGCTGTGCAAAAGCTTTTAAGTTTAATTAGTTTTCCACCATTTATTGTGATCCACACAGTCAAAGGCTTTGGCATAGTCAATAAAGCAGAAATAAATGTTTTTCTGGAACTCTCTTGCTTTTTCGATGATCCAGCGGATGGTGGCAATTTGATCTCTGATTCCTCTGCCTTTTCTAAAACCAGCTTGAACATCTGGAAATTCATGGTTGACATATTGCTGAAGCCTGGCTTGGAGAATTTTGAGCATTACTTTACTAGCCCGTGAGATGAGTGCAATTGTGCGGTAGTTTGAGCATTCTTTGGGATAGGAATGAAAAGTGACCTTTTCCAGTCCTGTGGCCACTGCTGAGTTTTCCAAATTTGCTGGCATATTGAGTGCAGCACTTTCACTGCATCATCTTTCAGGATTTGAAATAGTAAACTGGAATTCCATCACCTCCACTAGGTTTGTTCATAGCCACGCCCAAGGTCAGGGGCGGCAGCAGAGAGGAGCTACCACATGCCCAAGGTCAGGGGCAGTGGCCAAGAGAAGCAAAGCCCCCTGCAACCCCCCCCTCCTTCCCCCCTTATATGAGGATATCCTTATATGAGGATAATAAGTAATTATCCTCATATTTATGCCTTATTCACATGAGATAATATCATGTTTTACATTGTCTAAAAAAAAAAAGGTCAAGGATACCAATGAACAGTTAACCTATTCATATACTAAAATCACATACCAAATTATGAATTTGGTACCTGGGAACAAGTCCAGTCTCTCAGGTTATCAGCTTTTCCCTCCAACTATTTTTTAATTTCAGTATTATGTCACCAACTTGAGTGACTATGTTAGGATTGGGGAACCCCTAGAAGCAAATGGAAGGTGACTATGAACTTTGGACTTGAAGTAACTATGAATTTAAAAACACATGTACACACTAAGTGGTTACCTTTTCAGCCTACATAGAAGACTTTTCCAAAAATTTTTTAAAAGATCAGTTAAAGAAAAAAGAATTAGCATGCAGGCTTACCTTATAAAAGAAAGAATTGTCTATCTAAGAGAATACCCTTGCATATTGCATATGTATACCCTGGATATTGCAGAGACAGAATATAGAAAAGTAACATTTTTCAAAATATCTGGGGTTTGGTTGGGTAGAGGAGGACTTCAGGGGGAGAAGTTCCCTAAACAACAACAAAAAAAGTTGCTTTTAAAGTAATACCCTGTTCTGTTTCATCCTTGATAAAACAAATGCTAATTTTGTTTTTAAACTGCCAGCACACAGGGAAGTGATCCAAATCCTCTATACCTTTGAGAGGCTTTCATTATTTACATATTCCAGTTCAACTTAAAATATTGTGCAATTGCCAAATCTCATATTTAAAATATACACTTATCACCCAACTCAGGGTAACATTAGCATGCTGAAAACTGCATTCTAATTAATAAATCAGAGACTTAACCACTGAAACATCATTCACACATATGAGATAGCAATAGTGAGAGCTATTAAATATAGTAGCATGCTGTCACCCTTACAGGGAATATGGAAATATGCCTTTTGGGGAGATACTGGTCTACATTATTTATAAATGTTTGGCTTTAATATATGGATTTACTCAACAATGAATGAATATCATATTTCTCCTAGAAGACACAGACACAGTATTAATTTGTGATCTTGCCAAACTGTCACTCTGATAACAAGCCTACTAAGGGGGGCACATGCAATCAATAATTTGTATCCAGTGATTTCTTCCCTTAGGTTGTTTTAGGGAAATACTGCTTTCCCACTTTTACTCATGTTCATAAGCACAAAACAAAGGGACACAAAAAAAATTTTTTTAAACTCCCACAAACTTTTGATCTGGCTCTATGAGAGTTCAAAAAGCAAATTACTTTTACCTATATATTAGAACTCTGCAATCAACTCTTCTTCTAACTTAAAAACCAGCACCAAATAAAATGAAATACAAAGAGAACAAATAAGGACCGATGCTTAGGAAGAGAAATCATTGAAAATGTGAAACCAAATTCAAGCCTCAAGATTACACTACGAACCAGTGCAAAAAAATGTTCCTGTGGGTTTCACTTCTTTCAGTCTCAAGTCTTCCCTCTTTCGCCCCTCCCCACTTTTCTCCACACCTGTAGGATGTGACAGTATTTCTACTGTCTAAGCTTTAGCCTAAACCATAATTATTTCATCTTCATTTAAGTTCATGTAACTCAGATGGTTCCCAACACCTGGATATCCAGACTCAATTTTGAATCTACAGTCTGGCTTTGCTCAAACTGTAACCAAGCAGGACTCTGTGGGGTCTTACTAGAACAGACTCCCACCCCCATGTCTTCTGCCTGCCTCTTGTCTGTAGAAAAACTAGCCTCCTAGGCCTTCCCTGAGTTCCAAAGAATAAATTTAATCAGAGGAGTGAGGAAATGCAGAAAGAAAGGAAAACAATAAAGCAAGACAAAATATAGTTTAGTCATTAACCAGACTCAAAGACCTTTAGTTCTTCATCAAGGGCTATAGATAATTTTCTAAGCCATGCTGTTTGAGCTGTTTTGCAGACACTGAAACTCCCAGCAGGTGGAAGAAGTTAACTATATGCTGCCCTTTTGCCCGTAGACCCCCCTCTGGTTGGATTCAGAAGCTTGATGATATTGACTGCCAGTTACCTCACCATCAACCATTCAGAGGGGCTTCCCAGGTGGTGAAGTGGTAAAGAATCTGCCCACCAATTTAGGAGACGCAAGAGATGTGAGTTTGATCCCTGGGTAGGGAAGATCCCCTGGAGTAGGAAATACCTATTCCAGTATTCTTGACTGAAAAATTCCATGGACAGGAAAGACTGGCTGGCTACAGTCTATGGGGGTCACAAAGTCAGACACAACTGAGCTACTGCACATGCATCCATGCAACCAATCAGAAGAATGTCCATGAGCTGATCATGCACCTCACAACCCCCTCCCCCTAACCCTGGCTTTAGCACTAGCTGTCGAAACCTCTGGCTTGGTGCCCTGAAGTAAACTGTATTTTTTTTTTTTTTCATTTCAACCTAGGGTCAGTAAATTGGCTTTATTGTGCACAGGGAAGTGGACTCATGTTTGATTCAGTAACAATAACATCTTATACTTGTCCATTTTTCCTTATCCATGTGCTTGAATTCAAGCTACCTTTCAGCATGCCTTAGCTTTAATTTCAGTATTTGCCAGAACTAATTCTACTAGTCCAATGCCTGTCCACATATCTGATGGGGTTTTTAGTAAGATTATTCTTTTCACATGCAACCAGAAGAAATTTAAACATCTACACAAAGGGGAAAAGTCACAATTGTTATAGAGTCTTTGCTTATAAACCCAGATTGAGGAGTATTGTTTGAACCTTAGTCTACAATGTGTGGCTGTCTGAATTTCTTTCACTCCACACACAAAATCTAGGCATTTATAATCACAGAAGGAAAAGCTGATTTAGCAGGGTAAGGTAACTTCATGATCCTCCCCCAACCCTCACCCAAACACATAAAACAAACATGAGCAGAAAATACAAGTCAGGCAGGGAAACAACATGAGGTCCATGACCTTTGACATTTGTTGTTTTTCAGTCACTGTCATGTCCAGCTTTTTGCGATCCCATGAGCTGCAGTACACCAGGCTTCCCTGTCCTTCACCATCTCCCAGAGTTTGTGCAAACTCATGTCCACTGAGTCAGTGATGCCTTTCAACCATCTCATCCTCTGTCATCCCTTTCTTCTCCTGCCTTCAATCTTTCCCATAATCAGGATCTTTTCCAATGAGTAAGCTCTTCATATCAGGTGGCCAAAGTATTGGAGTTTCAGCTTCATCATCAGTCCTTCCAATGAATATTCAGGGTTGATTTCCTTTAGGATTGACTGGTTTGATCTCCTTGATGTCCAAGGGATTCTTAAGAGTCTTCTCCAGCATCACAGTTCAAAACCATCAGTTCTTCAGGGCTCATCCATCTTTGCTCAGTCAGTAAATTATCTGCCTGCAATGCAGAAGACCCAGGTTCGATTCCTGGGTCAGGAAGATCCCCTAGAGAAGGAAATGGCAATCCACTCCAGTATTCTTGCCTGGAGAATCCCATAGACAGAGGAGCCTGATGGGCTACAGTTCATGGAGTCACAAGAGTCAGACACGACTTAGCAACTAAACCACCACCACAGCCTTCTTTATGGCCCAATTGTCACATCTGTACATGACTACTGGAAAAACCATAGCTTTGACTATATAGATCTTTGTCAGCAAAGTGATGTCTCTGCTTTTTAATATGCATCTAGGTTTGTAATAGCTTCTTTTTCCCAAGGAGCAAGTGTCTTTTAATTTCATGGTTGCAGTCATAGTTGGCAGTGACTTTGGAGCCCAAGAAAATAAAATTTGTCACTACCTCCACATTTTCCTCATTTATTTGCCATGAAATGATGGGATTGGATGCCATGATCTTAGGGTTTTTTTTAATGCTGAGTTTTAAGCAAGATTTTTCACTCTCCTCTTTCACCCTCATCAAGAGATTCTTTAGTTCCTCTTCACTTTCTGCCATTACAGTAATATTATCTGCATATCTGAGGATGTTGATATTTCTCCCTGCAATCTTGATTCCAGCTTGTGATTCACCCAATCCAGCATTTCACATGATGCACTCTGCATATAAGTTAAATAAACAGGGTGACAATATACAGCCTTGACATATTCCTTTCCCAGTTGTAAACTAGTCCCTTATTCCATGTCTGGTTCTAACTGTTGCTTCTTGATCTACATACAAGTTTCTCTGCATACAAGGAGACAGGTAAGGTGGTCTGATATTCCTACCTCTTGAAGAATTTTCCACAATTTGTTATGATCCGCACTGTCAAAGGCTTTAGCACAGTTAATGAAGCAGAAGTCAATTTTTTTTGGAATTCATTTGTTTTTTCTATAATCTAATGGATGTTGGCAATTTGATCTATGGTTCCTCGGGTTTTTCTAAATCCACCTTGTACATCTGGAAGTTCTCAGTTCACATACTGTTGAAGCCTAACTTGAAGGATTTTGAGCATTACCTTGCTGGCGTTTGACATTTGAGACAGCCCAACAGAGAAGCACAGAATGTTGAGCATCAGTCTCAGGCTGCCTACATTTCACCAAATAAAAATTTGATTCTTCTCATGGAAATGAAGGAGTAACAGCAGTATTTTCCTCTAGTAAGTACCTTAAAAAGTAGGAAGTATTGATAAACTTTCCTATTTTATTGTCTTAGGACTGAATGAAGACAGAGATTAAGAACAATTTTCTCAAGCCCCCCCAGGCAAATTTCTTGACCCTTCTGCCTTCTTATTGTCTTGATACTCATGGGTTTGTTACTACTGGATTACTTCCGATTTGAATTTGACTCCATAGAGATTGGAGAAAGGGATACTTGAAGAGCCAGCAAGATTTCCTCCAAGAAGATTTTTATACCTTAGCAAGGTGGAGACAATCTTCAAATATTTCATAACCTCCATCATTCACACACACACAGAGTAGATATTTCACCAGTGACGAAAAAAGTAAAAGATACTTTGAATTTTAGTCAGTTTTGGCGGCAAGTAAAAGAGACTTTAAAGTTTAGTGCCATGAGACACATGTGAAAGTATCACAGGAAAAGCTGAACATCTATATCTATTAAATACTAAAGAACAAGAATCCAGCAAAGTGGAGTTACAGAAAGAGTAAGGCAAATAACAGAAACAGATTGTGGTCTTCACTTTGGTGCAATGGTTTTAGTGTGTGGTGCCTGATTAGCAGCATTAATACCACCTGGAAACATGCCTCCAGCACATACTAATGCCCTGCTAGCTAAGTTTTGAAAATCACTGCTCTAGTTTACCATCATATTTAGGATGACTTGGCTATTTTCTTTAGATGTGTTTCTATTTGTTTTGAGAAAGGTTGCATATTTATGATGACTGGGGCTATATAAAGCACATAAGGAAAAAGGAATATATTTGGTTTATCTGAATCAGAGAGACTGACATTTTCAAGATCCTAAATGTACAAATATTTTATGAACATTCTTTCTAGAAAGTGTTGCTTTTGGGTTTGATCTCTCTTTGTCCTCTCTTTCCAAATAGTGTAGATAAAGACAGTCTCCAATAATTGAATACTGTGGGCCTTGCCTCCATGTAACAGAAGGTCCCAATTCTCCCACTGCAGAGGGCTGTCTCTGGAAGAGGAGCTGCCTTTGATGTGTAGGAAAGAACTGTCCCTGGGGGGAAGGATATTTGACAGGCATATATTTTAGAAATGCTTTTCAGGTAAAATTTTCATCCATAAAATTGTATTAACATTTCAAACATGCAACCCTCCAGAATTCAAAAATGTAGTCTCTGGAGAGATTCTCCATCTTTGTAGAGAGTTATATTTTTATAGGGCAAAGAGAACGTGATTTTCTCCAAATGCTTTAACCATGCCCCTGACCTCCATTTCAAAAGCAAACCTTTAACAAGCTAAGGGGGTCAGATATAGGGTAACAATAAAGGGAGGGCAAAGGCCAAAAAAGATGCCCTCAGAAATACAACTTCTGTCTGGATGATAAAATATGAAGTGCCTGCCCCCACATTCTGCATGGAATCATTCAGAACACTTGGAAGTAAATCATAATTATTATTAAGCAGAAGACCAAAGACCTAAAACAAATCTTCAGCCTTACCAGTCCCCCCGCTTTGAAGCTCTTCAGCACTCAAAATTGCCCATCTCGTTTCTTTTGAGCATCCTATAAATAACAAATCCATTCAGCATAGGGATGCTTTGTAATAGATGTGAAGCAACTGAAAAGAATGGATAATACCCAGAAAGTCAATGGATTAGAAAGGAATATAGCTCAGGTATGGAGCGCCAGGGCTTAATGGCTGGGGCTCTGAGCACACTATGCGAAGGACACTGCTTTGCTGTTATATATGTGCCTTTGTTTTATATCTCAATGCCAATTTATTAGTCTTAATATGAATTCTGTCATTTACTTAATATTTTTTATATACATTATGATAAGCCCATGTTTGATAAGCCCATGTTTTGATATACAGTATGATGAGTCCATGAATTCAGGAGAGGAAAGAGGAGCAGAGTTGAATTTGGTTAAACAAAGGTAAAATTATAATTTTATTATTACTAAATGATAACACTCTCCTCCTAACCAAATATTCCCTTGCTTTAAGTGGCTGATGTGATGCTGTGTGATCCCAATTAAATGTGCTGCTAAGAACGCAAAACTGTTCAGGTAGCACATGTTAGTGGAAATAACCATTTTGGCCATCATTCTGGAGTGTCTACCATGTGCTAAGCACTGCCAAGAACTTTACATGTGTTAATGCTAATCCTCATAAATGTGTAATATTATTTATTCTTATTAATCTACTGGTCTAAACGTCCCCTGACATTTGTTTCCAGTGGCACTCATTCACTGTGTAAATACATACATTGAGCCTCTGCTAGTTGCCAAACACTGAGGTCCTGCTCTTGCTCAGTTTATGTTATTACAAATAATAAACAAGATAATATATATTACCAATAATGCTGTCTAGAAAGTTAGAATATATAATTTACAACAGACACAACATACAATGGACAATAAATGAGTAGATATGTCAGAGTAGTAAGTCAGGGAAAGACTCTGGAAATGTGATATCCAAGACAAGTCCTACACCTTATCTTTGACAAAGGAGGCAACGATATACAATGGAAAAAAGACAATCTCTTTAACAAGTGGTGCTAGGAAAACTGGTCAACCACTTGTAAAAGAATGAAACTAGAACACTTTCTAACACCATACACAAAAATAAACTCAAAATGGATTAAAAATCTAAATGTAAGACCAGAAACTATAAAACTCCTAGAGGAGAACATAGGCAAAACACTCTCCGACATAAATCACAGCAAGATCCTCTATGACCCACCTCCCAGAATATTGGAAATAAAAGCAAAAATAAACAAATGGGACCTAATGAAACTTAAAAACTTCTGCACAACAAAGGAAACTATAAGTTAGGTGAAAAGACAGCCCTCAGATTGGGAGAAAATAATAGCAAATGAAACAACAGACAAAGGATTAATCTCAAAAATATACAAGCAACTCCTGAAGCTCAATTCCAGAAAAATAAATGACCCGATCAGAAAATGGGCCAAAGAACTAAACAGACATTTCTCCAAAGAAGACATACAGATGGCTAACAAACACATGAAAAGATGCTCAACATCACTCATTACCAGAGAAATGCAACTCAAAACCACAATGAGGTACCATTACACGCCAGTCAGGATGGCTGCCATCCAAAAGTCTACAAGCAATAAATGCTGGAGAGGGTGTGGAGAAAAGGGAACCCTCTTACACTGTTGGTGGGAATGCAAACTAGTACAGCCACTATGGAAAACAGTGTGGAGATTTCTTAAAAAACTGGAAATAGAACTGCCATATGATCCAGCAATCCCACTTCTGGGCATACACACTGAGGAAACCAGATCTGAAAGAGACACGTGCACCCCAATGTTCATCACAGCACTGTTTATAATAGCCAGGACATGGAAACAACCTAGATGCCCATCAGCAGGCGAATGGATAAGGAAGCTGTGGTACATATACACCATGGAATATTACTCAGTCGTTTAAAATAATTCATTTGAATCAGTTCTAATGAGATGGATGAAACTGGAGCCCATTATACAGAGTGAAGTAAGCCAGAAAGATAAAGACCATTACAGTATACTAACACATATATATGGAATTTAGAAAGATGGTAACGATAACCCTATATGCAAAACAGAAAAAGAGACACAGAAGTACAGAACAGACTCTTGAACTCTGTGGGAGAAGGTGAGGGTGGGATGTTTCTAAAGAACAGCATGTATATTATCTATGGTGAAACAGATCATCAGCCCAGGTGGGATGCATGAGTCAAGTGCTCGGGCCTGGTGCACCGGGAAGACCCAGAGGAATCGGGTGGAGAGGGAGGTGGGAGGGGGGATCGGGATGGGGAATACGTTTAACTCTATGGCTGATTCATATCAATGTATGACAAAACCCACTGAAAAAAAAATAAATTTTAAAAAGAAAAAGAAAAAAAAAAGACAAGTCCTAAATAACTAGGGGGAAAAAAACAACACGCAAAGGACAGAGTGTCTTCTAAACAAGGAAAACAACTAGATTAATTATTCTAAAGTGGAAACCTCCTTTTGGATATATAATGGACACCTAAGTCTTAACATACTCAAAATAAGATTAAATTTTTTTGGCCATTATTTCCCATCAAACTGACTTTCTCTCAGTCTTTACTACTCAGCAAGAGTAGCATCAACTCTACACACCAAAGGCAGCACCTCTCCCAGGTGTCCAAGGAACTAACAAATACTGATCCTTCCCTCAGCTCCCACAGTTAATGTGTTTGCAAATCCTACTGGCCAGAATTCTAAAACATATCTGAAGTCCACATTTATCCATCACTACTAAAGTACTTTAAGGAGATACCACATGTACAAGGGCAAATGAGAAGCCCCAGGAACACAGTAGGAGGGGCAAAATTTAGTTTAGACTCAAACCCCTTACTCACCAGAGATGCTCAGAGGGCTCAAACATACCTTGTGTGCACCAGGACCCAGAGACCCCACAGAGACGAGAAAGAGCTGTGTTTGGGCGTCTCCTGTGGAGGTACGGGTCAACAGTGGGCTCCCACAGGGGCAGGGGCTCTGGGTGCAGCAGACTTGGGTGTGGCATAAGCCCTCTTGGAGGAGGTCACCACTAACCCCACCATAGAGCTGCCAAAACTTACACAGGATTGGAAATAGACTCTTGGAGGACTCAAACAGAACCTTGTGCTCACCAGGGCCCAGCAGAAAGGGGCAGTGACCCTATAAGAGACTGACCCAGACCTGCCCGTGAGTGTCCAGGAGTCTCCAGCGGAGACGTAGGTTGGCAGTGGCCTGCTTCAGGGTTGGGGGGCACTGAGTGTAGTAGTGTGTGCATGGGACCCCGAAGGAGGTCACCATTATCTTCATTACCTCCACCATAGTTTGGCCCCAAGTAAATAACGGAGGGAAAACAGCCCCACCCATCAACAGAAAACTGGATTAAAGATTTACTGAGCATTTCCAGATATTCAAACTGGTTGTAGAAAAGGGAGAGGAACCAGAGATCAAATTGCAAGCATCTGTTGAATCATCAAAAAACCTAGAGAGTTCCAGAAAAACATCTATTTCTGTTTTATTGACTATGCCAAAGCCTTTGACTGTGTGGATCACAATAAACGGTGGAAAATTCTGAAAGAGATGGGAATACCAGACCACCTGACCTGCCTCTTGAGAAACCTGTACTCAGGTGAGAAAGCAACAGTTAGAACTGGACATGGAACAACAGACTGGTTCCAAATAGGAAAAGGAGTACATCAAGGCTGTATACTGTCACCTTGCTTATTTAACTTATATGCAGAGTACATCATGAGAAACGCTGGGCTGAAGCACAAACTGAAATCAAGATTGTGGGGAGAAATATCGATAACCTCAGATATGCAGATGACACCACCCTTATGGCAGAAAGTGAAGAAGAACTAAAGAGCCTCTTGATGAAAGTTAAATAGGAGTGTGAAAGAGTTGGCTTAAAGTTCACATTCCAAAAACTAAGATCATGGATATGGTCCCATCACTTCATGGCAAATAGGTGGGGAAACAGTGACAGACTTTATTTTTTTGGGCTCCAAAATCACTGCAGATGGTGACTGCAGCCATGAAATTAAAAGACACTTACTCCTTGGAAGAAAAGTTATGATCAATCTAGACAGTATATTAAAAAGCAGAGACATTACTTTGCCGAAAAAGGTCCATCTTAGTCAAAGCTATGGTTTTTCCAGTAGTCATGTATGGATGTGAGAGTTGGACTATAAAGAAAGCTGAGCACCAAAGAATTGATTCTTTTGAACCGTGGTGTTGGAAAAGACTCTTGAGAGTCCCTTGGACTGCAAGGAGATCCTACCAGTCCATCCTAAAGGAAATCATTCCTGAATATTCACTAGAAGGACTGATGCTGAAGCTGAAACTCCAGTTTTGGCTACTCCAGTAGCCAAAGTACTGACTCATTTGAAAGAACTGACTTATTTGAAAAGACCCTGATGCTGGGAAAGATTGAAGGCAGGAGGAGAAGGGGACGGCAGAGAATGAGATGGTTGAAAGGCATCACTGACTCAATGGACATGAGTTTGAGCAAAATCCGGGAGTTGGTGATGGACAGGGAGGCCTGGCATTCTGCAGTTCATGGAGTGGCAAAGAGTCATACATGACTGAGCAACTGAACTGAACTGAACTAAAGTACTATCACTTTACCCAAAATTAGAAACAATCCAGATTTCCTTCAGTGGGTGACTGGTTAAAAAATAGTGGTACATCCATACCATGAACACTACTTAGCAATGAAAAGAAATGAACAATATATGCAACAAATTATTAATAGATATACCTCCAGAAAATTATGCTGAATGAAAACAGCCAATCTCATAAATTTACATAACATTTACATAACACTTAAAATAGGAAAATTATAGGAATAGAGGAATAGGCGACAGCCAACAGTTAAAAATGAGTAATACAGGAAGAAGATAAGTGTGTTTGACTATAAAAAAGCAAAAGGCGAGATCTTTGTGGCCATGAATAGGTGCTGTATCTTGACTATATTAATGTCAGTATACTGTATGTGATATTGTAGTATAGCTTTCAATATGTTAGCATTAGGTGAAACTTGGTAGAGTACAATGCGATACGTCTCTATATTACTTACAATTGTGTGTAAGCTAAAATCATCTCAAATTTTAAAAAATAATACTTTATTACATTCAAATAATCTTCAACATAAATCAAGTGATCATGTATGTATAGTTTGTGGACTCTGTATCATATATGATTACTCCATCGGTCTTGCTCTAATGCCACAGAGTTTTAATTACTTCAGTTTTAAAAAAGGATCCTATGTCTGATAGTGTGTGTCTTTCAATATTATTCTTCTTCAATATGGTGTAAGTTTTCCTTGGCCTTTTGGATTTTCCCATATATTTTAGAATCAACTTTTAAATTTTCACAATTTAACACTTGCTATCATCTTGACTGAGATTGTATCAGGTGTGTGGATCAGTTTTGAGATATTTAACAATAATATCAGCTAATTCATGACAATAATTCTTATTTTGTCTGATGTTCAGACAAATCTGATGTTGAGAAATCTGTGTGCATGTCAGGAAGCAACATTTAGAACTGGACATGGAACAACAGACTGGTTCCAAATAGGAAAAGGAGTATGTCAAGGCTATATATTGTCACCCTGCTTATTTAACTTATATGCAGAGTACATCATGAGAAAGGCTGGGCTGGAAGAAGCACAAGCTGGAATCAAGATGGCTGGGAGAAATATCAATAACCTCAGATATGCAGATGACACCACCCTTATGGCAGAAAGTGAAGAACTAAAGAGTCTCTTGATGAAAGTGAAAGAGGAGAGTAAAAAAGCTGGCTTAAAACTCAACATTCAGAAAACTAAGATCATGCCATTTGGTCCCATCACTTCATGGCAAATAGATTGGGAAACAGTGGAAATAGTGGCTGACTTTATCTTTCTGGACTCCAAAATCACTGCAGATGGTGATTGCAGCCATGAAATTAAAAGACACTTACTCCTTGGAAGGAAAGTTATGATCAACCTAGATAGCATATTAAAAAGCAGAGACATTACTTTGCCAACAAAGGTCCATCTTAGTCAAAGCTATGGTTTTTCCAGTAGTCATGTATGGATGTGAGAGTTGGACCATAAAGAAAGCTGAGCACCGAAGAATCGATGCTTTTGAACCATGGTGTTCGAACAGACTCCTGAGAGTCCCTTGGACTGCAAGGAGATCCAACCAGTACATCCTAAACGAAATCAATCCTGAATATTTATTAGAAGGACTGATGCTGACGCTGAAACTCCAATACTTTGGCCACCTGATGTGAAGAACTTACTCATCTGAAAAGACCCTGATGCTGGGAAAGATTGAAGGAGGAAGGAGAAAGAGATAATAGAGGATGAGATGGTTTGATGGCATCATTGACTCAATGGACATGAGTTTGAGTAAACTGCAGGAGTTGGTGATGGACAGGGAGGCCTGGCGTGCTGTAGTCCATGGGGTTGCAAAGAGTGGGACACAACTGAGTGACTGAACTGAAGTGAACTGAATGTTGTCTGAAGAGACCATGAGCATCTTTTATTAAATTCAGTCCTTCTGCTCAGTTTTTACAGTAATTATAAACTGTATTCATTTTATCATAATTTGTGACTGGTATTAAGGATGAGTGATTTTGATATATTAACTTTGTGTTTAGTAGCTTGCCTAGTTTGCATATATAAACCAATAATTACCTGTAGAATATTTAATATTATCTACATATCGATGTTACTTTAAATTAATAGAGTTAGTTTTCTTATTTTCCAAATGTTTCATGTTTCTTTTTCTTGCCCTATTGCACTGTCTAGGAATTTTCATTGTTGCTACACTAACAATTAATGAGCACTGGGTAAACTACAAACATGTTTTTTCCCTCAAAATTGTCAGACATCTGAAGTTGTAAGACAGTCTGAAAACCAAGGATAGAGCCTTCACCTCTCTCCATAGAGAAAGATAGAATGTCCATCTCTGTTACTTATGCTAGAGTACAGGTAGACAATATAAGTGCCATACAAGTGAGTAAGACTAAATCAGTGAAAATATTAATGAACTGCTAAAGACTGAGTGTGAGCTGTTATGATAAGAGATTTATATCCATTTGCAGGCTCTTTTCAAAGTAACTCATGAGAAAAGTCAAAAGGCTGTAAAGAGATTCAATAAATGTGAGGGAGGAGTGAAGAAAGAAATTGGTTACCACTGTGGGAAATAGATGAACTCCCACCACCTGCTGCTTCCATCAAAAAACTTAAGCTATTGCTCCTAGGTACAGATAAAATCCCGCTGTTGCTGAGGAAAAGACAGGAGTGAGAAAAACAATCATTTAATCCAGCCCATATCCCCAGTCCAAAAGACCTTTGGAGAAATTTGAATCATATAAAAGTATGGGTATAAATTATATTCATCTCAGTTCCTCTCATTCCAATCAAGACAATTGTTTTAAATATTTTGTCTAGTTTTTAATTTGTTTTTGATGGGAGGTCAAGTCCAATCCTTGTTACTTCAACATTTCTAGAAGTAGGAGACCCATATTGTACCTTTTTTTTGTTGTTGAAGATTTATGATTAGATGCTTAAATTTCTAGTAGGGTCAAATATTATACTGAAGGTACAAAAGACTGGAGGAGAAGTGAGGAGTCCTTGAATATAAAGCACAACTTCCAATATACATACTTAATTCCATGGCTTTGAGAAAATGTGATAATCTCTCTACAACTCCGTCTTCTCATCTGTAAATTAAGACAGTTGTTCTTAATTTCTTCCAATTTTCTTCCTAGTGTGACTATTCCAAATCTACTGTAGAAAACCACTTGCCAATTTTTTGTGGGTAGGTTGACCTTCTTACTGTTTACCTGAAAGCCGATTTCCAACATCACTCTTTAGAGCAAAACAAAAGACTATAATCTCAAACTGCTGTGCTACTGCAAGTCCTGCTCACACTAAGGATTACAGACAAGCATCTCAGAGATAATGGAGCTGTCAATCTCTTTTATGAACCATGACAAGTATCCAAAGAATTGTGGATTTCAAAGTAAACATCCAGCATTTTAGGACAGGGTCAGCAAGGCTCAGTTCCAAAATTTTTTCATTACTTTCTCCATTCCCCTCCAGACTTAAAATACCCATGAAATGTATCCACATCTTAGGCACCTGTTGATTGACTTTGTTGTGATGGAACTAACAACTGATTAACAGGGTATTTAGGCTGGAAATAAAATCTAAGTGATTGATAATCTTCTTTTTTGGTTTTAGGATCCTGCTAATCAGATAAATGCTGATTAAAGGACTCATTCTATCCTTTTGAAGTCAAAGCAAAGCTATTAAAGTTTCTGTTGATCCTCAGTGTGAAATGGAATGTCTCCTGCCATATCAATAAACAAGGATATAACAGCCATCAGTGATTTGGGGCCTCTAAATGTGATTTTCTGAGCCTGCAGAGCCCCCAGGAGGGAGAACAATGCCTGTGATCCAGCAGCTATCAGCTGCCACCACTCTCAGTGGTGAAGGAGGAATTAAGGATGTGAATAATCAAGAAGCAGGATGCTGGCCCCAGATATGAGATACATATGAAAGAAAGGATTTCAGTGAGTCCAGAAGCTTGCATCTTTCCATGCATGGAAGAGTGCTAAATTCCTTAATTTGAGATACCTGGTTTTCCTTAATTAACAGTAATCTTTTAATATTCAGATTACCTGCCCTTTCCTGTGAACTTCTATATCCTGACTCCTTCCACAGCCTCCTTGGAGCAGTTTCTCAGTGCTACTTGAGATGCGGCCTCTGGGGCTTGAAATCCTAAGAATTCCCACTGAATAAATGTATCTCTCAACTTTCAGGTTGTGACTATTTTTTCAATCGAGACCAGAGATGAGCCCGAGAGGAAATCTCCTCTGATGTAGATGATTCTCCTGAGATGGAATTTTCTGGGCAAATTAAGAATTCTTAGAGCTTCTGACCTTCTGTGTGCCTCAGGTGATCCATGTCTGAACATCTATCAGCTGTTATTCTATTACCCTAACTGAGGAAATCTGTCAAGGTAATATTTTAAATAAACTATTAGTGGAAGCATTGTTTCTAGTAAACACAGTAGAGCACATAATGGAATTCCTCCCACTTCTGTTAGTTTATCTACTGATGTTAGAGTAACAGACATAAAAATGGAAGGGAATTTAGAGCTAATTTGTCCTATTCTATCACTTTACAAAAAAAAAAAAGTGAGTTGTTGGGTAGTATTATAATTCTTAAGGGAGGAAATCATGCTCATACATTTAAATAAAAGATTAAAAACAAGAATGTTTCCTCAGCTAATGAGTTAACCAGCCTCCCTTTTCGTTCTAGGTTACTCCAGCTATATATACTCTAACTGAATATAGAATTACTAAACAAATCTCAGAAGTTTTTGTTTTTGTTTTTGTTTTTTTGCTTGTAAATGTATTGTAGGTTGAGATGAATGAATGGTAGCTCACTGATAGGCATATGGATGGAGCTAGGAACTTCCTGAACTTGAATGTAGAATGCGACATTAGAGAATTATATGCCTCATCTTCAACCCCTTTTCCTGTGGCACCAGAGGTCAGATATGATATTTTTTACACATTTTGTAATCTTGCCCTTCTCTGGAAAACTAAAGATTACACTTGTTTTAGTTCTAAGGAAGTTGGGTTAGTCTGGCCACTTTTACATATATTGAGTTCCAGAGAAAAATCTTTTAGCAGATAGGCTTTTAGGAGAGAAGACATTACTTCTTCTATATAAGTAAAACTTACAGTTTTAGAGTGATTTGGGATATAAAAACTAAGGTCAAGGAGCATTCTCTATATGCATCATAAACATTAGAATTAGTTTGCATATTTGTTGTTGTTCAGTCAGTCAGTCATGTCTTTGTGACCCCATGGACTGTATAGCATGCCAGGCTTCCCTGTCCATCACCATATCCCAAAACTGTATGTAGCATGACAGGCTTCCCTGTCCTTCACTATCTCCAAAACTTTGTGCAAACTCATGCCCATTGAGTCAGTGATGCCATCCAACCATCTCATCCTCTGTCATCCCTTTCTCCTCCTGCCTTCAATCTTTCCTAGCATCAGGGTCTTTTCCAATGAGTCGTCTCTTCGCATCAGGTGTTTAAAGTATTGGAGCTTCAACTTTAGCATCAGTCCTTCCAATGAATATTCAGGGCTTATTTCCTTTAGGATTGACTGGTTTGATACCCTTGCTGTCCAAGGGACTCTTCAAGAGTCTTCTCCAGCACCACAATTCGAAGGCATCAATGCTTTGGTGCTCAGCCTTTTTTATTGTCCAGCTCTCACATCCATACATGACTACTGGAAAAACCATAGCTTTGACCATACAGACCTTTGTAAACAAAGCAATGTCTCTGCTTTTTAATACTCTGTCTAGGTTTGTCATTGCTTTTCTTCCAAGTAGCAAACATCTTTTAATTTCATGGCTGTAGTCACCAACCACAGTGACATATAATTTGCATTTACCTGTTTGGAAATATTAATATGTCTGTTCTTCTTGCTCTAGAAAACTTTTTATCTTTTTATTATCTAATTTGGCCAAGAAATTTGGTGATGTGTCTTGGATCAGAAACTCTTAAATAAATGAATGGTAATTTAAATGCAAGCCTAGCAGATCACTGAACCACAATGAGATGCTGATGCTCTAATAATCTAGGATGGGAAAAGAAGCAAACATAGCTTTGTTGAAAGTCATGGTAAAACAACACTGTCAGCACCTTAATTTCAAATATACTCCAAGGTTGTACTCCCATATTTGTATATACACTTCATAATTCATAAGTTGTGAAGTTCAGAAAATGAAAGCATCCCAGGAAGCATATCTCCAAAGTCAAGATTTGGCTTTTGGAATTTCTGACTGAACTACAGGATGTTTCAAACCTCCCTGCCAGACAACTCCCTTTTGAAAACACAGGCTTTAGAGCATAAATTAGTTCAGCAAGTATCTGTATTAAGTTACCCTGTACACTTTGTCACTCCCAATTGCCTTGATTTTAATGAATGCAAGGAAGATATCCTATGCATTTGGTGGCATATACTTAATTCAGTTCTAACGAAGACTTTACTTGGCAACTTTTTGAGAGTAAATAATTAAAATCTAGTATTCGGCTTTAGTGTCTCTCAGACAACACTGTGGTGGTTCCTTGCTCTCTGTGAGAAGTTTGTTAAAATGCTTATCTGTGAGGAATTTCTGTTGCTATCTTGGAACCACTGGCAGCCTTGATTACGGCTTTGCTTACTCATTTCCTCTGCTTAAATACTTATGCTCCTCTTACCCATTGATTTTGAAAGAGGGTTATGGCAATTGATTGCCAGCACCAGCACATAGCTTATGGGAGAATTTGGCCTATCTATGATACTTACTAATGACAGAACTGTACTAGTGTGACTAATGCATATAGAGTAGGAGAGCCCCGGGATTCCCTTTGTGCATGCAAACTTATGCAGTATTGATGTCAGAGGCAGGGAGGAGTATCTTCTTCACCACAAGGACTTGAGGATATTCATCACTCTTAGTATTCAGTTGAAGATACTATAACAAACCTTTAATTTCAAGATAGGATATCTGTATGGAACTCACAGAAGCATTAATTTATTGGAGTCATGTCCAGCACTGGAGTTGTTAGCAGTCTGGGTTGATAGACTTTGGATGGCAGTAGTATGGAATTCTTGATTACAGGGCTTTATTTTCCATGTGGAGCCAAGTGATCATTTCCTCCATTGAAAACCAAATTGCTTTGCACCTATTTCCCATTCATTTCCTATCCTTTTCCATAGGTTTGGGAAATATAAGGAACAATTATTTTTGCTCATTCACATATGAATGTGGTATCTGTAATATGTGAAAAGTGAAAATTTCTATTTATCAAGAGTTCATTTCATATTGGGACAAAAACAACTTTTAAAACACTGATGTGAGATACCACGGCCCCACACTAAATTGAAGAATCAATATTCATAGAATATTTTTTTCTACTTTTCAATCACATTCATTTGGTAAGCACTTCACAAATATTTGTTGAATAGATGAATAAAAAAACACATGAATTTATATATAAATTTGAATTCTCTAAGATAATGAGAAGATAAAATGATGTAGGCAAAGTCAGTATTGCTTTCTCTACATGTGGGTGAAGAATAAAGCACAGGTGTGGATGTTCACACGAGGCCACAGAGGACGATAACAGAGCTGGGTGTCAGCTCCATGATAGCACAATAGCACATTGTGAGTATGGAAGTGACTAATCTGTTCAGTTGAAAAGCCGTTTTTCAGTAAGCATAGAGGTACAGCCTATGTACCTCTTAGGGAAACTTCCTACCTTTAAAAGCAGTATTGGAAAGGACAGGAAGCCGACAGAAGATAAACCCTAGATGAGCAGGAAGAGTAAGGTACAAGAACAACTGGAAGGACAAGTCCCAGAGAAGAAAGATAGTATGAGACTGGAGAGTGGCCAAAATGTAGATAGTGACCACATAGGACTGGAAAAGGAAGAGCTCCTGATCTGCTCCCATCCCAACCCAGCAGTTGGGAACTCTCTCCTAGAGTTCCTCTCTAGTTCCTGAACTCTCGAGTTCCTCTTGAGAAGCTCTACCAACAGCCTCCATTCCATTGATCACTGGTCTTTAGATAGAGCCACCTCTGATTTCTTTTCTTCATTTTCCCAAAGGATAGAGATTCCAGTACGCTCTGTAAAGCAAAAAGTGAAAATGCCACTATTTGTACTTTAATTTTTTTTCCCCTTGGGTAATTAAAAAATTATTTTAGCTTGGAATTTGGATAGATTTATTCTGTACTATAGACAATTGACTGAGTCTTTCTTCTTATCTCATGACTACCTGGTATCATTTTCATTCCTTTCAGATTACTTTTATTTTCTGGATAAACAAAGACTTTGAGACTAGGGCTACTTATTTTCCAAGAAACCCACCATCTCTAACCTGTACCCTCAAATCTAAACCACCAATATATACACACTTTTAAATTATTTCTGCCTTCCTGCCTGCAACTAAATATACCCACATGAGAGCTCATGTATCTGGTCTAAAACAGGAATAGATTTATGAAACATAGTTTCTGATCATCAGCCTCCTTGTATCTCAGTCCCCATTTCTATGACATTCATGTTAAAGATATATAAATCCCCCTACTATTTCCGGAGACACCTCTTAGTGTTTTTTATGGTTATGATCATACTGGAATAAAAAGTATCTTCAAAATCCCTTATATAATTAAGACTGACAATTTGAAAATACAGTGTCAAGTATCCAAAGTATTACCTGGAAATAGAATGCAGGTTCTATTTCCAAGTTCACAGGGCAAGATTCTAAAACAAAACAAAGTAAAATCCTGTCTGCCAGTGACTGAGCTTTATCCATAAGTAGAATTAATGCATAAGGTCAAGTTCCAAGCATAATTTTAAAGTAGATAAAATTTGGTCCTTCCAACTTGATCTAGCAGAGTGGGAAAGGGCATTTGTCTTTACATTCATATCACAGACTGCTAATTTCAGCTGCTGCTGCTGCTGCTAAGTCACTTCAGCTAGTTTCAGAGGCTGTGCCAGATACTGGTTGCTGCTGTGCTGTGCTTAGTCGCTCAGTTGTATCCGACTCTTTGGGAGCCCGTGGACTGTAACCCATCAGGCTCCTCTGTCCATGGAAATTCTCCAGGCAAGAATACTGGAGTGGGTTGCCATGCCCTCCTCCAGGGGATCTTCTCAACCCAGGGACTGAACCCAGTCTCCTGCACTGCAGACGGATTCTTTACCATCTCAGCAGAATATAGTCAAACATGGCTGGGAAGGCAGACCCAGGTCTCCAAGGTAAGAAGAGTGTCCACTTGTAGAAGAGTTGACTGAAGAGTGTAATGTTGCAGTCAATTTTTAATGGTATTGGGGCTGACTTGGTCTGTGGATGATAACATGATTTTCTCTGCTACTGGGTGTTCTGGGAAGGCCATCTTAATACTTTCTGAACAACTTTTTGCAGATTTCTGTCATGTGGTTTTCACAAGCATGATATAATTTAAAGAGGTGTTCCCTTAAAGTTTGATCTCCCAGATTTGAGTTAAGTTTTGACACATTCTACCTGTGTCACATTGTGGAAAATGCTTCACTTCGAGACTCATTTTTTAACCCTAAGACAATAATAGTTTCCATGTCAGATGGTAGTGCATGTTAATAATACACCAAAATTTTAAAGGATAGTAGTTGTTGCTGTTGTTCAGTCCCTCAGTCGTGTCCAACTCTTTGTGACTCCATGGACTGCAGCACACCAGGCTTCCCTGTCCTTCACCATCTCCTGGAACTTGCTCAAACTCATGTCCATTGAGTCGCTAATGCCATTCAGCCATTTCGTCCTCTGTCATCCCTTTCTCCTCCTGCCTCAGTCTTTCCCAGATCAGGATCTTTTCTAATGAGTTGGCTCTTTGCATCAGGTAGCCAAAGTAGTGGAGTTTCAATTTCAGCATCAGTCCTTTCAATGGATATTCAGGGTTGATTTCCTTTAGGATTGACTGGTTTGATCTCCTTGCCATCCAAGGGACACAGTTCAAAAGCATCAATTCTTTGGCACTCAGCCTTTTTTATAGTCCAACTCTCACATCCATACATGATTACTGGAAAAACATAGCTCTGACTATATAGACCTTTGCTGGCAAAGTAATGTCTCCATTTTTTAATATGCTGTCTAGGTTGGTCATAGCTTTTCTTCCAAGGAGCAAGCATCTTTTAATTTCATGGCTGCAGTCACCATCTGCAGTGATTTTGGAGCCTAAGAAAATAAAGTCTGTCACTGTTTCCATTGTTTCCCCATCTATTTGCCATGAAGTGATGGGACCAAATCTTGGTTTTTTGAATGTTGAGTTTTAACCCGGGTTTTTCACTCTCCTCTTTCAAGTTATAGGGGTCCCAGAGGAAGAAGAAAAAAAGAAGGCACTGAGAAAATTTTTGAAGAAATTGTAGTTGAAAACTTCCCCAACATGGGAAAGGAAATAGTCAATCAAGTCTAAGAAGCACAGAGAGTCCCTTACAGGATAAACCCAAGGAGAAACACACCAAGACACATCTTAATCAAGCTAACAGATATTAAGCACAAAGAAATATTAAAAGCAGCAAGGGAAAACAAGTAACATACAAGGGAAAACCCATACAATTAACAGTGGGTCTTTCAGCAGAAAGTCTGAAGGCCAGAAGGGAATGGCAGGATATATTTAAAGTAGTGAAAGAAAAAAATCTACAACCAAGATTACTATACCTGGCAAAGATCTTCAAAATTAATGGAGTAATCAAAAGCTTTATAGACAAGCAAAACTTAAGAGAAATTAGCACCACCAGACCAACCTTACACCAAATGCTAAAGGGATTTGCATAGCCAGTGAACACAAGAGAAAGGAAAGACCTACAAAAACAATCCCAAAAGAATTAAGAAAATGCCAAAAGGAACATATATATCAATAATTACCTTAAATGTAAACATTAAATGCACCAACGAAAAGATACAGACTGACTGAATGATACAAAAGCAATACCTATATATATGCTGCCTACAAGAGACCCATTCCACACCTAGAGACACATACAAACTGAAAGTAAAAGGAGGGGAAAAGATATTCCATGTGAATGGAAAACAAAAGAAAGCAGAATTGCAATTCTTATTTCAGACAAAATAGACTTTAAAATAAAGAGTAAAATAACTGAGTATTTTAGGAGTATATCTACCTAAAGAAACAAAAGACCTATACATAGAAAACTATAAAACACTGATGAAAGAAATCAAAGAGGACACAAACAGATGGAGAAACATATCGTGTTCATGCATTGGAAGAATCAATATTGTCAAAATGGCTATTCTACCCAAAGCAATCTATAGATTCAATGCAATCCCTATCAAGCTACCAACGGTATTTTTCACAGAGTTAACAAATAACTTCACAATTTGTATGGAAATACAAAAAACCTCAAATAGCCAAAGTAATCTTGAGAAAGAAGAATGGAACTGGAGGAATCAACCTGCCTGACTTCAGACTCTACTACAAAGCCACAGTCATCAAGACAGTATGGTACTGGCACAGACAGAAATATAGATCAATGGAACAGAATAGGAAGCCCAGAGATAAATCCACGAAGCTATGGACAACTTATCTTTGACAAAGGAGGCAAGCATATACAATGGAAAAAAGACAACCTCTTTAACAAGTGGTGCTGAGAAAACTGGTCAACCACTTGTAAAAGAATGAAACTAGAACACTTTCTAACACCATACACAAAAATAAACTCAAAATGGATTAAAGATCTAAATGTAAGACCAGAAACTATAAAACTTCTAGAGGAGAACATAGGCAAAACACTCTCCGACATAAATCTCAGCAAGATCCTCTATGACCCACCTCCCAGAATATTGGAAATAAAAGCAAAAATAAACAAATGGGACCTAATGAAACTTAAAAGCTTCTGCACTACAAAGGAAACTATAAGTAAGGTAAAAAGACAGCCCTCAGATTGGGAGAAAATAATAGCAATTGAAGAAACAGACAAAGGATTAATCTCAAAAATATACAAGCAACTCCTGAAGCTCAATTCCAGAAAAATAAATGGCCCAATCAAAAAATGGGCCAAAGAACTAAACAGACATTTCTCCAAAGAAGACATACAGATGGCTAACAAACACATGAAAAGATGCTCAATATCACTCATTATCAGAGAAATGCAAATCAAAACCACAATGAGGTACCATTACACGCCAGTCAGGATGGCTGCTATCCAAAAGTCTACAAGCAATAAATGCTGGAGAGGGTGTGGAGAAAAGGGAACCCTCTTACACTGTTGGTGGGAATGCAAACTAGTACAGCCACTATGGAAAACAGTGTAGAGATTTCTTAAAAAACTGGAAATAGAACTGCCATATGATCCAGCAATCCCACTTCTGGGCATACACACTGAGGAAACCAGATCTGAAAGAGACACGTGCACCCCAATGTTCATTGCAGCACTGTTTATAATAACCAGGACATGGAAGCAACCTAGATGCCCATCAGCAGGCGAATGGATAAGGAAGCTGTGGTACATATATACCACGGAACATTACTCAGCTATTAAAAAGAACTCATTTGAATCAGTTCTAATGAGATGGATGAAACTGGAGCCCATTACACAGAGTGAAGTAAGCCGGAAAGATAAAGAACATTACAGCATACTAACACATATATATATATGGAATTTATAAAGATGGTAATGATAACCCTATATGCAAAACAGAAAAAGAGACACAGAAGTACAGAACAGACTTTTGAACTCTGTGGGAGAAGGTGAGGGTGGGATGTTTTGAAAGAACAGCATGTATATTATCTATGGTGAAACAGATCACCAGCCCATGTGGGATGCATGAGACAAGTGCTTGGGTCTGGTGCACTGAGAGGACCCAGAGGAGTCGGGTGGAGAGGGAGGTGGGAGAGGGGATCCGGGTGGGGAATACATGTAACTCTATGGCTGATTCATGTCAATGTATGACAAAACGCACTGAAATGTTGTGAAGTAATTAGCCTCCAACTAATAAAAAAAATTTTTTTAAAGAAAAAAAAGTGATCTATCTTTTAACAAGAGTAAAATATTGATGGTTGAAAAAAAATAACATAAGGAGTATTATAAGAGACAAAGAAGGACAGTACCAAATGATCAAGGGATCGATCCAAGAAGACATAACAATTGTAAACATGTATGCACCCAACATTAAGATCATCCCAGTACAAAAGGCAATCACTAACAGGCATAAGAGGGGAAATCGACAGTAACACAATAATAGTAGGGGACATTAACACCCCACTTACTACACCAATGGATAGGTCATCAAAATAGAGAATCAAAAAGGAAACACAAACCTCAAATGAAACATGAGACCAAATGGACCTAGCTGACATCTTCAGGACTTTCCATCCAAATGCAGAAGAATACTGTTTCTTCTCAAGTGCACATGGAACATTCTCCAGGATAGGCTACATTTTGGGCCACAAATCAAGCCTCAGTAAATTAAGAAAACTGAAATCATATCGAGTATCTTCTCTGACCACAAGACTATGAGACTAGATATCAACTACTGGAAAATAAAAACTGCAATAAACACAAACTCATTGAGATTAAATAATACATTACTAAATAATGAAGAGGTTACTGGAGAAATAAGAAAGGAAATCAAAAGATTCCTAGAAACAAATGACAATGAAAACATGACAACTCAAAACCTATCAGTTCAGTTCAGTCGCTCAGTCGTGTCTGACTCTTTGCGACCCCATGAATCGCAGTACACCAGGTCTCCCTGTCCATCACGAACTCCCAGAGTCTACTTAAACTAAATCCTATAGTCCACCTATATGACTCAGCAAAAGCAGTTCTAAAAGGGAAGTTTATAGCAATACAATCCTACCTCAAGGAACAAGAAAAGCATCAAAAAGACAACCTAACTCTACATCTAAAGCAGCTGCAAAAAGAAAAAGAAGAAGAACAACAACAACAGAAAACAAAGTTAGCAAAAGGAAAGAAATTATAAAGATCAGAGCATAAATAAATGAAAAAGAAATGAAGGAAACAATACCAAAGATTAATAAAACTAAAAGCTGATTCTTTGAGAAGATAAACAAAATTTGCAAACCACTAGCCAAACTCATCAAGAAAAAAAGGGAGAAAAATGAAATCAACAAAATTAGAAATGAAAAAGGAAAGGTTACAACAGACAACACAGAAACACAAAGGATCATAAGAGAATATTATGAGAAACTACATGCCAATAAAAATGGAAAAGCTAGAGGAAATGGACAGATTCTTAGAAAAGTTCAACCTCCCAAGGCTGAACCAAGAAGCAATAGAAATTATGAACAAGCTAATTACAAACACTGAAATCTAAACTTTGATCAAAAATCTCCCAAAATACAAAAATCCAGGGCCAGATGGCTTCACAGGAGAATACTATCAAACATTTAGAGAAGAGCTAACGACTATTTTTCTGAAATTCTACCAAAAATTGCAGAGGAAGGTACACTCTCAAACTCATTCTACAAAGCCACAATCACCCTGATACCAAAATCAGGCAAAGACAACACACAAAAAAGAAACTTACAGGCCAATATCATTGATAAAAATAGATGCAAAAATCCTCAACCAAATTCTAGCAAACAGTATTCAACAACACCTTAAAAAGCTTGGATGCATGAGACAAGTGCTCGGGCCTGGTGCACTGGGAAGACCCAGAGGAATCAGGTGGAGAGGGAGGTGGGAGGGAGGAACGGGATGGGGAATACATGTAACTCCATGACTGATTCATGTTAATGTATGACAAAGCCCACTAAAATATTGTAAAGTTATCAGCCTCCAACTAATAAAAATAAATTAAAATTTTTAAAAACTAAAAAAATTTTTTTAAAAAGCTCATACACCATGATCAAGTCAGGTTTATACCAAGGATTCTTTAATACACATAAATCAATCAATGTGATATGCCATATTAACAAATTTAAAGATTAAAAACCATACGATCACCTCATAGATGCAGGAAAAGCCTTTAACAAAATTCAGCACCCATTTATGATTTAAAAAAAAAAAAAAAAACGCTTCAAAAAATGGGCATAGAAGGAACATACCTCAACATAGTAAAGGCACATATGATTAGTCTACAGCAAACATTATTCTCAATAGTGATAAACTAAAAACATTCCCTCTAAGATCAGGAAGAAGATAAGGGTGTCCACTCTCACCACTATTATTCAATATAGTTTTGGAAGTCCTAGCTATGGCAATTAGAGAAGAAAAAGAAACAAAATGAATCCAGATCAGAAAAGAAGAAGTAAAACTCTCACTGTTTGCAGACAACATGATACTATATATAGAAAACCCAAAAGAAACTATCAGAACATTACTAGAGCTAATCAGTGAATTCAGCAAAGTCGTGAAAGTCAAGGTCAATACACAGAAATCACCTCCATTCCTATATACTAACAATGAAAAATCAGAAAGAGAAATTAAGGAATCAATCCCATTCATCATTGCAACAAAAAGAATTCAATATCTAGGGATAAACTTACTTACGGAGGCAAAAGAACTGTATACAGAAAATTATAAGACACTGATGAAAGAAATCAAAGATGACATAACAGATGGAGAGATATTCCCCTTTCCTGGGTAGGCAGAATCAATATTTGAAAATGACTATACTACCAAATGCAATCTACAAATTCAATGCAATCCCTATCAAATTATTAATGGCATTTTTCACAGAACTAGAACCAAAGTTTCACAATTCATATGGAAACACAAAAGACCCCAAGTAGCCAATGCAGCCTTGAGAAAGAAGAATGGAGCTGGAGGAAACAATCTTCCTGACTTCAAAATATACTATAGAGCTATAGTCATCAAGACACTATGGTACTGGCACAAAAACAGAACCATAGACCAATGGAACAAAATAGAGAGCCCAGAGATAAACTCATGCACCTATGGGTACCTTATTTTTGACAAAGGAGGCAAGAATATACAATGGAGCAAAAATGGCCTCTTCAATAAGTGGTGCTGGGAAAACTGGACAGTTACATGCAAAACAATGAAATTAGAATATTTTCTAATAACATACACAAAGATAAATTCAAAATGGACTAAAGACCTAAATGCATGACCAGAGATTATAAAACTCTTAGAGGAAAACATAGGCAGAACAGACAATGACATAAACCAAAGCAAGATCCTCTATGACCCACCTCTTAGATTAATGGAAATAAAAACAAAAATAAACAAGCAGGACCTAATTAAACTTAAAAGTTTTTGGATAGCAAAGGAAACTCTAAGCAAGGTGAAAAGACAACCCCCAGAATGGAAGAAAATAATACCAAAGGAAACAACTGACAAAGGGTTAATTTCCGAAATATACAAGCAGCCCATACAACTTAATATCAGAAAAAAAAACAATCCAGTCAAAAACTGGGAATAAAACCTAAACAGACATTTTTCCAAAGAAGACATACAGATGGGCTAACAAATACATGAAAAGATGCTCAACATCACTCCTTATTAGAGAAATGCAAATCAAAACTACAATGAAATACCCCCTGACACCAGTCAGAATGACCATCAACAAAAAGTCTACAAACAATAAATGCTGGAGAGGGTGTGGAGAAAAGTGAACCCTCTTGCTTTGCTGGTGGGAAAGCAAATTGATCCAGCCACTTTGGAAGACAGTATGGAGATTCCTTTAAAAACTAGGAATTTAAAAAAAAAAAAAAAAAAAAAAAAAACTAGGAATAAAAACACCATATACCCAGCAATTCTACTCCTAGGCATATACCCTGAGGAAACCAAAATTGAAAAAGACACAAGCACCCCAATGCTCATTGCAGCACTATTTACAATAGCTAGAACATATGGGCAACCTAGATATCCATCAACAGATGAATGGATAAAGAAGCTGTGGTACATATATACAATGGAATATTATTCAGCCATAAAAAGGAATGCATTTTAGTCAGTTCTAATGAGGTGGACAAACCTAGAGCCTATTTTACAGAGTAAAGTCAGAAAGAGAAATATAAATATCATATACTGACACATATATATGGAATCTAGAAAGATGGTACTGATGAATTTATTTGCAGGGCAGCAATGGAAAAACAGACATAGAGAACAGACCTATCGGCCTGGGTGAGGGGAGAAGGGAGAGGGTGAGACATAAGAGATAGTAACATGGAAACTTACATTACCCTATGTAAAATAGATAGCCAATGGGAATGTGCTGTACGCCTCAGGGAACTCAAACAGGGGCTTTGTGACCATCTAGAAGGTTGGGATGGGTAGGGAGATGGGAGAGAGGTTCAGGAGGGAGGAGCCATGGGTATACCCATGGCTGATTCTTGTTGCTGTTTGACAGAAAATAGCAAAATTCTGTAAAGCAATTATTCTTCAATTAAAAAATAAAGTGGCAAGAAGTGGGGAAAAAAAAGAAACTGGAAGTTCAGAGAAGATATGAGGGAAATATGCCCAAGGTCACACAGATAATAAGTGACAACCCTTGGATTTGAACCATGGCCTCAATATCCACGCTCTTAACCAACATGACTATAAAATCAGAAATTCAGAATTTTTAAACCCCAAAAGAGTAATGTTTTTCACGTCTCCAATACTTAACTTCTCCTGTATTGTACACTCAATCTTGTCTAACTACATGTTCTGTTTGAGTTTTAGAGAGAGGATGAGTTGCATGAAGGAGAGTAGTAGAAGTAGGAGAGAGGAAGAAAGAGAAATAGGACATGTGACTCAAGGACAGAACAAAACTTCAGGAAAAAAAGACTGAGGGATAAGACATCCTCCAATTATCTTTTCTATGCCACTCTCTCCTTTTTGCCTGAAACATATTCTGTGTCCTTCAGTTCTTGAAGATATTTCAATTTTCATAAACCAACTACCCACTATGAACTTTGAGTTTAAAATTTCTCTGTCCCCGAGGGGACATTTTCATTTAAGTGGAAGACATTTTGCAGACTAAAAATATATCAGGATCAAAACCAATAAATATTTTATGGTAAGTTTCTGGCACCAAGATAGTTTGTGAGGAGCATATTTCTGAACTAATGGCCAGAAAACACAACTCCTTTTCTTATTATGCTCTTGGCCATAAGGTTTGGAACCAAGACCTTAAGCAAAGGAAGAGATTTGAAGACAAAGGAAGAAGAGGAGGAAAGAATGGAAAGGAAAAGTGAGGTCTGAAGAAATTTAGATTGAATGGCCTGACTTTCTTTCTTGGAAACTCTAAATAGCCACAGCTAAGCAAGCTGGCAAATGTAAAAGAAACCATTGACTATAAAACTCATTTAGCTCCCTGATTTTTGTAGGAAAGTCCAGCAACCACATGAGAAGAACATTATAGTCCATCAAGGAATCGTTTTCTCCTAAAAAGTTCTTTCCTTGGAAGAAATTGATTTAGTTAGATTCCCAAAGCCAAATTTGGAGACGAGTACATATATTGGAGATAGGACAGTTTTCAAAATTCCAGCAAGGCTTCACAAAAATGAATTTATTTTCCTTGAAACATAACACAATCAACCATTTTTTTCAGTGTATACAATTATATTCCTGGCCTGGTAAATACTGTTGGATAATTAAATAAAGTGAACTAAACTGGTATTTAGACAAACAATATATTTTAATGAAAGCCTTCAAAGTGTAATTAAGCCATTGCTCAGCTTCTTTGAACAAGCATGTATTAAATGAAGCCAACACGTGCTTGCCTTTGCAGAAATTGATACTAGAGCAGATACAATTATAATCAAAGGCAGAGCTCTCCCTTGATTTTTTTCATCTCAATCCCTGTATCCTAATTAAAGCCATATGAATGGACTTAAGCTATTAATTTTACATAATCTGATATATTTATACTGCTGAATAAATCTAGAGTCCTTTAACCAAATTAGAGAAATTAACTATAATGGATATATTTGTTGGCTGGGCCCTAATATATAATTTACTTAAACTAATATTAGAATGAGAATCAATGTATCTGTATCAACCACATACATTTTCCCAACATACCTCATTGTTACATAAATACATTTTCCTCTAGATCACTTTATATTCATGAAACCAGTGAATTAAGTTCATTGAGCATATGTGACAGAATTATTACCCCACCTCCCACTTACTTTTTTTATTTTTTAAACACAAACTATAAAACATATCTTTGTAAAAGAGGTCATCTAGGGAAACAGAAGAGAGTATATTACAAGGCAAAATTAATGAGGGCATGGCTATCTGTTGGGAGGAACGCTAGACAAGAGGTTAGCAGTTGTTGTCGTTCAGTCACCCGGTCATGCCTAACTCTTTGCAAGACTGTAGCAAGTAAGGCTCCCCTGTCCCTTACCATCTTCTGAAGTTTGCCCAAGTTCATATTCATTGCATCGGTGATGCTGTCCAGCCATCTCATTCTCTGACACCCTCTTCTTCTGCCCTCAGTCTTTACAACATCAGGGACTTTCCAATGAGTTGTCTGTTCACATCAGATGACCAAAATACTGGAGTTCCAGCTTCAGCATCAGTCCTTCCAGTGACTATTCAGAGTTAATCTCCCTGAAGATTGACTAGTTTGATCTCCTTGCTGTCCAAGGGACTTCCGGGAGTCTTCTCCAGCGGCACAGTTCAAAGGCATGAATTCTTTGTCCTTCTGCCTTCTTTACCATCCAGCTCTCACAATGGTACGTGACCACTGGGAAGACCACAGTCTTGACTATATGGACTTCTGTTGGCAGAGTAATGTCTCTGCTTTTCAACACACTGTCTAGGTTTGTCATCGCTTTCCTGCCAAAAAGCAATCATCTTCTGATTTCATGGCTGCAGTCACCATCCACAGTGATTTTAGACCCCAAGAAGAAGAAATCTGTCACTACTTCCACCTTTTCCCCTTCTATTTGCCATGAAGTAACAGGGCTGGATGCCATGATCTTAGTTTTGTTAACATTTAGTTTTAAGCTAGCTCTTTCACTCTCCTCCTTCACCCTCATCAAGAGGTTCTTTAGTTCCTCTTTGCTTTCTGCCATTAGAGTGATATCATCCAGATATCTGAGGTTGTTGATGTTTCTCCTGCTTATCTTGATTCCAGTTTGTAAATCACCCAGCCCAGCATTTCTCATGATGTGCTCAGCATATAGGTTAAACAAACAGGGTGACAGCAGAGAGCCCTGTTGTACTCCTTTCTGAATCTTGAACCCGTCAGCTGTTCCATACAGGATTCTGACTATTGCTTCTTGACCCGCATACAGGTTTTTCAGGAGACAGGTAAAATGGTCTGGTATTCCCACCTCCAATTTTGCAACTAACTTCTATGTTCTAGGACAAATCATTTAACTCATCCTGGCCTCATTTTTCTCATCTGTAAAAATGAAGATAATACTTCCCTAATCATACAGAGCTGTTATAAGAATTAAAAGGAGATAAATATGTAAATGTACTTTGAAGTAGTCTTTTAATCATTGCACAAACAATAGGCAATATTGTTATTGGTAATTACCGTGTCCTCAGTTTCAACAAACGGTTGTCAGTGGCCAGATAGAAGCAGTCATACCAATTCCATTGAATGTTTCTCCGTTTTCTATGACAATCTCAGGTTAGAATGATATTCTGAATAGTCAGACAGGTGCACTGGTTCTATTCCATATATTAAGCCACATTACACTTCTCCTTGACCTCTTTGACTGGCAAGAGTAACAGCCAAGAAAGAAGTATAACTGCTACTTGTTTATCCATTGGGTTGGCCCAAAAGTTCATTGGCTTTTTCATAACATCTTACAGAAAAATGCAAATGAACTTTTTTGCCAACCCAACATTATCTTTTTGTGATCCAAATGGGGAAGACAATGTAGCAGGATTTTTTTCCTAAACAAGAAAGAAAATAAAGAGCATACAGCATCTCAGCAAGTTCTGAGATAAATGTAAAAATCAAGTATAAACTAATCAAAATTAGAGTCCAGACTTTCTGATGCTCTATTCAAGTAAGTTTTCTACTGTATTGTACTGCACACTTCAGTTGCTCAGTCAGGTCTGACTCTGGGAGACCCCATGGACTGCAGCACACCAGGCTTCCCTGTCCATCACCAACTCCCAGAGCTTGCTCAAACTCATATCCACTGAGTCAGTGATGCCATCCAACCACCTCATCCTCGGTCATACCCTTCTCCTGCCTTCAATCTTTCCCAGGATCAGGGTCTTCTCCAATGAGTCAACTCTTCACATCAGGTGGCGAAAGTATTGAAATTTCAGCTTCAGCATCAGTCCTTCCAATGAATATTCAGGACTGATTTCCTTCAGGATTAACTGCTTTGATCTCCTGTAGGCCAAGCGACTCTCAAGAGTCTTCTTCAACACCACAGTTCAAAAGCATCAGTTAAGCGCTCAGCTTTCTTTGTGGTCCAACTCTCACATCCATACATGACTACTGGAAAAACCATAGCTTTGACTAGATGGACTTTTGTCGGTAATATCCCTCCCCGCTTTTTAATATGCTGTCTAGGTTGGTCATAGCTTTTCTTCCAATGAGCAAACATCTTTTAATTTTATGGCTGCAGTCATCATCTGCAGTGATTTTGGAGCCCAAGAAAATAAAGTCTGTCACTGTTTCCATTGTTTCCCCATCTATTTGCCATGAAGTGATAAGACCGGATGCCATGATCCTTAGTTTTGTGAATGTTGAGTTTTAAGTCAGCTTTTTCACTCTCTTCTTTCACTTTCATCAAGAGGCTCTCTAGTTCCTCTTCGCTTTTGCCATAAGGGTGCTGTCATCTGTATATCTGAGGTTATTGATATTTCTCCCAACAATCTCGATTCCAGCTTGTGCTTCATTCAGTCTGGCATTGCACATGATGTACTCTCCATATAAGTTACATAAGCAAGGTGGCAATATACAGCCTTGATGTATTTCCTTTCCTAATTTGGAACCAGTCCATTGTTACATGTCTGGTTCTTTCTAACTGTTGCTTCTTGACCTATATATAGATTTCTCAGGAGGCGGGTAAGGTGGTCTGGTATTCCCATCTCTTGAAAAAGTTTTCACAGTTTTTTCTGATCCACACAGTCAAAGGCTTTCTTGTAGTCAATGAAGCAGAAATAGATGCTTTTCTGGAATCCCCTTGCTTTCTCTAAGATCTAACAAATGTTGGCAATTTGATCTCTGGTTCCTCTGCCTTTTCTAAATCCAGCTTGTACATCTGGAAGTTCTCAGTTCATGTACTGTTGAACGAGGCCTAGCTTCAAGGATTTTGAGCATTACTTTGCTAGCATATGAAGTGAGTGCAATTGTGCTGTAGTTTGAACATTCTTTGACACTGCCCTTCTTGGGACTGGAATGAAAACTAACCTTTTCCAGTCCTGTGGCCACTGCTGAGTTTTCCAAATTTATTGACATGTGCGGCACTTTCACAGCATCATCTTCTAGGATTTGTAATAGCTCAGCTGGAATTCCATCATCTCCACTAGTTCTGTTTGTAGTGATGCTTCCTGCAGTCCATGGGGTCACAAAGAGTCAGACACAACTGAGCAACTGAACTGATACTGATACTGATGCTTCCTAAGGCCCCCTTGACTTCACATTCCAGGATCTCTGGCTCTCAGTGAGTGACCACACCATCGTGGTTATCCCAGTCATTAAAACCTTTTTTATATAGTTCTTCTATGTATTCTTATCACCTCTTCTTAATCTCTTCTGCTTCTGTTAGGTCCTTGCTGTTTCTGTCCTTTATCATGCCCATCCTTGCATGAAATGTTTCCTTGATATCTCCAGTTTTCTTGAAGAGATCTCTAGCCTTTCCCATTCCTATTGCCTTCCTCTGCCTCTTTGTACTGCTCATTGAAGAAAGCCTTCTTATCTCTCCTTACTTTTCTCTGGAACTCTGCATTCAGTTGGGTATAGCTTGCCCTTTCTTTGTTGCTTTTCAATTCTCTTCCTTCCTCAGCTATTTGTAAAACCTCCTCAGACAACCAGCTTGCCTTCTTGCATTTCTTTTTCTTTGGGATGATTTTGGTCATTGTCTGCTATACAATGTTATGAATTGTATAGCAGATGTATCTGGATCTTCATGGATCACAGCCTTGTCATGATGAAGGGGCTTGTGTTACCCAATGAAGCTATGAGCCATGCCATACAGGGGTGGAAAGGTCATAGTGGGGAGCTCTTAAAAAAACATGGTCCCCTGGAGGAGGGAATGGCAAACCTGTCCAGTATTCTTTCCCTGTGAATCCCATGAATAGTATAAAAAGGCAAATTTTTAAAAAACTTAACAATTCTTAAAGTTTGATCTGCTACTAACTCACCTACAGAGTTTGTTTCATTCTGAAATTCACTTCTGAACATTTTTATTTAGTAAACTGGAGACAGCATTGAGGATTTACCATTTTACATACTTTGTAGGCTCTTAAATCATTCTAATTTTGCCTGTGATCAATACTTTGATCATTTCTATCAAGTTCAAAGGGGTACTTTACAAATGAAAGAATTGATAGAGAAATAAGATAGGGTATAAGAATTTCTTTTCTTAAAATTGTATTAGAGAAGGGGTTACTCATAGCATTTATACCTGAACCCCACTCTACTTTCCAACTATCACCATTTTAATGTGAATGATTTAATATTGTGTACATTTTAAGAGATCCCCTGGTAGGTATCTATTCTATGGTTCAACATGTTATTCAGTAATGATTGTGAGCACCTCTCAGAGATATGGAACAGGAACTGTATCTTGAATTAGATTCTCTAAAACCACCATTAACCAATTATAATATTATAGATATTTTGAGTTAGATTGAACCCTTGAATTTTTCTAAATTGGAAAACCAAAGCTCAAAGAAGGGAAAATGAGCATAAAGTCATACAGAACAATTTCATATTTAATTTCTCATTTGTTCATTACAAACCATCAAGGTAGAAAGTGTATTAAACATGATCTCTGTCTAAAGATATAGAAACTGAAACTCACAATGAATTTGGTGTGTTTGCAGTAATACATTTGTCAATGTGGGAGTTAGGAATTAGATCAGTTGATGCTAATTCAGGGCTCTTTTGACTGCATTGTGCTTTATACAGCACAGACAAGTAATTATTTTTTAAAGAAAATGTTTGCAAGACAAGCAAGACTGGTGTATTAGACATCTAATGCTCAATGGCTTTCAACAGCGTTGATTCAGCTTATAATTGGGACGGGGTCAGCAACTTAACTTGTATTCATTGGTTCTTGTTTTTGTTTTTTCCCTAGCCATAGCTTGGTTCACTCATTTTTGATCAGTTGCTCATAATTCTGCTTTTGAGTATTGTTTGACTGTCAACCTAAGGGGAGCAAGGAAGCCATGTGTCTCTTCTCATTTAGCACACTTGTCAAAGAGTGTTTACATGAAAGTTTGACATAGTACCCAGTAAAAGAGCAGAATATACAATGCTCTTTAAGGCCTATGCTCAAAATTGGAAAAACATAATTTTGGTCATAAAGTCACAAGGAAGATTTGTGACAAGGAGTGAAGAAATAGACAAGAGTTGAAGAAACAGACTCCATCTCTTGGTGGAGGTAACAAGTTATATGCAAAAAAATACAGAGGGAAAAAATTAGGCTTATCTGTGCAATATGCTGGAGAAGGAAATGGCAACCACTCCAGTATTCTTGCCTGGAGAATCCTGTGGACAGAGGAGCCTGGTGGGCTGCTGTCTATGGGGTCACACAGGGTCGGACATGACTGAAGCGACTGAGCGTGCATGCATGCACTGTAGAAAGAAATGGCAACCCACTCCAGTATTCTTGCCTGGAGAATCCCAGGGACAGAGGAGCCTGGTGGGCTGTCATCTCTGGGGTCTCACAGGGTCAGACATGACTGAAGCGACAACAGCAGCAGCAGTGCAACATGCAGCATTTATTTTAAAACATTAAATAAATTAGCATAGGTCATAGTATATACACAAACACACAGTTAAAAATGTTTAAGGATTTACTGTGTTCTACATATTTTCACTTATATTTTTCTCTATTTTCCTGATTTTTTTATATTGGAAAATACATATTAAAAAGTTTAAGTCACACAATCTTTGAGGAAATTTAAATAATGGAAATCAATAAAGTTCAGTAAAAAATCAGGGCAGAGGTTAGATCTTCCCAGTTATGAGAATGCTCATTATGTTTCTGTTATATCCATATGATGGTTATTATTGTTGTTGTTCAGTCACTAAGTCATGTCTGAATCTTTGCAAGACTATGGACTATAGTACACCAGGCTCCTCTGTCCTCCACTATCTCCCAGAGTTTCCTTAAATTCATGTCCATTGAGTTGATTATGCTACCAAACCATCTCATTCTCTGCTACTTTCTTCTCCTTTAGCCTTCAATCTTTCCCAACATCAGTGTCTTTTACAATAAGTAAAATTTTCACATCAGGTGGCCAAAGTATTGGAGCTTCAGCTTCAGCATCAGTCTTTCCAATGAATATTCAGGGTTGGTTTCCTTTAGCATTGACTGGTTTGAACCTCTTTGCAGTCCCACGGACTCTCAAGAGTCCTCTCCAACACCATAATATGAAAGCATCAATTCTTCAGCACTCAGCCTTCTTTATGGACCAAAGCGCATATCTGTACATGACTACTGGAAAAACCATACCTCTGACTATATGATGTCTATTTGACTATGCAGTTTTGACACAAAGGTGTCAAAAATGATGTCTCTGCTTTTAATACACATCTACATTTGTCATAGCTTTCCTTCCAAGGAGCAAGCATCTTTTAATTTCATGGCTGCTATCACTGTCCAGAGTGATTTTGAGGCCAAGAAAAAAATAATCTGTCACAGCTTTCACCTTTACCACTACTATTAATATTTGGCATGAAGTCAAGGGAGTGGATGCTATGATCTAATTTTTTTTAATGTTGAGTTTCTAGTCAGCTTTTTCACTCTCCTCTTTCATCCTCACCAAGAGGCTCTTTGCTTCCTCTTCACTTTCTGCCACTACAATGTTATCATCTTAATATCTGAAATTATTCATATTTCCCCAGGCAGTCTTGATTCCAGTTTGTGATTAATCCAGTCCAGCATTTTATATGATTTAATCTGCATATAAGTTAAGCGAGATGAAAATATACAGCCTTGACTCACTTTTTCCCCAAATTTGATCCAGTCAGTTGTTTCATGTCAATTCTATTGCTTCTGACCTACATACATGTTTCTCAGGAGACATGTAAGGTGTCCTAATATTTCCATCTCTTTAGGTATTTTCCACAGATTTTTGTGATCCACACAATCAAAGGCTTTAGTGTAGTTGATGAAGCAGAAGTAGATTTTTTTTTTCTGGTACTCCTTGCTTTCATCATGATCCAACAAATGTTGGCAATCTGATCTCTGGTTCTTCCGCCTCTTCAACATCCAGCTTGTACATCAAGAAGCTCTAAGTTCATGTACTGCTAAAGCACAACTCACTACTGAGTTTTTCCAAATTTGCTGACATATTGAGTGCAGTACTTTAACAGTATCATCTTTGAGGATCTTAAATAGCTCACCTGGATTTCTGTCACCTCCACTAGCTTTGTTCACAGTAATGCTTCCTAAGGCCCACTTTACTTCACATTCCAAGATGTCTGGCTCTAGTTGAGTGACTACATTATTGTTATCCAGTTCATCAAGACGTTTTTTTGTAAAGTTCTTCTGTGTATTCTTGCCACCTCTTCTGAATCTCTTCTGCCTCCATTAGGTCTTTACCATTTCTGTTATTTTTCAAGCCCATCCTTCCATGAAATACTCATTTAATAGCTCAAATTTTCTTGAAGAGATCTCTAATCTTTCCCATTCTATTGTTTTCCACTATTTCTTTGCACTGTTCATTGAAGAAGGCCTTCTTATCTCTCCTTGCTATTCTTTGAAATTCTGCACTCAACTGGGTATGTCTTTCCTTTTCTCCCTTGCCTTTTGCTTCTCTTCTTTCCTCAGATATTTGTAAATTCTCCTCAGACAACCTCTTTGCCTTCTTCCTTTTTGTCTTCTTTGAATGATTGTGGCCACTGCCTTTCATAAAATGTTATAAACTTCCATCCATAGTTCTTCAGGCACTTTGCCTACCAAATCTAATCCTTTGAATCTATTCATCATGTCCACTGTATAATCATAAAGGATATGATTTAGGTCATACCTAAATGGTCTAGTGGTTTTCCCTATTTTCTTCAATTTAAGACCAAAATTTGTAATAAAGAGCTCATGATCTGAGCCATAGTTAGCTCCAGGTCTTGTTTTTGCTCATTCTACAGAGCTTCTCCTCCTTTGCTGCAAAGAACGTGATCAATCTGATTTTGGCATTGACCATCTGGTTATGTTCATATGTATCATTATGTCTTGGGTTGCTGGAAAATTGTGTTTGCTATGAACAGCTTGTTTTCTTGACAAAAAAACCCAAAAAACTCTGTCAGCTTTTGCTATGCTTCATTTTGACTCCACTTGCATGTTGCTCTAGGTAAGTCTTAACCTTCTCTGTCTGCATTCCAAGCCCTTATGATGAAAAGGTTAGTTCTAAAATGTGTTAAATCTTCATAGAACCAGTCAACCTCAGGCTCTTCAGCAGCATTGGTTGGGGCATAGACTCAGATTACGTGATGTTGAATGGTTTACCTCGAACACACTGAGATCATTTTGTCATTTTTGAAATTGCACCCTAGTACTGCATTTTAGACTCTTTGCTCCATTTCTTCTAAGGAATTCTTGCCTACAGTAGTACATACAAAGTCTTGTATTCTCATCCATTCTCATCCATTTTAGTTCACTGATTCCTAAGACGTCGATGTTCCATCTTGCCATTTCCTGCTTTACCACGTCCAATTTACCTTGATTCATTGACCTAATATTCCAGGTTCCTATGCAATATTATTCTTTTCAGCATTGGACTTGACTATCACCACCAGACACATCCACAACTCAGCATCATTCCCGGACTGGCCCAACTACTTCATTCTTTCTGGAGCTATTAGTAATTGCCTTCTGCTCTTCCCCAGGAGCATGTGGGACATCTTTTGCCCTGGGGGCTCACCTTCCGGTATCGTATCTTTTTGCTTTCTCATAATGTTCATCGGGTTCTCCAGGCAAGAATACTGGAATGGATTTCCATTTGTTTCTCCAGTGGACCACATTTTGTTAGAACTCTTCACTCTGACTTGTCCATCTCGGATGGCCTTGTACAGCATGGTTTATAACTTCATTGAATCATTTAAGCCCCTTCACCACAATAAGGCTATGATGCATGAAAGAGTCACAAGATGAACCAACACTAAATAGAGTATTGTGCACCAAACAGTATTAAACTAAGTGTGGACATTATGAATATTAGGGTCATGAAATTCCTGATAGGATTACTATATACTGAGAACTGGTAGACTCATCATCTTTTAGAACTATTTTAATTTATTGAATAATTAGAGATAGTCAAAGGAATCTCTAAAATACAAAGACTTTGGTTTAACTGATAGACTATTTACAATATATAATTTATGTAAGTAACTTCATGGATGTTATCTTAAAGATTTTATATCTTTAAAATTAAAGTAAATTTGGAGTGACCAAGATAATTGAGAGGCAACACCCTGAGCTCACCTCTTCCCATGGGCACACCAAAATTCAACTATTTACAGAGAAATTATTAATGAGAATGACATGTAGACTAGCAGAAAAGATCTTATAAAGTTTTGAAAAAGGAACCAACAAAGTGGGTGGGAGGAGCAAAGACATGGTACACTCAAGAGTACTACCCCAAGTGGGAAATCACAAATAAAACGTAATTACATTTGCAAAGGTTCTACCCACAGAGTGAAGGGTTCAAGCCTCACATTAGGCTCCCACATTAGGAAGATAAGCCTCCAGAACATTTGGCTTTGAAGGCCAGCAATGTTTACTTTTGGGATAGTCAGACGACTGTTGAAAATAGAGACTCCAACCTTAAAGTGCACACAGAATACATCGCATGTTATGAGATACAAGGAATAGGTAGTCATTTCAAAGGAGCTTGGTTCAAACTCACTTGCTGATCTTGGAAATCCTTCCAGAGAGGCAGTAGGTAGCATTTTGGGGAGCTCTTTCTACTATGAGGGCACTGGTGAGCACCATTTTGGAATTCTATCTCCAGCGTATTAGGACCAGGATTCAGCCCCAACCACCAGCCTGTCAACACCAGTTCATGCTGAACAGAGATACAGCTCCATCCAAAGAAAGCTCTCATAAGACCCCTGAGCTCTGAGCTGCCCTAGGACCGTGCCCCATCTACCAGAGAATCCAGAAACTAGCTCCAGAACACCCAGAGGCCTGCATTCAGTGCTATCAGGACTTGACCCCACCAATAAGAGGGCTAGCATCACCCCAGGGTCCCCTGAGCTCACCAATGGGCTAACATCAACTACATGACACCTTGAGTCCTTTAACAAGCCACATTTAGGTCTATCTCCACACACCAGTGTGGTGACACCAGTCCTGAGACACCCTGAAACGCACAGCCAGCCATATAAGAAACCAGCTCTACCTACCAGCAGGCCACCAGCATCCCAAGAACATTGCCACATCTACCAGCAGACCAACTCTAATGCTGGGACTTCTGATCCCACAACCAACCACCTTGGGGCCTGGACCCATCCACCAGCCAGCCAGGATTAGGACTCCATAGGTTGTGCAGCCAGCTGTGCTAAGACATTCCCCTGCCCAACAGTTACTGGTAGCCTCCACACTATGCAAAGACAGACAGACACCAAGACTGGAGACAAGCCATGCCTACCAATGTATCCACATTAGTCAGCCAATCACAAAAGAAGGCCCCACACAGCTTATATAAAGGGTATCCTTACAGTATATAGCTCTGATGACCAGTGGGGAATGTGCTGTTAAGCCCCAAATGATGTATCCTACCTAAGGTCAAGAAACATAATCTACCTACCAAATACACAGAAATAAAAACAAAGACGTGACATGAAATGAGAGAGGAATATGTTCCAAATGAAGGGAGAAGATAAAATACAAGAAGAACTAAATGATGTGGAGATAAGTAATCTCATATGCTAAGTCACTTCAGTTGTGTCTGACTCTGTGAGACACTATGGGTTATAGTCTACTGGGCTCCTCTGTCCATGGGATTCTCCAGGCAAGAATACTGGAGTGGGTTGACGTGCCTTCCTCCATAGGATCTTCTCATCCAAGGCATCAAACTCACGTCTTTTATGTCATGTCTACTTGCTTTGGCAGGTGGGTTCTTTATCACTAGGGCCACCTGGAAAGCCTGGAGGTAATCTAGCCATAAAGGATTCAAGGTAATGATCATAAATATGGTCAGAGAACTTGGGAGAAGAATGGGTAAACACAGTAAGAAAGTAGAATTTTCTAACAAAGTGTAAGGAAATATAAACAACCAAACAGGACTGAAAAATGCAATAACATTTCTAAAAATAGAGTAGAAGTAATCAATAGTAGATTAGTTTATACTGAGGAATACAGAGAACTGGAATACACAATGGTACAAATAACTCAAATTGAACAGAAAAAAAAAGAATTTAAAAAATGAGGACTGTTTACAGACCTGTGAGACAACATTAAACATATGAACATTTGCATTATAGGAGTCCCAGAAGAAGAGGGAGAGAAAGGGGCAGAGAATGTATTTGAAGACATGATAGCTAAAAACTTTCCTAACATGGGAAAGGAAAGACATCTAGGACCAGGAAGCACAGAAATTCCCAAAAATCAGGACAAAAAGGAACAAAGATACATTATAATTAAAATGGCAATAATTAAAGATAAAGAGAGAATATTATAAACAGAAGGGAAAAGGAACTATCTTCACACAATGGAATTCCCATAAGACAAAGTGCTAACTTTTTCATTAGAAACTCTGCAGTCCAGAAAGGAGTGACCTAGGAGATTTAAAATAATGAAAGGAAAAATTCACATCCAAGAATACTGTACCTGGCAAGCATGTTATCTAGATTTGATGGCCAGATAAGTAGTTTTATAGACAAGCAAAAGCTAAAAGTGTTCATCACCATGAAACCAGCTTTACAAGGAATGTTAAAAGAGCTTTTCTAAGCAGAAAAGACTACAACTAGAAACGAGAACATTGCAAAATGAAAAATCTCATTGGTAAAGGCAAATATACAGTAAATGTAACATATATACCACTTAAAAAGCTCAGTCATGTCTTACTCAGAGTAGCTCACCAGGCTGCTCTGTCCATAGGATTCTCCAGGTAAGAATACTGGAGTGGGTTGCCATTTCCTACTCCTGGGGATATTCCCCTCTCAGGGATCAAACCCATGTCTTTTATGTCTCCTGCAGGTAGGTTCTTTACCACTAGTGCTACCTGGAAAACCCACTCATAAAGCTAGTAAATTAAAATACAAAAGTAGTAAAATGATTTATTAATATATCTACAATAAGGAGTTCAGGGATACACAAAAATTTTAAAATGTAAAATATAATGCCAAAAACAGTTAACATGAGGTGAGTGGGAAGTAAAAATGAAGGGTTAAAATAAATTCAGAGTTAAGAAATCAGCAGCTTAAAATAATCATTCACATATACATATATAGATTGATATCTATAATTGATATATATATATATAAGCTCATGGTAACCACAAATAAAAAATCTATAATAGACACACACAAAAAGTGTGTAAGAAATCCAAAACTAGCACTAAAATAACCATCATATCACAAAAGAAAATGGTAAAAGAAGACAGGACAAAAACTACTCTATAAAAGAGTGAACAAAATGGCAATAAATGCATACCTATCATAATTACTTTAAATGCAAATAGATTAAATGCACAAATCAAAAACATGGAATGACTGATTGGATATAAAGATCAATATTTATGCTTTCTACAAGACTCAATTCAGACTTAAAGACACACAGAGACTGAAAGCAAAGGGCTGGGAAAAAGAAGTCCTTGCAAATGTAACCAAAAGAAAAATGGGGTAGCAATACTTTTGTCAGACAAAATAGACTTTAAAACAAAGACTGTAACAAGAGACCACGAAGGAATTAAACTAACATCAAGGGGTCAATACATGAAGAAGATATAACAATTGCAAATACATACAAAACCCAAATTCAGAGTACCTAAATACATTAAGCAAATATTAACAGACATACAGGGGGTAATTGCTAGTAACACAACAACAGTAGGGAACTTTAAGATCCCACCTGCATCAATGAATAGATCATCCAGACAGGAAATCAACAAGGAAACACTGGCCTTAAATAACACATAGGAGCATACTGACTTAGTAGATATACTATAGAACATTCCATCTAAAAGCAGTAGAATATACATTCTTTTTGAATGCACATGAAACATTCTCTAGGATAGATGACATTCTAGGCAACAAATTTCAGTAAATTTAATAAGATTGAAATCATATCAGACATCCCTTCTGACCACAATACTATGATACTGGAAATCAACTATAAGGAAAAAAATGGGGGGGGGGGGGGAAGATGCATAGAGGCTATATAACATGCTACTAAACAACTAATGGATCAAGAAGAAATCAAAGAAAAAACTTTTAAAATAACATGGGAACAAAGGAAAATATAAACACAATGATCAAGAATCTATGGGACAGAGGAAAAGTGGTTCTAAGAGGGACGTTTACAGTGGTATGTCTGCCTCAGGAAACAAGAAAATTCTCAAACAGCCTAACATTATACCTAGAGAAAATAGAAACTGTAAAGCAAAATTCTAAGTTAGAAAAAGAAAAGAAATGATAAAAAATCAGAGATAAATGAAATAGGGATTGAAAAACAATAGAAAATATCAGTAAAATAAGAACTGATTCTTTGAAAGGATAATAAAATTGGTTAACGTTTAGTCAGACTGACTTGGAAAAAAAAAAAAAGTAGAGCTCAAATAAGCAAAATCAGAAACGAAAAAGGGCTGGGAAGACCCAGAGGAATCGGGTGGAGAGGGAGGTGGGAGGGGGGATCGGGATGGGGAATACGTGTAACTCTATGGCTGATCCATATCAATGTATGACAAAACCCACTGAAAAATAAAAAAAAAAAGAAAGAAATGAAAAAGGAGACATTACAACCAACAGCACAGGAATACACTGGATTTTAAGAGACCACTGTTAGCAATTATGCACCTGTAAAATGGACAATCTAGGAAAAAGGAGAAAATCCTTATAATGCACAGTCTCCAAGAATGAACCATGAAAAATAGAAAATATGGACAGACTAAGTATGAGTAATTAAATTGAATAATTTTAAAACTCTCTAAACAAATATACATCCAGGAGCAATGGTTTCACAGGTGAATTCTACCTAACACTTAAAAAGAGTTAACAACTATTCTTCTCAAACTATTGGAAAAATTTGCAGAAGGAAGTAATGTTCCTGAACTCATTCTGTGATGCCATCATCACCCTGATACTCAAACCAGACAAACATATCACAAAAAAGATAACTACACTCAGATACCACTTAACAAAATAGACACAAAAATCCTCAATGAACTATAAACAAGCCCAAGTTAACAATACATTAAAAGGATCATTTACCATGAATTAAGCGGGGTTTATCCCAGGTATGCAAGGATGGTGAAAAATCTACAAATCTATCAATATGATACACCATATTAGCAAATTTATGAATAAAAATTCTGTGTTCACCTCAATAGATACACAACTCCACACCCATTCACGACAAAAACTCTCAACAAAGTGGGTATAGAGGGAACATACCTCAACAAAATATAGGCCATTTATGACAAGACGACAGCAAATATCATAATGTTGACAAAGTGAAAATATTTTCTCTAAAATCAGGAATAAGAAAAGGAAACTCCTCTCTCCACTTTCATTTAAACTTCATGACAATAGCAATCAGAAAATAAATAAAAGAAACCCAAATTGGAAATGAAGAAGTAAAACTGTTGTTGTTTGCAGATGACATGATATTGTAAAGAGAAGTTCCTAAAGACACTAGCAAAACACTACTGGAACTCAATGACTTCTGTAAAGTTTCAAGATATGAACTATTTGAAAGAGAAATTAAGAAAACAATCCCACATACAATCATATCAAAAATAAAACAAAACACTTAGGAATAAATCAAACTAAAGACATAAAATCCTATATTCAGAAACCTATAAGTTACTAACAAAAAAATTCAAAACAATACAAACAAGTGGGATAATAAACTGTACTCATGGATTAAATGACCTACCAACCTATTGCAACCCAGAGCTTTAATGTCATCCTTATGTAAATTACAGTGGCATTTTTCATAAAGCTGGAATAAAAGGTTCTAAAATTTTATTTCAATACAGAGTAGGCTTCAAATACCAAAAACAATCTTGAGAAAGAACAAAGGTGGAAGTGTCACACTACCTGATATCAAACCATTAAACAAAGCTAGAATAATCAAACCAATATGATATTGGACTAAAAACATACTCATAAATCAATGGAACAGCACAGAGTCCTGAAATAAACCTACATTTATAGGCAACTAATTGATGACAAGATTGCTGGGAGAAATATCAATAAGCTCAGATATGCAGATGACACCACCCTTATAGCAGAAAGTGAAGAAGAACTAAAGAGCCTATTGATGAAAGTGAAAAAGGAGAGTGAAAAAGTTGGCTTAAAACTCAATATTCAGAAAACTAAGATCATTGCATCTGGTCCCATCACTTCAATGGCAAATTGATGGGGAAACAGTGGAAACAGTGGCTGACTTTATTTTTTGGGCTCCAGAATCACTGAAGATGGTGACTGCAGCCATGAAATTAAAAGACATTTACTCCTTGGACGGAAAGTTATGACCAACCTAGACAGCGTATTAAAAAGCAGAGACATGGGGAGGAGCCAAGATGGCAGAGGAATAGGACAGGGAGACCACTTTCTCCCCTACAAATTCATCAAAAGAACAATAGAACGCAGAGGAAACTTCACAAAACAACTTCTGATCACTAGCTGAGGTCATCAGGCGCCCAGAAAAGCAGCCCATTGTCTCTGAAAGAAGGTAGGACAAAATATAAAAGATAAAAAGAGAGACAAAAGAGCTAAGGATGGAGATCCATCCCAGGAAGGGAGTCTTAATAGAGGAAGTTTCCAAACACCAGGAAACCCTCACACTGGCGGGTCTGGGGGAAGTTTTTGAATCTCGGAGGGCAACCTGACTGGGAGGGGAACAATAAATAAAACCCATAGATTACGTGCCTAAAAGCAACTCCCAGCAGAGCAGGGCGCGGCTCCAGCCCTCAGGTGTTCCACAAAAGCGCGGACTTGGCTGCGCCTGCATTTTGTGCCTTCCCAGAGCTTTAAAGCTTTTCCCAGAAAAGTACCCCAGACGCACGCATCCGCCACCAGCAAGTGGGGGTGGAACGGAGAGGAGCGGGCGGCATTGCTTAGGGTAAGGACCAGGCCTGAGTGCCCTGAGGACAATCGGAGGGAGCTTTTGTGAGTTACCAACTTAAACTGTGAGATAGCAAAAGAGAGAGAGAAAATTAACCGCCCTGAACACACTGCAGGCCGTTCGCAGAACAAAGGGTCTGAGCAAGTCCAGAGAAGAGCTCACAGGCTTTGGACCGGCCCAGCCCCGACGGAGGCAGGAGGCAGGGGGGAGGGGAAAGGGGCAGGCTCGGCCCCAGGGACCGCATCCCCTACCGCACTGCAAACAGGCCTCCAGTTTCTAACCCAAGACTTTCTGAGATTCTGGATGGTCAACATCCGCCGGGAGGGTTGAGGCGAGACACAGGGCGCAGGCACCCGACCGGCGCAGGCGGGGACTGGGGCTGGGGACGTGGAGGGCAGAGGGCGCACATACCCGACTGGCGTGGGCGGAAACTGAGACTGGGACCGCGGAGGTGAGAAGGCGCGCCGCACTCGGGGAGAGAGCGCCCATCAAGCTCCTGGCTGCCTGAGCCGCTTGGACTGGGAAGGCACAAAACAAAGGCGCAGCCGAGTCCGCGCTTTTGTGGAACACTGGAGGGCTGGAACCGCGCGCTAGAACAGCCGGGAGCCTGAGCAGCATAGAGGGGGAAAGCAGCTCCAGTCCCTCCCCGCAGCGCTACGGAACTAGCAACCTGAATAAGAGACCACCTCCGCCCGCCTGTGTCAGGGCAGAAATTAGACACTGAAGAGACTGGCAAACAGAAGCCAAATAAACGAAGGGAACCGCTTCAGAAGGGACCGATGCAACAGATTAAAATCCCAGTAGATAACACCAACCACACCTGAAGGGGCCTGTAGATATCGAGAAGTGTAAGCTGGAACAAGGAGCTATCTGAAACTGAACCTAACCCACACTGACCGCAACTGCTCCAGAGAAATTCCTAGATATGTTTTTACCTTTTTTTTTTTCATTTTTCTTTTTTCTCTTTTATTTCTTTTAAAATTCCCTATTACTCCCCCATTACTCCTTAACTTTCATTTTCATAGGTTTTTATGATTTTTTTAATTAGGAAATTTTTTTCTTTTTTCTCCTTTTTCCTTTTTCTCTTCTTTTTTCTATTTTTCTTTTTCTCTTATTTCCTTTTAAAGTCCTCTATTACTCCTCTACTACTCCTTAATTTTCATTTTCATTACACTATAACCTTGCAAAAAAAAAAAGAGAGAGAAAGAGAGAGAAGCCCTATTTTTAAGCTGAACTTCATATATATCTCTAAAATTTTTTTGTGTTTTGGTTTTTGTTTTCAATATTGTATTTTTAAGAGCCTAACCTCTTCACTAGATTTTTAATCTTTGTTTTTCAGTATATGATATAAATTGTGGACATTTAAGAATCCAATATTCAGTTCCCATTTTTATTCAGGCGTGTGTTGATTACTCTCTCCCAATCTTGACTCCCCGTTTTCTACCTCAGAACACCTCTATTTCCTCCTTTCCCCTTCTCTTCCCAATCCAATTCTGTGAATCTTTGTGGTTGTCTGGGCTACAGAGAACACTCTGGGAATAGACAACTGCGTAGATCTATCTCTCTCCTCTTGAGTCCCCCTTTTTCTCCTCCTGCTCATCTCTATCTCCCTCCTCCCTCTTCTCTTCTTCATGTAACTCTGTGAACCTGTCTGGGTGTCCCTCACAGTGGAGAATCTTTTCACCATTAACCTAGAAGTTTTATTATCAGTGCTGTATAGTTGGAGAAGTCTTGAGACTACTGGAAGAATAAAACTGAAATCCAGAGGCAGGAGACTTAAGCCCCAAACCTGAGAACACCAGAAAACTCCTGACTACATGGAACATTAAGTAATAAGAGACTGTCCAAAAGCCTCTATACCTTCACTGAAACCAACCACCACCCAAGAGCCAATAAGTTTTAGAGCAAGACATACCACGCAAATTCTCCAGCAACGCAGGAACATAGCCCTGAACGTCAACATACAGGCTGCCCAAGGTCACACCTAACACACAGACCCATCTCAAAACTCATTACTGGGCACTCCATTGCACTCCAGAGAGAAGAAATCTAGTTCCACACACCAGAACACCGACGCAAGCTTCCCTAACGAGGAAACCTTGACAAGTCAATCGTCCAACCCCACCCACTGGGTAAAACCTCCACAATAAAAAGGAACCACAGACCTCCAGAATACAGAAAGCCCATTCCAGACACAGCAATCTAAACAAGATGAAAAGGAAGAGAAATACCCAACAGGTAAAGGAACATGAAAAATGCCCATCAAGTCAAACAAAAGAGAAGGAGATAGGGAATCTACCTGAAAAAGAATTTAGAATAAGGTTAATAAAAATGATTCAAAATCTTGAAAACAAAATGTAGTTACAGATAAATAGCCTGGAGACAAAGATTGAGAAGATGCAAGAAATGTTTAATAAAGACCTAGAAGAAATAAAAGAGAGTCATTTAAAAATGAATAATGCAATAAATGAGATCAAAAACACTCTGGAGGGAACCAAGAGTAGAATAACAGACACAGAAGATAGGATAAGTGAGGTAGAAGATAAAATGGTGGAAATAAATGAAGCAGAGAGGAAAAAAGAAAAAAGAATCAAAAGAAATGAGGACAACCTCAGGGACCTCTGGGACAATGTGAAACGTCCCAACATTCGAATCATAGGAGTCCCAGAAGAAGAAGACAAAAAGAAAGGCCATGAGAAAATACTCAAGGAGATAATAGCTGAAAACTTCCCTAAAATGGGGAAGGAAATAGCCACCCAACCCCAAGAAATCCAGAGAGTTCCAAACAGGATAAACCCAAGGCGAAACACACCAAGACACATATTAATCAAATTAATAAAAATCAAACACAAAGAACAAATACTAAAAGCAGCAAGGGAGAAACAACAAATAACACACAAAGGGATTCCCATAAGGATAACAGCTGATCTATCAATAGAAACCCTCCAGGCCAGAAGGGAATGGCAGGACATACTTAAAGTAATGAAAGAGAATAAGCTACAACCCGGATTACTGTACCCAGCAAGGATCTCATTCAGATATGAAGGAGAATTCAAAAGCTTTACAGACAAGCAAAAGCTGAGAGAATTCAGCACCACCAAACCAGCTCTTCAACAAATGCTAAAGGATCTTCGCTAGACAGGAAATGCAGAAAGGTTGTATAAACGTGAGCCCAAAACAACAAAGTAAATGGCAACGGGACCACACCTATCAATAATTACCTTAAATGTAAATGGGTTGAATGCCCCAACCAAAAGACAAAGATTGGCTGAATGGATACAAAAACAAGAACCCTATATATGCTGTCTACAAGAGACCCACCTTAAATGTAAATGGGTTGAATGCCCCAACCAAAAGACAAAGATTGGCTGAATGGATACAAAAACAAGACCCCTATATATGCTGTCTACAAGAGACCCACCTCAAAACAAGAGACACATACAGACTAAAAGTGAAGGGTTGGAAAAAATATTTCATGCAAATGGAGAACAAAGGAAAGCAGGAGTCACAATACTCATATCAGATAAAATAGACTTTCAAATAAAGGATGTGAAAAGAGACAAAGAAGGACACTAAATAATGATCAAAGGATCAATCCAAGAAGAGGATATAACAGTTATAAATATATATGCACCCAACATAGAAGCACCGCAATATGTACGGCAAACGCTAACGAATATGAAAGGGGAAATTAATAGTAACACAATAATAGTGGTAGATTTTAATAGCCCACTCACAACTATGGATAGATCAACTAAACAGAAAATTAACAAGGAAACACAAACCTTAATTGACACAATGGACCAGCTAGACCTAATTGATATCTATAGGACACTTCACCCCAAAACAATAAACTTCACCTTCTCAAGTACACACGGAACCTTCTCCAGAATAGATCACATCCTGGGCCATAAATCTGGTCTTGGAAATTTCAAAAAAATTGAAATCATTCCAGTCATCTTTCTGACCACAGTGCAGTAAGATTAGATCTCAATTACAGGAAAAAAAATTGTTAAACATTCAAACATATGGAGGCTAAATAACACGCTTCTGAATAACCAACAAATCATAGAAGAAATCAAAAAGGAAATAAAAATATGCATAGAAATGAATGAAAATGAAAACAAAACAACCCAAAACCTATGGGACACTGTAAAAGCAGTCCTAAGGGGAAGGTTCATAGCATTACAGGCTTACCTCAAGAAACAAGAAAAAAGTCAAATAAATAACCTAACTCTACACCTAAAGCAATTAGAGAAGGAAGAAATGAAGAACCCCAGGGTTAGTAGTAGGAAAGAAATCTTAAAAATTAGGGCAGAAATAAATGCAAAAGAAAGTAAAGAGACCATAGCAAAAATCAACAAAGCTAAAAGCTGGTTTTTTGAAAAAATAAACAAATTTGACAAACCATTAGCAAGACTCATTAAGAAACAAAGAGAGAAGAACCAAATTAACAAAATTAGAAATGAAAATGGAGAGATCACAACAGACAACACTGAAATACAAAGGATCATAAGAGACGACTACCAGCAACTCTATGCCAATAAAATGGACAACTTGGAAGAAATGGACAAATTCTTAGAAAAGTATAACTTTCCAAAACTGAACCAGGAAGAAATGGAAGATCTTAACAGACCCATCACAAGCAAGGAAATTGAAACTGTAATCAGAAATATTCCAGCAAACAAAAGCCAAGGACCAGACAGCTTCACAACTGAATTCTACCAAAAATTGAGAGAAGAGTTAACACCTATCTTACTCAAACTCTTCCAGAAAATCGCAGAAGAAGGTAAACTTCCAAACTCATTCTATGAGGCCACCATCACCCTAATTCCAAAACCAGACAAAGATGCCACAAAAAAAGAAAACTACAGGCCAGTATCACTGATGAACATAGATGCAATTCCCTAACAAAATTCAAGCAAACAGAATCCAACAACATATTTAAAAAGTCATACACCATGACCAAGTGGACTTTATCCCAGGAATGCAAGGATTCTTTAATATCTGAAAATCAATCAATGTAATACACCACATTAACAAATTGAAAGATAAAAACTATATGATTATCTCAATAGATGCAGAGAAAGCATTTGACAAAATTCAACACCCATTTATGATTAAAACTCTCCAGAAAGCAGGAGTAGAAGGAACATACCTCAACATAATAAAAGTTATATATGACAAGCCCACAGCAAGCATTACCCTCAATGGTGAAAAATTGAAAGCATTTCCCCTAAAATCAGGAACAAGACAAGGGTACCCACTCTCACCACTACTATTCAACATAGTTTTGGAAGTTTTGGCCACAGCAATCAGAGCAGAAAAAGAAGTAAAAGGAATCCAGATAGGAAAAGAAGAAGTGAAACTCTGGCTGTTTGCAGATGACATGATCCTCTACATAGAAAACCCTAAAGACTCTACCAGAAAATTACTAGAGCTAATCAACGAATATAGTAAAGTCGCAGGATATAAAATTAACACACAAAAATCCCTTGCATTCCTATACACTAACAATGAGAAAACAGAAAGAGAAATTAAGGAAACAATACCATTCACCATTGCAACAAAATGAATAGAATACTTAGGAGTATATCTACCTAAAGAAACAAAAGACCTATACGTAGAAAACTATAAAACACTGATGAAAGAAATCAAAGAGGACACAAACAGATGGAGAAACATATCGTGTTCATGCATTGGAAGAATCAATATTGTCAAAATGGCTATACTACCCCCAAAGCAATCTATAGATTCAATGCAATCCCTATCAAGCTACCAACGGTATTCTTCAAAAAACTAGAACAAATAATTTCACAATTTGTATGGAAATATAAAAAACCTCGAATAGCCAAAATAATCTTGAGAAAGAAGAATGGAACTGGAGGAATCAACCTGCCTGACTTCAGAATCTACTACAAAGCCACAGTCATCAAGACAGTATGGTACTGGCACAAAGACAGAAATATAGATCAATGGAACAAAATAGAAAGCCCAGAGATAAATCCATGAACCTATGGACACCTTATCTTCGACAAAGGAGGCAAGGATATACAATGGAAAAAAGACAACCTCTTTAACAAGTGGTGCTGGGAAAACTGGTCAACCACTTGTAAAAGAATGAAACTAGAACACTTTCTAACACCATACACAAAAATAAACTCAAAATGGATTAAAGATTTAAATGTAAGACCAGAAGCTATAAAACTCCTAGAGGAGAACATAGGCAAAGCACTCTCCGATATGAATCACAGCAGGATCCTCTATGAGACACCTCCCAGAATATTGGAAATAAAAGCAAAAATAAACAAATGGGACCTAATGAAACTTAAAAGCTTTTGCACAACAAAGGAAACTATAAGCAAGGTGAAAAGACAGCACTCAGATTGGGAGAAAGTAATAGCAAACGAAGCAACAAAGGATTAGTCTCAAAAATATACAAGCAACTCCTGAAGCTCAATTCCAGAAAAATAAATGACCCAATCAAAAAATGGGCCAAAGAACTAAACAGACATTTCTCCAAAGAAGGCAAACAGATGGCTAGTAAACACATGAAAAGATGCTCAACATCACTCATTATCAGAGAAATGCAACTCAAAACCACAATGAGGTACCATTACACGCCAGTCAGGATGGCTGCTATCCAAAAGTCTACAAGCAATAACTGCTGGAGAGGGTGTGGAGAAAAGGGAACCCTCTTACACTGTTGGTGGGAATGCAAACTAGTACAGCCACTATGGAGAACAGTGTGGAGATTTCTTTAAAAACTGGAAATAGAACTGCCATACGACCCAGCAATCCCACTTCTGGGCATACACACTGAGGAAACCAGATCTGAAAGAGACACGTGTACCCCAATGTTCATCGCAGCACTGTTGTAATAGCCAGGACATGGAAGCAACCTAGATGCCCATCAGCAGACGAATGGATAAGGAAGCTGTGGTACATATGTACCATGGAATATTACTCGGCCATTAAAAAGAATTCATTTGAATCAGTTCTAATGAGATGGATGAAACTGGAGCCCATTATACAGAGTGAAGTAAGCCAGAAACATAAAGAACATTACTGTATACTAACACATATATATGGAATATAGAAAGATGGTAACGATAACCCTATATGCAAAACAGAAAAAGAGACACAGATGTACAGAACAGACTTTTGGACTTTGTGGGAGAAGACAAGGGTGGGATGTTTCGAGAGAACAGCATGTACATTATCTATAGTGAAATAGATCACCAGCCCAGGTGGGATGCATGAGACAAGTGCTCGGGCCTGGTGCACTGGGAAGACCCAGAGGAATCGGGTGGAGAGTGAGGTGGGAGGGGGGGATCGGGATGGGGAATGCATGTAACTCCATGACTGATTCATTTCAATGTATGACAAAACCCACTGCAATGTTGTGAAGTAATTAGTCTCCAACTAATAAAAATAAATGAAAAAAATAAAATGAAAAATAAAAAGCAGAGACATTACTTTGCCAACAAAGGTCCATCTAGTCAAGGCTATGGTTTTTCCAGTAGTCATGCATGGATGTGAGTGTCGGATTATAAAAAAAGCTGAGCACTGAAGAATTGATGCTTCTGAACTATGGTGTTGGAGAAGACTCTTGAGAGTCCCTTGGACTGCAAGGAGATCCAACTGCAAGGAGATCAGTCCTGAGTGTTCACTGAAAGGACTGATGTTGAAGCTCAAAATCCAATACTTTGGCCACCTGATGCAAAGAGCTGACTCATTTGAAAAGACCCTGATGCTGGGAAAGATTGAAGGCTGGAGGAGAAGCGGACGACAGAAGATGAGATGGTTGGATGGCATCACCGACTCAATCGACATGGGTTTGGGTGGACTCCGGGCGTTGGTGATGGACAGGGTGGCCTGGCGTGCTGCGGTTCATGGGGTCCCAAAGAGTTGGACATGACTGAGCGACTGAACTGAACTGAACAAACTAAAAAACTCTTTCCCAGCATTGAAAACTATCAACAAAACAAAAAGGCATCCTACTAAATGGGAGAATATCTTTGCAAACAATATGTCTGACAAGAGGTTAATATTCCAGCTATACAATGAACTCATACTACTTAACAGCAATAAAAAAGCAACCTAATTTTTAAAATTGGCAAAGGACCTGAAAAGGCATTTCTCCCAAAAAGACATACAGATTGTCAACTAGCACATAAAAAGAAGCTCAACCTCACTATTCATCAGAGAAATGCAAACCTAAACCACAAAGAGATATCACTTCACACCTGTCAGAATGGCTATCATCAAAAAGACAAGAAATATCAACTGGTGAGGATGTGGACCTAAGAGAACTTGTATGCACTGTTGGTAGGAATGTAAATTGGTGCATCCACTATGGAAAACACTGTGAAGTTTCCTCAACAAACTGAAAACAAAATTACCATATGATCCAACAATTTCACTCCTGGGTATTCAAGAAAAATGAAAACACTAATTTGAAAAAAAAAAAAAAAAAAAACATGCATCCCAATGTTAATTGCAGCATTATTTATAATAGCCAAGATATGGAAGCAAAAAGTGCCCATCAGTTACATACATGGATTAAGAAGATCTGACATATAACTATATACAATGGAATATTACTCAATCATAGAAAGAGTGAAATCTTGTCATTTGCAACATGGATGGACCTAGAGGGTAAAATGAAATAATTCAAACAGATAATGATAAATATTGCATGATTGCACTCATTAGTAGGATTTAAAAAGCACAATAAATGAACAAACACAAAACAGAATCATGGATATACAGGAAAAACAGGTGCTTGCCAGAAGGGAGGTGGTCAGAATGGGAGAAATAGGTGACAGAGATTATGAAGAACAAACTTCCAGTTTCAAAATAAATGTATTAGTGGTACAAAATATAGAATGCAGGCAAAATAGTCAATAACTATGTAATATCTTTGTATGGTGCAGATGGTAATGAGTTATCATGGTGATTATTTTGAAATACATAAAACACTGAACCACTGTGTTATGTAACAGAAACTAACATAGTGTTGTAGGTCAGTTATGCTAAAAATAAACAAATTCATAGGAAAAAAAGATTAGTATTGTGGTTAGCAGAGTTGGGTGTTGAGGAGCAGAGTTTGGATGAAGATAGTCAAAAGATACAAACTTCTAGTTATAAAATAAATAATTACTAGGTATTTAGTGTGCATGTGTGCATGCTCAGTTGCTTCAGTCATGTCCAACTCTTTGCAACCCTATGGACTGTAATCTGCCAGGCTCTTCTATCCATGGGATTCTCCAGGAAAGAATAATGGAGTGAGTTGCCATGCGCTCCTCCAGGAAATCTTCCCAACCCAGGGAATGAACTCAGGTCTCCTGCATTGCAGGAGGATTACCTCTGAGCCACCAGGAAAGTCCCAGGAATTTAATGTACACATGACAAATATAATTAAAATTCCTGTATGTTATATTTGAAAGTTATTAACAGATTAAATCCTGAGTTCTCCTCACAAGGATATTTTCTTCTATTTCTTTAACTTTGTATCCATATCAGATGACGGATGTTCACAAAACTTACTGTGGTAATCATTTAATGATGTATGTAAAGTCAGTTAATTATTCTGTACACCTTAAACATATGCAGTGTTATGTCAATTATATCTCCATAAAATTGGAAGAAAAAATTAAGATAAATGAAAGCAATCACTTACTGTATCCGGTTGTTGGAGAATTAAATGAGATTATGTGTAAAAAGTGATTATGTAACTTATAAAGAGTTATAAAATGTAAGGTGTCAACTTTACCTAAAGTTATTGCAAGGGTATTGAAGAGCAGCAATGTTTTTCTATTTTGAGATCATGATAGATTTGTGGGTATAGAGTGGTAGCTCTTAAAATTGTTGTTTTGGCACATTTCACTTAATGACTATATCAGTTTCTCTACTTTCTAAATGTAGAGGCTTCATTATTTTCAAACTCATTTTTGAACATAATGTCCCAACCTGAGGTTTTTTACTTATAATTTGTTAATGAAGATTTATCCATGTAAGTTAAATCACACTTTCCAAACCAGGGCTCTAGGATATTTCCCCTGGTGGAGAGTTTTGTTTAATTTCAGTCCCATGAAAAGAAGCTTGAAAATAATTGATTGGGCTGGAAATGGGTCCCATCTGTGTCTTTGAATCAGAATTGCTCTTAGGTTTCTTCTCTTTACAAAAGTCAAAGCTCAAAAAAAAAAAAAAAGGCAAAGCTCACAATCACACTTTACAACCACTGTTAGATAGACAAGACACCTATGTTCCCTCTAGATTAGAGATTAGGGGACAGAGATTTGTTATGCCTGCTTTTGTCCCATATAGAATGTTTTTGGAGGAATAGGAATACAGTTATATTGTATTTCTTGCATTGGCTTACATACTTGTCCAAAAGTGAATTTGATGATTGCTAGGTAAGAGGCAAGCTTGAGAGTGAACTGATCAATAGTAACAGCCTAGTTTTGCTTTAAGTTTCTCATCTGATTTTTTTGGGGGGGAATATTATATAGTCTTTATTTTTTTTATTTTTTTTCCATTTATTTTTATTAGTTGGAAGCTAATTACTTCACAACATTGCAGTGGGTTTTGTCATACATTGACATGGATCAGCCATGGAGTTACATGTATTCCCCATCCCGATCCCCCCTCCCACCTCCCTCTCCACCCAAAGTTTCTGATAATTTTTCTTCATTCTCAATTCTCATTAGAACACTGTAATGGGGCAGTGTCCACTCCACTTGCATTGGATTCGATTATGCTTTCATTAATTGAAATGGAAATGAAAGTAAGGAAGTTACTTTCTTTCCAAACTCTTTTCCTTTCTTTGTTCCAAGAGTCAGACACGACTGAGCAACTAAGAACAGCACAGCACATATTAAATGCCAGGCTTCCCAGGTGGTGTTAGTGGTAAAAACAACAACAACAACAACAACACCCACCTGCCAATGCAGGAGACATAAGAGACACAGGTTCAATCTCTAGGTTGGAAAGATCCCCTGGAGGAGGGTATGGAAACCCACTCCAGTATTCTTGCCTGGAGAATCCCATGGACAGAACAGCCTAGTAGGGTACAGTTCATAGCGTTGCAAAGAATCAGACAAGACTGAAGCAACTTAGCACATGCATATTAAATGCTTTTAATATGTCAGATATTGGAGTTGATAAAGGAAGTTAGAGGCTGACAAACATAGTAACTGCATTACAGGGTTTAGCATATGGGAATGTTTTATAAATGTAAAATATCCAAATAAATATTAATATATGAATAAAATCTTTGATAAGGCTGAGGAAGGAAAGGCACAAGGGACTATGAAAGAAAACACTAAGGTGAAAAATGTAGCTGAGAAGTGAAGTCAAGGAAGACTTCTCTGAGAAATGAATCTGAGAACATAATCTAGAGAATGAGAAAAAGTATGATAAACAGGCAGCAGTAAGAGAGAAAGAAGGGCATATGCAAAGGAACAGTTGTAGTACAACTGAGATAAGCAGGCTAGGGCAGTAGGAATGTAGAAAGTGAGGAGAAAATATTAGCACAGGACTCCAATTTTACCCTAAGAACAAAATGAAGCAATAGACAGACTTTTAAGAGAGGTAGGAATAGGTGTTTAAAATATCATTCCTGACTGATACTAAGAAAATGGTTTAGAGGAGGACAAGAGTGGATTCAGGGAGCAATATTGTGTCAGACTGAGCAAGTAATGAAGTGATGACATTGGCTTATATTTGAGTGGTGACCCTAAAGTTAGAGGGAACTGGATGAACTAAAAATGTCCTTTATATATGAAATTGAAATAACATTTTGAAGTATTAGAGTCCTAAGGAAATTTTCCTCAAGTCCTTTCTCTACCCATCTACAGTTTTAAATATTTTTCTATCATCTTTCTAACCACACTCTGTTGTATAAAATCATGATCATTTGTATTGCTTTGTCTCCTTCCTCATTCCCATGTGTCTAAAAACAACATCTAATAATCTCCATTGACATGATTAATCTCTCAATGTTATATGACCCACATGAGATTTTTAAAAGATCAGAAATGGCACAAAACAATTCAATATTCAAAAGGATAAATGTCTTTTCAAAATGATATATTCTGTCCCTGAAAGCCTTAAAAACACAACTCTTAAGCTTTAAAACAACTCCTATTCATAGTAAAATGAGAGTAGGTGAAAAGTGTTTAACATCCCTACCATCCTTCCAGAATTTAAAATCATATGTTTATATAAGACTTAGCTTTAAAAAGTTAATTCCTCTTTGTGTGCCAATTTAGTTTCTTTTTGATCTAGTTTAAAGAACAAGAAAAGGCTTTCCACATGTTTTATTATCAATAATGGTCAGCTTGAAGCAACATGTCCATTACCATAGGGTTTCCTTCTTACCATTTCAATCCACTTCCCCAGTAAAACAGTCGAATTTTTAAAATACATAATCTTATATGAACACACACACACACAGAATTTCCTGAACAGCCACAAGTTGAAATGACTAGAAATAATATGTTTCCAGTTTAGACCTCAGACCTCAGTGTGCCAAAGACTTTTTGGAGAAAATAATCATGGAGAAATTTCTTCAAGGACATAAATCAAGAGACTTTTACTTTCATTGAAGATGGGATAGTGCCCCCTGAAAGCTGCCTTCAGCTCTGTTTTATAGCATGCATGTTTTTTCCCCCTAAAACAAGATGCCCTCCATTTTCCTTTCCATCATTTGTGTGAATCCCACTTCTCCTTTAGGAGTTAACCTAGCTCAAGTTTCTCATTTCAAGATGACAGAAGAGTAGGAGGATATAGAGTTTGTCTGTCTTAAACCCACTGAAAAATAAAAAATTAAAATTAAAAAAAAAAAAAAAGAGTTTGTCTGTCTTCACAAATGCATCAATAATGCATATAGAGATGAAATAGTTCTCTCAGAGTACAAGCTGAACACAATCAGAAGGTCTTGGACACCAGAAAGGATAAGAAAGATTCCTGTGTAACCAGGTAGGATGAAACAAAGAAGAGGAGGGGGAAAGAAGAGGAGAGAAAGAGTGATGAGATGAGCCCCTGGGAGTGATGAGGAGGAGGAGAGTTTCCCACATTTGGGAAACCTACTCACCAATGGGGAAATTATTTAGGTTAGAAGGGCAGCATCTGAGGCTGTTAGAAGAGGATGAAATAGCTAGTCTGTGGCAGACAGGATAGAGTAAACCTAAACTTATAGCCCATGCTACAGCCCTGCATGCCCCAGACCAGGACGTACGTCCACTGGTGTGCATGAGGGCTAGGAGCTAGACTATGGAAACTGGTGAGCAAAGCCAGGAAGAAGACTGCTATTGACTATGAGGAGACAGTCTGGGGGGATGGGAAGGAGGTAAACTGCAACTGGGAAAGCTTCTAGGGAAAACCCAGACTGCCACAGAAGCAAGGTGCAGTTGTTGAGTGACACACAGCAGGTGGAGCTGCCATTGCAGACGCTCTCACCCCATGTGAAAGTTCCTTTCCCCCAGGCAATGGGAGGGTGCCGCACCAGGGCTGATCTTCTCATGCCTGCCACCATGTAGGAAAGGCCGCTACTAGTACTGATCCTTTCACAATGGCCACTGAGCATTAGGAAAGGCTACTGCTAGGGCCAGATCTCCCATGTCCATGGCTGCCAGCATCTCCATGGACCTATTCACTGGCAGGACCAGATCACCCAAGACCACTGACCATTCAATGCATCTATCACCAAGGATCCCATTAGCCTCTCAGCAGCCATGCCACCTCCACGCCCTGTCCTCACCAGGGCAGATTCAAGTGCTCCAGGGCAGTCTCAGTAGCACACCCTTATAGGTGGTCCACATGCAGAGATGGGGCTAAAATCACAGCTAAGCCCCATGGGTGGAATGACTAAGAAAGAGGAATGAAAATCATTTCTCGTAGCTGCACAAGCCACAGGTTAAATCCCCACACTTGACTTGGTAAACACTATGTCTATAGAATATCTGAATAAACGAGTGTTCCCAAAAATGAGACCAGTCTATGGGGGCAACTACACATGAACATAGGGCCAGATCAGAGTCTGAACTATCCCCTCAGTGCCCACAGAGGGCTTGCTTAAAACTCAATATTTAAAAAACTAAGGTCATAACATATGGTCCCATCACTTCATGGCAAATAGATGGGACAACAATGGAAATACTGACAGACTTCATTTTCTTGGACTCCAAAATCACTGCAAAGGTGACTGCAGCCATGAAATTAAAAGACACTTCCTCCTTGAAAGAAAAGCTATGAAAAACCTAGACAACATATTAAAAAGCAGAGACATTACTTTCCAACAAAGGTCCTTATTGTCAAACTATGGTTTTTCCAGTAGTTATGTATGGATGTGAGAGTTGGACCATAAAAAAAGCTGAATGCCAAAGAATTGATGCTTTTGAATGTGGTGTTGGAGAAGACTCTTGAGAGTCCCATGACTCCAAGAAGATCAAACCAGTCAATCCTAAAGGAAATCAGTTCTGAATACTCATTAGAAGGACTGATGCTGAAGTTGAACCTCCAATAGTTTGGCCACATGATGCAAAGAGCTGACTCATTAGAAAGGACCCTGATGCTGGGAAAGATTGAAGGCAGGAGGAGAAGGGGACAACAGAGGACAAGATGGTTGGATGGCATCACTGACTCAATGGACATAAGTTTGAGCAAGTTCCAGGAGATACGTTCACAAAGAGTTGGACGTGATTGAGCGACTGAACAATAACACATTCATATGCATATGCATATGCATATATGAAGGGATCACTTCACAGATCACTGCCTTGTTGTGCAAATGGGATTACATAACTCAATGAAGCTATGAGCCATGCTGTGTAGGGCTACCCAAGATGGACAGGTCATAGCAGAGAGTTCTGATAAAATGTGATCAACTGGAGGAGGGAATGCCAAACTACCCCAGTATATTTGCCCTGAGAACCTCATGAACTGTATAAAAGGACAAAAAGATGTGACAACAAAAGAGAGTACTCCAGGTTGGAAGGCAGCCAATATGCTACTGGGGAAGAGCAGAAGAGAACTACTAATAGCCTCAGAAAGAATGAAGCAGCTGGGCCAAAGTGGAAACAGTGCTGTGGATGTTTCTGGTGATGAAAGTAAAATCTGATGCTGCAAAAAACACTATTCTGTAGGTACCTGGAATGTTAGGTCCGTGCATTAGGGTAAATTGGACATGGTCAAGCAGGAGATGGTATGAATAAACATCAACATCTTAAGGATCAGTGAACTAAAATGGACGGAAATGGGTGAATTTAATTCAGATGACCATTATATCTACTACTGTGGGCAAGAATCCCATACAAGAAATGGAGCAGCCCTCATAATCTGCAAAAGAGTCCGAAAAGCAGTACTTGGGTGCAACCTCAAATATGATAGAATGATCTCGGCTTGTTTCCAAGGCAAGCCATTCACCATCACAGTAATTCAAGTCTATGCCCCTACCACTGATGCCAAAGAAGCTGAAATCGATCAGTTCTGTCAAGACCTAGAAGACCTCCTAGAACTCACACCAAAAAAAAAAAAAAAAAGATATTCTATTTATCACTGGAGATTGAAATGCAAAAGTAGGAAGTCAAAAGATACCTGGAGTAACAGGCAAGTTTGGCCTTGGAGAACAGAATGAAGCACGGCAAAGGCTAACTGAATTCTGCCAAGAGAATACATTGGTCATAGCAAACATCCTTTTTCAACAACACAAGAAATGACTTTACACATGGACATCTCCAAATGGTCAATAGTGAAATCAAATTGATACATTCTTTGTAACCGAGGGTGGAGAAGCTATATACAGTCAGCAAAAACAAGAATTGGAGCTGACTGTAGCTCAGATCATCAGCTTTTAATACAAAATTCAGGCTTAAATTAAGAAAGCAGGGAAAACGATTAGGCCAGCCAGGTACAACTTAAATCAAATCCCCTATGGATATGCAGCGGAGGTGATGAATAGATTACAGGGGTTAGATCTAGTAAACAGGGTGTCTTAAGAACTATAGATGGAGGTCCATAATATCATATAGGAAGCAATGAACAAAGCCATCCCAAAGAAAAAGAAAAGCAAGAAGGCAAAGTGGTTATCTGAGGAGGCTTTACAAATAGCTAAAGAAAGAAGAGAAGTGAAAAGTAAGGGAGGAAGGGAAAGGTACACCCAACTAAATGCGGAGTTTCAAAGGATAGCAAGGAGAGACAAGAAGGCCTTCTTCGATGAATAGTGCATAAAACTAGAAGAAAACAACAGAAGGGGAAAGGCTAGAGATCTCTTCAGGAAAATTGGAAATATCAAGGGAATATTTCACCCAAAGATGAGCACAATAAAGGACAGAAATTGTAGAGGCCTAGTAGACACTGCAGAGATCAAGAAGAGATGGAAAGAATACATGGAAGAGCTGCACACAAAAAAATCTCAATGAACTGAATTACTATGATGTTGTGGTCAGCCACCCAGAGTCATACATTCTAGAGTATGAAATTAAATGGGTCTTAGGAAGCAGTGCTGTTAATAAAGCTAGTGAATGCGATGGAATTCCAGTAGAGCTATTCAAAACCCTAAAGGATGATGTCAACAAGGTGTTCCATTCAATGTCGGCAAATTTGGAAGACCCAGCAGTGGCCACAGGACTGGAAAAGGTCAATCCTCATCCCAATTCTCAAGAAGGGTAGTACTAAAGAATGTTCTAAACATTGGACAATTGCACTCATCTTCTGTGCTAGTAAGGTTAGGCTTAAAATCTTGCATGTTAGGCTTTAGCTTTATGCAAACCAAGAACTTCTAGATGTCCAAGCTGGGTTTAGAAAAGGCAGAGGAACCAGAGATCAAATTGCCAACATTTGCTGGTTTATAGAGAAAGCAAGGGAATTCCAGAAAAACATCTATCTCTCTTTCATTGACTATACTAAAGCCTTTGACTGTGTGAATCATAAAAATCTGTGGAAAGCTGTTAAAGAGATGGGAATACCAGACCATCTGTCTCCTGAGGAACCTGTATGTGGATCAAGAAGCAACAGTTAGAATGCTGTATGGAACAACTGGCTGTTTCAAGATTGATAAAGGAGTGCTCTCTGCTGTCACCCTGTTTGTTTAATGTATATGCTGAGCACATCATGAGAAATGCTGGGCTGGATGAGTTACAAGCTGGAATCAAGATAAGCAGGAGAAACATCAACAAACTCAGGATGACAACAACTGGATGATACCACTCTAATGGAAGAAAGCAAAGGGGAACTAAAGAGCCTCTTGATGAAGGTGAAGGAGGAGAATGAAAGAGCTAGCTTAAAGCTAAATGTTAAAAAATCTAAGATCATGGCATCATGGCAAATAGAAGGGGGAAATGTGGAAGTAGTAAGCTATGTCCTTTTCTTTTTTTTTTTTTTTTACCTGATATGCATTTTTTTTTTTATCTTTAGCATCAAATTCTTTTTTTTTTTTTTTTAATTTTTCAGTGGGTTTTGTCATACATTGATGTGAATCAGCCATAGAGTTACATGAATTCCCCATCCCGGTCTCCCATCCCACCTCCCTCTCCTTGTTCTTGGGCTCTAAAATCACTGTAGATGGTGACTGCAGTCATGAAATCAGAAGACAATTGCTTTTTGGCAGGAAAGCAAATAACAGACCTAGACAGTGGATTGAAAAGCACAGACTACTCTGCTGACAAAGGTCCATGTAATCAAAGCTATGGTCTTCCCAGTGGTCACACATGGTTGTGAGAGCTGGACAATAAAGAAGGCAGAGCACCAAAGAATTGATGCCTTAGAAATGTGGTGCTGGAGAAGACTCCTGAAAATCCCTTGGACAGCAAGGAGATCAAACCAGTCAATCTTCAGGGAAATCAACCTTGAATATTCACTGGAAGGACTGATGCTGAAGCTCCAGTATTTTGGTCATCTGATGAGAACAGCCGACTCAATGGAAAAGTCCCTGATACTGGAAAAGATTGAGGTCAGAGGGAGAAGAGGGTGTCAGAGGATGAGATGGCTGGAAGGTATCACCGATGCAATGGACATGAACTTGGGCAAACTTCAGGAGATAAGGAGGGACAGAGAGGTCTGGCATGCTGCAGTCATGTGGTCACAAAGAGTCAGACACTACTAGGCAACTAAACAACAACAGCAATATACATACATTCTTGTTTCCTTTGTTATGGATTAATTGACCATTAACTATGTGGATTTTTTTCAAGACTTTTTATCCTGCTTCATTGATCTATAAATGTATTTTTGTGCCAGTACCACACTGATTACTGTAGCTTCATATTAAAGTCTGAAGTCAGGGAGTGGAATTCCTCTAACTCCTTTCTCTTTTCTCAAGATTATTTTGACTATTTGGTGTCTTTTGTGAAGAAATGTTTTTCTTGTGTTATGTAAAAAATCCATTGATAATTTCATTGGGATTGCACTGAATCTGTAAATTGCCTTGGGTTGTATGGTCATTTTAACAATATTGATTCTTCTGATTCATGAACATGATATATCTTTTCATCGGTTTGTGTCATCTAATTTATTTCATCAGCATCTTATGATTTTTAGAGTACAGGTATTTTACCATTTTAGGTAGGTTTACAGCTAAATATTTCATTCTTTTGATGCAATGGGAGAATATCCTGTCTATCTGGTCATTAACTTTATCCAATTGATCACAGCACTATAATTCTAGTGTTTATATTTGCTGCAAAATCAAGACACAATCCTTATCCTGAAGTTTTACAGCAGCTTATCTTGTTTTCCTTGAAGTTTATATTTCTGCTGTTTGAATATACTTTCTCTTACTGTTGTTCCACTTATTTTTATATCTTGATGATTTTCTCAAATTTCAATCTCTTCTTTTTAGATCTTTGAACCAATTCCACACTAATCAGGAGACAAAGAGAACTTAGATTAAAAGGCCATCTGTGTATATTGATTAAGTTTCTCCAGAGAAACGGAACAAATAGGAGATGCATATTGAAGAAGAGAGAGAAAGAAAGAAAGAAGAAAGATAGGGATAAAGATTTATGATAAGGAATGCATGAAAGTGTGATTATGGAAACTGACAAGTTCCAAGATTTATGGTCAGGAAACTGGGTACAGCTAATGGTGTGAGTTCCCATCTAAGTTCATGTCTGGGACTCAAGAGAGATGATGGTGTAATTCCAGTCCATCTGGAAGGCTGGAGACAAGAAAAGTTGATGTTTCAATTTGTGTCCAAAACTTGGAAAGTTCCCATTCACCATGTTTGGACAGAAAATTCCCTCTTACTCATGGAAAAGTCAATCTTTGTTCTTTTCAGGCCTTAAGTTGACTGGATGGGGCCACTTATATTAACAGGTGTTCTTATAAAATGGGTCTTAGTAGAGTACCAGAGTTGAAGCCTATATGAACACTGAAGCAAGATTCTATGCTGCTAGTTTTTCAGATAGAGGAACAGTATGTGCCAAGAAATACAATGAATGCAGCTCTAGAAGCTGGAAAAGCATGGAAATGGGATTTTTCCTTTTGAAGCCACTGGCCAATACATTGATTTCAGCCCAGTGAAACTTATTTGGATTTTTTGCTTCCAGAACTGTAAGAGAATAAATAAATGTTGCTTTAAGTTGCCAAATTTGTTATGATTTGTTACAGTAACAATAGAAAATTAGTGTACCATATTACATAGAAGTACCAGCAAATGATATTCTGTATGTCATTTATTTTATGTAAATATATTGCATTGTATTTACTGCTCCATCCTTGTCTCTTGCCTACCAATTCCTTTCTATCACAGATCAATCTGGATGCCAGGAAAAGGAAAAAAAGTGATTCTTTCTACTGATTTGTACACAGTTCAGTGATTTTGTCTCTATTATGAAAGAATATAAAACTTTCTATTATCCACTCCATTCAAATAATTTATGTCATAGTATTTTGTTTTACCTTTTAAAAATATCATCAATATTATCTAATTATACCTACCAGTATAGATCCTTGCAGGAAACACAGTTTCAACTCTGGTGACTTAGGTGAGTATAACACGGAATTAAGTACCAAAATGTGAATAGAGTTAAGAGAATTGACAAGAAATATAGTGGCACCTAGAGATGCAGCAGCAGCAGCAGCTGCTGCAGAGATTAGGAAAAAATTAAAGCTACTGTCAAGCCTGGGCCTGAAGAAACAAGGGGGAAGCTAATGATACCCAGGCCATTATGAGAGGTACAGTTGGGGAATATCTGCTGACTGACATGCACTGTAATTGCCCAGAAACATGACTTCTACTAGAAAACATGGCTCTGAAGAGGCAGAGTGTAGGAAGACATATAACAACACAGCTCTCTCCCCTCCCTTTGAGTTCCTGCTGAGGCCTTCTATCAGTCAAAACCAACTAAAAGTTGGTGGCTCAGAAGGTAAAGAATTTGTCCACAATGTGGGAAACAAAGGTTTGATCCCTGAGTTGGGAAAAATCCCCTGGAGAAAAGAATGGCCACCCATGCCAGTCTTCTTGCCTGGAGAATTCCACAGACAGAGGAACACAGTGGGACGCAGTCCCTGGTGTCTCAAAGAGTCGGACATGACTGAGCGACTAACAATTTCACTTTTTCAGCTAAAAGCTGAAGGGTAAGGCATGGTGATGGAGTTTGTAAAGTTTTTCCTTTTGTGTCTCAAAGAGTAAAGAATGTTCTAAAAATGCATCTGGCGTAGTGAGTAGAAGAAAACAGCATACAAGTGCTCGGGCCTGGTGCACTGGGAAGACCCAGAGGAATCGGGTGGAGAGGGAGGTGGGAGGGGCGATTGGGATGGGGAATACGTGTAACTCTATGGCTGATTCATATCAATGTATGACAAAACCCACTGAAATGCTGTAAAGTAATTAGCCTCCAACTAATAAAAAATAATAATAATAATAAAAAGAAAGAAATAGATACTGGTAGAATTCAAAGAAAAACAAGTAAAATTGGGCCCAATTTCTTTGTTTTATAGATTAACACCCAGAGGGTCAAAGAGGTCTTGCCTAAGGTCCTGTGCAGAGGCAGTGTAGATATTGGACATGCTGAATTATGTCTATATGTAGATTGTCTTCTTGTGAGTGAAAGGCAGTCAATCTTTGCGACCCCGTGGACTATACAGTCTGTGGAATTCTCCAGGCCAGAATACTGGAGTGGGTAGCCTTTCCCTTCTCCACGGGATCTTCTCAACCCAGGGATTGAACCCAGGTCTCCCACATTACAAGCAGATTCTTTCCAGCTGAGCCACAAGGAAAACCCAAGAATACTGGAGTGGGTTGCCTATCCCTTCTCCAGCACATCTTCCTGACCCAGGAGTTGAATCGGGGTCTCCTGCATTGCAGGCAGATTCTTTACCAAATGAGTTAAGTCCTTCTTAGACTTGATCTGATTTCCTACCTCAAAAAATTAAAACCTACCTCCGTTTGGCTCTTGGTCAGCTCTTCTTCTGAGACTATCAGAAACTCAGGTTTCTGAGGTATTTGGAATCAATGAAATGGTATCTTATTGAATTATGTGAGGAGATCTCAAGCTCTGGGGCATAATGTCTTCCCTAAGAGCGTAAAAAGTAAAGAGCAATCTATGCAGGCTTTTGTAGATATGTTCATTGGAGACAAAACCACTTTGCCCATAGAGAATTACATAAAGACACAGGGTTACAAAGTTTAAAATGCCATAAACTCTGATTAACCTAACCCTCAATGATTTGAAAGATCTGAAAAGTTTTTAATTTGTTTTTAATTGAAGGATAATTGCTTTACAATATTGTGTTCATTTCTTCCATACATCAATATGAATCAGCGTGGAAAGTTTTGTTTTACACAAATGCACAAAGCATTAAGATTTCTGAAACCTGAGAATATCATTGGCTTCACTAGTCTGGAATATATTTCAGATGTCTCAACAGGAAAAAAAAAAAATTGCATCCAGTGGATGTGAACATTCAAGCTAACTGATTCCTTCCTATCAAACACAAATGCTTTTTGATCCATGCCAGATTTTAGTCTGATCACTTTTATGACCCATTGCCTTACCCTTCTTTAGATGGAAGGAACCAGGTATTTCAGAAGATACTGAAAGGCCCTGTGCCATCTATCATTGTTGGTATGATCCAAAGAATATGTAGAAGGTACATAAATCAAGGATCCTCTTTGTGGCAGTCATCAATTTTCTTGTTGTTAATGAAGTCAACATGAGATAATGACATGACACTAGTGCTTTAGCATCTGTGCTTGTAGGGATGGTCCCAAGAATGGAAGGCTGAAGATGCTTACAGCTTAAGAAGCAAGAAAAGAGCTGATAAAACATTGAGAGAGAACAGAAAGATGTGAAAGTGAAGAGGTACGTCTGTGAATTCAGGGATGAAAAGCGATGGTTACATGAGAAGGATGAAAAGACCCAATGAGTCTAGTAGGAGATTTTGAAAGTGAAGTGGTAGGAAATAAGGCCAGATGAAAGTTTATGGTTTTGGCAGTGACATGATAAAGGCTCTATTAAAGGAGTTGAGTCCACCAATTCTTTACTGAAAAGACTAGAGGAGAGAGTGCCAGAATGGAGGGAGACCAACTGAGAGCCTGTTATAATAAACCACTGTTTTTGGCTTAAATACACATAAAAATGATTTGTAAATCCTTAAAAGCATGCATGCTTCTACCATCTTTATAGCATAATAATCTCATTTAGTTTAAGAGGCAATGGAAGATTTCATAATGAAAGTCCCTCATATTAAACTTATACACTCAGTTTTTTCCTCCAAAACTTAATCAAGGAACAATCCATGTAGGCAAGAGGGTCTTAATAAATAGTTCCCGATCTCCTGTTTTGGTTCCATCTTCTCCTTGTGGTTCTCTTATTGTAATTTCTGCTGCTACTTTCTAGAACATTTTTTCAGGAAGGCACTGTTTCTACTCCTGATTTAAAACTAGGCCAAGCAGAAACATACACCATTCCCTGTCTTCCTGTGTTTACAGTTAAGATGAGCTCCAAAATTAAAAACAAGAAGAAAACATAAATATAAACTTGACTCAATACCAAAGGCTAAAAGAATAGAGACAGTTACCCAAATGCAGTAAAGCTTGCAAAGTTCAAGTTTCTAATCCTGAGGTAACTGAACACTTGGCCTACAGAATTGAATATTTGTGCATCTCTGGTCACTTCTGATTTCTGGCTTCATATTGTGGGTGCCATCTTATACTTTTCTAACAAACCAAAGACATCTCTGGGCTCAAAACTTACAGGCTCCTGATATACTTCAGTTAGTTTTGATACATTATCTGAAGGTCAATCTTTCATCATCATTTGCCAGAACTGTGTTTATTTGACATAAGAAATGTTCTCGTATTTTTTGACTCTGACAATTCATGGGAGTCTCCCCTCACCCTACACAAGGGAGAAACTATGATCATGGCAGACAAAATTAATCTATACTTAGACTCAAATGAATGAAAAAACTAACAAACAGATAACATCATAGAAATAAAAAAAATATTTAGAAAGTTTTATAACATAACTTTATAACATAAAGTTTTTTATACTATAGCCTCTATTATATTGAGAAACCCAGAGCATAACAGAGCTGAGGACTCCACTGATCAACTGGTCCTAGATGCATAATACTGTGAGCTTCCTTTTTTTTAATTAGCTTTTATTGGAGTATAGTTGCTTTACATGAGTTTCTTAATATGGTTATAGATGTGGACAATTTAAATTAAGCATGTTAAATTAAGCATTGTGATTACAGTTTGAATGTCCCCTCTAGAAGTGTGTCATGATAAATAAATTAGCATGTATTAGGCCCAGTATCATGATACGTGGGAAGTGTGGGTTAATTGCCCAGTCAAGTTCGACTCTTTGCAATGCTATGGGCTGTAGCCTGCCAGGCTCCTCTCTCCATGGAATTCTCCAGGCTAGAATACTGGAGTGGGTTGTTAGTCCCTTCTCCAGGGGATCTTCCTGACCCAGGGGTTGAACTCAGGTCTCCTGCATTGCAGGCAGATTCTTTACCATCTGAGCCATCAGGGAAGACTGATAGGTAGGAAGGGGAAGGTGCAAAGCAAAGAAAATCTTGTCTTCAAACAAATATAGAACAGAATATGACTTAATGGATGAACTTGTAGGAGTCTGAGGAAAGAGCAATTGCAGAGAGACAGAGACAGAGAAGGACAGAAAACGTTCTCGAAAGACACTTGATGGAAGAAAGATCTATCCCTGGAGTTATGTTATATCAGTTTAAAAGCCCTGAGATTTTTCTCATGATTGAACCACTTAGCACAGTGCTTTTTACATTATAGACACTTAATGTTTAACACTAAATAAACTGGAAAAATATTTGTGATCCATTCTTCCATACCACCCCACTCAACAAGTAGTTGGTATAGACAGTAAATCCATATCAAGCATATTCTAGGTGCTGAACATGCTGAAGAATAAAAATAAAGGAGGGCTATAGCTTCTATTCTCAATATCTAGAGGATTCTATTCACAGGATATATTCAGAAAAACACACAAGTTAGTGTATAATTAAGTAGCACATGGCATATGAAAGCACTTATAAATATAAAATATTGTACAAATGTTAGAATTATAAATGTCAAATAGAGTGGTGGAAACTATGAGAAACTCATTATTTTAGGTCAGTGGGTGAGAAGATTCCTTGAGATCCCACCATCCCATTATCAGTAGAAAAGAAACAGTTTAATTCTCATTTGCCTGGCATATACTCGGAGCTCAATACATGCAGACAAATTTAGATGTATTGAAATTCACTGATATCAGTGAACAAGACATCTTGAAAGACAACATTGGATACCTGCTGGCCTTAGAAAATGAGTAGCATTCAGACAGGTGAAGAGTTGAGGGGGAAGCAATCTGGGAAATAACAGAGCATGGTGTTTGAATTACATGGAGCAGTTACATCAGGAAGAGAATATGTCTTAGGAGCGGTAGGGACATTAATTAAACATTTATTGAAATATTTATTATGCTAATTTAGGACCAGTCTAGAAAAATTGAAAAACAAATGGAAAAGTAATTACAAGATTCGTCGTCTACAGTTTCTGACTCAATTTGTTAAATGCTTGGCTTTTTAACAGATTACACCTTCTCTTGTCTCCTCCATTTTTTGCCTTTTTGCTTTCAGCAAGCCACTGTGGGAAGGGTTATCCTGGCCAATGGGAATCTCCCAAGATGAGATTCCTTCAGGTTCATTTCAAATGCTTCTGTCATTCCCTTTAACCAATTTTCCTTTTGACCTTAGTATTCGCCGGTTTCCTTCTCTGGACCTCCCACATCTTAGCTGAAGGGCTCTGGCAGGTTGATTTGGATTCAGCCTCTCTCTATTCTCACAATGAGTTTTCCGCCAGAGATGTGTTGGGAATCCGCCAAGTCCTTTTGTAGTTGAGCATTGCCCTGCTGCCAAAGAATTCTGCTCAAAGTCATCTCTTCTTGCAGGCAACTGGCCCTTCTTTGGAAGGGTGTTATGCTCCATTCATGTAATCTGCTTTATCTAGCTGTCACACAACAAATCACTTTCATTTGGACAGGTACATTCTTCTAAGGAAGACTTGAGTAGAGGAGAATAGGAGGCCTGATAAGTGAGTCATTTGTCCTACATGACTCTCCAAAGCACATAAGCTGCCTGCTTTCGCATAGCTTGGACCACAGAACTTATTTATCATCTTAGGGAGAGTGGGCAGGATTTTTTGTTACCTACAGATATGAAATGCTTCTGTTTCTAAATAGCAGCACTTGAAGCTGCCTTGAAAAGTGAAAGCGTTAGTTGCTCAGTCATGTCTGACTCTCTACAACCTCATAGATTGTGTAGCCTGCCAGGCTTCTTTGTCCATGGAATTCTCCAGGCTTTCCTTCTCCAGGAGATCTTCCCAACCCAGAGATGGAACCCAGGTCTCCTGTATTGCATGCAGATTCTTTACCCTCTGAGCCACCAGTGAAGCCCTCAAAGCTGCCTTACATCTGGATTTTTCTGACATTATGACTATTTTTCCCTAAACCCTGCCATTGCCTACATTATCCATTATTGAATGAACCATTTCACCACAAAAGAACTCTGATAGCAAAATTTGAACTGTCTCCTTCATAAGGTTCTCAGAAGCATGAAATACGTTAATAGAGGCTAAAGTGCTCTGCAAGCTATATGTTAATAGTTTTTAATGCAGATGCTCCCTAGGTTGAACAGGTAACGTTATATACACATTAGTTAGATCATTTACTTGACCTCAAAAACTTTAATGACAGAATATTAGACCACAAAATGTCTGATTTTTTCCTCTAACACAAATTGAAAATTTTATGAGTTTTTCCTTCCCTAGAGAAAACATGTCCATAACTAACATAGCACAACTCACTGTGAGACTAAGAATTTGTCCTGATTACAAATTCTCCACCTAAACACTGATTTTACTAACAGCTTCAGAAAAGATTCATAAGATTTTTTGAATACTTTATCTGTGAAGTATTGTGTTCATTGTGTGAGTACCGTAGTGATTAAGACATATTCAGACCATGCCATCAAACATCAATCAGTGAGACTGTTTGGGGGAAATTCCGTTGTAATTTCCTAAATGTACACTCTATTACCTGCAGCACCTCACAAATTCTAGATACAAAGCAGATTCAATTGATCAATGAATCAAGCAGTTGAAAGTTCTGACATCTCTGCAAATGCCAGGCTCTCCAAAGCAGGCTAGGCTTCTCAAACATATCAGCCTATAGAAAAGATAAGTAGGAGTGAATACTGATTGTATGTAGATTGAATTGGTCTAATTGGGCTATGGTAAGTTTGAATGCAGAACTAATTAGTTTGTATGACTGTATAATATAGAAACTATATCATACCTGCACATTTATTTTTATGAAATCAGTTAGCAGCAAATGAAGCCCATTGAAATGAATGGAAACTAATTGAAAGTAATAGGGAATTACCTGAACATATATTGCCATTAAATTAAATTAATTGTAGGTAATTGATAGTGACGGGAATTAATACAATAATGGAAACACATTGTACTTAATTGAAATTTATTGAAATTGGATTAAACTCAATAATTCAAAGTCTATTAAATTTAATAGATTCTAAGTGATATTAATTAGAGACAATGCTGAATAATAGCAGACCATTCTTCAAGGCCTCCAACTGCATTTGCACCATAATATTGCCTTTAATATGTAAAAATAAATTCTAAGAAAAAATGCATTCATAAGAATAAAGCCCTGCTTTAGTATTTTAGGTTTCTCTGGAGTAGCTGAATTAGAAGGATTTGATTCTGATAACAGAGTTTCTATGAAGACATAGAAAGATAAAAATGGCTTTACTTCTTTTAAGAAGGAAAATTTTATTAGAGTTTAATGAGAACATTTTACCTGTTAAAGCATTAGCTTTGCTATGATAAATACTCTTGCAGTGCATGTTATATTCATCTTTAGAGCTGTGTTGTCAGATTTCTTTGTTTTTCTCCCTTTTTCTCTCCCTCTATTAGAAAAGATCCAAAACTCCAAGAGTTTTCATAATTTGTATTGGAAGATAAAAAAAGACTTGCATTTTTAGCTTCTTCTTCCTCAACTTTGGGCATTCGGGGAGGTGGGGGTGGAATCCCATGCTGGATTTTCTATTGTGGAATTGTATCAGCTGCATCCCTCCATTTTAGTTAACAGTGACAGTTCATGCATACATTTGGTGATGTTTACATCCTTCATGTTTTCACTAACCTTGATGTTTACTGAATGACATTGTTTGGCCAAATAGTAATTTTCTCTCAAATGAACTGCATCAAATTTATTTTACATGAAATATTTGCTAAATGGTTAGAGGATTGTAAATTAAGCTCACCATGTGGAGTAGGAATAAATGCCAAATCTTTCAGCTTACCACAGAAGCCCAGGATTCAGTATATAAATCAGTGATTCTCATACTAGCCATGTATCAGAAGCATCTATGTGACATATTGAAAATGTTCTGATCAGAGGAAGAGTTTAAGCATCAGTTTTCAAATCTCCAGGTGATTATGAGGCAAAACCAGGGAGAATCACTAGGCTAAATGCAGCTTTGTTTCAGCCTTCTGCCTCCTTTTCCATCTGTACATGTTTACTTTTCCTCAATCCTAGAGACCTTGGGCCAAATCTTCATCCTTCTTTATTTTAAAAATTGCTTTTAGAGATTTGATTAATTTCAAAGTATAACAAACTCATAAAATTCTAGACTACATTTACTCACAAAGAAAACTCAACGCAGATCAAAATTTGATGAGAATTTTAGGCATGAAAAAGTAGGATAAGATAAAAGCTCAGGGTCCTGAAAATTTTTGACAAATCCTTCATCAGACACACTATGATCTCACTGACTATAGGATTCCTTCTCATCCACACTTCATTACAACCCATGCTGAGGAAATAATACTGGCCCCTCACTAAAGCATTTGCAATTTCATAAGGCTTTCTCTTAGGGTAGAGGAACACATAGTTTAACAACATATGTGCTTGATTTATCTCTCTTTTCTCAAAATTATAAAATTCACAATCTTCAACCTTCCAGTACAAACATGCACAATTTAAAATGAACAATTCATTGGATTATTAACGTCATAACAAGATTTTTATCTAGGTGCCTGTTTAAACTTGAAACATAGAGCTTACAAGATATTGTCTAATTATCGGTTGTACAATTACAATGAAAATGTTAACATTTCATTGCCAACATCCAAATTTGCATATATATTTAACAAAGCAAAAGAATAGAACCTCAGACTAAAAGTAAATTCATCAATTAAATAGACCAGATGCTAACAAATGTGATAAAATATTCAAATATTTAGAAATCTTATGGGTGGGCACTGGAGAAGAAAATGGCAACCCACTCCAGTATTCTTGCCTGGGGAATCCCATGGAAAGAGGAGCCTGGCAGGCTACAGTCCACGGGATCGCACAAATCAGACATGACTTAGCAACTAAATCACCACCACCATGGGTGGGCACAATTGATCATCCTTGCTGTTTATGTCACAGTGAGATCCTCCTCTCTGTTATCATTTCTCAGAGAGTAGTGAAGAATGGTTTATTCTTCCCAGAAATGCTGAAAATTATTTTCTAGTTCTTGATTCTTAAGAAGCAGTATCATAGGGGCAACAAGTTTTTGGATTGTATTTTCAGAGGACAATGGACTCTATAAGTGTGAAATTTCCTAACTTCTAGTACTCTTTCCTGTGAGGAAGAAGCTGAAGTTTGCATTAGGGGAAAAATACCTGATATAGACATACCTGGTTTACTTCTGTATTAACTCTCATTAGATCATGTTAAAAGGGGTGAATTTTAGCTTATTTTAACATATATATGTTAAACTTCTGGCTATTTCTTTAAATCAAGCAGTTTATATGATATTTGTTTTCTGTGGTTATTATCCTCATGCTACTTGTATACTTATGTAATTAATTTATATTATGTCTTTAGAGACTTTATTTTTTACCTGAAGGATAATTGCTTTATATTGTTGTGTTGGTTTCTTCCATACAACAATGTGAATCAGCCATAAATATATGTGTGTGTGTGTGTGTGTGTGTGTGTGTATACACACACCAAGTCCTAACGACTGGCTTGGCAGGGAATTCCCCAGACCTTTTTGGCTTAGATGGTAAAGAATTTGCCAGCAATGCAGGAGACCTGGGTTCAATCCCTGAATTGGGAAGATCCCCTGGAGAAGGAAACAGCAGTCCACTCCAATATTCTTGTGTGGAGAATTCCATGGATAGAGGAGCCTGGCTGGACAGAGGAGCCTGGTGGGTTATCCCTTCCCTCCTAAGCCTCCCTCCTCTCTCCCCTCCATTCCTCTAGGTCATCACAGAGCACCAGACTGGGCTGCCTATGTTATATAGCAGCTTCCCACTTGCTAGCTATTTTATATATGATAGTGTGTATATGTCAATACTTTTTTCTCAATTAGTCTTTCTCTCTCCTTCCCCCACTAGAAACTTTGTTATATACTAAAATGCTGCATGTTCTTTTAATAAATTTCATTTACAAAAGTAAGATTTGTTGTAAAATTTAGTTTTGCTTTAATCTTATCTTGAGACAATATAGGCCTACCTTCTACCCTTTTTTCTCATTATCCTTGTTAACAAAAGTTGAATGACTGGATAAATATGTTCATTTGGGTTCTTTGTAAGACAGTACCAAAAACCAGAACAGGTTTTTTGGCCAACCCAATAGATAGATGAGATGGATAGATAGTTAGAGAGATTGATTGTTTTCAAAGAAATAAGAATATGCATTTATCCCTGAGAACTCTAAATAACCAATATTTCAATGAAATTTAAGAATATTAGCATACGTTTTCATTTAACATGTTACTAACTAGTTAATTTGGGTCATCTTCACTCTCTCAACAATTAAATACTTTGGATAAAGTTTTATCAATAAGCTAGCTAGAAAGTAAGAAAAATTTTAAGAACCCACAAAAAAATGAGGATTACAAAAAAACAGTGAGACACTTGCCTAACCTAAACCCTAGTGAAATTGAGCTTTGGTCTTTGCTCCGTGGAGCACTGCAGGGACTAAGCAAAAAACCAAGGTAGGGATGTACTAGAAGGTCCCTTGTATTAAGCTGAGACTACCAAAGGCTACACCCTCATTGCTAAGAGTGACTAGGAAGTAAATCTTAGAGATAAGCATCTTCATATTTCTCATAAAACTTAGCACTTTGTCTTACGCATTATGAATGTTCAGCATTTTTTTCAAATAATCACTCTTATTAGATTTTTACAGAAGGAATTTTTCTATTTTGAATATAGCCATTGAGTATCCTATTGTGCCTGAAAATATGTTCAAGCATGTAATTATAATAAAAGACTTCTTATTGGAATCTGAAGGTAAAGAAAACAATTTGTCCCTCAGAATTTTCTTTTTAGAAATCAATCTTGCAAAAAATTATGATAGAGATATATGATACTCATTTATTCATTCAACAATCAAAGAAAGCCAAACCCAAGAGAATTTTGTTTCTCAACATTTTTCAGAGAACCATTGTCCTAAGGCAACCAATTGTTTGCTGAGAATCAGTCCCACTGAATCTATTAAATATTACGATCTGGATTTTGTGCTAAAAAATTTTGGAAGTTTTGGTCTTCTTTGTCAGTTCCTCCTCAGTCACCTCAGCATATTTGGGGGTTTCATTTTTCTTTCTTCAGCAAGTGATAATGTTGATATTCCATTATTTTTTGAAAGCTTCATATTGCAGCAGAGCAATCCTGATTCTAATACCTCTTTCAAAATATCCTCCACCTCACTCTTTCCTCATTTCTTCTTCTGCCTTTAAAATGAAGGGACTGAAATTTTACAGCCCTTGTGGATCTTAATCCCAGTTTTATTTATAGTATTCATGATATCATTGCAGCCTATATTTTTCATTCAATGCATAAATGAAAAAGTACCTTCTATTACACCTAATAGGACTTCTCTGGTAGCTCAGTGGTAAAAAAAAAAAAAAAAAAAAAAAAAAAAAAAAAATCTGCCTGCCAATACAGGAAATGGCAGTTTGATCCCTAGGTTGGGAAGATCTCTTGGGGAAGGAAATGGCAACTCACTTCAGCATTCTTGCCTGGGAAATCCCATGGACCGAGGAGCCTGGCGGGCTATAGTTCATGGGTCTCAAAAGTCAGACACAACTTTTCAACTAAACATTATCCACTAATATGAGGGTCTATTGTTAGTTTTGCACCTTTTCACTGACCTTTCCATCTGACTCCATTATGTAGAAATCCTTTAGCTACAAAACATAGTGCAAGTAATGCAACCTATAACACATTCATCAGAGTTATCATTGTAAATTCTCAAAATTATTAGCGAGTTTGTGATTCCCTTTCCACATGCTTAAATATGATAAGATTCTGGTAATGCACAGTAAACTTTCTACCTTTAAATCACCCACTCATCAGGAAATAGACCAAGGGCTATGAAATACAAATTTATTTACCTGTGTGATGATACTATCAAATTTTATTAAGTGAAATACGCTGTGTTGAACTATATATTTTCCTCTTACTTATCAATTTTGTAAGTTGCCCTAGAAGGAAATTATCACTTTTATAAAGTCTGATTCTCTATTCTCTTCCTCTAAAATTGAGTATGTGTCCCCACTGCATCTTTTACATATGTTTATCACACACCTAAAACAATTTAGTTACTTTCTTAATTTTCACATATCTCTTTAGCTATAAGCAGTGTAGGGATATGTGGTTAAAATAGGAATTCCAGATTATAAAGGCTAGTTCAAAGCCCTATTCCTGACTTATGAGCAGTGCAATGTTGGACACATTATTTCAACTTTCTCTACCTCAATTTCTTTATCTTTGAAATGAAAATAATGATACCTATGACATAGAGTTGTTGTGAAAAATTAAATAAATTTATTCATGTAAAGAACTTAGCATGGAGTAAGAACTCAAAAATACAAGAAAAATAAAAATGATGTTGATCCTCTTGAAGGCAAGGGTAGTATCTGATTTCCTGTCGTATTCTAAGCATTCACCTAATCTAAGACCATAATACCCTAGAAAAGAGAATTCATCATACCTGAAACTCCTCAGTGGTAGAGGTTTAATGACACTTTCTTGTTCTTGATTCCCCGAACTCTAGTTTCTTTCTTACTTTTCTCATTGCTCACCAAGTCAGTACTTTGTATATAATAGATAAACATGAAGCAGACTGATACTACATAAGGCCAAATCTGCACCATATCTGAATCTGGATGACACTAAAATAATTCGATTTAGTAAAGTTAGCTTTATGTGATTTTAGACAGAAACATTTTGTAAATTAGCCCAAACAATAATAATTTTTTAAAGCATTTACTTTCTTATTAGATGTTTTGGTGTCACAAAACATGTCTCTGAAACAGATGTTTTGAATTCCTTGATGGAATTCCTTGATGGAGCACTTACTTTATTAATAGAAATCTCCATTTTTTTTTTTACCTTTTTTTTCCAATGGCTGGAAATAGATAATTAAGTTTTTATCCCATTTATTTTTATTAGTTGGAGGCTAATTACTTTACAATATTGTAGTGGTTTGTGTCATACATTGACATGAATCAGTCATGGATTTACATGTATTCCCCATCCCGATTCCCCCTCCCGCCTCCCTCCCCATCCCATCCCTCTGGGTCTTCCCAGTGCATCAGGCCCGAGCACTTGTCTCATGCATCCAGCCTGGGCTGGTGATCTGTTTCACCATAGATAATATATATGTTTCAATGCTGTTCTCTCTGAACATCCCACCCTCACCTTCTCCCACAGAGTCCAAAAGTCTGTTCTGTACATCTGTGTCTCTTTTTCTGTTTTGCATATAGGGTTATTGTTACCATCTTTCTAAATTCCATAGATATGCATTAGTATACTGTATTGGTCTTTATCTTTCTGGCTTACTTCACTCTGTATAATGGGCTCCAGTTTCATCCATCTCATTAGAACTGATTCAAAAGAATTCTTTTTAATGGCTGAGTAATATTCCATGGTGTATATGTACCACAGCTTCCTTATCCATTCATCTGCTGATGGGCATCTAGGTTGCTTCCATGTCCTGGCTATTATAAACAGTGCTGCGATGAACATTGGGGTGCACGTGTCTCTTTCAGATCTGGTTTCCTCAGTGTGTATGCCCAGAAGTGGGATTGCTGGGTCATATGGCAGTTCTATTTCCAGTTTTTTAAGAAATCTCCACACTGTTCTCCATAGTGGCTGTATTAGTTTGCATTCCCACTAACAGTGTAAGAGGGTTCCCTTTTCTCCACACCCTCTCCAGCATTTATTGCTTGTAGACTTTTGGATAGAAATCTCCATTTTAAATCCAAATATTTTTATTACAAAAGGTTCTGTCTTTTGCTGGCTGAAATAATTTTATAATAAGACTTAAAACTTTATTCCAATTATTATTCTTAGGCTTTGTTATTCTGCTTTGAATCTCTGAAGAGTATTCATCCTAATGTGAGTCTGTAAAAATTTTTATCTGTATTTCTCCACAGATCAGGAATCTTGAATTAGTTTAGCTATAAAAGACTCAGATGAGTTCTACTGGAACATTCAAAATTATAACTACAACCCCAGGCTGGTTGACATTTGATTTACTGATTTATTTTTATTTCAGCCTGGAAATTTAACCACAACTAAACATATTTTCCTCAGATTTGGGCGAATAATTTAAAATCATTTTTTGTTTTCCATTCTTGGTGCCACCAGGCAAAATGTCAATAGCAATTTGATTGATGACTCGCTTACCAGCTAGCCAGAGAATGGAAAGCTTGATGCACTGAGTCAGCTAGAAATGAGTAGTTCTATCAGATACCTTTTTCAGTACTTAAACTATGCTCAAATACTAACGCATTTCTGAGCCCATTGGTTTTACAAAATTACTTAGAGTGGCTTACATGCTTTCTGAATATACTAGTTAATTGCCATGGATAGCTCAGCTCATTTGAAATGGCAGTTCAAATTTTCTAAACTGCCATATAACATCCTCATCTGAAATACACTTTTGCCCTTTCCTATAAATTTTGTGCAGCAGAATACAGCATTATTCATTGAGTTTCTTTCTCTTTCTCTCTTCTTGAGACAATCAAATCCTTGGGGGCACTATAAGGGAAGAGATGTAACCAAGTTCCTATAATCCCCAGGAGTGTGATCTCCTTGTGGTAATTATACCCTCCTTCCAAGATGTCTTATGCTATTATTATGGTACTTTATTGATCGCATGTGGCAGAAATATCTGATAATGTAATTACTTCACTTTATCATGCTTTAAGAAATAATGTAGGAAGAATGACTTTTGCAGTGAGCTTGTCTAATGAAGCCAAGCATCCAAAGGAAAAGGATCTATAATACAGCTAATGTTAATCTGAAGAGCTTAAGGTAAGCAACAGAAACATAAAAATCTTATTTTGCAATGAACAATTAAACAAGACAGGGTTTATCAAACAAGGCAGGGTATATTAGAGTATAGCTCCCTCTTCAGACACTTGAAGAACAGTTTGCCCATTCAGATGTGAACATTTGGCAAGTAAGTGTCTTTTGAGGCATGAACACATACCTGAGATTTGTTGTTTCTCTGTTTCTGGACTTGTCCCTACCCTTGTATCTAATGTAGTTAATACAAAGGTGAATCAGTATGTGTTTGAAATATCGCCTTTTATAAAAAGTGAGCTTCATATGGTCATTTAGTAACATCTAATGATTATTTTTCTTGCTCAGTTTCTTAAAGATTCCCTGCTTATCCCTTTAGTTTTTTATATTTCTAAGGACTGTATGCATTAGTGATTAACAGACTATTCTGACAATAATTAAAAATCATCATTGTATACATGTACAGTTCCTTCTTTTCATGGTGGAGTAATATGCTTATTACCTAAATAAGGGATATTCTTCAGAATATAGCCATTATTGTGACCCCTACTGAGCAAAGAATAATCTAATCAGCCTTAAACTGTATTCAAAAAAACAAAATGAGTACGTGGATAAGAAGTTTCATGGGACATAGTATAAGAAATGAGTTTGGCAATATAGGATGGGGCAGGAACTGGGTACTAAACACTGTGTTAGGTGCTGTGCTTTCCAAATTAGGGACAGTGCCTGCCAAAAAATCAGTATTTAAGGTATATGAAACAAATTAGTGGAGGAGCCAAGCTAGTTAGAAAATCTGAGGAAATTAAACACTAAACCATTTGGAGAAAGGCTACATGAATTAATTCACTAAAAAAAAACTACAGACATAGCAAACGTTTAAAAATGCTAGGTAATATTATTAGCTGGTTATTATTTCCTTAATTTCATTATATTGTAATTGACTAAGCATATTCCCAATAGAAAAGACAGAGGAAATCCAAACTTATTACAAAAGAGAGTTGCAAGGGGAAGAGAATAGAAAGAAAAGAAAGCATAGAGTTGGATACAATTTAATAAAGAATATCCATAAGTAATGATGGCAGTCTAGATTTTAAAGTTGAAAATATTGATCTCTCTCTTCTCCTATGTAGCTCAAGACAGAATATAGTCATTGATTATCTACAATGAACAGACATAGTGCTAGACCTTGATTTACATAGAAAATAAAGTTGGATGATAACTTCTAAATGAGCAGTACATTAGATTTCTGCTACTGTTATAACAAATAATTGAAACCACAGTGGCTTTAAATAGCATAAATTTATTATCTTACATTTCTAGAGGTCAGATATACAACATAGATCTCACTAGGCTCAAATCAAAATATAAGCAGGGCTGAAGAGAATATATTTCTTTGCCTTTTCCAGCTTCTAGAGAATCTTTGCCCCTTTTCTCCATCTTCAAAATCAACATGGTGGGATTTTCTCATATAACATCCCTCTCTTCTACTTCATTGTTCTGCTCTTAAAGATTCTTCTGATCACATTTTGTAAATATGGATAATCCAAAATAATCTCCAAATTTTAAAGTTAGCTGATTAGTAAACTTAATTTCATCTTTCAAGTTCAATTTCCCTCTGTTAAATATTATATCATGGTCACAGGTTCTGGCAATTAGGATGTGGATATTGGGAAAAGAGAGATTATTATGACTACCACAAGCAGAATCTCAGTATTTATTTTAAATTAGATAATGAATTTAGGACTTTGTTTTCACATCAGTTAATCTTGAACAAAATAAGTTAACATTTGAAGTCTTATCCTGCCTAGTCATTCTTATGGGGTATTTTTCAAGATACCGATACCTACAGAACAAGTACAGTAGGTGGATTATACTGGTTGTGAGATATTAACTATATATAATTAGTGAATATGGACTTATGAAATAGAAATGACACACTGCAAAGGGGAAAATAATAATAAAATAGCTATATAAATATACTGAAATATTTCAACAAAATCCAGGAGTTGTAAAATACCAAGAAAAGGGTGGGGGATAAAAGAATTCTAAACTTCAGTGTTTTGAGCAATGCCAAAGAATGCTCAAACTACCTCACAACTGCACTCATCTCACACGCTAGTAAAGTAATGCTCAAAATTCTCCAAGCCAGGCTTCAGCAATACATGAACTGTGAACTTCCAGATGCTCAAGCTGGTTTTAGAAAAGGCAGAAGAACCAGAGATCAAATTGCCAACATCCATTGGATCATCAAAAAAGCAAGAGAGTTCCAGAAGAACATCTATTTCTGCTTTACTGATTATGCCAAAGCCTTTGACTATGGGAAATTCTGAAAAAGATGGGAATACCAGACCACCTGACCTGCCTCTTGAGAAATCTATATGCAGGTAGGGAAGCAACATGGAACAACAAACTGGTTCCAAATAGGAAAAAGAGTACATCAAGGCTGTGTTCAAGCTTATTTAACTTATATTCAGAGTACATCATGAGAAACACTAGGCTGGATGAAGCACAAGATAGAATCAAGATTGCCGGGAGAAATATCAGTAACCTCAGATACGCAGATGACACCACACTTATGGCAGAAAGTGAAGAAGAACTAAAGACTTTTGATGAAAGTGAAAGAGGAGAGTGAAAAAGCTGGCTGAAAGCTCAACATTCAGGAAATTAAGATCATGGCATCCGGTCCCATCACTTCATGGCAAATAGATGGGGAAACAATGGAAACAGTGGCAGACTTTATTTTGGGGGGCTCCAAAATCACTGCAGATGGTGACTACAGCCATGAAATTAAAAGACACTTACTCCTTGGAAGGAAAGATATGACCAACCTAGTGAAAGTGAAGTTGCTCAGTCAAGTCCAACACTTGCGACCCCCTGGACTGTAGCCTACCAGGCTCCTCCGTCCATGGGATTTTCCAGGCAAAAGTTTTGAAGTGGGTTGCCATTTCCTTCTCTAGGAGGTCTTCCCGACCCAGGGATTAAACCTGGGTCTCCTGCATTGTAGGCAGACACTTTACCATCTGAGCCACCAGGGAAGTCCTTGAGCAACCTAGACAGCATATTAAAAAGCAGAGACATTACTTTGCCAACAAAGATCTGTCTCGTCAAGGCTATGATTTTTTCAGTAGTCATGTATGGATGTGACAGTTGGACTATAACGAAAGCTGAGCGCTGAAGAATTGATGCTTTTGAACTGTGGTGTTAGAGAAGACTCTTGAGAGTCTCTTGGACTACAAGGAGATCCAACCAGTCCATCCTAAAGGAAATCAAGCCTGAGTGTTCATTGGAAGGACTGATGTTGAAGCTGAAACTCCAATACTTTGGCCACCCGATGTGAAGAGCTGACTCATTTGAAAAGACCCTGATGCTGGGAAAGATTGAAGGCAGAAGGAGAAGGGGATGACAGAGGATGAGATGGTTGGAAGGCATCACTCACTCAATGGAGATGAGTTTGAGTAAACTCCAGGAGTTGGTGATGGAAAGAGGCCTGGTGTGCTGTGGTCCATGTGGTCATGAAGAGTCGGACACAAATGACTGACTAAACTGAACTGAACCTTCTGTGTAGGGGACGAGAGTCATGATAGATAAAAATAAAAGTCTTTTGTTATATTTGATAATAGATAAATGCAAATGATTAGTAGTGCAAGGAAAAACTGAGGAAAGCAACCACAGGAAAGGAGCGTCAAAAAAATTAGTCATATTTCTGACTTAACAAGGAAGAGTAGGCTGAATAGTAAATAAATAAGCTGAAATGAAGAAAAATAAATGAGGACATAGCAAAGCAAATTAAATGGCAGACGTTAAATAGTGTGGTATCAGTTTTCATATTACCTGCAAGTAGACAGAACTTTTAGATTGAATAGAATGTAAACATTTGATTATATATTGCTTGCAATGACACTTTAAATGGAACAATGAAAAAGTTTAAAACAAAGGATGGGAAAAAAGATGTTAGATAAGTCCAAACAAAACAAAGCGGGAGTATTTGACTTAATACCAGAGAAAGTGAGATTTAAGGTTAAAAGCACTGAAGAAGATACTGAAGGACATTACAGAAATATAAAAGGAACAATTTATGAAGAAGATTTAAAAGACATAAAGTTGCATGCACCATTAAGAGAACAGCTAAATATATAATGCAAAATATTATAAATGCACATTGATAAAAATACAATTATGGGAGATTTTATTATACCACACCCAAGAATTGCACAGATATAATAGACAAGAAATAAATGAGGGCATAGAGGCATAGAATAATGCAATCAATAAATACCTAAACAAATACATGTGAATATACAGATATATAATATGTACATCATGGCATCCTTCAAGAAGAGAAAGGATACTTTACAGGGCATGTTTACAGTAATCATTCATCTCCTGTGCATAATCTTAAAATACTTTCAAAAAATATAGCCTAAAATATCTAATTATAATCTAATGTAATTTTTAGTATAAAAATCTTTCATATATTAATTTCTTAACTAAGCTTTGTCTGCCTGCATAATTCTTAGGACTAAAGAAAAGTCAAAAGTAAAATTACAGTCTAAGAAATGGAGAAAAGGCAAATAAGCACTTCTACAGTGGTTAGGATTATTTTTATAAAAGTATCAGAGAGCACAGAGTCAAATTGCTTTTATAATAATCTCCTATGACAAGGAATTAGTTGGGAACTGCAACAGTTTTAACAAGGAATCCTGAAGTGGGATGTTTCAAGGAATCCTTCAACTGCTCAAGTACATCGCCAGGACACTGTATTTCTTCCAATTGATCTGCCATGCCATTCTTGGTTTGCTGGATTTATTCTCACTCCTCCCTCCTCACATCTGCAAGAGGACTCCTTCATTTCCAGATATGATTTTATTTTTTTTTATTTTTTATTTTTCAGTGGGTTTTGTCATACATTGATATGAATCAGCCATAGAGTTACACGTATTCCCCATTCCAATCCCCCCTCCCACCTCCCTCTCCACCCGATTCCTCTGGGTCTTCCTAGCCCATCAGGCCCGAGCACTTGACTCATGCATCCCACCTGGGCTGGTGATCTGTTTCACCATAGATAATATACATGCTGTTCTTTTGAAACATCCCACCCTCACCTTCTCCCACAGAGTTCAAAAGTCTGTTCTGTACTTCTGTGTCTCTTTTTCTGTTTTGCATATAGGGTTATCGTTACCATCTTTCTAAATTCCATATATATGTGTTAGTATACTGTAATGTTCTTTATCTTTCTGGCTTACTTCACTCTGTATAATGGGCTCCAGTTTCATCCATCTCATTAGAACTGATTCAAATGAATTTTTTTAATGGCTGAGTAATATTCCATAGTATATATGTACCACAGCTTCCTTATCCTTTCATCTGATGGAAGCAACCCAGATATGATTTTAAAATGTGCTAATATCCATTTGAATGAAGAGACTATTTTTTGTAGAATGTCTCTTAATAAGAACAAATAAATCTGTGTCCAAAATCCCCTAGTGGATATCCATTCACATATCATTACCATGAATTTGATCATATGCCCAAGTATAAACTAATCACAGGTAAAAGTGAATTTGATTCACAATTAACTGACATTAATTAGGATGACTTGATTGGGTTAAGTGAGCCTAATGGGAGAATGTGTGTTTCAGACGCCTCAAAATATCTGTAAAATTTCTCATAACTGGTAGAAAACATGCAAAAATTTAAATTTATAATTTTAAATTTCAATAAATTCATGCTAAAATTTTTGAAAGAGTACAATATATAAATCAAAAGACAGCATAAAGATAAAAATAAAATTAAAAAGAAAGCTAACAAGACATAAACTCAAAAAAAAAGAAAAAGAAAGGTTAAAACTACCTGAAAGTTATTCTAGAACCCGAGTTTCACAACTGAATTCTATCTAACAATTGAAGAACAGGAAATTCTAATGCTCTATAAATTATCCCACACTATGAGTGGGATCCTGAACCTTAATGAACGTAATATATAAAAAAGAATTGCATAGATCAACCTTATTTAGGGATATATATGTAAAATTCCAACTAAAAATGGACAAATAGAATCCAGACTGATATCCCAGAATAATACATTTCACAAAAAGGATGTATTCCAGGATTACAGCAGGCAGCTTGTGTCCAGAAGGCTACCAATATAATTAATGAATAAAAATAAAAGGTATGATTATACTAATAGTTGCTAACAAAATTTATCCAGTAATTACAAAACAAAACTCAATTCTCTGATGTATCAAAAGACCTATCTAAAATAGAGTGTGGAAATATAAAAATAAAAATGATGGGAAAATGCATACTATCACAAGTAAACAGGATTTTTTAAAAAATAGAGCAAACAATTAGAATTCACTTGCATTAGTGTGTGCTAAGTTGCTTCAGTTTTGTCTGACTCGTTGTGACCCTGAAGACTGTAGCCCGCCAGGTTCCTCTCTCCCTCGGGGTTCTCCAGGCAAGAATATTGGAATGAGCTGCCATGCCCTCCTCCAGGGGATCTTCCTGATCCAGGGATTGAATCCACACCTCTTAAGTCTCCTGCATTGGCAGGCATATTCTTTACCACTAGCACCACTTGGGAAGCCCCAGAATTCAAATACAAAAGGAATAACGAAGGAAAAAAGATATCTTATAAAAACTAAAATTATGACTACCACTGCATCAAATAACAACAGTGACACACACAAAGTTAAACTACATGAAATATAGGGAGAAATAAAAATAAAGGGAGAATTGAACTACTGGTCCTAAACATTATTTCACAGCTTTCACTCCATGACAGAGCATATACAGTAAAAAGAAAAGAAAGGTTAGTACTAATATTGCAATTAATAAGCTAGATTTATATAATGTAATAATATATATTATGAATTTTAAATTATATTTAGTATAATAAATAATATATATTATATATATGCTTATATTATATAAATAAAATTAAATCTATAAATATATATTTATACTATTATATATAACAAATTCTGTATCATCAAAGTAGAGACTATAGCTTTGTTCTTTCAAATTTCATGAAATCATAATAATTGAATGTAAATATATACTATTCTACAAAGAAAATTATTGTAAATTTTTAAAGTTAGAAATATTAAATACCATCTTTTGTATTCAAAAGAAAATAAAAATTGAAACGAATAGAATGAAAAAGTCAATAAGACCCTCAAATAGAAATCAATAAATTATATATACAAAAATAGCTATTCAAATCTTGGGTTAAAGTGAAAAAAAAATAAACTTTGTGAAATTTCTAAAAAATTATTATATGTATTAAATATTAATGTCTTAATGTTAATCTAACTGTTTTAAATGGGTCTATCAAGGTAGGTCAGAGAAGGCAATGGCAACCCACTCCAGTACTCTTGCCTGGAGAATCCCAGGGATAGTGGAGCCTGGTGGGCTGCCATCTATGGGGTCGCACAAAGTCGGACACAACTGAAGTGACTTAGCAGCAGCAGCAGTAGCAGCAGCATCAAGGTAGGTAGATACCTTTTCTGGAAAATATGAGTTTTCATTCCAATCCCAAAGAAGGGCAATGCCAAAGAATGTTCAAACTACTTACAATTGCATTCATTTCACATGCTAACAAGGTAATGCTCAAAATATTTCAAGCTAAGTTTTAATTAACAGCATGTGAACCAAGAACTTCCTGATGTACATGTTGGATTTCGAAAAGGCAGAGGAACCAGAGATCAAATTGCCAACAGTCAGTGGATCATAGAAAAAGCAAGAGAATTCCAGAAAAACATCTATTTCTGCTTCATTGACTATGCTAAAGCCTTTGACTGTATGGATCACAACAAACTGTGGAAAATTCTTAAAGAGATGGGAATATCAGACCACCTTACTTTCCTCCTGAGAAATCTGCATGCATGTCAAGAAGCAACAGTTAGAACTGGACATGGAACAACAGACTGCTTCCAAACTGGGAAAGGAGTACATCAAGAATGTATATTGTCACCCTGCTTATCTAACTTCTCTACAGAGTACATCAGGTGAAATGCTGGGGTGGATGAATCACAACCTGGAATCATGATTGCAGGGAGAAATATCAATAACCTCAGATATGCAGTTGATACTCCCCTAGTGGCAGAAAGTAAAGAGGAACTAAAGAGCCTCTTGAAGAAAGTGAGAGTGAAAAAACTGGTTTAACAGATCACCAGCCCAGGCTGGATGCATGAGACAAGTGCCCAGGCCTGGTAAACTGAGAAGACCCAGAGGAATCGGGTGGAGAGGGAGGTGGGAGGGGGGATCAGGATGGGTAATACATGTAAATCCATGACTGATTCATGTCAATGTATGACAAAAACCACTACAATATTGTAAAGTAATTAGCCTCCAACTAATAAAAAATAAATGGAAAAAAAAAAAGAGCAAACTTTAAAAAAAAACTGGTTTAAAACTCTACATTCAAAAAACTAAGATTAGGGCATCTGGTCCTATCACATCGTGGAAACAGATGGGGAAACAAAACAGTGACAGATTTTATTTTCTTGGGCTCCAAAATCACTGCAAAAGGTGACTGCAGCCATGAAATTAAGACACTTGATCCTTGGAAGGAAAGCTATGACCAACCTAGACAGCATATTACAAAGCAGAGACATTACTTTGCCAACAAAGGTCCATCTAATCAAAGCTATGGTTTTCCCAGTAGTCATGTATGGATGTGAGAGTTAGACCATACAGAAGGCTGAGTGTCAAAGAATTTATTCTTTTGAATTGTGCTGTTGAAGAAGATTCTTGAGAGTCTGTTGGACAGCAAGGAGATCAAACCAGTCAGTCCTAATAGAAATCACTCTTGAAGATTCATTGGAAAGACTGAAACTGAAGCTGAATTTCCAAAACTTTGGCCACCTCATGCAAGAGCCGACCCATTAGAAAAGACCCTGATGCTGGGAAAGAATGAAGACTGGAGGAGGAGGGGACAACAGAGGATGAGATGGTTGTATGACCTCACTGACTCAATGGACGTGAGTTTGAGCAAACTCCAGGAGTAGGTGAAAGACAGGGAAGCCTGGCATGCTGCAGTCTATGGGGTCGCAAAGAGTCAGACGTGACTGAGCAATAGAACAACAATCAAGGTAGGTGACTGGTGAGATAAGGAAAATTCATGATAATATATTAGGATTGTTGAGAATAATACAATGAGACTATAGAAATGTTTTGATCAGTAAAATCAAGATCTTGTTTATTAAGCAAAAAGCTCACCTAGAGAAACAATTTATTGTTTATCAAAATAGCTATTTTACAAAGTGAGTAAATTGTCTAAAATAATTTCCAGGCATTTCTATAAGCTGACAGTCAAGTTTTCTATCGACTTCTTTTTATATTCCTGGGGAAAAAAAACTTTTTATATCTATAGTAAAGTCAGACTGACATAGGTAGTCTTGGTTCTCAGTGATGGAAATTAACGGTGTGCAAGCAAGTGGATTCAATTCTTAACCAAAACTATTCCAGAAGAGAGAGGAATTCGTACTAGACTCCCTTCCAATTCTGAAAGAGAACCCATGAGAAAAAAGCAATATCTTCTACTGGTTTCACATTTAAGGAATAGGTAAACTAATGTTATGTAAAATACTCCAGAAAATAGAAGAAAAAGGACTCAATTTCTTTTCATGAAAAAAGCATTGTATTAATATTAGAACACTAAAATCACAAAAGTTCCACACACCAACTTTACTCATGTATTTGTGCAAAAGTATTAACTACAATATAGAAAAACAGAATGCAGCAAAATATTAAAAATGATGATGGAGTATTTATTCTATAATATAATGATGATTCAATATCAATATGCCAATTAATATATCTTACCAATAGTCTAAGGAGAAAAGTTATGTGAGCATATGCACAGATGCTGAAAAGCATTTGATACCAAAAATTATTCTAAAAAAATTTAATAACATAGCAAAAGATGAATACTATCTTAATACATCCATCTCATCCTCAAAGTCAACATCATGCTAATAAGAAAATATTGGAGTTTATTAAAATCTGAAACATATAACTGCCATATAAGCCAGCCATTATACTTTTTATACTCTCCCAAGAGAAATGAAAGCAAATAGCCAAAGCATGGTACTAACTGTCCTGGGAATGTGGAAGGACCACCACAAATACACACCCCATACCAAGGGGATAACAGCCAGCGCACACTGAAGAAATAGGCAATAGGCATCCATATTTATAAAAATCCTTCAATTCTGGACAAGACACTGGAGTAGAAGGATTTGAACTCACCTCCTCACACAAAAACAACAAAATCACTACTAACTGCTGAACAACCATTGACATAAAAGATTAGGATCTACCAAAAAATACATATTTTACATTTAAAGACAAGATGAAATCACAATAAAATGGCACAAGGGGCAGTTTTATGATATAATGAAACCCCATATCCAATGGGTGTGTGATCCACAAACTGGAAAATAGTCATATTGCAGAAGTTCTCCCTCAAGAGTGACAGTTCTGAGCCCCAGCCTGAGAGTGTAGCATTGGAAGGAGGAACCACCACCCCTCAAAAGCAGTTGGCTTTGAAAACCAGCAGGACTTGAGTTCAGGAACGCCACAGGACTGGGGGAAACAGAGACTCTACTTTTGGAGGGCACACACAAATTTTCACATACACTGGGACCCAACACAAAGCAGTAACCCCATAGGAGCCTGGACAGGACTCACCTACGCACATTGGAAGGTCTCCTGGGGAGGCAGGGATAGGCAATACCTCACTGAGGGGCAGAGTCAAAGAAGCTGGAGGTAGAGGCCTCAAGGAATAAGGTCATCACTTGATCTTTCAGCAGAAAATCTGCAAGCCAGAAACAGGTAGCACATTATATTTAAAGTGATGAAGGAGAAAAACTTAATAATCAAGTATATTCTACCCAATAAGGCTCTTAATTCAGATTTGAAAGAGAAGTCAAAAGCTTTACAGACAAGCAAAAGCTAAGAGAAATCAATACCACAAACCAACTTTACAAAAAATACTAATGGGAATTCTCTAGGTGGAAAATGAAAAGCCACAATTAGAAGGAAGAAAATTATGAAAGGAAAACTCACTGATAAAGATGAACATAAAATAAAAGTTGGAAATCATCCAAACACAAATATATCAAAATCAGCAATCATGAAAAGAGAATACAAATGCAAGTATTGGAAATGCATTGGAAATTAAGTAATTAGCAACTTAAAATAATCTTGTGTATGTATACAGTCTGTTACATCAAAACCTCCATGCGAACCATAAAATAAAAAGCCACAGTAGATACACACAACACACACACAGACACAAAAAGCAATCAAACACAACATTAAGTGAACTAAATAGGATGGAACTACCAAAACAAATCAGAACAAGTTAACAAGATGGCAATAGGAACAAACACATCAAAAAAATTTTTAATTTGAACTTAAGCAATATGTTTCTAAATAACCAATAGATCACTGAAGAAATAAAAAAATACTTAGAGACAGATGACAATGAATACATGACAATTCAAAACCTATGGGACATAGGAAAAGCAATTTTAAAAGGGAAGCTTGGAGCAATAAAATCTTACCTCAGGAAACAAGAAAAATCTCAAGTAAACAATCTACCCTCACACCTAAAGCAACTAGAGAAAGAAAAAACAAAAGCAGAAGTTAGTAGAACAAACAAAATCATAAAGATCAGAGCAGAAATAAATGAAATAGAGACAAAACAATTAAAGATCAATGAAGCTGAAACCTGGTTCTTTGAAAAGATAAACAAAATTGATAAACTTTTAGACTCATCAAAAAAAGGGGGGCTCAAATCAAGAAAATTAGAAATTAAAAAATGGAGAATTTACAATGGACATCAAAGAAAGACAAAAGCTCATAAGAGAGTGTTACAAAAAACTATATAAAAATAAAATGAAATAAGATTTTATATGAAATATAAGAGAAAATAAAACTTGGAAGAACTAGACAAGTTTCTAGAAAGTTTCAAAGACAGAACCAGAAGAAATAGAAAATATGAGTAGACCAATCGCAAGTACTAAAACTGAAACAGAGATTGAAAAAATTCCAACAAAAATCCAGGACCAGATGACTTCACAAGTGAATTCTATCAAATATTTAGAGGAGTTAACACCAATCCTTCTAAAACTCTGCCAAAAAGTTGCAGAGAGAGGAATACTTCCAAGCTCATTCTATAAGACTATCTTCATCCTGGTACCAAAACCAGGAAAAGATACCACAAAAAAAGTAAATTACATGCCAATACCACTAATGAACATAGATGCAACAATACACAACAGAATACTAGCAAATCAAATGCAATGATTAATGAAAAAGTTCATAGACCATGATCAAGTGGTATTTATCCAGGAATGCAAGGATTCTTCAATATCTGCAAATCAATCAGTGTAATACACCTCATTGAAAAACTGAAGAGTAAAAGCTATATGATCATCTCCATAGATGCAGAAATTTGACAAAATTCAACATCATTTATGATTAAAAAAAAAAACTATCCAGAGAGTGGGCATAGAGGGAACTTGCCTCAATGTAATAAAGGTCATATGATTCTCAAGTGTGTAAAACTGAAAGCATTCCCTCTAAGGTCAGGAATAAGACAAAGATGTCCACTCTGGTCACTTTTATTCAACATAGTTTTGGAAGTCCTTGTTTGTTGTTTAGTCACTAAGTCATGCCTGACTCTTTTTCAACCCCATGGGCTGTCCATGGCATTTTCCAGGCAAGAATACTGGAATGGGTTGCCATTTCCTTCTCCATGATAGTTTCCTGATCCAGGAATCAAACCCATATTCTTACCAAGTTTCCTGCATTGCAGGTGGGTTCTTTACTGCCATTTGTGTTTAAAAAGCAACATGTTGCTTTTAAAGAGGGCTTTTCCCCTCTCATTTCAAAAAGAATGGACAGAAATCTAGGGCTCTGGTTTTTGCCCTGTACTGTAGTCAGGGACAACTGTAAAGTGTTGACAACTGACAGCTACTTCCCTTGGCCCTGAATGCCATTCCAAAGGGTCCACAGTGGAACCCGGGCTGGGGTGGGCCAGAGGGAACTTGCCTGTTGCCCTTCTTCCCACAGGGCTGGGGTCAGACCCCCTCTCCCCCACCAGAACACCCTCCTGGTCTGCTGCAAACCCAGGGCCAGACTGGCAGGCTACTGGAAGGGCTGGCAGTGTCACACTGCCTCCCAAGTTTCAGGCCTATTCTAGCCCCATTTTACAGAGAAAACAGGCTGAAAGAGGCAAGAAGCCTGTCCCATCTCTGGAGGAATCTCTGGAGATACTTGGGCTCCCCAGCAGGTACTTGGGGCCACAGTTACAGAGGTCTGGGCCCACAGTCTGGTGGATGTGGCTCCCCAAGGTTGCTCTGCAAGGATACAGGCCCACCACAGGAATGGCACCAGCTGCTACAGCAATCAGAGAAGAAAAAGAAGTGAGGGGAATTCAAATTGGGAAAGAAGAAGTAAAACTGTCACTGTTTGCAGACAACATGATAATACATATAGAAAATACTAAAGATGTACCAGAAAACTACTAGAGCTCATCAGTGAATTTTGTAAATTTGCATGATTAAAATTTAATACACAAAAATCATCTGCATTTCTTACATTAACTACAAAATATCAGAAAGAGAAATTAAGGAAATAATCCTGTTTTGATTGCATCAAAAATAATTTTTAAAAACCTAGAAATAAACCTACTTAAGGTGGTGAAAGACCTATACTCTGAAAACTAAGATATGTGTGAAAGAAATCAAAGATGATACAAACAAAATGAAAGATATACCATGTTCCTTGATTGGAAGAATCATAGCTGAATATTGGATTTCCCAGGCAAGAATACTGGAGTGGGCTGTCATTTCTTTCTTCAGGGGATCTTCCCAACCCAGGGATTGAACCTGGGTCGCTTACATTACAGGAGGATTCTTTATCACCTGAGCCAGCAAGGAAGCTCTTGTCCAAATGACTATCACTATGCAAGGAATCTATGGATTCAATGCAACTGTTATCAAATCACCAGTAGCATTTTTCACAGAGCTAGAACAAAAAATAAAATAATATAAAATTTGTATGAAAATACAAAGGACCCTAAATAGCCAAAGCAATTCTCAGAAAGGAAAATGACTGAATAAATCTAGTTCCCTGGCTTCCAACTATATTACAAAGCTACAGTAATCAAAACAGTATGGTACTGGCACAAAAACAGAAATATGAATCAATGGAATGGGATAGAAAGCCCAGAAATAAACAGTGTTAAGAAAACTAGATAACTACGTATAAAAAATGAAATTAGAACATTCTCTAACACCACTCACACACATACACAAAAAAAAAAAAAAAAAACCCACAATTGTTTAAAGACCTAAATGTAAGACCAGATACTATAAAACTCTTAGAGAAAAACATAGTCAGAACTGTTTGACATAAATCACAGCAAGATCTTATTGGCTCCACCTCCTAGAGTAATAAAAGCAAAACCAAAAATAAACAAATGGGATGTAATTAAACTTAAAAGCTTTTGCATGGCAATGAAACCCATCAACAAGATAAAAAGACTACCCATAGAATGGGATAAAATAATTGCCAATGAAGCAGTCAACAAGGAAATAATCTTTAAAATGTTCAAACAGCTAATGCAGCTCTATGTCAAGATCAAAAAACACAAGCTAATCAAAAAATGGAAAGATGACCTAAATCTACATTTTTCCAAAGAGAGCATATAGATGACTGATAGACACATGAAAAGTTGCCTAACATAACTAATGATCAGAGAAATGCAAATGAAATCTACAATGAGGTCAGAATAGGCATCATCAAAATGTCTACAAACAATAAATGCTGGAGAGGAGGTAGAAGAAAGGGAACCCTCCTACACTGTTGGTGAGATTGTAAATTGGTACAACCATTATGAAGAATAGTATGGAGGTTTCTTAAAATACTGAAAATAGAACTATGATATGGTCTTGCAATCCCACTCCGAGACATGTATGTGGAGCAAGCATAATTCAAAAAGATACATACACCTCAATTTTCACTTCAGTATTATTTCAAATAGACAAGACATGGAAGTGACCTAAATGTCCATCAAGAGAAAGATGTATGAAGAACATGTGATTCATATATACAATAGAATATTACTCAGCCTTAAAAAAGAATGAAATAATGCCATTTTCAGCAACATAGATGGGCCTAGCCAAAATGAAGTCAGAAAGAGAATGATAAAGATCATGTAACATCATTCATATGTGGAATCTAATTTTTAAAAATTATGTAAATGATCTTATTTACAAAATAGAGATGGAATCACAGATTTCCAAAACAAACTTAGGACTATCAACGGGGAAATGTGGAGGAAAGCAGTAAATTAGGAACGTGGGATTAACATACATACACTACTGTATATAAAATAGTTAGCAAACAAATGCTTACTATATACCACAGGGAACTCGACTCAATATTCTGTAATAACCATATGGGAAATAATCAAAAAAAGAATGAATATATGTATATGTATAACTGAATCGCTATACTAGTACACTTGAAACCAACACATAATCAATTATCAGTGCAGTTCAGTTGTTCAGTCGTGTCCAACTCTTTGCAACCACATGGACTGCAGTGCACCAGGCCTCCCTGTCCATCACCAACTCCAGGAGCTTACTCAAATTCATGTCCATTGTCTTGGTGATGCCCTCCAACCATCTCGTCCTTCTCCTCCTGCCTTCAATCTTTCCCAGCATGAGGTTTTTTTCAAAAGAGTCAGTTTTTCACATCAGGTGGAGTTTCAGCATCAGTCCTTCCAATGAATATTCAGGACTGATTTCTTTTAGGATGAACTGATTGAATCTCCTTGCTGTCCAAGGGAACCTCAAGAGTCTTCTTCAACACCACAATTCAAAAGCATCAATTCAGAGGAGGAACCAAGATGGTGGAGGAATAGGACGGGAAGACCACTTTCCCCCCTACAAATTCATCGAAACAACATCTGAACGCTGAGCAAACTGCACAAAACAACTTCTGATCGCTGGTAGAGGACATGAGGTGCCCAGAAAAACAGCCCATTGCCTTCAAAAAGAGAGAGAATAAATCCAGTTCTGCACACCAGAAGACCAATGCAAGCTTCCCTAAAAAGAAACCTTGAAAAGCCAATCGTCCAACCCCACCCACTGGGAGAAACCTCCACAATAAAAAGGCACAACAGACCACCAGAATACAGAAAGGCCAGTCCAAACAAGCAATCTAAACAAGATGAAAAGGCAGAGAAATACCCAACAGGTAAAGGAAAAGGAAAAATGCCCACCAAGCCAAACAAAAGAGGAAGAGATAGGGAATCTACCTGAAAAAAATTTAGAATAATGATAATAAAAATGATCCAGTCATCTTTTCTGACCACAATGCAGTAAGACTAAATCTCAATTGCAGGGAAAAAAAAAACTATTAAAAATTCAAACATATGGAGGCTAAATAACACATTTCTAAACAACCAACAAATCATAGAAGAAATCAAAATATGCATAGAAATGAATGAAAATGAAAACACAACAACCCAAAACCTATGGGACACTGTAAAAGCAGTGCTAAGGGGAAGGTTCATAGCATTACAGGCTTACCTCAAGAAACAAGAAAAAAGTCAAATAAAGAACCTAACTCTACACCTAAAGCAACTAGAGAAGGAAGAAATGAAGAATCCCAGGGTTAGTAGAAGGAAAGAAAACTTAAAAATTGGGGCAGAAATAAATGCAAAAGAAAGTAAATAGACCATAGCAAAAATCAACAAAGCTAAAAGCCGGTTTTTTGAAAAGGTAAACAAAACTGACAAACCGTTAGCAAGACTCATTAAGAAACAAAGGGAGAAGAACCAAATCAACAAAATTAGAAATGAAAATGGAGAGATCACAACAGACAACACTGAAATACAAAGGATCATAAGAGACTACTACCAGCAGCTCTATGCCAATAAAATGGACAACTTGGAAGAAATGAACAAATTCTTAGGAAAGTATAACTTTCCAAAACTGAACCAGAAAGAAATAGAAGATCTTAACAGACCCATCACAAGCAAGGAAATCGAAACTGTAATCAGAAATCTTCCAGCAAACAAAAGCCGAGGACCAGATGGCTTCACAGCTGAATTCTACCAAAAATTTAGAGAAGAGCTAACACGTATCTTACTCAAACTCTTCCAGAAAATTGCAGAAGAAGGTAAACTTCCAAACTCATTCTATGAGGCCACCATCAGGCTAATTCCAAAACCAGACAAAGATGCCACAAAAAAAGAAAACTATAGGCCAGTATCACTGATGAACATAGATGCAAAACTCCTTAACAAAATTCTAGCAAACAGAATCCAGCAACATATTAAAAAGATCATACATCATGACCAAGTGCGCTTTATCCCAGGAACACAAGGATTCTTTAATATCCACAAATCAATCAATGTAATACACCACATTAACAAATCGAAAGATAAAAACCATATGATTATCTCAATAGATGCAGAAAAAACCTTTGACAAAATTCAACATCCATTTATGATAAAAACTCTCCTTTTTATGTGTCCTACGGACACCTTATCTTCGACAAAGGAGGCAAGAATATACAATGGAAAAAAGACAACCTCTTTAACAAAAGCAGGAATAGAAGGAAGATACCTCAACATAATAAAAGCTATATATGACAAACCCACAGCAAGCATTACCCTCAATGGTGAAAATTTGAAAGCATTTCCCCTAAAATCAGGAACAAGACAAGGGTGCCCACTCTCACCACTACTATTCAACATAGTTTTGGAAGTTTTGGCTATAGCAATCAGAGCAGAAAAAGAAACAAAAGGAATCCAGATAGGAAAAGAAGAAGAAACACTCACTGTTTGCAGATGACTTGATCCTCTACATAAAAACCCTAAAGACTCTACCAGAAAATTACTAGAGCTAATCAATGAATATAGTAAAGTTGCAGGATATAAAATTAACACACAGAAATCCCTTGCATTTCTATACATTAACAATGAGAAAACAGAAAGACAAATTAAGGAAACAATACCATTCACCACTGCAACAAAAAGAATAAAATACTTACGAGTATATCTACCTAAAGAAACAAAAGACCTATTCATAGAAAACTATAAAACACTGGTGAAAAGAAATCAAAGAGGACACAAATAGATGGCGAAATATACCATGTTCATGGATTGGAAGAATCAATACTGTCAAAATGGCTATTCTACCCAAAGCGATCTATAGATTCAACGCAATCCCTATCAAGCTACCAACGGTATTCTTCACAGAATAGAACAAATAATTTCACTATTTGTATAGAAATACAGAAAACCTTGAATAGCCAAAGCAATCTTGAGAAAGAAGAATGGAACTGGAGGAATCAACCTGCCTGACTTCAGACTCTACTACAAAGTCACAGTCATCAAGACAGTATGGTACTGGCACAAAGACAGAAATATAGATCAATGGAACAAAATAGAAAGCCCAGAGATAAATCCATGTACCTATGGACACCTTATTTCGACAAAGGAGGCAAGAATATACAATGGAGAAAAGACAATCTCTTTAACAAGTGGTGCTGGGAAAACTGGTCAACCACTTGTAAAAGAATGAAACTAGAACACTTTCTAACACCATACACAAATATAAACTCAAAATGGATTAAAGATCTAAATCTAAGACCAGAAACTATAAAACTCCTAGAGGAGAGCATAGGCTAAACACTCTCCTACATAAATCATAGCAAGATCCTCTATGACCCACCTCCCAGAATATTGGAAATAAAAGCAAAAATAAACAAATGGGACCTAATGAAACTTAAAAGCTTTTTCACAACAAAGGAAACTATAAGCAAGGTGAAAAGACAGCCCTCAGATTGGGAGAAAATAATATCAAATGAAGAAACAGACAAAGGATTAATCTCAAAAATATACAAGCAACTCCTGAAGCTCAATTCCAGAAAAATAAATGACCCAATCAGAAAATGGACCAAAGATCTAAACAGACATTTCTCCAAAGAAGACATACAGATGGCTAACAAACACATGAAAAGATGCTCAACATCACTCATTATTAGAGAAATGCAAATCAAAACCACAATGAGGTACCATTTCATGCCAGTCAGGATGGCTGCTATCCAAAAGTCCACAAGTAATAAATGCTGGAGAGGGTGTGGAGAAAAGGGAACCCTCTTACACTGTTGGTGGGAATGCAAACTAGTACGGCCACTATGGAGAACAGTGTGGAGATTTCTTAAAAAACTGGAAACAGAACTGCTATATGACCCAGCAATCCCACTCCTGGGCATACACATTGAGGAAACCAGACCTGAAAGAGGCACGTGTACCCCAATGTTCATTGCAGCACTGTTTATAATAGCCAGGACATGGAAGCAACCTAGATGCCCATCAGCAGACGAATGTATAAGGAAGCTGTGGCACATATACACCATGGAATATTACTCAGTCATTAAAAAGAATTCATTTGAATCAGTTCTAATGAGGTGGATGAAACTGGAGCCCATTATACAGAGTGAAGTAAGCCAGAAAGATAAATACCAATACAGTATACTAATGCATATATATGGAATTTTAAAAGATGGTAATGATAACACTAAATGCAAAACAGAAAAAGAGACACAAATGTACAGAACAGACTTTTGGACTCTGTGGGAAAAGGCGAGGGTGGGATGTTCAGAGAGAACAGCATTGAAACAAGTATACTATCAAGGCTGAAACAGATCACCAGCCCAGGTTGGATACATAGACAAGTGCTCAGGGCTGGTGCACTGGGAAGACCCAGAGGGATGGGATGGAGAGGGAGGCAGGAGGGAGGATTCGGATGGGGAACACATGTAAGAAATTAAATAAATAAATAATAAATCAAAAAAAAAAAAAAAAGCACCAATTCTTCGGTGCTCAGCTTTCTTTACTGTATAACTCTCACATCCATACATGATAACTGGAAAGACCATAGCTTTGACTAGATGGATCTTTGTTGGCAAAGTAATGTCTCTGCTTTTTAAAAGGCTATTTTGACTGTCACAGTTTTTCTTCCAAGGGGTAAGCATCTTTTAATTTCAAGTACAGGCAATATCTGCAGTGATTTTGGAGCCCCCAAAAATAAAGTCTGTCACTGTTTCCATTGTTTCCCCATCTATTTGCTATGAAGTGATGGAACCAGATGCCATCTTAGTCTCCTGAATGTTGAGTTTTAAGCCAACTTTTTCACTCTCCTCTTTCATGTTCATCAATAGGTTCTTTAGTTCTTCACTTTCTGCCATAAGTGTGGTGTCATCTGCATAACTGAGGTTAGTGATATTTCTCCTAGCAATCTTGATTCCAGCTAGTGCTTCAGCCAGTCCACAATTTCTCATGATGTACTCTGCATGTAAGTAAGCAGGGTGACAATATACAGCCTTGACATACTCCTTTCCCAATTTAGAACCAGTCTGTTGTTCCATGTCCAGTTCTAACTGTTGCTTCTTGACCTGCATACAGATTTCTCAGAAGGCAAGTAAGGTGGTCTGGTATTCCCATCTCTTGAAGAATTTTCCAGTTTGTTCTGATCCACACAAAGACTTTTGCATAGTCAATAAAGCAGAACTAGATGTTTTTCTGGAACTGTCTTGCTTTCTCGATGATCCAGCAGATGGCAATTTGCTCTCTGGTTCCTCTGCCTTTTTGAAATCCAGCTTGAACATCTGGAAGTTCACAGTTCACGTACTGTTGAAGCCTGGCTTGGAGAATTTTGAGCATTACGTTGCTAACGTGTGCTGCTGCTGCTGCTGCTAAGTCGCTTCAGTCATGTCCGACTCTGTGCAACCCCATAGACGGCAGCCTACCAGGCTCCTACGTCCTTGGGATTCTCCAGGCAAGAAGGTTGGAGTGGGTTGCCTTTCCTTCTCCAATGAATGAAAGTGAAAGTTAAAGTGAAGTCGCTCAGTTCTGTCTGACCCTTCACGACCCCATGAACTACAGCCTATCAGGCTCCTCCGTCCATAGGCATTTCCAGGCAAGAGTACTGGAGTGGGTTGCCATTGCCTTCTCTGTGCTATCATGTGAGATGAGCGCAATTGTGAGGTAGTTTGAGCATTCTTTGGCATTGCCTTTCTTTGAGATTGGAATGAAAACTAACCTGACCTTTTCCAGTCCTGTGGCCACTGTTGAGTTTTCCAAATTCGCTAGCATATTGAGTGCAGCACTTTCACAGCATCAACCTTTAGGATTTGAAATAACTCAACTGGAATTCCATCACATTCACTAGCTTTGTTTGTAGTGATGCTTCCTAAGGCCCACTTGACTTCACATCCCAGGATGTCTGGCTCTAGGTGAGTGATCACACCATCATCATTATCTAGGTCTTGAAGATCTTTTTTGTATAGTTTTTCTGTGTATTCTTGCCACCTCTTCTTAATATCTTCTGCTTCTGTTAGGTCCATACCATTTCTGTCCTTTATTGTGCCCATCCTTGCATGAAATATTCCCTTGGTAGTTCTAATTTTCTTGAAGAGATCTCTAGTCTTTTCTTTCTATTGTTTTTCTCTATTTCTTTGCATTAATCACCAAGGAAGGTTCTCTTATCTCTCCTTGCTATTCTTTGGAGCTCTGCATTCAAATGAGTATATCTTTCCTTTTCTCCTTTACCTTTCACTTCTCTTCTTTTCACAGCTATTGTAAGACCTTCTCAGACAACCATTTTGCCTTTTTGCATTTCTTTTTCTTGAGGATGGTCTTGATCCCTGTATCCTGTACAATGTCACGAACCTCCATCCATAGTTCTTCAGATACTCTATCAGATCTAATCCCTTCAATCAATTTCTCACTTCCACTGTATAATCGTAAGGGATTTGATTCAGGTCATACCTGAATGGTCTAGTGGTTTTCCCTACTTTCTTCAATTTAAGTCTGAATTTGGTAATAAGGAGTTCATGATCTGAGCTACAGTCAGCTCCCAGGCTTGTTTTTGCTGACTGTATAGAGTTTCTTCATCTTTGGCTGCAAAGAATATTCCAATAAAAGTATATCAATTATATTCCAATAAAATGTTTAAAAAGGAAAGAAAAAAGCAAAGAGCCATACAAAGACTTGTGCAAGAATGTTCACAGCAGCTTCGTTTGTAATGAACTCAAAAACAGTACACAACTCAATAATCCACTTAGAGGTGATTAGACAAAGAAATTATTCTTTCTTTTATTCTTTACCATCGACACTATTAGGTTTATTCTAGGGATAGAGTGTGCCCATGGAGTGGCAATGAGGATGTTAGAGGTTACCTGGTGATAGCATGCCTAGGGATGACCATAAGTTCAGGCACAGCAGGGCCTGATTCTCTGGTAAGTTGAAAAGGTTCATCTTCTGACCCAGCCCAAAGGCAATGAGGAAGTCACTGGTGTAGCAAATTTGCTTTGCTTTTAAGTTACAAGGCTCGCTGATAGCCATTTGAGCAAACTTGATTCTCACACAGATAGGCTGTATCCTGGTCTTAGAGCTGCCAGGGTACTCCTGAAGGGCAGATGGCAGAATGGAAGTTTGAGGGCCCCATAGGCCAGAATCAGCCACCTTCCTTGTTAGGGATGTTGACAGAGTGGACATACTGCACCAGATACTTGAAAGGTTGAAGGGGAGGGAGATGGGTTACATCAGGCATTAGGGTGAAGATTTTACAGGTGTACACATATGGTGTGCATGTGTGTGCTAAGTCACTTTAATCGTGTTCAACTCTCTGCAACCCTTTGTACTGTAGCCCTCCAGGCTCCCCTGTCCATGGGAGTCTTCAGGCAAGAATACTGGAGTGGGTTGCCATTCCCTCCTTCAGGGGATCTTCCAAACCCAGAGATCAAACCTGCATCTCTTATGTCTCCTGCATTAGCAGGCATTTTCTCTACCACTAGCACCACCTAGGAAGCCTGTACACATGGCAAAAGTTATTAAATTGTACATCTTAATTATGCACAAGCTATGTCAATTATGCCTCAATAAATGTTCTAAAATTTTGTTTAAATATCCACAAACTGCTAGTGGTTAATGTATTTGACAGTGTAGCTCAACATGTACAACTCTGCAACCCCAAGGACTGCAACATGCCAGGCTTACCTGTCCTTCACCATCTCCCAGAGTTTGCTCAAACTTAGGCCCATTGACTTGGTGATTCCATTCAATCATCTCATCCTCTGTTGTCCCCTTCTCCTCTTGCCTTCGATATTTCCCAGCATCAGGGTTTTTTCCAGTGAGTCAGCTCTTCATATCAGGTAGCCAAAGTATTGGAGCTTCACCTTCAGCATCAGTCCTTCCAATGAATATTCGGGACTGATTTCCTTTAAGATTGATTGGTTTGATCTCTGTATAGTCCAAAGGACTCTCTAGAGTCTTCTCCAACACCACAGTTCAAAAGCATCAATTTATCTCTCAGCCTTCTTTATGGTCCAACTCTCCCATCTGTACATGACTACTGGAAAAACCAAAGCTTTGATTACCCAGATCTTGGTCAGCAAAGTGATATCTCTGTTTTAATACGCTTCTGGGTTTGTCATGGCTTTTCATTCAAGGAGCAAGCATCTTTTAATTGCATGGCTGCAGACACCACCCACAGTGATTTTGGAACCCAAGAAACTAGTCTGTCATTGGTTCCCCATCTATTTGCCATGAAGTGATGGGACCAGATGCCATCATGTTAGTTTTTGAATGTTGAGTTTTAAACCAGCTTTTTCACTCTCTTCTTTCACCTTCATCAAAAGTCTTTTTAGTTCCTCTTTACTTTCTGCCATAAGGATGGTATCATCTGCATAGCTGAGGTTACTGATATTTCTCCCACCAATCTTGATTCCAGCTTGTGCTTCATCCAGCCTGGCACTTCACATAATGTACTCTGCATATAAGTTAAATAATCAGGGTGACAATATACAGCCTTGACCAATTTTTAACCAGTCTGTTGATCCGTGTGTGTGTGGGCGGGGGGGGGGGGGGGCGGGGGTTGGTTGTTCAGTCATGTCTGCAACACGTCTTGGAACACCATGGACTGTGGCCCGCCAGGTTTCTCTGTCCATGGAAGTCTCCAGGCAAGAATACTGGAGTGGATTCCCTTCTCCAGGGGATCTTCCCAACAAACCCAGGGTTCAAACCTGGGTCTCCCACATCACAGACAGATTTTTTACTGACTGAGCCACCAGGGAAGCCCTCTGTTGTTCCATATCCAGTTCTAATTGTTGCTTCATGACCTGCATACAGGTTTCTCAGGTGGCAGGTAAGGTGATCTGGTATTCCCAACTCTTTAAGAATTTTCCAAGATTGTTGTGATCCACACAGCCAAATGCTTTTGTGTAGTCAATGAAGCAGAAGTAGATATATTTCTTGACTTCTCTTGTGTTTTCTATGATCCAGTGGATGTTGGCAATTTGATCTCTGGTTCATCTGCCTTTTTTAAATACAGCTTGTACATGTGGAACTTCTCGGTCCATACACTGTTGAAATCTAGCTGAAGTTTGTCTTATCTGATAAGTGCCTCCAAACCTTCTCTTCTCTTTTCTTCTCTCATAGTTTTTCTCCCACTTACTGTCAAATAACATTGCCTCTTTTATATATTGTTATAAAAAAAAAAAAAAGAACACCATGTTAGAATTTTGAATATTTTTGTTTTAATCTCTTTTCCATTACTTATTAACTGATGGCTAGATGGCATCACCAACTCGATGGACACGAGTTTGAGTAAACTCTGGGAGTTGATGATGGACAGGGAGGCCTGGCGTGCTGCAATTCATGGGGTCGCAAAGAGTCAGACACGACTGAGCAACTGAACTGAACTGATGAACTGTGTCTCTGGGAAAGCAGCAACCTCAGCTTCTAAGGTGTAAAATATACGATCTATATGTATATAGCCCTGCTCCACTTATTTTGTAGGTATATTGTGAATATGAAGTGAGATCATGAATATAAAAGTGCTTTGAAAATTGCCAAGTTTTTAACAAGAGGAAGGGTTTGTTCTTTGCCTTTATAGAAATGAATGTTTTATTTTTAATAGCACTTAGAAAAACTTGAATGCTTACATAATAGCTAAGACAGTACACTTATGTCAGTGAAAAACAGGTAAAACGTAGATTTGCATTTCCACATTCATTCACATCATCCACAGCTCCTTCGTTGTCCTGCCTGAAGTGAGTACTGAGTAATTTTTCATTACATAATTTTGATTCCATGTTTGATTACTGAATACCTTACTTATGAGATACTTTTTCCTAGATTCTTACAGTTTTAAGAATCTCTTTATGTGAATATGTTAACTTTTAAATTTTGTCAAACTGATATCCAGTGGCCTCGACCTTCAGTGGCTTGGAGTGGGACTTGGGTTGCCAGCTAGAGATTGAGGCTAGATCGTGGCAATGAAAGCACCAGATCCTACTAGACCAGTGGTCAGCAACAAGGGCCCTGGCCTTCAGCTTTGCAGAAAAGAATTTCCACAAAGAGGGAAAGTAGTGAAGTGAGTAAAGTGTTTATTAGGAGGAAAAAGAGTACAGTACATGTGGACAGACACAAGGGCACAACTCAGAGAGAAAATCCCTGAGTTGTGCCCATGTGGCAGTTTAAAGCACTTACATGGGGCATTTCTTCCAGTTTTCCTTTGCCCATTCATTATGATTGGCCTGGTTCAATTCCATATTTAGTTTTCTCAGGATCCTTCCATGTGTGCAGATGCATCCCTTAGCCAAGATGGATCCTACCAAAAGACATCTGGGTAGAATATCCCTTGACATGATTCCTCTTTGGACTACAAGGAGCCTTTTCTGTGCATGTTTGAGGAAGGTATCCTGACTTCCAGAATGAGAAATGTGTGGTCTGTGCAGGGTTCAGCCTCCTCCCTTAGTAGCTCTTCTTATCTTGGAGCTGGGGTCAATAGAGAATGACCATATCTGCCTCCTGCCTCAGGAACTCTTGAAGAATATAGGAATCCAGTTATATATAAAGCAAAAATACTGAGTAAGTGTGTGTGTGTGTATTTATCTTTAGTCATGTCTATTTGTGACCCCATAGACTATATAGCCCATCAGTTTCCTCTGTCCATGGAATTTTGCTGGCAAGAATACTGGAATGGGTTGCCATTTCCTTCTCCAGGGGATCTTCCTGACCCAGACTCCAGCACAAACTTTATTAGATAGCAGACTTTTTGAAATGAAACTTGCGGGTTTAATCAGTTTTCTAACACCTAGATGAGACTGAAGGAGGACTGTGTGTTTGCTTAATTTTCTGAAAAACCTTACAATTGAATTAAAATAAATACTCAAAATACACTAGCTGAATTTGCAGAATCCTTAAAAAGAACCTTACCAATGACCCTCTGAAAGGTGAATTCCTACATTCCCCACAATTCTTTAGAGACAAAACTAAAGTTACCAAGAGAGATTTTGTATTACCATAACAAACAATCTTTCAAAATGTATAATTTTCCTCTTGAGGGTGGCATATATTTAGAACTAACATCCCAAAAACAAAACAAAACAAAAAACTAAAAAAGATGTCCTTTTCATCCTAGGGGATTGGGACTAGAATCCAAAGATACCTGGAGTAATAGGCAAGTTTGACTTTGGGGTAAAAAATGAAGCAGAGCAAAGGCTAACAGAGTTTTCTCAAGAGAACACATTGGTCATAGCAAACACCCTCTTCCAACAACCCAAGAGACGACTCTACACGTGGACATCACTAGGTGGTCAATGTTGAAATCAGATTGAATATATTGTTTGCAGCCAAAGACAGAGAAGCTCTATACAGCTGGCAAAAACAAGACCTGGAGTTGACTGTGGCTCAGATCACCTTATTGCAAAATTCAGGTTTAAATTGAAGAAAGTAGGGAAAACCACTAGGCCATTCAGCTCTGACCTAAATGAATTCCTTACAACTATACAGTGGAGCTGATGAATAGATTCAAGGGATTAGATCTGATAGACAGAGTATCTGAAGAACTATGGACGGTGGTTCATAACACTGTACAAGAGGCAGTGACCAAAACCATCCCCAAGAAAAAGAAATGCAAGAAAGAAAAGTGTTTGTTTGAGGAACTTTTATATATAGCTGATGAAAGAAGAGAAGCAAAAACAAGGGGAAAAGGGAAGGATATATCCAAGTGAATGCAGAGTTCCATAGAATAGCAAGGAGAGATAAGAAGGCCTTCTTAAATGAACAGTGAAAAGAAATAGAGGAAAACAATAGAATGGGAAAGACTAGAGATCTCTTCAAGAAAATTAGAGATACCAAGGGAACATTTCATGCAAGGATGGACACAATAAAGGACACAAATGTTAAGGTCTAAAAGAAGTAGAAGAGATTAAAAAGAGGTGGCAAGAATACAGAAAAGAACTATAGAAAAAAGGTCTTAATGATCCAGATGACCACGATGGTACTGTCACTCATCTCAAATCAGATATCCTGAAGTATGAAGTCATGTGAACCTTAGGAAGAATTACTACAAACAAAACTCAGGATGTAATGGAATTCCAGCCAAGATATTTCAATTCCTAAAAGATGATGTTGTTAAAGTGCTGTACTTAATATGTCAGCAAATGTAGAAAACTAGGCAATGGCCACAGAACTGGAAAAGGTCAGTTTTCATTCCAATCCCAAAGAAGGGCAGTGCCAAAGAATGTACAAACTACCATATGATTGTGTTCATTTTGCATGCTACTAGGCTATACTCAAAATCCTTCAAGCTAGGCTTCAATAGTACATGAACTGAAAACTTCCAGATGTACAAGGAGGATTTCGAAAAGTCAGAGAAACCAAAGATCAAATTGTCAATATCTGTTAGATCATAGAGAAAGCAAAGGATTTCCAGAAAAACATCTTCTTCTGCTTCACTGACTACACTAAAGACTTTGACTGTGTGGATCACAAAAAAAAAAAAAAATGTGTAAATTCTTAAAGAGATGAGAGTAACAGACCACCTTACCTGTCCCCTGAGAAACCTGCATGTAGGTCAAGAAGCAACAGTTAGAACCTTACATGGAACAACTGACTGGCTCAAAATTAGGAAAGGAGTATGACAAGGTTGTATATTGTCACCCTGTTTACCTCATGTGCAGAATACATCAGGTGAAAAGCTGGGCTAATTGAATCACAAGCTGGAATCATGACTGCCAGGAGAAATATCAACAACCTCAGAAGTGAAGATGATACCACTTTAATGGCAGAAAGTGAAGATGAACTAAAGAGCCTCTTGATGAAAAAGGAAAGTGAAAAAGTTGGCTTAAAGCTCAACATTCAAAAAACGAAGATCATGGCATCCAATTCCATCACTTCATAGCAAATAGAAGGGAAAAAATTAAAACAGTGACAGATTTTATTTTCTTGGGCTCCAAAATCACTGTCAATGGTGACTGTAGCCATGAGATTAAAAGATGCTTATTTCTTGAAATGGAAAGCTATGACAAACCTAGACTGTGTATTAAAAAGCAGAGACATCACTTTGCTGACAAAAGTCCATAAATGCAAAGCTATGGTTTTTCCAATAGTCATGTGTGGTGGTAAGAGTTGAACCTGAACCATAAAGAAGGCTGTGCACCAAAGAACTCGTACTTTTGAACTGTGGTGCTGGAGGAGACTCTTGAGAATCCATTGAACTGCAAGGAGATCAAACCAGTCAATCCTATAGAAAATCAATCCTGAATATTCTTTGGAAGGACTGATGCTGAAGCTGAACTTCCAGTACTTTGGTCACTTGATAGAAAGAGCCAACTCTTTGAGAAAGACCCTGATGCTGAGAAAGACTGAAGCAAAAGAAGAGGGAGGCAGAGGATGAGATGGTTGAATAGCATCACTGACTCAATGGACATGAATTTGAGCAAATCCCTAGAGATAGTAAAGGACAGAGAAGCCTGGTGTGCTACTGTCTATGGGGTCTATGGGGTCGCAAATAGTTGGACATGACTTAGTGACTGAACAACAACATATATATTTAGAAACTCCTATTAAAAGTAATAGGTATCACCAACTCAATGGACATGGATTTGGGTAGACTCCAGGAGCTGGGGAACAGGAAGGCCTGGCATGCTGCAATTCATGGAGTCGCAAAGAGTTGGACACAACTGAGTGACTGAACTAAACTGATTAAAGTAAATAAAATTTTAAAAACAGGGAATTCTACATTTCTTGATGAATTGAGTGATTTGGTTTCTCTTCATAACTGAATAATAGTTCCCAGTTGCCTGTAGCATTTGACAAGATACAGTAGTAACCTAGAGTTTATGTTGCAGAACACAAGGCAGGATTCTGACTAAGTCAAAGCTTGAATTCCTGCTTTTTCAATACCAACTGTTAATTAAAGATGGTGTTTGAAATAGAATTGAGGGCATTTGACTTTCAGTTCTCAGCACTAACAGTTTCATGGCCCTTATTCATCACACTACTCAAAATGAGACATTTAATTAAGTGTGCTCAGATTTTAATACTCCACTTGATTGGCTATAAACCCAGGAATGAGTGCAGATTGTATTGTTCTCTTCTTTGTTATCTTTTGTACCATACATTACTTTCCATGTGAAGCCTTAACTGTATGCATCATTATGAGCTCCTCTGCTAGAAATTCAGGCTTCCTCATTCCATATCCACAGCAGGGTGCTTGCTACAATCAGACAAGCAGACTAGACTTCCTACATTCCTGTTAATATTGTTCATGAAACTTTGTATTACTGGAGTTCCCTGATAGCACTGAAAATAAAATTCAGAGCTGCATTTCTCTTCTTGAGTCTATTATTTTACCTGAAACTCTTTGATCTTTGTAAATTAAGTTTTGAAATGCTCTATGTATTTGCAAATAGCATTACGTTAGTTCTTTGGAAGGACCACTACCACCCTGTTCTATTATTAATATTGCTACATGGGATAGTCTATAATGTGGAGGGGCTATCAACCAGCACATAAGAGAGTTAGTGGTTATCAGTGTGGTAGTAGGGGTCCTCTCCTTTCAATATATGTGTCTATTTGATTTGACATAACACAAAGTGACTGTGTGCATGTTTACAGGTGTCAGTTTTACTGATCGGTATATGACTTAGTGACTGAGCATAGGCACACACACAGAAAGTTGTCTGAACCCTGTCTCTGGCACCTGCTACCTCTGTGATCTCCACAAACTGTTATGCTTTCCAGAACTCAGTTTATCATCTATAACTAAGGAATGTTAGTACCCATGTCAATGAACTCTCATAAAGATGATAATATCTTGCTATGTATACTTGTTGTAAATACTATTCTTAACTTTCTTTATTATCCAGTTTACAGAAACTACCACTCCCTCTTTCTGTAAGATTCCACTGAACTCAGTCTTGTGCTTATTTATGTGCCATCTAACCATTAGCAATGTGTATACTGGATATCCAAGAACATTGAAAGTTAATAATATTAGACAAAGACAACATATGACTCTAACCTGATAAGCACTCATGATTGATCTGTGGTTTGTCAGAAAGGTCAGTGTAAGCTGAAATGATATCTAAAGACTAGAAAAACAAGGCTTCCTTGGTAGATCAGTGGTAAAGAATCTGCCTGCCAATGCAGGAGATCTTCCTGATCCAGGAAGACCCCACATGCTGTAGAGCAACTAAGCTCAGGTGCCACAACTACTGAGCCTGTGCTCTAGAGCCCAGGAACCATAACTACTGAGCCCTTGCTCTGCAGCAACAGAAGCCACCACAATAAGCATGAGAAACTCGTGGACTGCAGTGAAAAGTAGCCCCCACTTACCACAACGAGAGAAAAGCCCACGCAGCAACAAAGACCCAATACAGCCAAAAATGAATAAATAATTTTTTAAAAAGAATAGAAAATAATACTGGAATTTATACCATATTTTCCCTTTCCCCACCAGCTTACCAAGTTACTTGGTCAAAAGTCTACCTTGTTGTTGTAGTCATAGCTTATTGTATAAAAATAAAATCATAGAATCCCCTGAAAAATGAAGATTGCTGCATTCTGGTTTCAGTAGCTTAAAATGAATGAAGACATGTCACAGTGGGGGCATGCTCGAGGAAACCTTAATTTTGTGTTTTTCTTTCTTCTACGTTGCCTGGGAGTTCCAATACCTGCTCTTGAGTCACTCTGAAGCAGAGAGAGACAGCACTTCTCAGTGCCAGACAGGGATGATGGGTGTGATGTTGGTAGAGAAGTAGCCTCCATCTGGGACTACAAGCATACAATATGTACAAGAAAATCCACAAATCTCTGAGTTTATCTACCCCTACTCACTTACTCCTAAGCAATGGATAGCTATAAAGAAGTCACATGTGAAAAATCTTAGCTCCTGCAGCAGAGGGTAACAAGTTCTCTGAAAGGCAATCTCACCTGTGGGAAAACATATATAAATGAGATTCAATTGAGCTTTGACACCCAGTCTTCACTGTGAGGCACAATATGCTTCATTCCTACCTTCCCTGGGCCAACTAAAGGGCTTTCCAGATGGTACAGTGGTAAAGAATCTGCCCGCCAATGCAGGGGACACAGGAGATGTGGGTTTGATCCCTGGGTCAGGAAGATTCCCTGGAGGAGGAAATGGCCTGTATTCTTGCCTGAAAAATTCCATGGATGGAGGAGCATGCAGGCTACAGTGCATGGGGTCACAAAGAGTCAGACACGACCAAATATGTATACATACATACATAGAAGCCAACTAAGGAATTCCCAGACGTACCCTGGATGTACCTTTCCTCACGCATTTTGCAAAGCCCCAGATATTGCAGAGGAATATAAGCTAACAGAAAAGCAAACAACAAACCAAAGAGATACATAAGTAGCATCACTGTTATAAAATGCAAAATGTCATGAAGTGGATCAACTTATATCAAATGAAGAATCAGTTCCATTCAGTCATTCAGTTGCGTCCTACTCTTTGCGACCGCATGTACTGCAACACGCCAGGCTTCCCTGTCCATCACCAACTCCTGGAGCTTGCTCAAACTCATGTCCAAGAGTCAGTGATGCCATCCAACCATCTCATCTTCTGTCGTCCCCTTCTCCTACTTTCAATCTTTCCTAACATCAGGAGTTTTTAAATGAGTCAGTTCTTCACATCAGGTGGCCAAAGTATTGGAGCTTCAGCTTCAGCATCAATCCTTCCAATGAATATTCAGGGCTGATTTCCTTTAGGATTGACTGGTTTGATCTCCTTGCAGTCCAAGGGACTCTCAAGAGTCTTCTCCAACACCACAGTTCAAAAGCATCAATTCGTCAGCCCTAAGCTTTCTTTATAGTCCAACTCTCACATCCATACATGACTACTGGAAAAACCATAGCCTTGAATAGACGGACCTTTGTTGGCAAAGTAATGTCTCTGCTTTTTCATATGCTATTTAGATTGGTCATAACTTTTCTTCAAGGAGCAAGCATCTTCTAATTTCATGACTGAAGTCAATATCTGCCATGATTTTGGAGCCCAAGAAGATAAAAGTCTGTCTCTGTTTCCATTGTTTCCCAATCTATTTGCCACGAAGTGATGGGACTGGATGCTATGATCTTAGTTTTCTGAATGTTGAGTTTTAAGTCAACTTTTTCACTCTCTTCTTTCACTTTCATCAAGAGGCTCTTTAGTTCTTCTTTGCCCTCTGCCATTAGGGTGGTATCATCTGTGTATCTGAGGTTACTGATATCTCTCCCAGCAATCTTGATTCCAGGTTGTGCTTCATCCAGCCTAGCATTTCACATGATGTACTCTGCATGTAAGTTAAATAAGCAGGGTGACACTATACAGCCTTGACGTACTTCTTTCCCAATTTGGAACCAGTCTGTTGTTCCATGTCCAGTTCTAACTGTTGCTTTTGACCTGCATTCAGATTTCTCAAGAGGCAGGTCAGGTGGTCTGGTATACCCATATCTTTAAGAATTTTCCACAGTTTGTTGTGATCCACACAGTCAAAGGCTTTGGCATAGTCAATAAAGCAGAAGTAGATGTTTTTCTGGAACTCTCTTGCTTTTTTAATGATCCAACGAATGTTAGCAATTTGATCTCTGATTCCTCTGCCCTTTCTAAATCCAGCTTGTACATCTGGAAGTTCATGGTTCTTGTACTGTGGAAGCCTGGCTTGGAGAATTTTGAGCATTACTTTGCTAGCGTGTGAAATTGTGTGATAGTTTGAACATTCTTTGGCATTGCCCTTCTTTGGGATTGGAATGAAAACTGACCATTCTTCCAAATGAAGATTAAGCAACCATTTTGAGCTAGCATGACAAATGTTCTTAATGAATTCAAGGCACCATTTGGCATGAAAAATTTGTGTGAAAATAATTCAATTTGAGTAGTAGAATATATAAAGCTAGAGAATAAAATAATAAACAGATCAAAACAAACTTTAAGATATAAAGAAGGCATAAAAATTGAAAATAAAGGAGAAAAGAAGATATAGGTGACAGAAATGGGAATATCAGTGATTGCAAAATATATTTTACAAAAGGAGAAAAATTCATTTGATACAGGGAAAAATATTTGAGAAAATATTACAAATAATTTTTAAGAATTAAAGATTAAGTCTAGGCTAAAATTGTTCAACATTATCAAACAGGAGATATAAGAAAAAACATTAACTTAGAAATATTTTATTGACATTTAATAATATCAAGTGTAAACAGAGAATTTTAAGTTTCTGGAATAAATGAGTAAATAATCTATAAGGAACAAGTGTCATTTTGGTGATAATCTAACAACACAAAAACCAAAAATAAGATAGAGTAACATACTCAAAATGTTAAGAGAAAAACAGTAACTTATATGTAGAAGATTATATCTATCCAGCTAAACTTTTATTTAAATTTGAAGGTTTAGTAAAAGTATTTTAAGTTTCTCAAAACCTTATATAAGATCTCATTTGTGAAAAATCTAAGGCTTTATAGGCTTCAAATAAATTGACTTTTCCGTGAAAACTCTTGTGGAGAAGTACTGGTGGCACTAGTGGTAAAGAACCCACTTGCCAATGCAGGAGACATAAGAGACATGGGTTCAAACACTGAGTCAGGAAGATCCCCTGGAGATGGACATGGCAACCCATTCCCATATTCTTGCCTGGAGAATTCCATGAACAAAGAAGTCTCATGGGCTACAGTCCATAGGATAGCAAAGAGTCTAACACAACTGAAGCAACACAGCACACACATAGTCTAACAAGAAGACAACTAAATCCCAGATAATGTCCCCAAACCATATATAAAAATAAATAAATAAACAACTAGAAATTTGTGGGGTTTTCGAGATTTTTTACATAGACCATTTTTAAAGTCATCATTGAATTAGTTAAAATACTGCCTCTGTTTACATTTTTTGGCCTTGAGCTATGCTGTGTCTTATACCCCTGACCAGGGATCAAACCCACATGCCCTTCACTGGAAGTCAAAGTCTTAACCACTGCACCACAAAGGAAATCCCTAGAAATCTGATAAAAGCATTAAAAACAATATCATTGGGAGAATATGATTTCCTAAATAAAAATATGAATCCATCTATTGTGAGATCCTTCTATTACATAAGAATAAATTTTATTTAAAGAAAAGCTCCACCTGAATAAATTTCCTATTTGTTTGGAATTGAATTGCAGAATTCAAACTAATTTAAAACAAGTGAAAAGAACTTTATATCCTAAACTAAAGTGTATCTTTTATATTTGTCATCTTTGGAGGCTCACACTTATGACTGTGGTAGTTTCCTTCAAAGCAGTTAAGAGGCAATAAATAGTAAGAACAGCAACAATTAAAAATAATCTGATTAATAATCTAATTAATTAAAAATAATCTCTATCCTTACTTTTGGATGCAAAGTTACATCACCTATTGGAGTCCTTCATTTAACTCTGACATAGTAATGTTTTATTATTTCCCAAAATTGAATTTACCATAAATGGGCAAAACATGGAGGATGTCAAAAAGTTTACACAGTAATCTTGACAAAATTGTGATGGTGCTAGTATACAAAAAACTACATCAATCTTTCCCATCTCCAACAGTGAGGATTCTCTCACTGTCCTCAGCTCTGAGGCTTCAGATTCTTCCTCCTATTTATTCTAGCTCTCTTTTTCAATGTCTAGTCTACTGTTTCTGCCACATGGCAAATCACTAACAAACTGATTCACATCAATTTGTATACGGCAGAAGTTGATATTGCTATGTGCCTTTTATAGGAAAACAATCCTTAATATTAGGGAATTGAAATCTATTTGTGACAGGCATAGTTTACTCCTACGGCCAAGGGAGGGTGGATGATGTTTAAACATTTAAACAGGAAATAGAGAGCTTCTTGTAGTCTATGATCTCTTTACACACACTTGACTGGAAAGCTGGCTCAGGATTCATTTGTTTCTATTTTCACAAACAAAATCATTATGACATGTGAGAAGCTGGTATTTGTGTCCATCTGTAATCAATCTCAATAGCTTGAGGGGATAAAAATCTAACACATGGTTATATAATTATTAGACTTGAAACATAAGCAAGAGAGTCAGACAGTCATTTACCAAAATGGATTGAGCAGAAAATCCCAGACTATTTAATGCAAATGAAAGAGTAAGTTTCCAAGAATCTAGGTCACTCTAAGAAAGACAAAGTAATGGGTTCCTGAATTCTTTAATACCATAGTTAACCAGAATAGGGTCTCATGTAATCCATCAAGCACTCACTTTTCAAATATCACTAAAGCAATTCATTGTTAAGAGAAAGTTGTTTATTGCTTACCAAGTTAAGGATGACCTCGACCTCAAAAAGGAAAAAATGCAAAGTTACTATATTTATTGAGACTATGCAGTCTGTTTTAAGTGCATAAAATTTAGGATTGAGTAGGGATCACAACTGATGCTTTCAAATTGTGGTGCCGGAAAAGACTCTTGAGAGTTTCTTGGACTGCAAGGAGACCAAACCAGTCAATCCTAAAGGAAATCAACCCTGAATATTCATTGGAAGAACTGATGCTGAAGTGGAAGCTCCAATACTTTGGCCATCTGATATGAAGAGCTAACTCAGTGGAAAAGACCCTGATGCTGGGAATGATTGAAGGCAAAAGGAGGGGATGGCAGAGAATGAGATAGTTTAGATAGCATCACTGACTCAGTGGACATGAATTTGAGCAAACTCCCAGAGACAGAGAAGCCTGCATTCTACAGTCCTTAGCAACTGAACAACAACAAGGATCACGATATAATTGATTAAGATTGCAGGAAATTTGCAACAAAGTGTTAAAGGTCTATAAATTATCAATTGATGTTTCCTATTGAACAGTTGATGAATCTTTCCAGAGATTGGGGATAAACAAGTTATTCGATATTTTTATCTTTCTGGAAAGGGTCAGCTGGATTAATAAAGTTATCCTAATGAAAACAAAGTGGTATCTATTTATTCAGAGAGCAAACTGTGTGCATCTGGTTTCAAACATTGAGGAATCTTCCCAATTTTTAGTAAGCCACCAATGTCTAATATATTAGCTTTCATTTTCATATTTTTTTTACTCTTTTAAAGTTTTTAGCATACAAAACATTAAATAACTGATAAATAAATACAAAAAATCAATCAAACTAATACTACTGTGTACATGACCAATATATAAACAGACTATTTTGAAAATAGGTTTTGTCACAAAAACCAGAAGAAAGATTTATGGATCATGAAGAATCAGGGGGAAAACCTCACAGAATAAGAGGAATAATGGTGAAATGAGGCCAGAAGTTTACACAATATTTACATTTCTTCATCAGTTTTCTAAGAAGTCTGTCCAAAACCACCACTGTACTCTAGACACCATCAAAAATCAAAAAAATATTACAAATCTTTGGATACATCTTAAGGAAATAGTGCTTCTGTTTCCCTGAGTCAGAGAAAGACCTGGACTCATTGCACAAACAGGCAATCACTACTTGGCTTCCCCACACAGGAATGGGGGCAGACAGTGGTGGAGTTTAAGAGGTACCAGGTGTGGACGTATAAATAGATCCCTCCTTTCTCAATTCAATTTAGCAATCCTTTTATACAAACTAAACTTGCCATCCAAGTTAAAATTTTAAAGCAAACCTATTTAAATTAATTTGATATCGATGATACAATGTTTAATTCTACTCTAGCTACTAAGGGATCCCAGATTTTCCTTCAAATGTAAATTGAAAACATTTACCCTATTATCATTGTTTTGGTTATCCACAGGATTTTCTAAAATAAGAGTTCATGGTTACAAGGATCAATGGTACACTCCTGGCAAGGAAGCATTTAACTGATTTATTTGGGACCTCATTTTTTTTTCCCTTCAACAAAATGTGAAAATGTTGATTTTTCACAAAAAATTCCTGTTTATATCCAATTTCAATACCAAGCACTTAAAGATGCATTTATATTCTTAAAACCTGTGTTTGAATCAGGTAAGAAAGATGTGAAATTCAAGTTCTTTAAGGACAAAATTGCTTCTAATATCCTATCATGCTATATAAATGAACACCGTTTCTGCCTGTTTGAGTAGTTTGACAGAATATATATAATTGCTATTCTTAGAAATGTTCAACCCTTGGAATTTTCTAAATTTCTTAGGAATCCATTTATTTAAAGAAACAAAAGGAGGTATTCCAAAATGGCAGAGTAGGAAATCCTTGAGCTCACTTCCTAACATGGACACACTAAAATTACATCTATTTATAGAACAACTGTCAATGAGAATGATGTAAAGCCTAGCAGAAAAGATTTTCAAAACTAAATATATAAACAGGGAACCACAATGAGATGGCAGAAGGGGCAGAAACGTGGTATAATCAAGACCTACACCCTGGTTTGGTAATCCACAAGTGACAGGATGATGACAATTGTAAAGAAAGAAGCAGAGAACGTATTTGACGAAATAATAGCTGAAAACTTCCCTAATCAGGGTAAGGAAACAGTCAAGTTCAAGAAGCACAGGGATATCTCAAACAAAATGAAATCAAAGAGTTCCATATAGAGAACTCTTTATATAAGAAGACAATTATATTTTTTTGTTTCCAGTGGTTTTTTCTTTTTTTTAATTTTTAATTTTAACTAATTTTTATTAGGGTGTAGTTACCTTGCATTTTGTTTCTACTGTAGAGCAAACTGAATCAACTATATGTATACATATATTCCCTCTTTTTTAGATTTCCTTCCCATTTATGTCACCACAGAGCACTGAGTTCCCTGAGCTACACAGTAAGTTCTCATTAGTTATCTATTTTCTACATAGTATCAATAGTGTATATATGCCAATCCCAACCTCCCAATTTATGCCAGCTTCCCTCACCCTCCTTGCTGTCCATACATTTGTTCTCTACATCTGTGTCTCTATTTCTGTTTTGCAAATAAAACCATCTATACCACTTTTCAAGTTTCCACATATATATGTTTATATATAATATTTGTTTTCTCTTTCTGATTTAGTTCACTCAGTATGACAGTCTCTAGGTTCATCCCCATCTCTACAAATGATACAGATCTGTTTTTATGGCTGAATAACATTCCATTGTATTTATATATATATATACTGTATCTTCTTTATCCATTCCTCTGTTGTTGGACATTTAGACTGCTTTCATGTCCTGGCTATTGTAAAGAGCACTGCAATGAATATAGGAGTACATATGTCTTTTTGAACTATGCTTTTCTCTGGGCACGTGCACAGAAGTTGGATTGTTTGGTTATATGGTAGTTCTAATTTTCGTTTTTTAAGGAACCTGCATACTGTACTCCACAGTGGCTGTATCAACTTACATTCACACCAGCAGTACAAGAGAATTCCTTTTTCTCAACACCGTCTCCAGCATTTATTGTTCATTTTTTTAAATTATGGTCATTCTGATGGATGTGAGGTGATACTTCAATGTAATTTTGATTTGCATTTCTCTAATAATTGATGAAGTTGAGCATATTTTGATGTGTTTGTTGGCCATCTCTATGTCTTCTTTGGAGAAATCAGAAATTCCTCTGTAAGGCTCAGAAAACTCAAACAGAGGCTCTGGATCAACCTAGAGGGGTGGGATGAGGAAGGACATGGGGGGGAGGTTCAAAAGGGAGGGGATATATGTATATCTATGACTGATTCATGTTGAGGTTTAACAGAAAACAACAAAATTCTGTAAAGCAATTATCCTTCAATGAAAAAATAAAAGAAAAAGAAATTCCTCTGATTTCTTTGGAGAAATGTCTATTTAGGTCTTCTTCCCATTTTTGATTGGATTATTTGTATTTTTGACATTGAACTGCATGAGTTGTTTGTATATTTTGGAGATTGATCTCTTGTTGATTGCTTCCTTGGCAAAAATTTTCTCCCATTCTGAGAGTAGTCTTTTCATCTTGTTTATGGTTCCCTCTACTCTGCAAAAGCTTTTAATTATGTCCCATTTGTTTATTTTATTTTCATTACTCTAAGGGGTGGGTCAAAAAAAGATCCTGCTGCAATTTATGTCAAATATTTCTCTGCCGACATTTTCCTCTTAAGAGTTTAGTGTCTGGCCTTACATTTAGATCTTTAATCCATATTATCTTTGTGTATGGTGTTAGGGAGTGTTTTGATTTCATTATTTTACATGTAGCTATCCAACTTTTCCAGAACCACTTAATGAAGAGGCTGTCTGCCCTCCATTGTACAGTCTTGCTTCCTTTGCCACAGCATAGGTGACCATATGTATGTGCATATATCTCCGGGCTTTTGATCCTGGTCTATGGTTTAAATTTCTGGTTTTGTGCCAGTATCATAATGTCTTGATGACTGTAGCTTTGTAGTATAGTCTGAAGTCAGGGACTCTGATTCCACTAGCTCCATTTTTTCTTTCTCAAGATTACTTTGGCCATTCAGGGTCTTTTGTGTTTCCAAACAAATTCTAAAATTTTCTGTTCTAGTTCTGTAAATTAGACGACATAGTATATGATGGATGAAGTTTAATTGTAATGGCTAAAGATAAAGAGAAATTTTAAAAGAAGCTAGATAAAAGCAAGAAATTACAAAGTAGGGACTCCCATAAAACAATGAACTAATTTTTCACCAGAAACTCTGCAAACCCAGGATTTCCCTAGTGACTCAGTGGCGAAAAATCTGCCTGTCAATGCAGGGGACACAGGTTCAATCCCTGACCCAGGAAGATTTCAACTTCCACAGGGCAAACACATGCATCACAACTACTGAGCCTGTGCTCTAGAGCTCATAAGCCACAACTCCTGAGCCCACAAGTCGCAGCTACTAAAGCCCATGCTCCCTAGAGCCCATGCTCTGAACTAGAGAAGTCACTGCAATGAGAAGCCTATGCACTGCAACTAGAGAAAGTCCATGAGTAGCAACGAAGACCCAGAGCAGTCAATAAATAAATAAATGTTTTAAAATAAGAAACTGTAAATCAGAAGGGAATGCCATGATATATTCCAAGTGATGAAAGGAAAGCACTTACAACCAAGAATATTCTTATCAATGAAGAATATTCTACTCATCAATCAAGAATAATCTACCATTCAGATTTTAAGTAGAAATAAGCAGTATTATAGATAACAAAAAGCTAAAAGAGTTCAGCACCACTGGCCTTACAAGAAGTATTAAAGGTACATCTCATTGCAGAAGAGGCCACAGGTATAAATTTAAAAACTACAAAAGGAAAAGTATCATTGGTAGGCAAAAGCTTTTATGAATGCTTAAAGACAAAGAATTAAAATCATCTACACCCATAATAAGTAGTTAAGGGATTCACAAAAAAATGATGCAAGATAAAATGTCAAAAATTTTAAAAATGGTGGTGAGAGTTAAAATTCAGAACTGTTAGAATGATTTTCATCTTAAGAAATTATCAATTAAAAAATAATTACATATACATACTTGTATGTGAACTTCATGGAAACCACAAGCAAAAATAAAACCATAACAGATACACACAAAAAAGGCGGGGAAAAAACTATAACATTAGAGATAGTTACCAAAGCAAAGGGGAAGAGAGCATAAGAAGAAAGGACCAAAAGAGAACTGCAAAAGAAACCCCAAAACAATAAACAAAAAGCAATAGTATATACTTATCAATAATTACTTTAAATGTCATTGAATTAAGTGCTCTAATTATGAAAAATAAAGTGGCTGAAGAATTTTTTTAAAAAGAAACCTATATATTTACTGCTTACTAGATACTCACTTCAAATCTAAAGACACACAAATCCTTAAAGTGAGGGGATAAAGTATTCATGAAAATGGAAATGAAAAGAAACCTGGGGTAGCAATACTTGTATAAAATAGCATAGACTTTAAAAGAGAACTGTAATGTTGTGAAGTAATTGGCCTCCAACTAATAAAATAAAATTAAATTAAATTAAATTTAAAAAAAGAGAACTGTAAGAAGTGACAAAGAAACACATTATGTAATAAAAAGGGTTGATTCATGTCAATATATGACAAAACCCACTACAATATTGTAAAGTAATTAGCCTCCAACTAATAAAAATAAATGAAAAAAAAAAAAAAAGGAATCAACCCAAGAAGAAGCTATAACTGTTGTAAATATATTTGGGCCAAACCTACAAACACCTAAATACAGAGAGAAAGTATTAAAAGACATAAATGGAGAAGTTGACAGTAACACAATAATAATAAGGAATTTTAATACGCCAATTACATCCCTGAGCAAATTATCCAGAAAGAATATCAACAAGAAAACACTGACCTTTAAAGACACATTAAAACATACTGGAATATGTGTGTGTGTATATATAGACACACAGACACATATATATATACATATATATGGCATATGTGTGTGTTGCATATGTACATATGGCATATATGTGTGTATATAAACAAATATGTCATCCAGAAACAGCAGAATACATGTTCTATTCAAGTACCCATTGACATTCACCAGTTTATATCACATGCTATGCCACCAAAAAAGTTTCAGTAAATTTAAGAATATTGAAATCATATAAGGCAACTCTTATAATAACAATACGAAGACATTTGAAAGCTGCTTTAGAAAAAAAACTGCAAAAACATGGATGATAAACAATATGGTGGGAGTGCAATAGGCTACTAAACAAATCAAACAGAAAACCAAAAAATACCTAAGACAATGGATATGTAAGCATATCAATTCAAAATCAATGAGACATAGCAGTAGCAGTGAGAAAAGGGAAATTTATAGTGACACCTATTGTGGGAAAACTGAAAAATCTCAAACAATTTAAACTTACACCTAAACAGAGAAATAACCAAAGCTGCATATCAATAAAATAAAAAACAATAATAAAGAGCAGAACACAAATAAGTCAAGACAAAAAAAAGTGGAAAAGATTGATTGGAACTAATAGCTTGTACTTTGAAAATATAAATACAACTGATAAAATTTTTGCCGATCTCATCAAGAAAAAAAGAGGACCCAAATAAATAAAATTAGAGAAGTTACAAATGACACTATAGGAATGCAATGAATCATAAGAGATTATGATAAGCAATTATATGCCTTAAATGGAAAAGTAAACATAGATGAGACAAATTCCTAGAAATGTACAACCTCAAAGACTGAATAAGGAAGAAATACAAAATAAGAATAGATCAACTGCTAGTTAATGAAATTCAGTCACTAATAAAAAAAATAAACAAGCAAAAACAAAGGATCTGATGATTTCATAGGTTAATTCTACTAAATGTTTAAAGAAGGTTAAACAACTATCCTTCACAAACTATTTTTAAAAATAGCAGAGGAAGGAATGCTTCTGTACTTATCAACTCTGGTGCAAAAATCAGATAAAAACACCACAGTAAAAGAAAATTACAAATAAATATCACTAATGAATATAGGTATGCAAAAATCCTCAAAGAATACTAGCAAATTAGGGTTTCTCTGCTAACCCAAAGGTTAAGAATCAATGGTGCAATACAAGGGACATAGGGTAGATCCCTGCTCTGGGAATTTCCCCCATGTTGTTATTCAGTTGTTCAGTCATATCCAACTCTTTGCAACCCCATGGACTACAGCACACCAAGCTTCCCAGTCCTTCACATCTCCAAGTTTTGCTCAAACTCATGACCATTTAGCCATTCAACCATCTCATCCTCTGTTCCCCACTTCTCTTGCCCTCAATCTTTCCCAGAATCAGGGTCTTTTCCAGTGAATTGGCCCATCACATTAGGTGGCCAAAGTATTGCAGCTTCAGCTTCAGCATTGGTTTTACCAAAGAATATTCAGGGTTGATTTCCTTTAGGGTTGACTGGCTTGGTCTCCTTGCAGTCCAAGGGACTCTCAAGAGTCTTCTCCAGCACCACAGTTCAAATGCATCAATTCTTTGCCGCTCACCCTTCTTTATGTCCAACTCTCACATTCATACATGACTACTGGAAAAACCATAGCTTTGACTATACAGACTCTAATCAGCAAAGTGATGAATCTATGTTTTAATATGCTGTCTAGGTTTGTCATAACTTTTCTTCCAAGGAGCAGATGGCTTTTAATCTCATGGCTGTAGTCACCATCCACAGTGATTTTAGAATCCAAGAAAATAAAGTCTGTTATCATTTCCATTTTCCCCCAATCTATCCCAATCTATTTGTCATGAAATGATGGGACCTGATGCCAAGATCTTAGTTTTTTAAATGTTGGTTATAAGCCAGCTTTTTCACTCTCCACTTCATCAAGAGGATCTTTAATTCCTCCTCACATTCTGTCATTAGGGTGGTGTCATCTGCATATCTGAGGTTGTTGATATTTCTCCCAGCAATCATGATTCCAGCTTGTGATTCATCCAGCCCAGCATTTTGCATGATGTACTCTGCACAGAAGTTAAATAAGCAGGGTGACAAATACAGCCTTGACATACTTCTTTCCCAATATTGAACCAGTGTGTCGTTCCATGTCCAGTTCTAACTGTTGCTTCTTGACTTGCATACAGGTTTCTCAAGAGGCAGGTCAGGTGGTCTGGTATTCCCATCTCTTTAAAATTTTCCACACTTTGTTGACATCCACACAGTCAAAGGCTTTAGAGCAGTCAATAAAGCAGAAATAGATGTTTTTCTGGAATTCTCTTTCCTTTTTTATTTTTATTTTTTTCCATTTATTTTTATTAGTTGGAGGCTAATTACTTTACAATATTGTAGTGGTTTTTGCCATACATTGACATGAATCAACCATGGATTTACATGTATTCCCCATCCCGATTCCCCCTCCCACCTCCCTCCCCACCCGATCCCTCTGGGCCTTCTCAGTGCACCAGGCCTGAGCACTTGTCTCATGCATCCAACCTGGGCTGGTGATCTGTTTCACCCTTGATAACATACATGTTTCGATGCTGTTCTCTCAGAACATCCCACCCTTGCCTTCTCCCACAGAGTCCAAAAGTCTGTTCTGTACATCTGTGTCTCTTTTTCTGTTTTGCATATAGGGTTATCGTTACCATCTTTCTAAACTCCATATATATGCATTAGTATACTGTATTGGTGCTTATCTTTCTGGCTTACTTCACTCTGTATAATGGGCTCCAGTTTCATCCACCTCATTAGAACTGATTCAAATGAATTCTTTTTAATGGCTGAGTAGTATTCCATTATGTATATGTACCGCAGCTTTCTTATCCATTCGTCTGCTGATGGGCATCTAGGTTGCTTCCATGTCCTGGCTGTTATAAACGGTGCTGCGATGAACATTGGGGTGCATGTGTCTCTTTTAGATCTGGTTTCCTTGGTGTGTATGCCCAGGAGTAGTATTGCTGGGTCATATGGCAGTTCTATTTCCAGTTTTTTAAGGAATCTCCACACTGTTCTCCATAGCGGCTGTACTAGTTTGCATTCCTACCAACAGTGTAAGAGGGTTCCCTTTACGCCACACCCTCTCCAGCATTTATTGCTTGTGGACTTTTGGATAGCAGCCATTCTGACTGGCGTGCAATGGTACCTCATTGTGGTTTTGATTTGCATTTCTCTGATAATGAGTGATGTTGAGCATCTTTTCATGTGCTTGTTAGCCATCTGTATGTCTTCTTTGGAGAAATGTCTGTTTAGTTCTTTGGCCCATTTTTTTATTGCGTCATTTATTTTTCTGGAATTGAGCTGCAGGAGTTACTTATATATTTCTGAGATTAATCCTTTGCCTGTTGCTTCGTTTGCTATTATTTTCTCCCATTCCGAGGGCTGTCTTTTCACCTTACTTATAGTTTCCTTTGTTGTGCAAAAGCTTTTAATTTTCATTAGGTCCCATTTGTTTATTTGTGCTTTTATTTTCAATATTCTGGGAGGTGGGTCATAGAGGATCCTGCTGTGATTTATGTTGGAGAGTGTCTTACCTATGTTCTCCTCTAGGAGTTTTATAGTTTCTGGTCTTACATTTAGATCTTTAATCCATTTTGAGTTTATTTTTGTGTATGGTGTTAGAAAGTGTTCTAGTTTCATTCTTTTACAAGTGGTTGATCAATTGGTCTTTCCTTTTTTACATCCAAAGAATGTTGACAATTTGATTGCTGGGGTCTCTGCCTTATCTAAATCCAACTTCTACAACTGGAAGTACTAGGTTCACATACTGTTGATGCCTAGCTTGCAGGATTTTGAGCATTACTTTGCTGGCATGTGCAGTGAGCACAGTGACACAGTAGTTTAAACATTCTTTGGCATTGACTTTCTTTGGGATTGGAATGAAAACTGAAATTTTCCACTCTTGTGGTCACTACTGTGTTTTTCAAATTTGCTGACATATTGAGTGCAGCACTTTAACAGCATCAGCTTTTAGGATTTTAAATAGCTCAGCTAGAATTCCAATACCTCCACTAGCTTTTTTCGTAGTAATGCTTCCTAAGGCCCATTTGACTGCACAGTCCCAGATGCCTGGCTCTAAGTGAGTGAGAACCACACCACTGTGGTTATCCAGCTCAGTTTTTTTGTACAGTTTTTCTGTGTTTTCTTGCCATGTCTTCTTAATCTCTTCTGCTTCTCTTATGTCCTTCCCTTTTCTGTCCTTTATTGTGCCCATCTTTGCATGAAATATTCCTTGGTATCTCTAATTTTCTTGAAGAGATCTCTAGCCTTTCCCATTTTATTGTTTCCCTCTATTTCTTTGCATTGTGCACTTTGGACAGCTTTCTTATTTCTTCTTGCTATTCTTTGGAACTCTGCATTCAGATGGGTATATCTTTCCCTTTCTTCTTTGCCTTTCACTTCTCTTTTCTAAAATGTTTATAAGGCCTCCTCAGACAACCATTTTGCCTTCTTACATTTCTTTTTCTTGGGGATGGTCCTGATCACTGCCTCCTGTACAGTGTTACAAACCTCCATCCATAGCTCTTCAAGCACTCTAACAAATCTAGTCCCTTGAATCTATTTGTCACTTCCACTGTATAATCATAAGGGATTTTATTTAGGTCATACCTGAATGTCTTAGTGGTTTTCCCTACTTTCTTCTACTTAAGTCTGGAAGTGGTAATAAAGAGTTCATAATCTGAGCTCCAGTCAATTCCAGGTCTTGTTTTTGCTGACTGTAAAGAGCATCTCCATCTTTGGCTGCGAATAATATAATCAATCTGATTTCAGTAATGACCATCTGGTGATGTCATTGTGTAGAGTTGTCTCTTGTGTTGTCGAAGAGGGTATTTGCTATGACCAGTGCATTCTCTTGGCAAAATTGTTAGATTTCACCCTGCTTCATTTTACACTGCAAGGCCAAACTTGTCTGTTACACTATGTATCTCTTGACTCCCTACTTTTGCATTGAAGTCCCCTATGATGAAAATGACGGGGGGGTTTTGTTAGTTTTTTTGTTAGTTCTAGAAGATCTTGTAGGTCTTCATAGAACCATTCAACTTTAGCTTATTCAGCATTAGTGATTGAGGCACAGAACTTAATTACTCTGATTTTGAATTGTTTGTATCACATTTCCCACATATTGCGGGGCAACTAAGCCCATACACCAGGACTACTGAACCTGCCTCTGGAGCCTGTGAGCCTCAACTACTGATCCCACGTGCAGAAACTACTGAAGCCCACAAGGCCTAGACCTGTGCTCCACAACAAGAGAGGCGACCGCAATGCAAAGTCCATGCACCACAACTAGAAAATAGCCTGTAGTCTCAGCAAGCAGAGAAAGCCTATGCACAGCAATGAAGACTCAGTGGAGCCAAAAATAAATAAATAAAACTAATATGTTTTAAAAATTAGCAAATTGAATTCCACAGTAGTTTAAAAGGGTCAGACACCTTGATTAGGTAGGATTTATCCCAGGGATTCAAGTATGTTTGAATCTATAAATCAGTGTGATACTCCACATAAACAAATTGGTGCAAAGATTTCAATGATATTCAACATCCCTTTATAAAAAGAAAACCAACACTCTCAACAAAACAGGTATGTATAATAGAAGTCATTATGTGAAAAACTTATAGCCAAAACTATACTCAATGGTGAAAAACTAAAAGCATTTCCTCTGAAATCAACAACAAGACTACAATGCCCACTCTTTCACTAGCCCAGGCTGGTTGCATAAGACAAGTGCTCGGGCCTGGTGCACTAGGAAGACCAGAGGAATCGGGTGAAGAGGGAGGTGGGAGGGGGGATCGGGATGGGGAATACATGTAAATCCATGGCTGATTCATGTCAATGTATGACAAAAACCACTACAATATTGTAAAGTAATTAGACTCCAACTAATAAAAATAAATGAAAAAAAAATTTAAAAAAACTTTATTTCAACACAGTACTGGATTTTCTAGTCAAGGTAATCAGAGAAGAAAAGGAAATAAAAGGAATCCTATTGGAAGGGAAATAGTAAAACTGTCATTGCAGATGATATGACATCATATATAGAAAATCCTGATAAATCAAAAAAACTATTAAAACTAATAAATGAATTCAGTAAAATTGCAGAATTCAAAATATATAGAAATCTGTTGTGTTTCTATATAAAAACAATGAACTATCATAAACATAAATTAAGAAAATAATATCACTTACCACTGCATCAAGAGGAATATAATATCTAGAAATAAATCTAAGCTTTGAGGTAAAATTTTTGTTCTCAGAAAATTATATAACTGATGAAAGAAATTGAAGAGGACACACTGAAATGAAAGATATAACATGCTCAATGATTGAAAGACATTAACACTTTTAAAGTGATCATACTACCCAGCACAATCTACAGATTTAAAAATGCAATCTTTATTCAAGTACCAATGACATTTTTTACAGAAACAGAAGAAATTATTCTGCAATTTGTGTGGCATGTACACTCATGGCCGATTCATGTCAATGTATGGCAAAAACCACTACAATATTGTAATTAGCCTCCAATTAAAATTAGTTAATTAAAAAATAAATAGAATTTGTGTGGAAACACAAAAGACTCTAATAATCAAAAGAATTTTGATAAAGAAGAAAAAATGAACAGGTATCACACTCCCTGTTTTCAAACTATCATAAAAGCTATCATCATCAGAAGGGTATCATCCTGGCACAAAGTAGACACATAAATTAATGGATCAGAATAGAGCCCAGAAATGTGTGTGTGCTAAGCTGTTTCAGTTCTGTCTGACTCTTTGCAACCCTATGGACAATAGTCCACCAGGCTCCTCTGTCTATGGTATTCTCCAAGTAAGAATACTAGAGTGGGTTGCCATGCCCTCCTTCAGGGGATATTCCTGACCCAGGGATTAAACCAGCATCTTTTACATCTCCTGCATTGGCAGGTAGGTCCTTTTCCACTAGTACCACCTGGGAGGCAGGAGTCTATCTGCAATGAACGAGACCTGGGTTCAATCTCTGGGTCAGAAAGATCCATGGAGAAGGGAATGGCTACCCATTCCAGTATTCTTGCCTGGAGAATTCCATGGACAGAGGAGTCTGATGGGCCTCAGTCTGTGGGGTTGCAGAGTCAGACATGACTGAGTGACTAACACATACATACAGAACCCAGAAATAAACCCACACATATATGGTCAATCTATGACAAACTTTGCAAAAATACATCATGAAGAAAAGACAGCCTCTTCAATAGATGTTTTTGGAAAAACTGGACAGCTAAATGCAAAATAATCAGACTGCACTACTTTTTCAAAACATACACAAAATAAACTCAACATGGATTAAAGTAAAAGTAGGACCTAAAACTTAAAACCCAAAAGTAGGACTTGAAACTATAAAACTCTCCTAAAACAAGGGAAACAGAAGCAGATGTAAACAAATAGGACTGCATCAAACTAAAAATCTTTTGCACAACAAAGGAAACTATCAACAAAACAAAAAGGAAGATGATATTTGCAAATGAGCTATCTGATAAGTGGTTAATGCTCAAAATATAAAAAGAACTCATATCACAACATCAAAAAATCTGATTAAAAAATTAGAATTGGATAGACATTTTTTTCCAAAGAAGGCACAATTATGGCTCACAAACACATGGAAATATGTTTAACATCACTATTCCTTAAGATCATGAAAATCAAAAGCATGAGATGTCAGAATGGCTATCATCAAAAAGACAAGAGATAACAAGTGTCAAAGAGAATGTGGGGGGAAAAGGCAACCTCTGTACACTGTTAGGATTATACATTGGTCAACCACTATAAAAAACATCAAGAAGTTTCATCAAAAAATTAAAAATAGAACTGCCATGTGAACTAACAGGGCTTGCCTAGTGTCTCAGGAAGTAAAGAACCTGCCTGCAGTGCACCAGACCTGGGTTAAATCCCTGGGTCAGGAAGATACCTTGGAGAAGGGAATAACTACCCACTCCAGTATTCTTGCCTGGAGAATTCCATGGACAGAGGAGCCTGGCAGGCTACAGTCCATGGAGTTGCAAAGAGTTGGACATGACTGAGCAACTAACAAATGAACTAACAATTTCACTTCTTGTTATTTATCCAAAGAAAACAAAAACACTAATTCAAGAAGATGGATGCATAAAAATATTCACTGTTGTATTATTTACAATAGGCCACATATAGAAGCATCTTATGTTGCTTTAATTAATAGATGAATGGATAAAGAAGATGATATAAATATATATATTTTTTATTTATATATATATATTTATATTTTTATATATATTTATATTTATATTTACATTATATAAATATTTATATATATATATATATATATATAATGGAATGCTACATAAGAATATGAAGTCTTGCCATTTGATCACATGGGTATATCTAAAGTATATCAGGCCAAGTGAAATAATTCAGTCAGAGAAAGACAAACAGCCATGACCTCACTTATATGTAGGATCTAAAAAACAAAGAAATCCCAACAAAACAAAATACAAACTCACAGATACAGAGAACAAATTGGTGGTTGCCAGAGGGAAGGTCTTGATGGAGATGGTGGGCAACATAGGGGAAGGGGATTCGGGTGGAGAGGGAGGTGGGAGGGGGGATCAGGATGGGGAATACGTGTAACTCTATGGCTGATTCATGTCAATGTATGAGAAAACCCACTGAAATGTTGTGAAGTAATTAGCCTCCAACTAATAAAATAAAATTTTTTTAAAAATTTAAAAAAATAAAAAAATTTTTTAAAAAAGAGGTTCAAATCTCTAGTTAAATAACAAATAATTTTCACGGATGTAATGTATAGTATAAAGAATACAGTTAATAGTGTAATAACTTCATATGGGGTCAGATAGTTACTCGACACGTGGTAGTGGTCATTTCATAAGCAAATGTCAAAACACTATGTAGTACATCTGAAACACAATATTGTATATCATCAATATGTCAATGAAAAAGAAATGGATATATGAACTGATTACATATAGAAACATTTGTATATATGATAAAAGAATAAAATATGTATGTGTGAATAAAATATGTATGCCCATAGGCATATACAACCTCATAAAAAAGACACATAAGTAATGGGTTTTTGCACTAGTCAGTTGATATTGAAGGATCTGGTCCTTCAACATGTGGTTTATTGGAATGACAATTGTTTTTTACATGGCATCTCTGTTGCCCTAGTAGTTGGAGTAAGTTCCATAGGCCTACCTCATTGCCATCTGTATCTCTTGTTCCTGGATGCTTGAGTTTGAGCATTAAAGGTATGTCAAAACACTCACAAGCAATTTAGTGAGTCAATGAAATATATGCTCCAGCAGTTTCTTAGGAAAACAATTTTCTATATATTGCACTTCCAATATTATTATAAACTACATGATTTCTACATTTACCAGAGAATAGTCTATCATGGAATACAAATAGACACAACAGATAGACACACACATGCAGACACAGACACATGGCCATGCACACGATCATAAGACAAATGTACACATGTACACACACACAAACATTCTTTCTGTTTCTCAGAATGACATGCTTTGAGTGATGTAAAATCATCAGGGTATGTGAGACATCACAGATGAAAATTCAACTGGTTGTGAGTTTTTACTATATATTCCAATCCATCAGGGGCTTGGGTTATTGAACATTACAATAGAGGCAGACAAAAAATAGTTTTCTAACCAACTGGATTTGAGAGTTTCTTCCTGCTTCGGTCCTTGCTCCATTTTCCCACAGGAAAACACACCAACTTTACACTATTTCTAACTGTCAACTTCAATCCCCTGAACCCTGACACAGCCTGTATTCCAGAGCTAGTCACATTTGGATAAATGCTGTGAAAGGCTGACTACATTCATGACTGAAGGGTTGGCTCTTTACACTTGCATGTCCTCATTTATTTGTGTGCTACTAAGGAGAGTTCTGCTACTTTGCAAAACTGAGATCTTAAAACTTTATAAAGGAGAAGGACCTTAGATATCATAGAGATAAGCATTTTTCTTTTAAAAACAATGCAACTGAAGCCCTGAGAAGTGAAGTAACTTTTCCAGGGTCACACAGCATCATAGTAGATGCATGATTTGGTAATTTGACGGACCTCCCACACCTGGACAACTTTGAGACACAATCAAATGTGTTGAGCACCATGCTAGTGAATTTCATACATATTATATAATTTACTTACTACGATAATTTCCTAAGGTAGATATAATCCTATTTTACAGATTGGAAATTGCCTAGCTGGTAAATGGAAGGATATGGACAAGAACCTATGTCTCTACGCTACCCTTCCAGTGATAGATCTGTGCCAAGTCTGCCTCTCTGGAATCCTTGATTAAAATGAAAATACACCTGAGATCTATGGTTTTAGAAGCTAATATCCCAGTTACTAAACCTGGTTCAGGGGGATTAGTTGATAATTGGACTGTGATGTTGTGCTTAAAGGCAGATGTTGATGGTGAAATTGAAACTGTGCAACCCAGGACTCAAACCTGGCAGGAACCCAGATTGGGGACTTGAACCCATGGTCTTTTAACTGAGATTACACACCTGGTCTCAGGACCTAATGAAGCTCAAGTTCTTTATGTCTCATTCAACAGATGGCAGAAAGAATTCAATGAGATATGAAATGATAGGTAAGAAGTAGATTTATTTAGAGAGGAACACATTCCACAGACAGATATGGGCCATTTCAGAAAGTGAGAGGCCTCAAAATGGTTAGTTTTTAAGGACTGGATGATTTCAAAGGCCAGTGAGTGGAGGATTATTTCAATAACTTCATGGAAGGGACAGGGATTTCAAGGAATTGGGCTACCGCCCACTATTTGTCCTTTTGTGGTTAGCCTCAGAACAGTCACTGTGCTGGTCAGTTCAGTTTAGTCGCTCAGTTGTGTCCTAGTTTTTGCGATCCCAGGGACTGCAGCATACCAGGCTTCCCTGTCCATCACCAACTCCTGGAGCTTGCTCAAACTTACGTCCATTGAGTCAGTGATGCCATCTAACAATCCCATCCTCTGTTGTTCCCTTCTCCTCCTGTCCTCAATCTTTCCCAGCATCAGGGTCTTTTCCAATGAGTCAGTTCTTCACATCAGGTGGCCAAAGCATTGGAGCTTCAGCTTCAGCATCAGTCCTTCCAATGAATATTCAGGACTAATTTCCTTTAAGATTGACTGGTTGGATCTCCTTGCAGTCCAAGGGACTCTCAAGAGTCTTCTCCAACACCACAGTTCAAAAGCATCAATTCTTTGGCACTCAGCTTTCTTTGGGCTTCCCTGGTGACTCAGTGGTAAAGAATCAGTCTGCAAAGCGGGAGACCTGGGTTGGATCCCTGGATTGGGAAGATCCGCTGGAGAAGGGAATGGCCACCCACTCCAGTATTCTGGGCTAGAGAATTCCATGGACAAAGGAGCTTTAAAAATTTGGGCTTCCCTGATAGTTCAGTTGGTAAAGAATCCACCTGCAATGCAGGAGACCCCAGTTCAACTCCCGAGTTGGGAAGATCTACTGGAGAAGGGATAAGCTACCCATTCCAATACTCTTGGGCTTCCCCTGTGGCTCAGTTGGTAAAGAATCTGCCCACAATGCAGGAGACCTGGGTTCGATCCCTGGGTTGGGAATATCCCCTGGAGAAGGGAAAGGCTACCCAATCTAGTATTCTGGCCTAGAGAATTCCATGGACTACATAGTCCATGAGGTCACAAAGAATCAGACATGACTGAGTGACTTTCACTTTCAGCTTTCTTTATGGTCCAACTCTCACATCCATACATGACTACTGGAAAAACCATAGCTTTGACTAGATGGACCTTTGTTGGCAAAGTAATGTCTCTGCTTTTTAATATGCTGTCTGGGTTGGTCACAGCTTTTCTTCCAAGGAGCAAGTATCCTTTAATTTCATGGCTGCAGTCAATATCTGTCATGATTTTGGAGTCCAAGAAAATAAAGTCTGTCACTGTTTCCCCATCGATTTGCCATGAAGTGTTGGGACCAGATGCCATCATCTTAGCTTTTTTAATGGTGGGTTTTAAGCCAGCTTTTTCACTCTCCTCCTTCACTTTCATCAAGAGGCTCTTTAATTCCTCCTGTTAAATACATGCTAATGTATTACAATAAGCATATAATGAGGCTCAAGGTCCACTGACATCTTGGACCCAGTTGGTTCTAGTCAGTTTTTGTTATATCATACTACGGCTATGTCATTTTTTAAAGGTTGCACCTTGCCCCCTTGCCTCCTGTTTCAAAATGGCAGAGTATAAACTACTTATTTCATAACTTTGCCTTGACCTATTCCTATTCCATAAAACTGTGTGGTAGTCTAGTAGAGGAGCCAAAGGAAAACCAATAGCCAGATAACAGATAAGTCTGGAGAAAATGAGTACACCTCCTCTCCATTCCCTTTCAAGAGAGCCCTATTTAGAAATAGGTTTACCCTAAAACCCTCAGAGAAACTCATTTTCTAGTGAACAGGACAAGGTTCCTCCAGGCAGGCTTATCACTTTTTGGCCTCTATAAAGATCATATATTTGTGCTGAATCCATAATTAACTGGGAAGATTATAATATTCATTATTTTGTTCAGTTATTAATCAGTAGATTGTTTCCCTCATGCATCCTTCTCCTTGCACACCAACCTGTCAGACTCTAGTAATTGTTGCTTGAACAGGTTTGGGTAAATGTCTCCAAGGAGGACCAACTCTCTTGTTCCATTAGTGAGAACACATATAGATCATTTGCAGTGCTAATCCAGGGCTAAAATCAATTATGTCTCTTGTATTTAAAAATTAAATTGACTTGCCATGGGAGTAGAATGAAGGAAAAATACATTCCTTCTATTATGTGTAATTACAATTGTAAAACATTTTCCTTTGGAAAGTAATTGATGCCTGCAGAGGCTGAAGTGAGAGAGCCTGAAATGTTTAGTGGAAATGTTGAGCTCTCTTTAAGATTTGTCTTTGGGTTTTTATTTCCCACCATTCCCCAGCCTTATTCTTCCTCTTCATGTTAAAGCTAATATAAAATTGTGAGGTTCTCTAAGCCTTCTCAACTTTCAAACAATCCTAACTGTAATTTAGGGCATAAAGAGCAAAAACCAATGTGGAAAAAAGAAAGAGAGAGAGCTAATTATGCCTGTAATTTATATACTGAAAATTTCAATCTCACTAATATTTATTTAGTGTTGATTGTGTGGCAAGGTCCGAGGTTCTGTGGGAAAGTGAAAGAAAGTGAAAGTGTGAGTTGCTTAGTCATGTCCAACTCTTTTGCGACCCCATGGATTACAGCCCATCAGGCTCCTCTGTCCATGGAGTTCTCCAGGCAAGAATACTGGAGTGGATTGCCTTCTCCAGGGGATATTCCCAACCCAGGGATCAAACCCAGGTCTTCTGCATTGCAGGCAGATTCTTTACTATCTGAGCCTCCAGGGTCATGGGAAATACACACACAAATGACATGGTCTCTGCTACAAAGTCTTCGGTTTTGATGAATAACATCAAAATCATATAAGTTATATGAAAAATAAGCAGTTTTTTTTTTAAACTGAAGAGGTAATTATTAACCAAGAATAGACATTCTAATACTTTGGGAGGTCAGTAAATTAGGAGATTACAGAATTGATTATGAGTCTTTCCTGAGACTTAATTCTCATACTTGTCTTATTTCCTTCCTCAGAAATGCCATCACTTCTCATAACTGCAATGATTCCATTTTAGGAGTATTTTGGTTGCAAAAAAACAGTAACCAACTAACTCTGAATGGCCACATATAAGGTTGGTATGAGACAGGAAGGGAGGAGGCCAGGCACGACCATTAAAAGAATGAGTAGGGGATACAGCTGTTGTAAAATAATCAGGATGTAACAAAAACCAACTGGAATCAGCTAAAATCAAGATGGCATCAAGGATGGCTTGGCCATTAGCTCACTATAGCTTCATTTGTTAGGGAAATTAAATAGTCTTGTTCAGGCTTCAGAGACAAAGCAGAGCAGACTTCTGACCTTGCTTCTAACCTGCCTGGACACTGCCCTGGCTATCTGCTGTGAGTGCAAGTCTTGCAATACCACAGATAAGATACAGGCAAATCTTGAGATCGTTGATCCCTCCAAGCTTTACAAGATAAAACAAACTTCATTAACATGAAACCCAGAGCTACAGTTTGCTCACAGATTGACAATGATATCATTTGCATCCTAGGTGGGAACTGCAGTTTCTGAAGTCTCACCCACGAAGCAGATGCATGGCCTGGGACTTTTCCCAGTTGCAACTCCAGATGTGCTTTGTCAAGGGACTTCCCAGTGCTGTTTGAGTTTGGATGTTGCTCAGAACCCAATTTGGTGATGTATGCTTTGCTGTTTCTATTTCTGTTTACTTTTCATGTTAGTATATTGAAAGTAAGTTAGATAATTTTCTAATAAATAATGGTATTATTTATTTGTATAGAATGAGTGGCTTATTTTGTTAACAAATCCTTTGAACTTGATACAAAAGTGAAACTTTTGCAAAACATCATTATAACACTAAAAGTCACCACCACTCATGCTATGACAGTTCCAAAGATTACCATAAAAGGCCAAAAAGTGGGCAGGAGCCCAATTCCTAGAAATCCCCACCCCTTCACTGAAATACTCCATTCCTCCCACTCAAATTACCCAACCATAAAAACTAACCACTCCCACACCCTGTGGCCACTCTCCCTTTCTGAAACAACCACATTCTGCTTATGGAATGTGTATCTCCCTAAATATATTTGCTTTCACTTTACCTTGGCTTGCTCTTGAATTTTTTTCCTGTGTGATGCCAAGGTCCCTCAATTAACAACTTGTCTCAGGGACTAGAGCATGTCCTAGAATGTGACATTTCTCTCTGCTGCAAGAGTTATATAAAATATGGGCTACCCAGTTAAATAAGAAATTCAGACTATTCAAAAACAAGACAGCCGGCCCCAAATGGGCTGGTATATGCTAAATCTCACCATCAAATACAAAATTATTTACCATTTCGGATCTCCCAGAAATGGAATCTTAAGCCATCAGGAAGAATCACCTGATCTGCACTAGTTATATAATTTGTCTGATAGACTCCTGCCATCCCCTAAAGACACTAAGCTTGCAGTAACCGACCGACTTTTTTTTTGGGTCTCAGTAGCTCTTGTTAAGGCCTTCACTTGTGACTCAGGTAGTAAAGAATCTGCCTGCAATTCAGGAGACCTGGGTTTGATCTCTAGTTTGGGAAGATCCCCTGCAGAAAGGAATGGCTACCCACTCCAGTATTCTCACCTAGAGAATTCCATGAACAGAGGAGCCTGGCCAGCCTACAGTCCATGGTGTTGCAAAGAATCAGACATGACTAAGCAATTTAACACTTGCACTTTTTTCATCACTTCAGTTCAGTCATTCAATCTGTCCATCACCAAATTCCAGAGCTTGCTTAAACTTATGTCCATCGATTCAGTGATGCCATCCAACCATCTCATTCACTGTTGTCCCCTTCTCCTCCTGCCTTCAATCTTTCCCAGCATCAGGGTCTTTTCCAATGAGTCAGTTCCTTGCATCAGGTGGCCAAACTATTGGAGCTTCAGCTTCAGCATCAGTCCCTCCAATTAATATTCAGGACTGATTTCCTTTAGGATAGACTGGCTTGATCTCCTTGCAGTCCAAGGGACTCTCAAGAGTCTTCTCCAAAACCACAGATCAAAAGCATCAATTCTCCTGTGCTCAGCTTTCTTTATAGTTCAACTCTCACAACCATACATGACTACTAGAAAAACCATAGCTTTGACAGACAGACCTTTATCGACAAAGTAATGTCTCTGCTTTTTAATATGCTATCTAGGCTGTCACAGCTTTTCTTCCAAGGAGTAAGTGTCTTTTAATTTCATGTGCAGTCAATATCTGCCATGATTTTGGACCTCAAAAAAATAAAGTCAGCCACTGTTTCCCCATCTATTTGCCATGAAGTGATGGGACTGGATGCCATAATCTTACTTTTCTGAATGTTGAACTTTAAGTCAATTTTTTCACTCTCCTCTTTCACTTTCATCCAGAGGCTCTTTAGTTCTTCTTCACTTTCTGCCATAAGGGTGGTGTCATCTGCATATCTGAGGCTATGGATATTTCTCCCAACAATCTTAATTCCAGCTGTGTTTCATCCAGCCCAGCATTTCTCATGATGTACTCTGTGTATAAGTTAAATAAGTAGGGTGATAATATACAGCCTTGACGTACTCCTTTTCCTATTTGGAACCAATCTATTGTTCCATGTCTAGTTCTAACTGTTGCTTTCTGATCTGCATACAGATTTCTCAAGAGGCAGGTCAGGTGGTCTGGTATTCCCATCTCTTTAAAAATTTTCCACAGTTTATTGTGATCCACACAGTCAAAGGCTTTGGCATAGTCAATAAAGCAGAAATAGATGTTTTTCTGGAACTCTCCAGGAACTCAAAGGGCAGAGTTGCAGCTTGACCACAGAAATAGACTAAAATAGTGATTGAGAGCACAGAATGCTCTTTCTCTGTCTCCCATCTCCGTTTCTGTTTATGTGTCTGCTTTATTCTTGGCTTTTGCTACAGGAAAATTGTCTTTATTTACCAATGCCAGTCATGGAAAGTAGACATTACTATTTCAATCTCATTTTTTTGGAGATTTGTACTGGAACTGCTAAATCCAACTCCAAATTTCTAGACAAAAATATTGATTGAACAAACTTATGACAATTTCCCACTCTTGGAATGCTGTGAGATTAATCTCATATTTTACAAATATGACTACTTTTATAAAGCCTTTTGTGTTAATAGGCAGTACTCATAAAAGTGGTGATTGTAGGAGAGAAAAACGGTCACACACAAAAAAAAATGGTGTCAATTACAAGTTTTAAAATTAGTGAGTCCCTAATACATATTATTGTAAAATCTCTTTTAGAATTTCTACTTGCTAGAATAATTTAAATCCTTTGCATAACTTGAAATCCTTTGTCATCTTAAAATCACCCTAGTTATAAACTGTTATCTTAAAAAAAAAAACTGTTATCTTCAGCTTTGTATTAAATTTAGCATTCTCATTTAATTTCTTTTTGTATGTGACAGTATCACATTCCCACCATTGCCTTCAAGTCATTATTGACTCTTTTCCTTTACTTCTAGTCTTTCACATATTTTCAGTCTCCAAACTCTACTAATACATCCATCGTGATACTTTTAAAACTTGATTCTTTTTTCTTCTCCATATTACATAATTCTGTAATTCTACTTGTTCCTTCATCATTTGTTTATAAATCACTTGGGTTGTGTAATGCCTTTCACATTCAGACTCTTTTCAATTCAAAAGAATATACACATATGAGTTTTAGATTAGTTTTTTGTTTTTTAAGCAGGTGACATATTTCACCTTCTCTAATTCAAGAATAAGTCACTACCATTTACAGACTCCAGAATGGTAAATGGAATAATTCTTGTTTTGAAGACTTAGCTCCTTGATTTCCAATAAATTCTAAGTTTATTTTTCTTATGTAATAGGACTGCTATCAAGATCAAATGCCTCCAAATTTATTGCCTATGGTTTTTAGCACCTTATTTGTGTTTTCTGAATGTATATGTTAATATCAATATTCAAAGTTTAAACCTAATTCTTCAAACTGCTCACCAGCCTTTTTCTCGGCTTTTATTTATACAAACTTTCTTCTTGATAAAACTAACCTATGCAAAGTCTTCTAAACACAACTTGGACATTGTTAACTCTGTGCTTTTGCAATAAGACTACTGTACCTAAAATATCCTCTATTCTCTTATTTTCTTATTGTAGTATTTCCCATTTGGTGAGGGTTACCTGAAGCTCTGTGACTTTCACAAAGGCTGTGACAGTTTCAGCCCTCAGTAATATCTCTTTTCTTCAAGAAGCTTTGATATCTACAGTTTTTTATATTTGAATAAGAATCTAATAATTTTACTTTATTAATGATTTTAAAGCACATATTCTGTTAATACTAACTATATTTCAGACTCCAGCATAGAAGAGACTACAGTTTCTATATCTTTGCATGCTTAATAAAAACAAGTATCTAATTGATTGGTATAATTATAAAATTTAACACAGTTGATCAGGCTAAAAGCACAAGACAACAGACAGTTCCAAAATAGTTTAATATACCCTCGCTGAAAATAAAAAGAGGTCGAAACATTATAGTAATTTGGAATACCTTTCATACAGTTGTCCCATACTTCCCATTGACAAATTTATAGTCAGAAGTCTGTCTGAATCACCCTTCAGAAATTTTACTTTATTGATTTTTTTATTTTGTTAAGAAAAGTGATCAATAAAAACAGATCTATCAATTTCTAACAAGTAGTACTGGGAAAACTGGTCACCCACTTGTAAAAGAATGAAACTAGAGCACTTTCTAACACCATACACAAAAATAAACTCAAAATGGATTAAAGATCTAAATGTAAGACCAGAAACTATAAAACTCTTAGAGGAGAACATAGGCAAAACAATCTCTGACATAAATCACAGCAAGATCCTCTATGACCCACCTCCCAGAATATTGGAAATAAAAGCACAAATAAACAAATGGGACCTAATGAAACTTCAAAGTTTTTACACAACAAAGGAAACTATAAGCAAGGTGAAAAGGCAGCCTTCAGAATGGAAGAAAATAATAGTAAACGAAGCAACAGACAAATAATTAATCTTAAAAATATACAAGCAACTCCTGCAGCTCAATTCCAGAAACATAAACGAATCAATCAAAAAACGGGCCAAAGAACTAAACAGACATTTCTCCAAAGAAGACATACAGATGACTAACAAACACATCAAAAGATGCTCAACATCACTATCAGAGAAATGCAAATCAAAACCACAATGAGGTACCATCTCATGCCAGTCAGAATGGCTGCTATCCAAAAGTCCACAAGCAATGCTGGAGAGGGTGTGGAGAAAAGGGAACCCTCTTACACTGTTGGTAGGAATGCAAACTAGTACAGCCACTATGGAGAACAGTGTGGAGATTCCTTAAAAAACTGGAAATAGAACTGCCATATGACCCAGGAATCCCACTTCTAGACATACACACTGAGGAAACCAGATCTGAAAGAGACACTTGCACCCCAATGTTCATCACAGCACTGTTTATAATAGCCAGGACATGGAAGCAATCTAGATGTCCATCAGCAGACGAATGGATAAGAAAGCTGTGGTACATATACACAATAGAATATTACTCAGCCATTAAAAAGAATACATTTGAATCAGTTCTAATGAGGTGGATGAAGCTGGAGACTATTATACAGAGTGAAGTAAGCCAGAAATAAAAACACCAATACAGTATACTAATGCATATATATGGAATATAGAAAAATGGTAATGATAACCCTATATGCGAGACAGCAAAAGAAACACAGATGTATAGAACAGTCTTTTGGACTCTGTGGGAGAGGGTGAGGGTGGGTGATGTGGGAGAATGGCATTGAAACATGTATATTATCATATGTGAAATGGACCGCCAGTCCAGGTTTGATGTATGAGACAGGGTGCTCAGGGCTGGTGCACTGGGATGACCCAGGGGATGGGATGGGAAGGGAGGTGGGAGGGGGGTTCAGAATGGGGAACACATGTACATCCATGGCAGATTCATGTCAATGTATGGCAAAACCACTACAATATTGTAAAGTAATTAGCCTGCAATTGAAATAAATAAATTTATATTTTAAAAAAAAACAGATCTATCATCAAAGGGCAACTGTGGTTGACCTAAACTAGTTTAGACAATCTCATCACTTCTATGGTGGTGACAATGAGGACTATGCTCATCAATGTATGAGCATTCTCTGGCCACAGAGATGGGCAGTGAGCTTCAACAGTGGACAATCAGCATGACACCCAGAGACACATTTGATGATCATGAAACTTTACCTACTCTCACCACAAATCATGAAATTATTGAGAAGAGAAATGAATCAATTTGCTACTGGTGACTGCTTTGTGACCTGAGGCTACCAAATTGAGGATGAAGCTGACATTCTGAAGATGCCAGACACAGGGAGGAAACAACAGAGAAGTGAAGTCAAAACCCTGAGACAATTAACCCTGAAAACGTCTAAACTTTCTATCAAATATGAGCAAATATCTACCTCTTTTGTTTAAACAAGTTTGATGTGAGTTTATTATTACCTGCGATGACAAACATTTATTTACCATACGTAAGTGTATCATTTTATATTTTATGTTGTATTTATAGGTTTTATTTATCTTGCTCCTATATTGCAATCTGTGAGCTAAATGCACAGATATTATTATCCTTATTTTACAGACAAGAATTTGGAAGTTCAAGGAGGTTAGAAGATTTTATTAAAATAAGAAGCTTGCTTAAGGTTTTAGCTCAGGATTTTGGAAATTCATCACAATGTTCTTTGTATATTGTTGCTGTTCACTCATTCATGTCCACTCTTTGCGACCCCATGAACTACAGCACGTCAGGCTTCCCTGTCCTTCACCATCTCCCAGAGTTTGCCATCTAACCAGTTCATCCTCTGTTGTCCCCTTCTCCTCCTGCCTTCAATCTTTCCCAGCATCAGGGTCTTTTCTAGATTTGTCATTGCTTCTCTTCCAAGAAGCAAGCATCTTTTAATTTCATGGCTGCAGTCACCATTCACCGTGATTCTGGAGCCCAAGAAAATTAAGTCTGTCACTGTTTCCATTGTTTCCCCATCTATTTGCCATGAAGTGATGGGACCACATGCCACGATCTTCATCTTTTGAATGTTGACTTTTAAACCAACTTTTTCACTCTCCTCTTTCACCTTCATCAAGAGGCTCCTTAATTCCTCTTTGCTTTCTGCAATAAGGATGGTGTCATTTGCATATCTGAAGTTATTGATATTTCTATAGAAATATTGTTCTATAGAAACAATATTGTTCTTTCTACAGAAGTTGCTAAATTGAGTAGGGGGGGGGCATTTGTTGTTGTCGCTCAGTTGCTAAGTCATGTCTGACTCTGCAACCACTTGGAAGCAGCATGTCAGGCTTCCCTGTCTTTCATTATCTCCCAGAGTTTGCTCAGATTCATTGAGTCAGTGATCCTATCCAACTGTCTCATCCTCTGCCACCCTCTTCTCCTTTTGCCTTCAGTCTTTCCCAGCATCAGGGTCTTTTCGAGTGAGTCAGTTCTTTACATCAGGAGGCCAAAAGTTCAGCTTCAGCCTCAGTCACTCCAATGAAAATTTAGAGTTGATTTCCTTTAGGATTGATTGGCTACAGTCCAAGGGACTCTCAGAAGTTTTCTCCAACACCACAATTCAAAAGCATCAATTCTTCAGCTCTTAGTCTTCCTTATGGTCCAACTCTCATACATGTACATGACTACTGAAAAACCATAACTTTGACTATAAGGACTTTTGTCAGCCAAGTGATGTCTCTGCTGTTTAATATGTTGTCTAAGAGGTTCATCATAGTTTTTCTTCCAAGGAACAACTGTCTTTTAATTTCATGGCTACAGTCACCATTCACAGTGATTTTGGAGCCCAAGAAAATAAAGTCTGTCATTGTTTCGACTTTTTCCCCATCCATTTGCGAGGAAGTGATGGGACAAGCTGACATGATCTTAGTTTTTTTAATGTTGAGCTTGAAGCCAGTTTTTTCACTCTCCTCTTTCACCTTCATCAAGAGGCTCTTCAGTTCTTCACTTTCTGCCTTTAGAGTGATATCATCTATATACCTGAGGTTGTTGATATTTCTCCTGGCAATCTTGATTCCAGCTTATGATTCATCCAACCTGGCATTTTGCATGATATACTCTTCATAGAACTTAAATAAGCATGGTGACAATATAGAGCCTTGTCATATTTTCCCATTTTGAACCAGTCCGTTGTTCTATGTAAGGTTCTAACTTTTGCTTCTTAACCTGCATACAGGTTTCTCAGGAGGCAGGTAATAAGGTCTGGGATTCCCATCTCTTTAAGAATTCTTTGCAGTTGTTATTATCCACACAGTCAAAACCTTTCGCATAGTCAATGAAGCAGAAGTAGATGTTTTTCTTGCTTTCTCTAAGAACCAAGAGATTTGTTGGCAATTTGATCTCTGGTTCCTCTGCCTTTTCTAAATCCAGTTTGTACATCTGTAAATTCTCCGTTCACATTCTGTTGAAGCTTTGCTTGAACGATTTTGAGCATAACCTTGCTAGCACGTGAAATGAAGGCAACTGTATCGTCGTTTGAACATTCTTTGACATCGCCCTTCTTTGAGATTGGAATGAAAACTGACCTTTTCCAGTCTTGTTGCCACTGCAGAGCTATCCAAATTTGCTGACACACTGAGGGCACCACTTTAACAGCATCATCTTACAGGATCTGAAATAGCTCAGCTGGAATTTCATCACCTTCAGTAGTTTTGTTCATAGTTATGCTTCCTAAGGCCCACTTGACTTCACACTCCAGGATGTCTAGCTCTAGGTGAATGACCACACCTTCATGGTTATTCCAGTCATTAAGGAAATGGGAATGGCAAATAATTTCAGTGCTCTTGCCATGAGAACCTCATGAACAGTATGAAAAGGGAGGCATTATTAAGGTCATAAAAAGCACATGACTACATTTTGTTGTTCTAGGCATGATTGAGAAGAGACTAAAATGCAGGAAAGGAAAGTGATGAATCCTTTCAGCACTGTGTGGGATTGTGAAGTCTGTGGAGAAAATTTTTGCATAGCTTTCAGCAGTCCCTAATCTGTGCTTTTTCTTATCTTTTTTTTTTTTTTTTTTTAGTAATACATGTGTGTTCCACACTTCCCCAAATAATCAAAAGGTCTTTTATTTAGTCTTATACCTTTCTGTCAACTAATGTTGAAACTGAAACTCCAATACTTTGGCCACCTCATGTGAAGAGTTGACTCATTGGAAAAGACCCTGATGCTGGGAGGGATTGGGGGTAGGAGGAGAAGGGGATGACAGAGGATGAGATGGTTGGATGGCATCACTGACTCGTGGACATGGGTTTGGGTAAACTCCGGGAGTTGGTGATGGACAGGGAGGCCTGGTGTGCTGCAATTCATGGGGTTGCAAAGAGTTGGACATGACTGAGCGACTGAACTGAACTAAACTGATACCTTTCTGTCAAGAAGAAAGTGTCACATAAACTCGTTAACTTGGAAGCATTAGGGGCTTAATTGAAATGAAAATTGTACCCCACCAAAATTTGCAATTCACTGAAGAATAATGAAGAGGATGATATTTACCTTAAAGGAATTGAGTAGTATTTATATTTCAAGCTGAAGATTTTGGGGGGAAAAGGATGTATTATCATCTCTTTACAAACCACAATTTTACATAACTGACTACTTAATTCTTTGTAAAGTCCACTAAAATAGACAGCATTACTCACCACCCAGAGCTGAAGGCTTTAGAAACTTTAATACACATATTTAGAGATATGGTTGGAGCCCTACACATAAATGTGAATAGCAGTCTTTGAAAGTACCAACCACATACATGATTTCAGGCTATCAGATAATTGCAAGAAAGTAAGTGGGTTTAGATTAGAAGTAGTCCATTATGTCAATTATATATTAATAATATCTAAGGTTTGTGTAGATAGGCAACATTCATAATACACACACACACAATTTTAATAAAATTGTTTAAAAGGTACAGCAAGTTCACAAATTATTTGCCTCAATTTTTTTCTAAAGAATTCATCCAAATATGCATGCTGTCATGATCTCATTTAATTCCCCTTTCCCAGAGATAACCAGGGTTTCCCAGGTGGTGATGGTGGTAAAGAACCAGACTGCCAATGTGGGAGACATAAGAGATGTTGGTTTGATCCCTGGCCTGGGAAGATTCCCCTGGAGAAAGAAATAGCAAACCACTCCAGTATTCTTGCCTGGAAAATCCCATGGCTAGAGTAGCTTGGCGGGCTATCGTCCATGGAGTTGCAAAGAGTCAGACACGACTGAAGCAGCTGAGCATGCATGCATGCAGAGATAACCACTGTTTTTATTTTTTGCTAGAATATTCTTATATTTATGTACAGTAAGTCCCCTACATATGAACCTTCAAGTTGAAAACTTTCAAAGATGCAAACATGCATTCACATGCCAGTTCATGCGTCTGGTGTACCCTGTCACGTGTGTGTATCCTCTACAGGTGGTTGTGTTCTTGTGTACTTCACTGTACAGTATGTATAGAGTATAGTAGTACAGTATCTTTATTTCAAGTACAGAATGTCTGGAAGTAAGTGACTATACAGTAGTATATAGCCAATTGTGTTAGTTGGGTACCCAGGTTAACTTTGTTGCACTTACAAATTAACTTATGAACACACTCTCAGAACAGAATTCATGTGTATGTAAAGGACTTACTGTATAACTATAAAATTTACTAGATTTTTAAATATTACAGAAATACTATCCTATTTAAACTTATCACTTAGCTACTAGTTGTTTTTTTTCTTTTTAGCTTGTTTGACATTTGTTTGTATTCCATCACATGAACATGTTACAATTTATATGCTCATTTGCTTTTAGGAGGACATTTAAACTGTTCTAACATTGTATAACAGTGGCAGATGCTGCAGTATATACCCTTATGTTCACTATTTTGTGCCACTCTGTAGGAGTTTCTCAAGGATACACACGTAGTTGTACCAATTACACTTTTTTGTGTGTGACTATTACAGTTTGTCTTCCCATATTCTTATCAATGCTAATTTATCTATTGCATGTATGTATATATACTTTACCAATTTAATGGGGATATAATTTTAAATTTACATACCCTGAATACTAATGAAGTTGAACAAGTAATATATTTACAGATGTTCTTATTTCCTCTTATGAATGACCTGTTCATAAATTAATTTTTCTTTTCATTTTTATTTTCTGGGACCTCATGATATAGATATAGGCATAGACATAGATATTAGATTTGCTATATAGGTAAAAAAGTCTTCTTCAATATCATAGCTTTTTTATTTTTAAGATGCTTTTTGGCACAAACATCTTAAGTTTTAATGCAATGAAATGTATCAATGTTATGATCTCATAGTATGTGCTTTTTCTATCCTAAATAATTCTTCCCTACCTCAAATCATAAATATATTCTCATACATTCAATAAATATTTGTTAAGCTACTGCTATATAGCTACTGATCTATGTCTAGCATTGATCTTGGAAATGTATAGAGTGAGCAACAGACATAATATCTATTTTTAAGAATCTTACATTCTAGTGAAAGGGGAGATAAGAACAAATAAACTATGATAACTTGAAAATAATTCAGATTATTATTAAAAAAAAAAAAAGCAGAACAGGTTGTGAATAATAATAGAGATACTTACTTTAGGAACAGTAGTCAAGAAAGAAATCTCTAAGAAGGTAACGATGCATAAGAAATCCACCTGAATGGTTGAATTCACCTGCAATGAATCAACAGAAGTTTAACTGTTAGAGAGTTCCAAACAGAAAGAACAGCAAGAGGAAAGGAGCTTGTTGGCTTGATCAACAGAGGCTTCCCTGGTGGCTCAGATGGTAATGAATCTGCCTGCAAAGCAGGAGACATGGGTTCAATCTTTGGGGTCAGAAAGATCCCAGCACTGTTTATAATAGTCAGGACATGGGGCAACCTAGATGTCCATCAGCAGACGAATGGATAAGGAAGCTGTGGTACATATACACCATGGAATATTACTCAGCCATTAAAAAGAATTCATTTGAATCAGTTCTAATGAGATGGATGAAACTGGAGCCCATTATACAGAGTGAAGTAAGCCAGAAAGATAAACACCAATACAGTATACTAACGCATATATATGGAATTTAGAAAGATGGTAATGATAACCCTATATACAAAACAGAAAAAGAGACACAGATGTACAGAACAGACTTTTGGACTCTGTGGGAGAAGGCAAGAGTGGGATGTTTTGAGAGAACAGCATCGAAACATGTATATTATCAAGGGTGAAACAGATCACCAGCCCAGGTGGGATGCATGAGACAAGTGCTCGGGCCTGGTGCACTGGGAAGACCCAGAGGGATGGGATGGGGAGGGAGGCAGGAGGGGGGATCAGGATGGGGAATACATGTAAATCCATGGCTGATTCATGTCAATGTATGGCAAAACCCACTAAAATATTGTAAAGTAATTAGCCTCCAACTAATAAAAATAAATGGAAAAAAAAAAAAAATCCCTTGGAGAAGGAAATGGCAACCCACTCCAATATTCCTGCCTGAAGAATTCCATGGGGTCGCAAAGAGTCGGACAAGACTGAGTGACTAACACTTAAACCTATTTTTTCAGTCTTAACCCCAATAGCAACAGTCTAATGTTTGCCCTGTGCACCCCAACTCACCAAAGTTCATATCTTGAAATCCTAATCTTCAAGGCAATGATATTAAGAGGTTGAGCTATTAGGAAATGATTAGGTCATGAGGGTAGGGCCCTCATGAATGGGATTAGGGCTCATAAAATAGGCCTCAAGGAATTTGTTTGCCCCTTCCACTATGTGAGACTCTAACGAAAAGTCTCACAAACAACTTGGAGCAGGTCCTCACCTGACCATGTTGATGTCCTGATCTTGAACTCCTAGTACCCAGAACTGCAAGCAACAAATGTATGTTGTTTCTATTACTTTTTTATAGCACCCCAAATGAACTAAAATACATAGCATTCCTGTGCATACAGAGTTTTAGCCTAATCAGATAAATGAGTTTAACATATATTATGATTTTCTATCTTTGTGACTTTATATATATATATATTCTTTTATATGACATTCTCGCCACTTTCCATTTCACTTGCCAAAGTGAATTTCCCTTAATTATTCATTCAAATGTCTACTATTTGTTATTTAATCATTGATGAAATTTTAATTTCTCAACCTTCTGAACTAATATGATCTCTTCTTCAGATCTTCAAAGATGTTGGCAAATATCTAAGCACACTTATAATACTTTTTGCCATATCTCTTCTCCTTTTTTTTTTTAATGTTTCCTTCTATATTAGATTGAAAGTATAATGAGAACAGGACCAAGATTTACTTGAATTTCTATGGAATATCATCAGTGCCTAGTATATTGCCTTACAAAAGTCGATGCTTAATATACAATTGAATTGAATTCATCACCAATGCAGTAGAGACTAGAATCAGTACTGGAGTAATATTCCGGCCTTCTCTATTTACTGGAAATTGTAGGTGACAGTTACTCATTAGTTGTTTGCACCTCTCTAGCCTGCATTTCCATCCTGTTTTAAGCAGTGTCTCTTAGTGTTAAACATCATGGGTGTGTGTGTGTGTGTGGTGTGTACTTTTCCCTTAGGTTGGATCTTTCTAGCTAAAGTATTTATCTGATCTGTGTTGCTGCTCTTGGGAGAAAGACCTAATTCAAGCATTACAATATCAAACGAATGTCACAATTTGCTAAACATGAAAAGCCATTCAGTGACCAATGCCTTTAGATTTTATGTTTTTTTACTCACTACAAGAGATTTTCCTATGTCATTTAATTTCTGTAATTAAATGCTGACCCTTGCAGTTAAAACTCATTTTAGTTTGGAAAATTGCTTGATTTCTCTTCCTCAGTGTTTTCATGTGTAATACGGAAATAATAACTGCACAGAGGTTCTCTCCTTAAGTGATATAATCAGTAAAGTACCTAGAAGTGTGTAAACACATTGTATACATAACTAAATATTAGCACTTTCACTTCTATGCCTGTCCAAATAAATCTGCTTATATTTACATAGGGCAGCCAAAATTTTATAAATGTGGCAAGAAAGAGACAAGCCAAAACTTTATGATGAACAACCGTGACTTCACTCTCTCAATAGGTGTCACTGAGGCACCTATGTTGTGTGTTGTACCCTATGAAAACTGAGATAAGGTTAAGGCACGAGAACATTGGGCTTCACAGGTGGTGCTAGTGGTAAAGAATCCACCTGCCAAGTGGATGCAGGAGATGTAAGAGACATGGGTTCGATCCCTGAGTCAGGGAGATCCCCTGAAGAGGAAATGGCACCCCACTCCAGTATTCTTGCTAGGAGAATCTCACAGACAGAGGAGCCTGGCAAGCTAGAGTCCCTGGGGTCACAAAGAGTCCAACACAACTGAGCATCTGAGGATATTATGATATTGAGTTATCTGATTTGATCTGCAATTAATTATACTGGACTTTTGGCCTCCCTTGCTGGTTTATACTCCTGTTCTAGTAGGAGCCATAGAGCCATGTTATAAACTAAATTCCACTTGGCCAAGGATCTTCCACTTTGCATTATCTTTCTATTTTATCCGAGGAAAGGTCTTGAGACCTTTGACCCAGTGACCCATGATACCAGTGACCCATATTCCCAGGTACATCTTGAGTCACTACACAGTATAGGTTCACCTGGAAGACTATTTATGACCATTAAGCTCTGAGTAATATTTTCAGCAACTTAAACTAACCAAACACGTTAGGCATCATTAAGTTTGACAAGAGCTTCACAGATACCTCAGAGGGGTATCTTAACTTGGAATCTCTATAATGAATTATTGGCTACTACTGTTTAGAGACCCAGCATAGGGATAAATCTCTTCTGTCTCTAGTATATACTACCTCCTATTTTACATTGGCCTATGATAATTAATCTCTGGGGTGTCTTGTAACTAACAGCCTTGGTTTGTTTTTTTTGTTTGTTTTGTTTTGTTTTTACTTATGGTGGAATGAGCATATTGCTGCAAGAGTTTCTTAATGTGGCCATCTTTCTTGGCCTGTCTAAGAAAGAAACCTCAAGGATAAATTTATTATAAGTGGCCGTTGTCGATTTAGCTGTTTTCTTCATTCAAGGAAGTCAGAGGAGATTCTAAATTTTCTCTACTAAGAGATATCTTAGGAAAGCCTCTTTCATTAGTTTTGTTGACCCTCTAAAGAGTCCCTTGATTTTGGACTGAACAGGTACAATTTCCCCATTTCAGATAAATGTTGATTATGTGGCAAAGGTCAGGAATAGGTTTCTCTGCTGGTAAACATAAGGGAAAGAAAATATCTTCAGAGACAATGGGTGACACTGAATGGAACTACAGCAAAGTCCAAATGGGAAAATCAAGTCAAATACTAGTAAGAGAAGAAGCAACAAGTCTTGCAAGGGCAGAGGCTGGAATCCTGGTCTTTATGGAGGATATAAAGCTCCTTGAGTTGTGGTGGTAAGAGAATTATAGGAAAGGCAGGTTGAAAACAGTTGGGTGGGAGACAAAAAGTAGAAGCAGGGGAAGAGTTAAGTTTTAGTGTCCTTGTTTTGCCTGGCCTATTATACTAGGGGCAAACTGGACACATCTAAAGTACCAAACAACTGTGCTCATTTCACATGCTAGCAAAGTAATGCTCAAAATCCTTCAAGGCAGGCTTCAACAGTACATGAACTGAGAACTTCCAGATGTACAAGCTGGATTTAGAAAAGTCAGAGGAACCAGAGATCAAACTGCCAACAAATCTGTCGGATCATAGAAAAAGCAAAGAAATTTCAGAAAAACATGTACTTCTGCTTCATTGACTACACTAAAGCCTTTGTGTGGATCACAGCAAACTGTGGGAAATTCTTAAAGAGATGGGGATACCAGACCACCTTACCTGCCTCCTGAGAAATCTATGTGCAGGTCAAGAAGCAAAAGTTAGAACTTCGTATGGAACAACAGGCTGGTTCAAAATCAGGAAAAGAGTATGTCAAGGCTATATATTGTCATCCTGCTTATTTAACTTCTGTGAAGTTTGAAACCATCAATTGAAAACATCATGTGAAATGCTGAGCTGGATGAATCACAAACTGGAATCATGATTGCCAGGAGAAATATGAACAACCTCAGATACACAGATGATACCCCCCTTATGGCAGAAAATGAAGAGGCACTAAAGACCTCTTTATGAAAGAGAAAGAGGAGAGCGAAAAAGTTGGCTTAAAGCATAACATTCAAGAAGCTAAGATCATGGCATCTGGTCTGATCATTTCATGGCAAATAGATGGGGAAAAAATGAAACAGTGAGAAACTTTATTTTCTTGGGCTCCAAAATCACTGCAGACAGTGACTGCAGCCGTGAAAGTAAAAGATGCTTGTTCTTGGAAGAATAGCTATGAAAAACCTAGACAGTGTATCACTTTGCTGACAAAGGTCCATATAGTCAAAGCTATGGTTTTTCCAGTAGTCATGTACAGATGTAAGTTGGACCATAAAGAAGGCTGAGCACTGAATAATTGATGGTTGCACACTGTGGTCCTAAAGACTTTTGAGAGTCCCTCAGACATCAAGGAGATCTAACAAGCCAATTCTAAAAATCAACTCTGAATATTCATTGGAAGGACTGATGCTGAAGCTCCAATACTTTGACCACCTGATGCAAAGAGCTGACTCATTGAGAAAGACCCTTATGCTAGGAAAGATTGAGGGCAGGAGAAGGGGGCAACAGAGAATGAGATGGTTGGATGGCATCACCGACTCAATGGATATGAATTTGAGCAAATTCTAGGAGATAGTGAAAGACAGGGAAGCCTGGCATACTGCAGCCAAAATTTTGGAAAAGTTTACAATTATCATCTGCAATATGAGCCTCATCTCATCTCTGAAACAGCCTAACCAAGACAGGCAGTATATCTGAAACCCTGTATCTGTTACTCAGCTTTATAGCCTTAGTCCTCTACCTAGTGAGTCTTAAGCGAGTCTCTTCACGTCTTCAGCCCACTAAACATATTCTACTTTTTAGTCTAAATTGTGTGAGCCAAGTTTACAATATTAGTTTTCTCTTCTAGCCTGTGTTGCACTATAGTTACCTACTAGGACAAAATTACTTCCCAAAACTCTAGCCCATGACATAAAGTCTCAAAAATTAGCATTTACTATGTTACTTTCTCTAAGAATTGGAACTACATAATTAGTGAGGCTCACTGAAAAATAAAAACATGGATGTTCTTGTGAAATTATTAAGAAACTAAAGACGGTCACTGCAGGAGACCCAGGTTCAAGGCCTGGGTCAGGAAAATCCCCTGGAGAAGAGAATAGCAACCCACTCCAATATTCTGGCCTGGAGAGTCCCATGGATACAGAAGATGGTCACAGAAGAGCATTAAATCAACTGCTGATCCTTCCCAGCACAGAACTTCATGCAATTGTCTTAAACCCAAGGCTGCCCACATTTCACAACCCAGACACTATCTTGAGTCCTTTAAAAAAAATAACAAAAGGTTTTTTGTCTGTCTTGTAACTCTGAAAAGAGATAATATCACCCAACTAATCATACTTAAAGATCTTAGTTTCCTTACAGGTAACCAAATAACTAGATCTTTTGTTAGTGAAACCTCCTGGATCTTGCCCAAGCCCCTCAGAGTAACTGGAATGATGGCATTCTCCTTAAGAACATGACATCATCCAGCTAGCTCACCCTGACCAATTCCTGTCCCAGCACTGCCCATCCCCTCTGCTGTAAGGGTAAATACCGCCCTCTACTGTCAGCTTGTGAAAGTAACGTCACTCAGTCGTGTCTGACTTTGCGACCCCAGTCCACGGGGGTCAGTCCAGGATCCTCTGTCCATGGAACAAGAGTATTGGTGTGGGTCGCCATTTCCTTCTCCAGGGGATTTTCCTGACCCAGGGATTGAACCCGGGTCTCTCACATTGCAGGCAGACGCTTTACCATCTGAGCCACCAGGGAAGCCCTTTTTAAGCTTACTTTCAGCTTAGCTGCCCATTCTTGCCCAAAAAAAAAAAAAAAAAAATGGTACTCCTTTCCCACACTCACCTTTTTGAGTAGTACCTGAAAGTTTTTAAGTTTCTGAGTGCGTAGTATGTAGCAGAGCAGATTTCTCATTGAACAATCACATGGTTTAATTCAAGGACTTTAGTATTTCCACTCAAAAACTATACCTTCAGGGGTTTAGATCTTTAAGCGTAGGCAGAGTGAATTCCCAACTCCGAATTGCAGACTGCTTGAGTTGGAAGAATTTGGGCTAAGAAATGTGAGATTTTTCTCTGATCCAATGCCCATGTGGTTTCTGGGCATTGAGATAACACTTTTCCAAAGGATCCTTGCTCGATTGTCCCAGCTCTGACACTTCTAAGGCCAAAGATGAACTGTAAGGCCACTTTCAGGGATGGGACCCAGACGTCCAATGCCTTGAACCAATCAGTATCTTGTAACCTTAATTCTTTTCCTCAGATTTGCTTTCCTGTCAAATCTTACTTCTCCTGTTTCTCTGTCATTCTGAGCTTCAATTAAACTAAATAGCACCTAAGCCCAATGTTCTTTAAAAATATAAATACTAAATAAAAATTATTTGCCCTTCCTCAATGATAACTATGGGCTTCCCTTGTGGTTCAGCTGGTAAAAAATCCACCTGCAACACAGGAGACCTGAGTTTGATCCCTGGGTTGGGAAGATCCCCCAGAGAAGGGAAAGGCTACCCACTCCAGTATTCTGGCCTGAAGAATTCCATGGATTAGTCCATGGGGTCACAAAGAGTCAGACACAACTGAATGACTTTCACTTTCACTTTTCTTTCAATGATAACTATGGTTACTAGAAACTTAAAGGTCAGCAATTCCTTTTTAAAGAGGGGTCATATGTTTTATTTCCTCTAAATACAACAGAAAAGAAAGTGCTTTATTTTTTGTTTGTATATTTTGCTAAATGAGTAACAAGAACTATATTTTCAAGACTTACTTCACCAGTTTACTCCCCGTATTGCTTAAGTCCCAAGTGTCTGTTGCACATTCTGGCTCTGACCTGTCTCTAAGCATTGATTTAAGGATTAAATGGGATGATACATGTAAAATAGTTTTGAAAGTATAAAATGTGATTTTTAAAAATGGTTATACATGGAAATTTTATTTTTCACCTGGTATTTAATAAAACTGACAAGATAGTAAAATTCTAGAATGTTTAGAAATGAGAAACACACATATATGAAAATACACACAGAGAGATAACAATTCAAATGCTTCATTTCATAAGTGCCAAAACTGATGGAGCTAAAACTAGAAATTTTTTTTGTAGCTCCTAATTTCTTTATTTGATATCTATGTGTTAAAAAGATTTGTTAGCATAATTTTGAGCAAACACAAGAGGACAGAAACTGAATTGTTCTTATATATGTGTAATTTCTTTGGTAAGAGCATAAATACTGTATTGCAAGACTATAGGCAAAACATAAAATCTGATTTTGTCTCTTTCAGTGACGTTAGAAAAAGTTGACAAGCAATGTCTACATCCATTGCCAGGATTGCAAGATGATGGCATTATAATTATATCATTTAATTGACCCTCACAAGTTATATTAACTTTATAAGAAAATGCTTCCCTCACCTTCTATCTCTACTATTTGATCACCTG